>NC_143555.1:111310250-111921000 GCF_054136105.1 Typopeltis vanoorti | reverse complement strand
GGGCAGAAACCCTTTCGAGTCGCCGCCCAATCCCCCCCGGAACTCGGGGGGCATAGGCATCAGAGCCCCACCTAGTGTGTGTGTGTGTGGGGGGGGGGGTGTATTTTTTTTTTTAAGGAATTGAATGACTAGAACCGAGATTTAAGTAAAAAGGTTTTAATATAAAAACACGACTAGTTTCGGCTTGTAACAGCCTTCGTCAGGTGACATTATAAAAGAAAGAAAAAAGAAAAACACCAAAACACTGAAGCTTAAATAAACTATGAACATCATAGAGTCTCTATACATAATTGACATTAAATCGTTGTGGTTGTATTTAAAGCTGTTCTTTCATTTGTTGTATTGTTGGGAAAGTACGTGCTAGTAGCATCTCGTAAACGCCAGTACATAATTACAGCTGAATGACTATTATTATTATTATTATTATTATTATTATGGGCAACTCCAGGGAGTCATTAGACTCATCGAGGGAGGCCCCAAATCATATTCATCACAACTATTCGACATTCATACAGTATCTATCATACCTCGCCTTAAACTCATTCACTGTCACAGCATCCACCACAGACTCTGGCAGCCCAACTCATTCACCACTCTAAAAGTAAAGAACCCATCTCTAACACCTTTACTAACCACACTTTTTCCCAGTTTCCATGGATGTCCCCTAGTCCTCCCACAACCAGCCCTGTTCTCAAAAATATCTTCTGAATTAATTTTATAGAAACCCTTCAGTAATTTGAATGTCTCAATCATATCTCCCCTCCTCCGCCTATCAACCAATTTTTGCGACCCACAAATCCTCAACCTGTTCTCATAAGGTTCATTCCACAGACCTGCTATCATCTTGGTCACTCACCTCTGGATCCTCTCTACCTCCTCCCCATCAAGAAGAAACCTAGGTGACCAAATCTGGGCACAGTAGTTGAGTGGGGTCTTATCAAGGCTCGATAGAGAGGAACAATAACCTGCTTGTCTCTGCTTGTCAATTATTCTTTAGCAACCAAGTGATTTGATGAGCTGATTTGGCCACTTTTGCAATGTGCCCCCTAAACTTCAACTCCTTATCCACCAACACTCCTAAATCTCGTACCTCATCAATTTCCTGGAGTACAGTTCCACCAATGTAGTAAACTGCTGCTAATCTTTTCACCCCAAAATGTATAACCTTACATTTTGCCACATTAAATTGACATCCATTCTCCTTAGCCTAGACCTCCAGTCTATCCAAATCATCTTGCAAAATTTTGACGACATCTGCATTCACTATTGCCCTACCCAACTTTGCATCATCCGCAAACAAATGAACTGTTTCTCTCAGATCTTTTCCTATATCATTAATGAACAAATTAAACAGCAGTGGTCCAAGAACAGATTCTTGGGGCACACCACTAGTCACAGGCCATCTTGTGGACTCTACTCCTGAATAAACCACTCTCTGATATCTCTCCGTCAACCACCCTCCTATCCATCTCACCAACCCTATATCCATCCCCATATGCTGCAATTTACTGATTAGAATTCCATGTGGTATCCTGTCAAACGCCTTAGCAAGTTCCAGTGGAATCACTGTAAAACCATTACCCTTATCCAGTTCAACCGTCACTGTGTTATAATACGTGAGCAAGTTACTGAGGCATGACCTACCCTTCACAAAACCATGCTGTCCCCGATACAGTATCCCATTTTCTTCTATCAAATCTTGTATTTTCCTCTTGACTATTTTCTCCAAGGCCTTGATAATGATTCTTGTTATGCTGATTGGCCGGTAATTTTCAACAGCAGCCTTGGAACCACCTTTATGCAGCGGAACTATTTTCCCCTCTTTCCACCACCTTGGGACTGACCCAGACCCGAGGCTCAAATTAAACAAAATGTTCAAGGGCACTGACAATTCTTTAGCCGCTTCACGAACGACACGAGCTGGTATACCATCCAATCCCACAGATGTATTGACATTGAGGTTCTGTAATAGACTAGTTACCTCTACTTCATTCATCACAATTACAGTGTAAGCTGTTGGTTCTTCCATTACTGCAATGTCACCACCTGGATGATATACTCTTGCAAAGTGCTTGCTCGGTAATTCCACTATATCGAGTGATTCGGTTACTTCCCTAGCCTCAGCATTTTTTAAGATCATTCTGCCATGAACATTTTTCCTTTTACTTGCAACATATTGAAAAAACTGTTTGGGATTCTCTTTAGCCTGCATGGCCAATTTTCTTTCATAATCTGCTTTTGCTTTTCTTACCACCCTTGTTACCATCCTGGCCTGAGCTTTATACTGTTCCTGCACCTGCTGGCCACCTTTCTCCTTAAATTCCCTCCACAATTGTTTCTTTTTTTGCAGCTCAAGCTTAATAGTGTTATTCATCCATTTAACCCCTACTTGATTTATTATTCGGACTCTTGGTATACAGTCAACCATTGCCTCCTGCAAACACTTCTTAACCACCTCTCATGCAATATCAACATCCAGCCCTTGCAGTTTTACATGCCTTGGCACTGAGCCAAGCACACACCTAAGCTTGTCATACTTACCAGCCTGGTAATTTCACATGTACCCTGTCTTAATTGTAAATTCCACTCCTTTAGCCACCTCCCAAGTCATGACCTTATGGTCACTCTCACCAATTGGTGGCAACATGGTCATGTTCGTTACAGCCACATTCTCAGTTGCAATTACTAGGTCAAGCACTCTTTGTCCCCTGGTATTTTCCACTACATGCTGTTGCAGATAGTTGTCCCTTAATAACCGCATAAAATCCAATTCCTTCCTCCCATGTGCCCTCTTCTCTTTCCAGTCAATGTTACCATAATTGAAATCACCCATAATAATTACCCTTCTTCCACTCATTTCTTCTATTTGCCTACATACTATCCCCACCATCTATTCCATCACCTGGTCTATAGCAGCACCCAATTGTATATTTTGTTCTCCTAGATTCTATCTCACACCAAACAGCCTCAAATGTGCTCTTTTCTCTATCCTGCAGTTCAACTTCTATACTCCTTGGCTGCAACTCATCAGCTATCATCAATAACACTCCTCCCCCCCTTTTATTCTCCCTGTCACTCCTGAACACGCTATACCCGTCGCATTCAATCCCACATGCTTTATCATCTTCTGTCAGCCATGTTTCATTAATACCAACAACCTGTGGGCTGGAAGTGCCAACCAAGGCCAAAAACTCTTCCTTCTTGTTCCTAATACTCCTGGCATTAGTGTACATGAATTGCAGAAGCCCATTAGTCCCATCCCTATTTTGATGCCTTATACTAACTATCCCATTCTGATTTGTTGTCCTTCGTACTCGCTCGGGCATATTATACTCATTCATACACTCAACTGCCTTCCTAAAGTCTGCATATCTACTCCCCCCCCCTTAATAAATCTAGTTTCCCTGAGTCTGTACATCCACTTCCACATCATTCATCAACACTTTATCAAGCCTCCGTACACCATCTCCATTCGAATGTAACCCATCCATCTTATATAAATCCTTTCGCCCATCACGTCCACAAATTCCACACCACTCTCCATGCATAACCCACGCATAAAGTCATTGGCAATTATGGCCCTCCTTCTAAACACTTCACTGTCATACCGCGGTAAAATACTCGCCATCCTAACTCTCTCACTCTTCTCTTTTGCTACCTCAAGTAATTCCCTCACATCCTCTATCATTTCCATTTTGTCTTCTTTCAAATCATATGTTCCTGCCACGATTATCATCTCTTTCACCCTCTGTTTTTGCACTCGAATAGATTCGCTGACGTCCTTTATGTTCGCACCTGGCTGGTACAATTTCGTCAAACTCTCAACTATCACACCTCTTAATAGCGAATCCCTAAACAGCACTCGCTCCTTCATTTTATTGACGTTTACGAACATTCTATTATTTGTCGTCACAGACTTTCGCTGTTTATTAGTCGGTATGTTCAGCACACATTTTTCCATACACTTCAGTTGCCTTTTTGCTCTGTGTATCGCTCCGTTCAAACGTGCGATTTCACTACTTGCATTTATCTCACCATTTTCATTATCAATCAAATCATCCATTCGTTCTGTATTTCTACCTTCATTTACACTTTCAACGACGCTCTCACACCTATCTGGCACTACTTCACAATTCTCTATCACATCGTCATTTTCTACATTCTGACTATCGTTAACAATATCACTCTCGCCACCCGAAACATGCTTGAGATCCTCATTCTCCTTACACTTTCTGCACATATTAACTCCACTATCACCATCTAACCAGACTCACAGTGCTCTTTGCAAAGCATACGTCTCACAGACAGCACATTGCATAAATTCGTTTACATCAAAACTCTTAAACAAACATGGCGACCTGGCTGCCATATTTTTTTATCGGTGCCATATGTACGCTACTTATCTTAAAAATAATAATTAAAATAACACAGAAAACACACAAAAATTGCACAGACACACCAAGAAACAAAAAGCAAACAATACTACGTAAAATTCTAGTAAAATTGCCAATGATAACACAAAATACTACTAATCTTTTCAGGAGCTCTCGACAAGCCGACGATCATATCAGTGCGACACCTAGCCCATCCCGGACTATCTCGGAGGTTGTAGCTCAAGTTATTATTTAGATAAACAGGATTGAAGATGATTTCCCTAGATTCCATGATTTTTCTTTCTAGTTCATTGCAACGGAAGATGTTAGTAGATTTTTCCCAGCAGACTTTGTGACTTTGGCTTTCATCATTAGGATTAGCCGAGAAAAGGATATGACTTGATAATACACTGGCTTGCTGTCTCTTGTAAGTAATGTCCCTCATGTGTTCTTCCATATGTAATTCAACAGATTTATCTGTCTGCCCAAAATAAGGAATATCGCAATTACACAATATTTTATATACACCAGGGTATTTGAGATGACGACGACAATGTTTTGGATGACTTATTAAGAAACGGATCTTTGGAAGTGAACAAGGTTCTGATATTGTATTTTCTTAGAACTTTTGCAAATTTATGTGAAACTGTACTTATGTAAGGAATAGATATATTGCCTTTGAATCTATTTGTTTCTTCTGAACGATATCTAGGAGGATTAAGAAGGAATCTTTCAATGATTCTCTTGGAATATCCATTAACTTTGAAAGAAGTTTTGAGATGGTTTATTTCTGTAAGAAGTTCATTTGGGTCATCCAGAAGAGAACGGGCTCTATGTCCCAAGGTGGAAATTATTCCAAGCTTATGAGGAGGGAAGTGATGGGACTGACTAGGCAAATATCTGTTGGTATGTGTGGGCTTTCTATATATCGATATTTTGAGTTTGCCAGAAGAGCGGGTCACTTTGACATCAAGAAAAGGCAGGGAATTATCCTTTTCAAGCTCAGCAGTAAACTTAATACTATGATGTCAGATACACATCCTCTGTATATATATATACAGGGTGTTCGGGATAAATTTGACAGTTTCGTAAGGAAAAAGAAAATCTTCTTTGTATCTATTAAATTTAATGAATTGACAAAAAAACATTACAGGCAGAGTTAATTACAATACTATCAACAAGATTTACTCAAAATAACCACCATTAGCATCGATCACAGCTTCAATTCTGCTTCGGAACCTCGAACAAGCTGATGCTACAGTCTCCCTGGGAAGGGCCGCAAAAACTGTTTTAATTTTATCCATTAACTGGGCTTTTGTATTACTGGAAGTGCGATTGGTGTCTTTTTCAACTGCGCCCCATACAAAATAATCCATGGGGTTAAGGTCTGGGGAGTTTGGAGGCCAAACATTTGGACTGGTGAAGTCGTAGAAATTTTCAGACAACCATTTTTGACTTTTCCCAGAGGTGTGGCAAGGGGCCGAATCCTGCTGCCATACATACGGCCTACCATTGGCTACCCTTGTTATCCAGGGCTTGACTACAGTTAGCAACTCCACGAACAAAGCCCGAATTCCAATGCCAGGGTTCTTCAACACCTGTTCCTGCAGATTTGCGAGGAATTCTGCTGTACGAACGCAATCAGATCGTCTGCTAGGGATCTTTCTTCTTGCTACATCCTCGTAGTCACCATTGCAAATCTCTAGTTCATGCCTGATTGTTTTTACTGTATTCAGGGAGCATTGGGCAGCAGTCGTAATATCCTTATTTTGATGGCGGGCACGAATCATCATGATACAAGTTATTCTCTTCCATGATTCAGGTGGGTTCCAGCTATCCATCCTTTCTGACATCTTGTATATGAATGAAGAAGGGTCCAAACTTTTAAATGAAGAGAAGTGTGTGTTAATACATGTAACTTACGGAAAAATATAATTAATTATAAATATGTCAAATTTATCCCGAACACCCTGTATATGTATATATATATATACAGAGGATGATCGATTAATGAACATAATCCGTTCAAAGACGATGTTCGCTACCCGAATTGTTCATTAACCGATCATCGATTTAGCATAGATTTTTATGGGAATTTGATTAATTCGTTCTGAGACCAAAAAAAAAAAAAAAATTATATAATCTCTTACTACGTTTATTTATAATAACAATAATACATACATACACAGTCTTGCATTTTCATCAGTCATGTTTTTTTTTTCTGTTAGTGGGGCGTTAAAGACTGTCCAATGTTAATTGCTTTTCTCTCTTCTTCAGGATTTTTCGGAAGTGATTAATAGCATTGTTGTTGTAGAGATCCCTAAGCCTATTGACCTCAACCTGTTATGGGTGCCATTCTAAGACCATTGTTCTGACATCCTCCCACTTCTTCAAAAGATCTTTAATAGCAGATGTCGGCATTGGTCCTCTTTTGTCTTCCTCTTTTTCAGAAGAAAACACATCTCGCTGAGTTTCTTGGTGTTCTTCAATCATGAGTTTTTGGAGTTCTTCTGTCGTGAGATCATTTTCATGTTCCATTATGAACTCTTCAATGTCATCTTCATTTACCTCCAATTCCAGATCTCTAGCAGTTGTCACAGTTTCATCCATAATTTCAGGGACATCATCTCTGTCTCCCTGAATGCAAGATGGACACAGCTTTCGCCAAGCAGAATTCAACTGTCGTTGAGTGACTTCTGACCACGCCTTTTGAATGAGCTGGATAGCTTCAAGAATATAAAATTTTTCTTTCCAAAATGTTTTTAATGTCATCATTGAGGAGTACCTGCATGCTTCAAAACAGCACGCAAGTGTACAATTTCTTGAAACCCGCAATAACCTCCTGATTGATTGGCTGAATGAACGAAGTGGTATTTGGAGGCAGAAACTGAACTGTCAGCCAGGGAAAGTCCAAAGTGTTCGTTAACCGATCACCCACTGTATATATATTTACACACACACACACAACCAATAATTGTCCAAACACTCCTGTTATTTGAAGTTATGGAATATTCAGGTTTGTTAATAACATAAAAACCAGTGTATAGATAGTAGGAAGCAGCAGTAGAATACAGATGGTATGGCAACACAACTTGAACTCAGTGACTTCGAGAGAGAGAGAGCAAGATGTCATCGTGGGCTGTCACATTGGTGGCATGTCCATATGTGTCATTACTGCTCAACTGGAGCATCCAAAATCAACAGTTGGCGATGTGATCAACAAATAGAGGCGTTCTGGCATCACTAGTGAGGAAAACCCCATGGTGCTGCTGAAAATGACTGAAAGGGGCAGGAGGATGTTAAAACGGGTGGCACACAAAAAACCAGCTACAATCAGGCACAGACCATCCGTGATGAGTTCCAGAGCACCAGTAACACCATGGTGAGCACTAATACTGTATGAAAAGAACTCCATTTACTGGTTTCTACAGAAGTGCAGTGGCACACAATCCAAATATCACAGTAACGAACAAAGCGGCTCATATGGCTTGGTGCAAAGAGCATGTGAACTGGACAATTGACCATTGGAAAACGGTACTCTGGAGTGATAAATCAAGGTTGATCTGTTTTAAGTCTGATAGCAGGGTTTGGGGGCAGCCTGGTGAACTCTTGTTACCACACCGTGTTGTACCCATAGTAAAGTTTGGTGGTGGAGGAGTAATGCTGTGGGGTGCATTCAGCTGGTTTGGAGTAGGAAAACTGGTTGTTGTCCATGGTTCTGTGAAGGCAGCTCAGTATCTTGATATTCTGGATAATCAGGTGCTGCTGCCTACTATGGAAGACCTGTGTTACTATATTACAATTCCCCATGCCATAAAGCTGCAGCTGTTATGGAATGGTATGAAGAGATGGTGTTAAACAGCTGCTCAGGCCTACACAGAGTCCTGACCTCAATCC
This sequence comes from Typopeltis vanoorti, assembly GCF_054136105.1. NCBI lineage: Eukaryota > Metazoa > Arthropoda > Arachnida > Uropygi > Thelyphonidae > Typopeltis > Typopeltis vanoorti. The sequence goes on along the minus strand of NC_143555.1, from coordinate 111,912,730 downwards.
CATCAAACACCTGTGGGACAAATTGAAGTGGCGTTTGAGGTCCAAAGCAGCACGTCCTTGATCTGTCACTGAACTCAGTGGTCACGTAACTTTATTACCTTTATTATTTTATTACTTCCATTTACTGGTTTCCACAGAAGAGCAGTGGCATGCAATCCAAATATCACAACGAACAAAGTGACTCATCTGGCTTGGTGCAAAGAGCATGTGAATTGGACAAGAATTTTTTCCGCAAGAATTTTGTGGAAACTTGCTGTTCTGTTCATCATTCAAGGTCAATGGGAAGGCTGTGTGCTGCCGATCTGTTGTGGAAGAAGTTTGGGAAAGTTTCCAGAGAAGCCCTGGAAAGTCAGCTTTTGACGAGACAGCTGTCTCGCAAAAAAATTCCACATGTGACTGTGTGGCATGTTTTATGACTGTGTCTACATTTAAGGTCCTACAAATTTGCTTTCATACAGCATTTGAAGAATGATGATGAGAAGATACACCAAGATTTCTGTACAGAAATGATCAGTAAGATAGAACAAAATGAGCACTTTTTGGATACGATTGCTGTCAGTGATGAGTGTGCTTTTTCACATAAGTGGACAAGTAAACACAACTGCAGAATTTGGGAAAGATTATGTGAGTGGGTAAATGAGTGAAGCTATAGTTTAATGTTGCAAAGTACAAGGTCATGAAATTTGGTAGGCATGGTTGGAATGAAGAGCATATAATTAATGGAAAAATTTCATGACCTTGTTCTTTGCAACATTAAACATGGCTCCCAGATGAGAGAGCTGGGAGTGATGGTGGACAGAGATTTGAAGTTGATGGGTCACATTGCTTAAAATTGTAAGAACATCCAGCAGATTAAGTCAATAATGAGGAGGGCATTGACATGCAAAAGCAAGTAATGGTTCCATTGTATAAGGTTTTGATCAGACCACAAATGAACTACTGTGTTCAGATTTGGTCACCTGGTTTTCAGGAATGAGGCTGTATTGAAGAGGAGGGTCCAGAAAAGGTTTACTAAGTCAATGGACAAGTTTATGGAACATCAGATATGAGGAGAGATTGAGGGAATGTAAGTTGGAGAGCCTTGTGAATAGAAGGAGAGGCGATTGAGACATGCAAGTTGCTGCAGGGTTGTATCTAGATTCATGTGGAGGAGATTGCGGTTTATCATAGAGTAGAGGAAGGCATGAGTAGAACTAGAGGCCATCTCTAGAAGCTGTATAAGATGGTGTGAGCAGGGGAGTGAGAAACAGGTTCTTTGCATGGAGTGCGATTGGTGAGTGGAATGCATTACTGAAAGTGTGGTAGGCACAGAAACTGTGAATGAATTTAAGGCATGGTTTGATGATCTTTTTTGCATGAGAGAGTATAGACCTCCCACAATAACTCCATTGAAGTCAGATGTTAATAATAATAATGACTAATTTAATTTCAAACTGTGGTTTCATGATTTTGCCAGTTGCCCTTTGGGAAACAATAGATTTGAAAAGAGATAAGAGACGACTGTTCATGACCAAGTTGTGTATATGGCTACATACTTAGTGTTATACTTGAAAAAAAAAATTCCAAAGAATTTAGGTATAGGTTGATAGTCAGTAAGGTCTGCAATTTTTTTTTTGTGATTCCATGACCCACACTTCCTAACTGTTTTCCTGGTATCAGATATAGCAAAGTGTTTCTGTATTATAATGAGCGGAAATGTTATTCCAGTCTAACCGATTCAGTAAGCAGGAGGTAAGTTTTTTGCACTAGAGCCTTTAAAATCAGAGTTAGAAATCAGAGTTATGTTTTTTGCAATTGTTGCAAGCTACATTGTAGAAAGAATGCCAAACTGAAGTTTTGATTTCAAGTCACTTGTGATATGTTGAATTGTTTTCTTCTTTGGTCTGCTTTGATAAACTTGTTAAATGCCAGAAGTGGCCCCTGGGGAGGGGAAAACCCTCCTTACTTGGTCTCTGGCACAGAGTTCCATATTATCTAATCCTTAGCCTACCCATGATACTGATACAGATATATTGATTTTTTTAAATTTTTTTTATTTTTATTTTTTATTTTTACGTGGTTCTTCCCCACAAAAGGTTTTTAAGTAAGTAATTTTTTTTCTATTTTTTATTCATTTTAAACATTTATCAGTGAGAAAATTTTCTCATTGATTATGTTTCTGGTTAAGATGACGAATTGAAGAAAAAATTTAAAATTTTCCATGCACATCCTTCAAGATTATATGGTTTGCTTAAAGTTTGCAATTGGCAAAGGGCCTATTGCAAACTTCATCACCATCTTCACCTTCCAATGTTATGATCAGTCTTGATATTGTGCCTTTGTTTACTAACATTCATTTATTAGATACCATGGAATTAGTCAAGTAAGAATTTCCATTGAATATCGTAAAATTATTTGACTTTGTTATTCACTCTGGATATTTCACTTTTAAATACAAATTCTACCAGCAGTTGACAATAGTTGAAGAAATATCCTATTTCTTCAACTTTTTAATGAAATGCTTTGAATGATGTCTCCTCAGCAATATTTCAATTAGACTTACTCATTGGTTATAGATATCTCATTGCCGTTTTTGCAATATGGAGGAGTTCTTCTGAGTTACAGTAGTTTCTTAACTATTATTTTTCCCAAAATAACAATGTATACTCAAATATTAATTATAAAACTTTAATTAATACTTTCCTATATTTCTGCAATGTTACATTGCCATCATCAGGGAACACAAAAACAATATGTGCATGCAGGCACTAACACTGGCCAATTCAACCCACCAGGTGGCACCATGACTATTGGGCTGACTTTGATTACCTGTCTTCAACCTCATTTGTCCAGTTAGCCTCATTTCCCATACTTCAAAAATACTTATAAGAATCTTAACACGAAGAATTGCATCTAAAGTTTAAGAATTTCTTGGAGAAGATCAGTTTGGTTTCAGGAAGGGTAGGAGAACAAGTGATGTGATTGGACTGTTAAGAATAGTAAGTGAAAGAAGTTAATATCTGTTATATAGATTTTGAAAAAGCTTTTGACTTTGTAAAATGGGATAAGATGGTGGAAATAATGGAAAAGATTGGTATAGATTGGAAAGAGAAAAGGCTAATTATTTCACTATATATGGGACAAACTGCTATGGTGAGAGACATATGTGGTATAACAGAACCAGGTATCATTGGACTAGGTAAGACAAGGCTATTCTCTGTCACCAGTTTTGTTTAACATGTATTCCGAAGCAGTGCTAAAAGAAGCACTGGAGAATTCGGAAGAAGGAATAAAGATTGGAGGTAGACAGATATTTTCAATAAGATACGCAGATGACAAGGCATTACTATCAAATACTGAAACAGGTGTTATAAGGTGTTTCTATATAATTTATGCTTAATTAGTTGTTTACTTAAATCTTTCCTTTCTTACCTAAAACCTTATACAATCAAAATCCTACCGACTTCTCTATTGTTATATATTTACCTTTCGTTATTTATTCTTTCTTCTCTTACTTTAATCTTATCCTTATATCTAGGATTGTTTCCTCTTTGGATACTGGCAAATTTATATTTTGCTGCACCAGCCAGTATCCTATAGTAGAAAAGATCCTTACTCAGGGAGACAATACAAGATTCTTAGCTTTCTTACACAATATCTTATTTAAACTGCCGTATAGATTCAGATTATTGCAGTCGTGACCTAAATCTATTATTATATTCACTCTCTAAATCCTTCTCGCCAAAATAGGTTCTATTTTTATAAGTGGTAAGTTGGAATCGTAATCAGGCATGGCTCAGGTTCAGGTAAATATGACATGTTTACTGGAATATCTAAAACACAGTACAAAATTCATACACTCAATTATGCTCAATACTAAATAAAACTCGAGCTAAGAGATTAACACATTCTGAACTAATTAAATCTTATAAAGCATGCTAAACACAGTAACTGCATATTGGGATAGATAGCAAATGATATGAAGTTAAGCTAAATACCTTTAAGTAGTATTACTCACAAGAGAAAACTAACAAACATTCTGTTGTTACTGAGATACTAAATTCTACTATTCTTATCACATCAAGTTAATCCTATCACATACAAAATTACAAAAGATCTCTTCCAAACAATTCTTCTTACTCTCAAAGGAGGTTAACTTTCTAAATAGAGACTGTCCACAGAGTTCTTTAGAATACAGTTCTTAATTTTATATTCGTAAACAATCTTCTAATGAACTTTCACACAAAATAGAGTAATTGCACCTTACCGAGCTTTCTCCGTGTCGTTCTGCACCACGTGTATGTCTGGATACTTCTCATCTATTGGCTGTCCATACGCCAGCGTAGGGGTTACGCTATCTTCATTCCTTCTGCCAAAAACGGACTCAAATCTTTGCGTTTCAGGAACAACTCGATGGGACTTTTCAGCGACGGCTTGATTCTGCTAGGACTGGAATTTTTACCTTCAGCTTTGCATAGAATCCTACTTCATTTTAAGAATGCTCGCAGTCCGACATCTTATCACAGACTTCACCCCTATGCGAAACTGTCTGCTAACTTCCGAACCGCCAAAACAGGAAAACGTTACGACCAAAGAGAGTCTTCCAACACAGTCTCAACCCCTTATATTCTTCTATAGAGCGCCCTCTTTTCTCAGTCCCATTTTTGCACACGGCCCTTATCTTTTCACCCCTTTGGGTCCATCCTGTGCTTTTACAATGCTGTTATACTTGGATTCATAGAATATATGGCAACGTAATTTTCTGAGTAAGCTATAGCCGCTATCGTTACGCTGTACATGTGTAGCTTTATGCCTTCCAGGAATTATTATTAGCAACTTTTTTGATGACTCACAGTAAATTTTACATAGCTTAAGTGAGGCTTAAATTTAAATCAGATTATCTCTCTTTTTAGACATACTTAAAAATGAAATCTTAATATAATCACATCAGGCTTAAATAAGGCACTTGAAATAAAGAATACAAATTTTACATAAAGTGAAGAAGTTTCACTTTTAATTACAGCTGATGTGCAGGTATTTCTCTTTGTCAGCAAGTTTTATATGTTATATTCCAAATGAATGATTTCTTTCCAAGATTCCTTCATTTAGGATCTAACACAGGACTACAACATCTGTTGAAATGATTACTGGAATCCTGTATCAATTATGGAATGAAAATTAACATCAGGATAACAGAGGTAATGAAAATAGTAAGGAAAGAGGCCAATATGGATATCAGAATAAATGGGGGGAAATTGAATCAAGTAAAGACATTTAAATATCTAGGAAGTGTTATTAGCAGTGATGGAAGATGTAAAAGTGACATAAAAGCAAGATCAGAATAAATGGGGAGAAATTGAATCAAGTAAAGACATTTAAATATCTAGGAAGTGTTATTAGCAGTGATGGAAGATGTAAAAGTGACATAAAAGCAAGAATAGCAATGGGAAGAGATGCCTTTAATAGAAAATGGAATTTATTGAAGTAAAATGGATCGAAACCTAAAGAAAAGATTAATAAAATGTTATGTGTGGAGTGTTACCCCTCTATGCAGCTGAAACTTGGACATTGAAGAAAGAAGAAATTAAGATTTTGGAAAGCTTTGAGATGTGGATTTGGAGAAGGATGGAAAAAATCAAATGGACAGATAAAATAACTAATGAAGAGGTCTTAAAAAGAGTAGAAGAAGAAAAAAGTCTGTTAAGGAGGATAAAAAGAAGCAAGGGAAACGGGATCGGACATATTCTGAGAGGGAATGGAATCATCAGAGACCCCATCGAAGGAAAAATAGACGGAAAAAGACCCAGAGGAAGAGTAAGGAAAACAATGCTAGATAATATGCTGATTGGAGATAGGTACACAACCTTGAAAGAGAAGGCTCAGAACAGAAGAGAGAGTGGAAGGAAAGTTTCTGCTACTGAAAGAACCTGCTCAGTTGCAGAATACTCAAGAAGGGGAAGAAGCACATATCAACATATATTAATTAATAATAATTAATATATGTTGTTATTTCTGGAAAAATAATTGTTATGGCTAACCAACGTATACGTCTATCTACCAGAATTACGGTAGTTTCTGTTCGAAGTAAATGCAATTTATCTCATTATCCAATTCATCCTAGAAAAAGAAGGGAATAATCAAATAACCATTTTGGATCTACTAATTCTTGTCAACTGCATGTCAGCCTACAATTTTCAGTTTTTCAAAAGAAGACTCATATAAGCCGTTATATACATGCAGAATCACACCATCATCCTAGTCAAAAATCTGGGGCCATGAAGAACTTATTACATTGTGCCCATTCTTTGTTTTCTTCGGATGAACTTCTGTAGAAGGAATTACAACACATTAAGTCAACTTTCTTATCAAATAGTTTTAGTAATGTCTTCATCAAAAAAGTGTTTAACAATTATAGGATCACTGCCGCTTCTGCTGAATGAAATAATTCTTATTTTTCTTCCTTATCCATCTAATTCTCACCTGTCTGAGATAGACCAAAGTCCCCTAATTAGAGGTTTTAGGCAATTAATGTAGCTGACTTGTTGCTCCTCTGCTTCTTCCTGTGAGGACAAGTATTGTATGTCTGTGGATACGTGTATTCATGGCTATTGCTTGCCTGTTTTAAGGGACAAAAAACCTGAGTTTCTGCCTTTCCTCCCTTATGTGCAAGAAATTTCTCAATGCACAGCAAAAATTTTAAAATCACTGAACATTTTTTTTACCTTTTGTCCTGACAGAAAAATCTCCACTTTTTTCATATCTCCTTTGTTTTCTGGATGTTTATCTCATTCCTTGTTTTCATGGCTTATCATATTATGGACAAACTGGAAGATCTGTATTTATTCATTGCAAAGAGCAAAAAATCAAATATCATGAGCATGAACATCCTAAATATACTAAAAATTGTTGTTTCAGTATATTTACCACATAGGAGTGTTAGTTGGGCAATTTATTAAGCTTTAATCTCTACTAAAAACAATGATAACCTCAAAATCACACATTGAATTCTTAAAGAAAGAAATTTGCAATAAACAAATTAAGAATGTAAACAAGTTCACTTATCTAGGAAGCACGATGAGTCAAGATGGTCGTTCAAAAACGGACATTAAATACCAAATTGCTAAGGCAACCATGGCCCTACAGAAGTTAAAACCATTGTGGGGAGATAACAGAATAGCAATCACAACCAGACCAAGACTAATTGACACCTTGTGAATTCTATCCTCTTGTATGGTTGTGAGGCCTGGACTTTATTGAGGGAAGATGAGAGGAGACTCTTGTCTTTTGAAATGAAAACTTACAGAAGATTTTTGAGAATTCCCTATACCGCTCACGAAACCAGTGGAAATGTCTGAAAACTGATCGATTCAATAGACGGGAGAAGGGAAAATATTCTGATAGTCATCAGAAGAATGTGTGGAGAGGGCTAATGGTATTCCAAAGCAAACGCTAGAAGAAATCATTCCAGGACCAAGGGTTAGGTGCCGACCTTGATTAAAATGGACTGATAACATCACAAAATGAAAAAATTCCTCCCTTTCTCAACTGACATTGAGAACAAGAGACCGAGATGATGGAGGAGGCTAACAAAGAATATCACCTACCAGCCATGAATGACTTAACAGTCCATTTAGGACTACAGGAGAGAAGAATCTCTACTAGTTTCATGTGTGCTATATATAAATATAGTACACATTAATATATAAATATTTATATATATATTAATGTTTATACTATATTTATAGTATATATAAATATAGTAAAATTAACCGATATTACAATGATTGGTTTTTGTAGCACGCAAGCTAACAGTATCTATGTCTGGAAATTTATCGTGGAGACTGTTCATCACAGGAAAATTAATCGCACGAAAATTCTTCGTGGATATATGTGAAAAAGAATATTTCCCATATTTATAATATTATTTTTCCCATATAAGAAATATTTAAAAAAATAATTCTTTTCAAAATATTTTTAAAAAATTTAAGAAATATTTTATATATTATTTAATATTTCAATCATATTTAGCTTTCTGAAGCTTTTTATTCCGTATAAAGTTATTAATATTCTTTCTTACTACAGGCTCTATAGATAGAATATTAACTGTTACAGAACTGGGACAGGATGATTAGGGAGAAAGAGCACCATATTTAAGAATATTTAGGGATAATAGTTGTATTCAACTAATATTTATAGTTAACTATTTACATATTCCTATTAACTATTCTAACTATTAATAGTTATTCTCGTAGACAAGCTTATACGTTGGTTATGCATTACTAAATCACTTAAGAAATGACAATGTAGATAAGAATATAAATTAAATTACACTTTAATAAATATATCCGATATTTCGGCAACTTTATGTTGCCATCTTCGAAAGGAACTTTTGAAGATAGGGGAAAAAAAAAATATATATATATATATATTTTTATTTTATTTTATTTTTTTTATTAGGGTTACCAAGTAATTTTATATATATATATATTATATATTATTAGGGTTACCAAGTAATTTTATAAACTTGGTTATTTTACTCCTAATCCCAGGTAAGCAAACAGTTAAGCTTGCGCCTGAAACGTAATTCAAGTCTAAAGGTGGTGCAACACCAGGGCAACTCATTGTAAAGGTGGGTAAAGCCCTGATCACTATTCTTAGTATTTTCCATAATGTAAAGCACATCTCACTAAGAGATGCATACTGCAATACATTATGGGTGGGGTCACTACCCAGACTGGTTTCAACCTTTTTTGAAGTTTCCTCAGTGAGTAGCTAGACCCTAAATACCAAGGTTTTAGTAATACAGAGCCTTATCAACTTTACCTATACAAGTTGCTACAAGGTGTTTTTACTTTGAATAATCTCTGGAGGAGATATAGATGTAAATAAGTTTTTTTACCTTGGGAATAATGTATATTAGGGTTACCAAGTAATTTTATAAACTTGGTTATTTTACTCCTAATCCACCTTTTACCCACCTTTACAATGAGTTGCCCTGATGTTGCACCACCTTTAGACTTGAACTACGTTTCAGGCACAAACTTAACTATTTGCTTACTTGGAATTAGGAGTAAAATAACCAACTTTATAAAATTACTTGGTAACCCTAATATACATTACTCCTAAGGTAAAAAAACTTATTTACATATATATATATATATATATACAGGGTGTTCGGGATAAATTTGACATATTTATAATTAATTATATTTTTCCGTAAGTTACATGTATTAACACACACTTCTCTTCATTTAAAAGTTTGGACCCTTCTTCATTCATATACAAGATGTCAGAAAGGATGGATAGCTGGAACCCACCTGAATCATGGAAGAGAATAACTTGTATCATGATGATTCGTGCCCGCCATCAAAATAAGGATATTACGACTGCTGCCCAATGCTCCCTGAATACAATAAAAACAATCAGGCATGAACTAGAGACTTGCAATGGTGACTACGAGGATGTAGCAAGAAGAAAGATCCCTAGCAGACGATCTGATTGCGTTCGTACAGCAGAATTCCTCGCAAATCTGCAGGAACAGGTGTGTTGAAGAACCCTGGCATTGGAATTCGGGCTTTGTTCGTGGAGTTGCTAACTGTAGTCAAGCCCTGGATAACAAGGGTAGCCAATGGTAGGCCGTATGTATGGCAGCAGGATTCGGCCCCTTGCCACACCTCTGGGAAAAGTCAAAAATGGTTGTCTGAAAATTTCTACGACTTCACCAGTCCAAATGTTTGGCCTCCAAACTCCCCAGACCTTAACCCCATGGATTATTTTGTATGGGGCGCAGTTGAAAAAGACACCAATCGCACTTCCAGTAATACAAAAGCCCAGTTAATGGATAAAATTAAAACAGTTTTTGCGGCCCTTCCCAGGGGGACTGTAGCATCAGCTTGTTCGAGGTTCCGAAGCAGAATTGAAGCTGTGATCGATGCTAATGGTGGTTATTTTGAGTAAATCTTGTTGATAGTATTGTAATTAACTCTGCCTGTAATGTTTTTTTGTCAATTCATTAAATTTAATAGATACAAAGAAGATTTTCTTTTTCCTTACGAAACTGTCAAATTTATCCCGAACACCCTGTATATTGATGCATGCTCCCAAAGTAAAATATCGGAAATATTTATTAAAGTGTAATTTAATTTATATTCTTATCTACGTTATCAATTCCTTAAGTGATTTAGTTATTAATAGTTAGAATAGTTAATAGGAAGAATAAAATATTTAAGAATAGTTAAGGAGAAAGGGCACAATATTTAAGAATATTTATTCTTCTAACTGTTTACTATTTTTCTGTTCTGCGCATTTAGACATCCATCCAGGTGTGATACATTTTTTTATCTGAACTAATTCAGAAGGTGACGTGTTTCAGTTATGGAATACACGTGTATTTTGTAAATGATTCCACTTTTCCTGCATACAAAAGACGTTGTACGCTGCTATTGTTTACAGAGCTAGTTTAAGATCATAGGTTCATTTTTGAGTAATTATATTAAAGAAAATGATAATAAATTATGTAAATCAGCATAAGCTAAATTGCAATCTACAGGTGCAATACTAGTTTTTACGTTTTCCTCCATTTATAACACTAAGAAATTTTAAATTTTATATTAATCTTCTTTACTGGAAAAAAAAAAAAAAAAAAAAAAAAAAAAAAAAAAAAATATATATATATATATATATATATATATATATGGGAATAAATTTTTAACTTGGGTATATTGTATATTAGGATAACCAAGCAATTTTATATGCTTGGTTATTTTAGCTCCTAATCCCAAGTATGCAAACAATTAAGTTTGCGCCTGAAACAAAGTTCAAGTCTAAAGATGGTACAACACCAGGGCAACTCATTGTAAAGGTGGTTAAAGCTTTGATCACTATTCTTAGTATTTTCCCATAATGTAAAGCACATCTCACTAGAAGATGTATACTGCAATGCATTATGGGTGGGGTCACTACCCAGACCGGTTTCGACCTTTTTTGAGGTCTCCTCAGTGAGTAGCTAGACCCTAAATACCAAGGTTTTAGTAATACAAAGCCTTATCAACTTTACCTATATAAGTTGCAACAAGGTGTATTAAGTTTTAATAAAAATCTCTGGAGGAGATATTGATGGGAATAAATTTTTAACTTGGGTATATTGTATATTAGGATAACCAAGCAATTTTATATGCTTGGTTATTTTAGCTCCTAATCCCATAATCCTAATCCTAATCCTAATATACAATATACCCAAGTTAAAAATTTATTCCCATCAATATCTCCTCCAGAGATTTTTATTAAAACTTAATACACCTTGTTGCAACTTATATAGGTAAAGTTGATAAGGCTTTGTATTACTAAAACCTTGGTATTTAGGGTCTAGCTACTCACTGAGGAGACCTCAAAAAAGGTCGAAACCGGTCTGGGTAGTGACCCCACCCATAATGCATTGCAGTATACATCTTCTAGTGAGATGTGCTTTACATTATGGGAAAATACTAAGAATAGTGATCAAAGCTTTAACCACCTTTACAATGAGTTGCCCTGGTGTTGTACCATCTTTAGACTTGAACTTTGTTTCAGGCGCAAACTTAATTGTTTGCATACTTGGGATTAGGAGCTAAAATAACCAAGCATATAAAATTGCTTGGTTATCCTAATATACAATATACCCAAGTTAAAAATTTATTCCCATCAATATCTCCTCCAGAGATTTTTATTAAAACTTAATACACCTTGTTGCAACTTATATAGGTAAAGTTGATAAGGCTTTGTATTACTAAAACCTTGGTATTTAGGGTCTAGCTACTCACTGAGGAGACCTCAAAAAAGGTCGAAACCGGTCTGGGTAGTGACCCCACCCATAATGCATTGCAGTATACATCTTCTAGTGAGATGTGCTTTACATTATGGGAAAATACTAAGAATAGTGATCAAAGCTTTAACCACCTTTACAATGAGTTGCCCTGGTGTTGTACCATCTTTAGACTTGAACTTTGTTTCAGGCGCAAACTTAATTGTTTGCATACTTGGGATTAGGAGCTAAAATAACCAAGCATATAAAATTGCTTGGTTATCCTAATATACAATATACCCAAGTTAAAAATTTATTCCCATCAATATCTCCTCCAGAGATTTTTATTAAAACTTAATACACCTTGTTGCAACTTATATAGGTAAAGTTGATAAGGCTTTGTATTACTAAAACCTTGGTATTTAGGGTCTAGCTACTCACTGAGGAGACCTCAAAAAAGGTCGAAACCGGTCTGGGTAGTGACCCCACCCATAATGCATTGCAGTATACATCTTCTAGTGAGATGTGCTTTACATTATGGGAAAATACTAAGAATAGTGATCAAAGCTTTAACCACCTTTACAATGAGTTGCCCTGGTGTTGTACCATCTTTAGACTTGAACTTTGTTTCAGGCGCAAACTTAATTGTTTGCATACTTGGGATTAGGAGCTAAAATAACCAAGCATATAAAATTGCTTGGTTATCCTAATATATATATATATATATATATATATATATATATATATATATATATATAGATGGATGCTCCCAAAGTGAAATAAGTAATTAATTACTTCTCTTAGACTAACATACACAAACATGATTGAAGAAAAAATGAAAGAGTTTGAGAACAGGAACCAAACCTTGCAGATTCAGTGAAGAAAACACTGATTGATTCAGCCAGAGAGGCACATGGTGAGGTTATCTGCAAGGATAGAAAAATTCGAACTCCATGGTGGACACAGGAAGTTAAAGAGGCAGTGAAAGAAAAGAAGAAAGCATATCAAAAGTTCCTGGCAAATAAGTCAGCTTGTGTTCTTAGAGAATACAGAGAAAAATGTGAGAAAGCTAAACACTGTGTAAAACTAGCTTAACAAAAGTCATGGAAGGACTTTGGTAAGAACATAGAAAATAAATATCAAGAAGGTGGCAAGATATTCTGGAGGGTTGTTGAAGAAGCTCAGAAATGGAGTGCTGTAAAAGGAGTTAGAGATGATAAAGGTGACATGAAAACAGGAGAAAAAGGTATCCTTGAAGTATGGAGTAATTACTTCGAAAAATTGCTGAAACAAGCAGTAATGAGCACAGTGGTAAAAAAAACACTGACCAGGCATGTAGCCAGGAATACATATCTATACTTGAAGTAGAAAAGCCATCAAAAGCCTGAAATGTGGAAAGGCAGCAGGAGTAGATGATATTCAACCAGAAGTGCTCAAGTATGGAGGCATAAAAGTCTTACAGTGGTTGCACTGCATACTTCAGAAGGCTTGAACAGAGGGACAAATTCTAGATAATTGGAGTAGATCTCTCATAGTACCCATATATAAAAAGGGAAATAAAACTGAATGTGAGAATTACAGAGGTATTTCTGTACTGAGTGTTCCTGGTAAGATATATGCAAGTTTACTTGAGTAATGGTTGAGATGGATTGTGGAAGAGAAGCTTGGTGAAGAACAAGCTGGATTCAGGCCAAATAGAGGTTGTCAGGATCAGATTTTCACTTTATGACAGATTGTTAAATTCCCATCATTTCTCAACTAAGATTTGTATTTAAGTTTTGTAGATCTTGTAAAGGCATATGACATGGTGCCAAGAGAGAAGCTATTCAAAACGCTACGGTTATATGGTGTCAATGGGGCATTATATCTTAATGTTAAATCTGGTGTGAGACAAGGATGTACATTATCCCCTCTGTTATTCATTATTTATATGGATCACATTATGAAGGAAAGTGGTATTATACCTGATATCAGAATTGGAGATGTTAATCTCAGCTCTTTGCTTTATGCGGATGATGTTATACTTTTAAATAAATCTGCTACAAATTTGCAAGATTCTTTGGCTAAATTGAATGATTGTTGTAATAGATATGGTATGACAGTCAGCAAGTCAGCATTACAAAGACAATGAAAATAGGCAGAAACATTAAAAATATCACCTGCATTGTGAATGGAGAACCTATAGAACAAGTAAAGCATTTCAGCTACTTAGGCATGATTTTTAGTGAAGATGGTAAATTAAGTATGGAAGTAGATAACAGAATCAACAAAGCTGGCATGGTAGGCAGTCAACTGAATAAATTTATATGGAATAAGAGAGAAATTAGCCAAAACACTAAATTAGCTGTATACAAGACCGTATTCAAGCCAGCTTTAACTTATGGATCTGAGAGCTGGGTTAGAAGTAAAACACTTGACCAAAGACTAGAGATGCAAACTAGTCATCCAAAACACAGTAATAGAACAAGTGAACAAATTTAAATATCTAGGAAATTACATAAGCCCCAATGGAGAAATCGACATTGTATATAAAAAACAAAAATTCCTAGCAGTCATTGGAACTTTGAACAGACACTTTAATAAACAGATGTCTAGAACAATCCAAATAAAACTAAATAAAATAATAGCCAAACCAATTCTGAAATATGGCAGTGAAACATGGACTTGGGGAGAAGGAGATAAAAGACGAGTGGAAGCTGCAGAAATGAAGTTCCTAAGACTGCTCGCAGGCTATAAAAGAATAGACAAGATAAGAAATAAGAAAACAATTATCTGTAAATAACATAACAGAAGACATCTCATACTATAGAATGAACTGGAAAAACCACATAGAAAGAATGAATGAGGAGAGATGGCCAAATATTACCTGGAAATATAAACCAAAGTGACACCGATCTAGAGGAAGAACCAAGCCCTTGAAAACGTTACAGGCAAACAATTGGCTAACATGTGAAGCCAAGAAGAAGATTATTATTGTTATTATCAGGTATTAGATCCCCACTCACTAGATTGAGTGAGTGGGGATGCTGGTTCAATGTAGCAAAATGTAAGGTTTTAAAATTTGGGAAACGAAGATGGAATGTAGAATTTATGCTTGGTGGGGATATATTGTTGGAGGTGGAGGAAATAAGAGATCTTGAGGTAATAGTGGGTAAGGATCTAAAATTTAGACACTGACTTGTAGAAGAAAGGAGATTTTTGTTCCATTGTATAAGGCTTTGATTTGGCCATATATGGACTACTATGCACAGATTTGATAACCTAGTTTTCAAAAGGATGATGGGCTGTTGGAAAGGGTCCAGAGGCAATCGACTAAGGTAGTTTCTGATCTCCGGAATGTCGAATATGAGGAAAGGTTAAGAGGATGCAATTTACAGAGTCTAGTAGATAGGAGGAAGAGGAGCGATATGATAGAGAGATGTACAAGTTGGTATGGGGTTGTTATAGTATCCATGTTGAAGTTGTTTTTCATAAAAATGGTAGGAGATCAGGGGAGAACAAGAGATCATCCCTGGAAGCTGTATAAGGAGGGTGTAAACAAGGGAGTAAGAAGCAGGCGTTTTTGCATGCAGAGTTGTGAATGATTGGAATGCTTTGTCTGAGAGTGTGGTGTCTGCACAGAATTTGAATGTGTTTAAGGCAAGGTATGATCAGCTGTGTGGGTGTGTGATCAAGGAATCTCCTAGGTGAGTCTTTGACTCCATGGGATTGTGGGATAATAATAATAATAGTAACTATAATTATCAGTATTCTTTAGTCAATCTAGTAAGCTGAGGGAATTATTCCAGTTTGTAGACTTCATGTTTGAATCCCATTATACCATGGATGCTTGTGAATGTCTTTCAATGAAAGATAATTTCAGTAATCCCATTTGAAACTATATGTTGCTTATTTGGAGGACTGAAATAGCTTGGAAAAGAGCCATATTTGATTTCTAAAGCTTAAATTCTAATTATGAAACTTTCCTGTTAGTGATGCTAATGTTTATTATATTTAATATCACTATTGTTTCTCATTTAGTTTTTCATTGTTGAAAAACTCAAATTGGAATTCTAAAAAAATTAAATAAGAAACAATATTTGCTTTTGATTTAAAATGATAAATAAAAAACTAAATATTTACTTTAACAGGTTGGAAAAAGAGCAGGTAAAAAATTAACTCTTGCTGTTCATGACATGTCACACAGTGAAGAAATTACAGATACAGGAGATGCTGCTGCTGCTTCTTCTTCTGTGGTCGAAAAGGTATGAAATACCACATAAAAAATTTTTGCATTAACACTTTGCTTTCTTCTGAATAAGTGTAATAAAGAGAAGGAGGCACTCTAAGAAGTGTTGATGTTGCTTTTATCAGTGGATGTGTGAGTATGCAAGAAAGGATTAAAATAGTTAGGAATAACATTTAGGTCTGGGGAGAGGTGTAATATCAGTTATGATAGAGAAGAATGGCTGTGGGGGAGGTGGGGGGTAGGTATGAAACAGTCTGAGAAGTGGGATCAGTGGAACTTGTTATAGAATCAGAAATGAGCTAGTATATGTGCTTACGAATGCTAGAAATAATGGGAATGAAATTGGAGTGTTGATAGAATTCATTCACCCAAAAAAATTGTTGGAACAATGAGACATGGTTAGATGAGATTATTCTGACTGGAATGGAGCTGGAAGGATACATTGTCTTTTGTGAACACAGACGGGGCAGGAAGAAAGGAGGGGTGCTGTTGATGATAGCAGAGGAGCTGTGCCTATCCCAGGTGTAGATGCAAGGAGCAGACAGTGACAGTAGTTTTGAAGCAGTATGGTGTGAGGTGAACAGGATGAAATGTTTGGTGGGATGTGGTTGGAAATTTTTTTCACTTGGTTATACTATAAATTAAAGATACCAATAAATTATATACTTAGTTTCATCCTTTGTTCAAGTGTAAGCAAACAAAGTTTGCACCTGAAGTATTTTCAGAACTGGGGCATCTTGCATAAGGAAGCTAAGACTTCACATCACTTGCCTTATACGACTTCAGCAACAACTTCTGCAAATATACAGCATGATTACAGACAGAGTTTGTCTCTTCGAATGGCTGTGCCGAGAATATATATCTTCTTTCTTCTCTTCTCTCTGATTCCTGCCGCGGCCTTAAGCCTCTATATGTGGCGTTGCTGGACATCCAAAAGGTCTTTGATAGCAGCGTATCTCTTAATGCTCTCCTTTGAGTGCTGTCTATTGCTGGATGTCCAGAACTCTTTCTTTCCTATGTTATGGAGCTATACTTGGGTAGCTCCATCACTATCACTACAGTGTCCCATGCGACTTCTATTCCCGCAGTGAGGGGTGTTCGCCGGGGTGAACCTCTGTCTCCCCTTTTCTTTAACTGCATCGTAGATGAATTTCTTCATGCTCTTCCTAGCCATATAGGCTACTCTCTAGGCACTTCTTCCTTTAATGCTGTGGCTTTTTCAGACGATCTTATTCTTGTAGCCTCTACTAAGGTAGGCTTGCAGGAACTCCTTGACTGGACAGACTTTTTCTCTATTCGAGACCTTTCTATTAATGTAGAGAAGTCTTGCTCTTTAGCTCTCCTGTCCCTGCTGGTCATGACATGAAGCTTAAGGTCGAGACCATAGTTTTTCCTGCACGGAAGGCTGTTGCATTCTTTGACCATCCTGGAAGAGTGGAGATACCTCAGTATCATGTTCACCCCAAAGGGAAATTTTCTGTCCCTTCTATCCTAGAAGCTGGGATCGCTTCTTTGAGGAAAGTTCCTCTCAAGCCCTAGCAAAGACTGTTTCTCCTTTCTCACTATCCTACTTTGCTTTTATCACAAGTTGGTGCTTGGTAGGACGTATATCTCGGTACAGTCCCGAATGGTCAGGGCTATCCGTTCAGCCGTGAGATCGTGGCTCCAACTGCCGCCTGACACCCCATACTGCATATTTCCATGCGAGGGTGAAGGATGGCAGACTCGGGGTTCCATCACTTAGATGGCTGATCCCATGCCTGCGGCTGTCCAGAATCGCGAAGTTAGAATTATTTTCTTCCCCTATCTGCAGAGAGCTTTCTATAGCCCATTAATACAAGAAGACTTTAGGTGGGCTAAAGGCTGTCCCATTATCAAGGTACCTTAATTGAGTCATTGAGTCAGTACCTGCAGATCACAAGAGATGGGCATCTCTGCTGCACTGTTCTGTAGATGGTGCTGCTTTAAAAGAGTCATATCTGGTGCCTCCCCAGCATGATTGGGTAAGGGATGGACCACCACACTCCTCCCTAGGTTCGAGTATATTGACCTTATCAGGATGAGGATTAATGCCCTGCCTACTCAAGTCCACACCACTCGATGGGGTAGTGACGACTCCAACTGTAGGGCTGGCTGACATTACAGTGAGACATTGTCTCATATAGCTCGTGTTGCTTCCACACCCATGGGGTCTGTCTGCAGAGGCATGATGCTGTGGTCTCCATTCTGAACAACCGCTTTAAGAACAGAAGTTGGGAGACCATAGTGGAACCACATTATAGGACCTCCGTGGGTTTACTGATTAAAAGAGATGGTGAGGTTTGGGTAGTTGATGCCCAGGTGGCGGGAACAAGGCACCCACTTGCCCATAGCCATAATAATAAGGTAAACTATTATAAGAATAACCAAGATCTAGTTAGTAAGATACGGGAGGAGCATGGGGCAATTCTGAGGTTTACCAGTGCCACCATCTCTTTACATGGCATATGGAGTGCAGATAGCTATAAGGACTTAAAGCAGCTTGGGCTTATGCAGAAAGATATAAAAGTTCTTTCCTTGAGGGCCCTACAGGGCAGACTGGTAGCATAGTGTTAAATTCTGAATTAGAATATTTATAAGACAATATTATCTCATTCAGAGTTTAACAAGATCTCCCATTCCCAAAGCCAATTTTTGTTATTCAGAATTAATGTGAATTATTCCTTACTGTTGTGTGTCACAAAATTGTAAAATAAGTGTAAATATTTCTAGTTATAAATTGTGCTATTCTTGCAAATTCCTGGTAATACGTATACACACCATGTAAACTATATACGGAGACCTTGGAACTTAATCCTATTATTGCCTAGGGCAGGATACATAAGCTTGTGAGTTAGTCATACATGTAACAATCTAAATTTTCACCAGAGTCTTATTTGGCGCTGATAGCCAAACGATGCTTATAGAGACGTCCGGCAGAGCACATTTTGGCGCCAGAGGTTAGAGAGACATGCCCTGTTGAAAAAGAAAGGAACCAATGGGAATTAGTGCATGAGATACAAAAGGGAATTGCAGAGCCCACATCGCTCTCTTAGGTCTTGTTTCCTGACGCGTGACTCTGGGGCTCATGCCCTGGATCATCGATGATTCCGTAGTCGTGGAAGCTCAGCGGAAGCTTCGGAAGTATCCAGCATTATGGTCGTCAATTTTGCCAGATATATCCGTTCCAGAGCCAGTCAGACAAGATGCGGCAATACAGGGCCATGCTGCACTACGATGACCAGAAAACTGAGTAATCTTTCCGTTATGCTGTAGAAGACAAGCCTTTTTATAGATGCAGCGCCAGAGCCGACTGAATGTTTCCAGGTAGAAGTCCTAGGAAGAAAGATAGGTGCCATCCAAAGCACATGACGTCAAGAAAAGTATGTCTACTGTTCGGGTAAGATTTCCAATTCTCTATCTTACGAACCACGTGAAAGGGGAAGTGTAATGTATATGAGAATGTTCTTAATTGAACTTGTAGTGATTCAGAAATTGTTCGTAAGGAACGTGTTCAATTTAGATTAGGATGTTTGTTCCAAGAGAACGTGTGTAGTATTGATTTTTTTCATAGTGGACATGTAAGAATATAACAATAGTTCCTAGAGAACGTGTGTATAAGAATTAACAATTGTTCCTCAGTAGATGTAAAAAATATTAATAATAGTTCACGGAGAATGTGTGTGTAAGAATTTAAGAGTTAATGTTAGTACCTGAAAAATGTGTTCTGATTTTGATGATTTATGTAGAGTTATGTGACAAGATTGAGGAACCTTAGGAACTCTAAATGTTACATTATATGATGTGCTGCATATTGAATTGAAAGTTAAATAAGGCAGCAGCTAATTAATGTAGGGTCCTGATTTTTTTTATTGCCAATGATTATTCCTTAATAGAAAAGTCATGAGCAGAGTATGATCTTATATTTTAGATATTTAATAATGTCTTTGATAATTTAAGTGTAGTTATATATCCATTGAAATCAATTGAGAGATCTTAATTCATGTTTTATTCAAGTTTGTAATTTCTTGTCTTAGTATAATAAATGGCCTAGTTTGATTGTAATTATGTGCTTGCCTGTTTTCTTCTCATTTCACCACTTGCTAAAATAGAATCTAAGCGGGAAACCGAAAATTTATATAGAAGTATTGGATAGAGGGCCACGGTTGCTGTATGTTTAAAAAGGAGATAAATTATTGATTTAGAAAACCTATATTAGGTAAAAAGTGACATACTTACTGATTGTTATTTCCCTGATATTATGCGTTGTTGTGTCCCAATTTACGATTTCTACTCTAATCTTATGAATTCCTTTTTTCTATATTCTTCTAACTTCTATGCCTGGGATTTTACCAAAACTTATACCAATATCTAAGTTATTGCTCCCCGTAGTACCCCTAATATTTGTATTTATACTGCGCCTTTTGGGATATTTAGTTTAGGATATTACATACATAAACAAGGAGAAAGAACTCAAATATATCTGAAAGTGTAACTATTGCAGTCGTGACACTTAACTCGATTCTCAACTTAAATTTTCCGTGTGACTAAGTACAATATTTTCAAGTGGTTATCAACTGCACCATTTATGTTGTCATAAATAGAGAGAAAGTCAATCTTGAATATATCTCTTAGTATTTAAATATTATTGCAGTCGTGACTCTTAATCTCTTTCCTCAATATTAAATTTTCCCGCGTGATTAGGTACGATGATTTTAAGTGGTGCATTGGATTAGCAACATCAGACAACTCTTTTATCACTGAACAAAAGGTTTATTAAGTTTCTAGACATGGTACAATTCAAATACTAAACTAAAATACTTATAGACTAACATTAAATTATTACAAGCAATATGGCTATTTGTGATTATGCCGCCATACACATTAATTCATAAATTCACCTGATGTGAACAAATTAGATCAATTCACACTATCTGATTATTCATACTGAAGTAGATTAACAAATCATTCACTGCTAACACATACTTGTGACATTTCAATTATTTTATACATTACATTAGGCATTCAATTCTTAGGATACGTAATTACTTAATTTACACTATTCCGTTATACCGTTATTTGCACTAACACACAATTATGTCATTTAAATATCTTGTGCAATATAATAGACAGCAAAAATACCTTAGGACTCTTAATCATTCACAAATCTTTAACACTAGTCAATCTACACATAACACATTCTATCATATACTAAAGTCCTAGTATAACTTCAACAGTTCTGTATTGGAATCACGATACTTTTCACAGACAAATTTCTAGCTAACATAGGTTATGATTTACAGTACCTTTCTTGAGCTTTTCGTATGGGCCTTTATCTTTTTCCAAATGAACCTCTGGTATAACTTCTCGTAACTCTGGAATACTTTAACACACACATATTTGCTCTACTATTAGCAACGAGGACATCGATCTCTTTACAGCTTTCTGCTTTGCGTAGTTATCACTAGCGTCGAAACAAAGAAGATCCCTCCTTCTCTAGGACTCTATGGCAATTTTTCCTTTGCTTCCTACTCGGGAAAACGTCACAACACAGAAACGAAATCCCGCTCACTTTCGTTTCTGTGTTGTGACAAGGAGATATCACCCCTGTCGCCACTCAGGAAAACCCCGTGAACTCCACCGGAACCAAAACCAAACTCCAAGGCCAAAAGCGACTATCCAAAAAAAAAAAGTTTTCTCCAGGGGGTTACCAACCCTTTTATAGCTGCTTCCCTAACGGCACCATTTCTTACTTCCTTTCTCCTCCTTGTACTTGTTTTTTAATCATTGACCAATTAGGGTGGCGTTTTCTCGCCAAACATCATTTGATCGGCAAGCCCGTTCTCAATGTTTCAATCCGGGGATCGGCCCTAAGCGATAGCTTTGCTTTTCTTGTGCTAGCCTGACTTAATCCCCTTTCAAACTTTTTCTATGAATTCTACTTAATAACTTAATCTCTTGCATAACGTATTTTATGACTCACCCCTTTCTACTTATTTACTTAACTCTCTCCTTTTTAATCGTATTACAATATTAATCTATACTTTCCTTTGTTAGCTACTTATTTAGTTAGAATTCCTTATTTTAAGTCATATTACAATATTAATACAATCCTTCCTTTATCAACTACTTTAACAACAACCCCTACGCTTTATACATTTTACTGGATGCAAGAAATTTTCCATTAAATAATTAATTTTTTCATGCAGGGGTTTTAATTTATGATATTTATTCTTCATGTTACACCATGATGGCTGAGAATACTATATTCCTAAGATATCAGGTGTAATAGCGTGCAACCATCTAGATGCGGAGTGGTGCAGCGTGAACAAATAAATTTCTCTGCATTGAAAAGGAATTAATAATAAGTGAGAATTAGAGAAGTTAACCCTTTTCATAGATTACTTCCTTACCATCCTCGTATAAGTTTAATGTCAATTTGATTCAAGAGTAGGCCTAAAGACGATTGAAGACTGCGTGTTTAAGATATATAAGAGAGATAAAGTAATAAGTAAAGAGGATACCTTGATATAAGTTATATAAGAGTCGTTACGGAAGCATCACAAGATAAAGTATGGTTAAAAGTTAAATTAAGAAAATAACGACCTATAACAATAGCGTTGCCACCAGAGAATGACTACAATGATACTTATAACAAGCATAGGGTAAAACACTTGTAAAGGCTTAGGCCTATATCAAGTCTGGACGAGATGTCTAGACATGATGTAAGGGTAGTACTGCCCATAATCAGTACAAAGATTAATAAATAAATTAAAAAAAAAAAAACCTAGTTGTGTACCACAAGGATCAGTGCTTGGTCCTCTGTTATTCAATCTGTACATTAATGATATTGCGAAGGATTTGACTAGCGACTTACAGCTATTTGCTGATGATGCAAACATAGGTAGGATAATCAGGAATGCTGTCGATTAGCAGTACTTGCAGAATGATTTCCATAGGCTAAAATTGTGGGCATGGGAAAATGGGTGTCAGTTCAATGTCAGTAAATGTAAAGTCATTCACTTCGGTGTGATTAGATATTCAATGTCGTATTATATTGGTGGGATTAGGCTAGAAGAAAAAACTGATGAGGCTAGGGATCTTGGGGTGTTAATAGATAGGAAGTTAAAGTTCAGGGATCATGTGGCAAAGATTGCAAATACAACTCAAAAGATAATTGCAATACTGAAACAAACATTCACATGTAAAGATAAACATCCTTATTTTGCTTCTTTACAAGACCTTGATAAGACCTGACTTGGACTATTGTGTGCAGGTCTGGTCTTTTGGGTTCCGTTGTGATTCTGATATATTGGAGAGAGTACAAAGGAGAGTGTTAAAAGTAATATAGGGATTGTGGAATACTGAGTATGAAGATATTGAGAATTTGTAGACTGCAGACAGGATAAATAGAGGAGATATGATTGAGACTTACAAACTTCTGAAAAGGTCATACAGGATTTCAATTGATGAAATTTTTCAATTTATGGAGGGTGGGGAAAGGACGAGAGGGCATCCTTGGAAGCTGAGAATGAAGGTCGCTAAGGAAGGGGTGAGGACTAGATTTTTCTCCCATAGGGTGGTGCTTGATTGGAATGGAGTGCCATTGGATGTTTGAGTACAAGCAGTGTGAAAGAATTCAAGAATAAGTATGATAGCTGGTGTGTTTAGTATGTGGCCTCCTTTGATGAGTCTCTGACTCCCTGGAGGTCTCTCTTAATACTACTACTACTACTAATAATAATATATATGAATTACTCAGAGGTGAAAATATGTGAACCATCATTTATAAGACGTATGAGAATGGGAAATGAAAGGAAAGAATAAGTGAGTAGAAATATTTCATTAATGGCAATGGAATTATTAATAATTTAATATATGAATTAATAATTTATTAACATATAATATCTAATCATTGTGGATAACCACAATTTTGGGAATCCAACATTCATTAGTTTTTTTTTTTTTAGTATCAGCTGCTCTTCTGTCTTATCAATCTCATGTGTGCTGGCATTTTGTTGTAGATCAAAGTCTTCTAATACACAGAAGTATTAATTTTTATTCAGGAAGAGATAAATTTTTACTGTCTATTGTTTCCGAAGACTAGAATAAAAATGTCTCTATACCGTTAAAAAAAAACTTTTCATCCTCAACAGATGTTATACTGCACAAGAAAGAAAAACAATTAGCTTTGTTTATCATTAAATAGTAAACAGATTTTTAACATCTGTCTACTATATTAGGAACAATTAGTGTAAGACAATTCGAAGGACGCATTTAATGGAAAAAACACTCCGCTCCCGCAGGCCATGCTGCATGCATGCGAACAGAACAGACTAAACATAACACCTAATTAAACACATTTATCCTAACATCCACTTTCAAGTTTTCAGTTCCAGAAAACATGTGTGACAGCTGTTTGTAATACTGCCATTGGATACAGAAAGCACTCAATTTATGAAAAGCAAAATGAATATATATATATATATAACTTGAAATCAGTTTGAATTGCATTTCAGATATTCGATATCATCTAGACATCATCATCATCAAATTCCTGCCATGTACAGGATATGATAGTACTACATGAAAAAATTACACCATTACTAACTTCCTATCTACAATTTTCCTCCAAATCAGTCTGTCAAGACTCCAACATTATCAGATCTTATATTTCTATCGTCTAAGGCACTTTGTACCGTATCAATCCACCTATATCTTGGTCTTCCTCTGGGTCGTTTTGCTACCAACCTGGCAGAGAACACTTGTTTTGCTAATCTTTCTTCACCCATTCTGTTTAAGTGACCTGAGATTATACGCGTGGATAGGCTTATGTGTTCGTCAGACATGTTATGATAGGTTTCACGGTATAAGAAGAACACAGATGGTTAAGCAAATAACTATTTATTAACTTAAAAGCTAATATTTCGCTGGTAATATATCCAGCATCTTCAGAGCACACAACACAAAGTTTGTTACAAAGGCAAGACAACCACAATCCGGTGTAACAGTGGGTACAGTATAAGTGATTGCAGCATGCAACACAAGACTAAAGTCCTAATATGGCGCCATCTAGGAAAAAAAAAAAAAAAAAAAAAAAAAATCAACGTTTTGAAATGGTAGTCTAAATGATAAAAAATAAAAGTAATAAATATTAATTTGGTCTTAGGATGATTGTCTCCCAGATCTTTGGTAGATTTATACAGCCATACTTGTTAAGGTTTGGGGTATGTTTCAAGGCTTCTGTTGATTCCAGGAACAACCTCTCTGACTTGTAGAAGCTTCTGTGCATTACTTTTGTTTCTGTCCAATTGATCCTGTGTGTAGGGGTATCCAAAGCATGGTCTGCCAGACCTGACTTACCATAGCGAAAGTGTTGGATATATTTTTTGTGTTCACTGAGGCGGATGTCCACATTTCTTCCTGTCTGTCCGTAGTAGGCTTGATGGCAAGAACAGGGCACTTCATAGACACCAGGATGTGATAAAGGAGTGCATTTGTCCTTAGGTGAACGGATGAGAGTTGCTAATTTTTTATAAGGTTTAAATACTGTGCGTAATTGGTGTTTGTTCAGTACCCTAGATATCTTTTCAGATGTGCCTTTAATGTATGGGATGGTGATTGTTTTGTTGTAGTCTTCTGTGGTAGATAGAGGGGATTTATGGGTAGCATTTAGTATGTTATCTATTTTACGGGGATTATAACCATTGTTTAAGAAGGTTTGACGTAGGTGAGAAAGTTCAGCAGTGAGAGCAATGTCATTGGAACAGATTGCTCTAGCTCTATGGGTTAGTGTTTTTAAGATACCATATTGTTGAGAAGGGTGGTGGTGTGATTGTTTGTGTAAGTATCTCCCTGTATGTGTGGATTTTCTGTAAACAGAAAATGATAAGGAACCTTCTGGAAGACGTATGATCAGTGTGTCCAAGAAAGGTAGGCAGTCATTGGCTTCTAGTTCCATTGTAAAGTGGATTTTAGGATGCTGGCTATTTAGATGCGCTAAAAATGTATTCAATGTGTCTGGGCCATGTGGCCAAATGGCAAACACATCGTCAACATAGCGTAGCCAGAGGCTAGGTTTGAGAGTGGCTGTGTTGATAGCTAATTTTTCCAGATGTTCTATGTAGAAGTTGGCTAAGGGGTGAACCCATAGCTGTCCCATCGAACTGTTTGTATATTTTCCCTTTCCATGTAAAATAGCCTGCCTGTACTGTGAATTTAAATAGCTGGTATATATCTGGGGGAAATTGTGAATTTAGTAAGTTAAGTGTTTCAATCAGTGGTACATTAGTGAATAATGAGGTGATATCAAAACTCACCATTAGGTCTGAACTATTTAAGGTGTGGTTTTCTAAAATACTTTTTTAGGTGGGTAGAATTTTTAACAACAGAGGGAGAATTGTTTGTGTAAGTGGTTAGTAATTTTGCTAAATGTTTGGCTAGTTTATATGTAGGACTGTTTATACTATCTACAATAGGACGTAAAGGTGTACCTTGTTTGTGTATTTTTGGAGCACCATATATTCTGGGTGCTTTAACGTATATGGATTTAAGTTTTTTGACAATTTCTTTAGGCCAGGAAGTGATTTTGTTCAGTAACTTGCTCTTTTGTGAGTTGGTGGGATCTCGATCTATGATTTGATATGTAGACCGGTCTTGGAGCAGTGTATGCATTTTGCTTTCATATTCTGTTGTATCCATAACTACAGTGGCGTTTCCTTTGTCTGATTTGGTTATTGTAATGTGGTTATTATTGCGTAGTTCTTTTAGGGCTATTATTTCTTTATGCGGGATATTATTTTTGGGAGGCTTAGAATGGATAAGGATATTTATCAATAATGGCTAAGAATGGATAAGGATAAAGAAATAATAGCCCTAAAAGAACTACTCAATAATAACCACATTACAATAACCAAATCGGACAAAGGAAACGCCACTGTAGTTATGGATACAACAGAATATGAAAGCAAAATGCATACACTGCTCCAAGACCGGTCTACATATCAAATCATAGATCGAGATCCCACCAACTCACAAAAGAGCAAGTTACTGAACAAAATCACTTCCTGGCCTAAAGAAATTGTCAAAAAACTTAAACCCATACACGTTAAAGCACCCAGAATATATGGTGCTCCAAAAATACACAAACAAGGTACACCTTTACGTCCTATTGTAGATAGTATAAACAGTCCTACATATAAACTAGCCAAACATTTAGCAAAATTACTAACCACTTACACAAACAATTCTCCCTCTGTTGTTAAAAATTCTACCCACCTAAAAAAGTATTTTAGAAAACCACACCTTAAATAGTTCAGACCTAATGTTGAGTTTTGATATCACCTCATTATTCACTAATGTACCACTGATTGAAACACTTAACTTACTAAATTCACAATTTCCCCCAGATATATACCAGCTATTTAAATTCACAGTACAGGCAGGTTATTTTACATGGAAAGGGAAAATATACAAACAGTTCGATGGGACAGCTATGGGTTCACCCCTTTTCCCCCCCTTAGCCAACTTCTACATAGAACATCTGGAAAAATTAGCTATCAACACAGCCACTCTCAAACCTAGCCTCTGGCTACGCTATGTTGACGATGTGTTTGCCATTTGGCCACATGGCCCAGACACATTGAATACATTTTTAGCGCATCTAAATAGCCAGCATCCTAAAATCCACTTTACAATGGAACTAGAAGCCAATGACTGCCTGCCTTTCTTGGACACACTGATCACACGTCTTCCAGAAGGTTCCTTATCATTTTCTGTTTACAGAAAACCCACACATACAGGGAGATACTTACACAAACAATCACACCACCACCCTTCTCAACAATATGGTATCTTAAAAACACTAACCCATAGAGCTAGAGCAATCTGTTCCAATGACATTGCTCTCACTGCTGAAATTTCTCACCTACGTCAAACCTTCTTAAACAATGGTTATAATCCCCGTAAAATAGATAACATACTAAATGCTACCCATAAATCCCCTCTATCTACCACAGAAGACTACAACAAAACAATCACCATCCCATACATTAAAGGCACATCTGAAAAGATATCTAGGGTACTTAACAAACACCAATTACGCACAGTATTTAAACCTTATAAAAAATTAGCAACTCTCATCCGTTCACCTAAGGACAAATGCACTCCTTTATCACATCCTGGTGTCTATGAAGTGCCCTGTTCTTGCCATCAAGCCTACTACGGACAGACAGGAAGAAATGTGGACATCCGCCTCAGTGAACACAAAAAATATATCCGACACTTTTGCTATGGTAAGTCGGGTCTGGCAGACCATGCTTTGGATACCCCTACACACAGGATCAATTGGACAGAAACAAAAGTAATGCACAGAAGCTTCTACAATTCAGAGAGGTTGTTCCTGGAATCAACAGAAGCCTTGAAACATACCCTAAAGCTTAACAAGTATGGCTGTATAAATCTACCAAAGATCTGGGAGACAGTCATCCTAAGATCAAATTAATATTTATTACTTTTATTTTTTATCATTTAGACTACCATTTCAAAACGTTGATTTTTTTTTTTTTTTTTTTTTTTTTTTTAACCTAGATGGCGCCATATTAGGACTTTAGTCTTGTGTTGCATGCTGCAATCACTTATACTGTCCCCACTGTTACACTGGATTGTGGTTGTCTTGCCTTTGTAACAAACTTTGTGTTGTGTGCTCTGAAGATGCTGGATATATTACCAGCGAAATATTAGCTTTTAAGTTAATAAATAGTTATTTGCTTAACCATCTGTGTTCTTTTTATACCGTGAAACTTATCATAACACACCTGAGATATGCTCTGCTAACGTATTCCTGGATGCTGACAATGTGAAGTTCTTTCCTAATAATCCTCGTTTTTAATATGATATTGCCATTGATGCCATCTGTTCATGCCTCTAATCTTTCTCAGGACTCTCATATCTGCGGTCTCTAGTCTTTGGTCATGTGTTTTACTTCTGACCCAGCTCTCAGATCCATAAGTTAAAACTGGTTTGAACACTGTCTGGTATACAGCTAATTTAGTATTCTGACTAATTTCTCTCTTATTCCACATGAATTTATTCAATTGACTTCCCACCATACCAGCTTTGCTGATTCTGTTATCTATTTCTATATTGAATTTACTATCTTCACTAAAAATCGTACCTAAGTAGCTGAAATGTTTTACTTGTTCCACAGGTTCTCCATTCACAACACAGTTGACATTTTCAATGATTCTGCCTATTTTCATTGTCTCTGTCTTTTTAATGCTGTCCTTCATACCATATCTATTACAACAATCATTCAATTTAGCCAAAGAATCTTGCAAATTTGTAGCGGATTTATTTAGAAGTATAACATCGTCCACATAAAGCAAAGAGCTAACATTAATATCTCCAATTCTGATATCATGTTTAATACCACTTTCCTTCATAATGTGATCCATATAGATAATGAATAACGGAGGGGATAAATGTACATCCTTGTCTCACACCAGATTTAACATTAAACCATCTTCCTGTACTTCCTTCCTTCTAACTGCTGACTTACAACTCAAATAAAGACTTAAGTATTGCTTGATATAATGCTCTATTGACACCATATAACTGCAGCGTATTGAATAGCTTCTCTCTTGGCACCTTGTCATATGCCTTTTCCAAATTGACAAAACTTAAATACAGATCTTTGTTATATTCCCATGCTTTCTTGACTATTTGTCGTAAAGTGAAGATCTGATCCTGACAGCCTCTATTTGGCCTGAATCCAGCTTGTTCTTAACCCAGCTTTTCTTCCACAATTCTTCTCAATCGTTTCTCAAGCATATTTGCATAGATTTGCCAGGAACACTTAATAGGGAAATACCTCTGTAATTCTCATGACAGACACCCAGGTTCAAACAAGAGTAGTAATATAATTTTAAATATGGAAAGCTTAAAGCCAAATGAACTATAGCTAAAGCTAAAAGTCTTTAAATGTCTAAAAGAGGATCATACTCATGGAGGACATTTAAAAATTCTATATAATTTCCTTGATTATCTGAATCTTCATCATGACCTCGAAAGGAAGCTCTTGCTTAGCCAAATAGCATACAGCATTAATTAATCTTTTTTAAAATTTCTCAATTTTCTTTACCTGTTTCTTATGATGAGTAACTTCAATTTTTCTTTGTTAGGAGAGTGTCAATTCTTTGTTTTCTAAACATTTTTAGATTTAAAAATGATTGAACATGTGATTGGGAGTGTTCATGTTTTTGCACTGCTGCAGTTAAATGGTTAAGGTCAGAATGTCGATGCTTATTCCAAATGTCTTTCTCTCAGGAGAATAATAAACAAGGCCAACAAAAAAAGTCTTGACTGCACTTTGCATCCAGTTAACCATTCTACTGTACTGTATTGTGAAATAGAAAAGTGTCTCATGTACTCAGTTTTTGCAACTTTGTGTATGCCCTGTAAATTTGGAAGAGGAGGACAAGGCTTCCTTCAAGTACAGTCATACAATCCACAAAAGTTCTGGCAGAAAACAGGACATTCAGTAGATTGTCAACACATTTTCCCATTGTAAATATGGGTAGAAAAATTATTTATTTATGGAAAATTATATATTAAAAAACTTGTCTATGTCTACATTATATATAAAAACTTGCTACCACGTCAGTTCACACTTCATGCATGCAAAACAGATGAAACTCAGAAAACAAAAACAGCAATTTATGACAAATGACAATGTTCAGTCAGATAGGTTGATACAATAACCATTCACAGCCGCTAGGTGCTATTGTCTCTGAACTCACCCAGCCTTGCCTTCTGAGCAGTTTAAAAATACTAGAATGCTAAGAATTTGACCCGCTACATCCTCCTTACATCTTTTCAAAGGGCTCAGAGGTGTATATATTTTCGAAAAGTGTCCTCTTCATGAAGTACTAATGCTTCATTGTCCTCATGAAGTGAGCAATGAAACATTAATATATTGTATTTAATTTTAGGAATGATGTGAATTCTGCAAACAATTAGGAGAGTCTTTAACGAGAATAAATGCAAAAATATAATATTGGTGATACTGATATTTCGTAGATGAGCACCACACACCTGGAATATTCGCCTCTGGTTAGAAAACTAAAAAGACTAAAAGCTAAGCTTGTATGAACCATTACAATATGAATAATTGAAACACAAGGAGTATGTGGGAGGTAGCATGAGTCAACTGCTATCCAGCATTCTTTACAGGTAAGTTGGAATCTGGTGTCTGAATGGATCTAATGAGAGATTTCCAAACATCACACAGGATCAGTCCTTGGTTCTTATTTAGGGTATTGTGAAAAAAATTACCATTTTATCTGATGAGAGATGAAGTTGTCTTCTAAGTAAGATGTAAGGCTTTTGTTCCAGTCAGTATCATGATGTATATCGGAATAGCGATAAGCTAGGCCAGAGTTGTCTTCTTTGTTGAGCAGCATCTCGAAAATACTCTTTTTTTTTTTTCTTATCTCAAAACTTCTTGAAGTCTGACTTATAGTGAAAGGCCACAAGAGGAGGGAATTCTGATAGTGTTTCAGTTATCATGGATGGACATATCTGACTACAAGTCAGAGATTTTGTTTCTTCTTTCAGACTCCTCTACTTATGCTCTCCTAAATCATGATCCTAATCACCAAGAAAACCAGTGAACTCTTCTAAAACATACTTACTTGGCCAGTAGATTAAAAAAAAAAAAAAAAAAGAGGCTAAAATCCATTCGACCTTTAACCCCAAGGTATATGGAGGTCCGAAAATTCACAAAGCTGGTATTCTCTTATGACTAATAGTGGATGGAATAAATTTGCCTACACATTTTTACCTAGGCACCTTTCTGCTATGTTAAAGAACTAATCTAACATTCAGACTCTTTCATAAAGAATTCTTCACATTTTGTCCAGAAACTCTCTAATATTTCCATCATGTCATCAGACATCCTTGCCAGTCTGGACATTGTTCACTGTAGATGAAGTTCTAAGCTCATTGATGATTTGTTTCCTCCTGATGTCTGAGCTATTGAAATGTTACCTCAACTCAAATTACTTTAAATGGAACAGCCAAATTTTCTAATAGCTTTTCAGACTAACCACAGGAAATATTACTTTCCTTCCACAACTGTTCTTAGTTGTTTCTCAAGTATACTTGCATAAATCTTACTAGGAGCACTGAGTAGGGAAATACCGCAGTAATTCTCACATTCAGTTTTATTTCCCTTTTCATGGATAGGTACTATGAGAGCTCTGCTCCAGCCATTTGAAATTTGGTCCTCTGACCAGGCGTTCCTGAATTATACAATGCAGCTACTGTAAAACTTTTTATTTCCAAATTTGAGCATTTATGGTCGAATTTCATTTACTCCAGCTGCCTTTCTACATTTGAGGTTTTTGGTGACTGTTTTTTCCTACTTTAAGTATGGATATGTATTCTGGCTGCATTCCTGTTGGGAATTTTCTACCACTGTGCTGACACAGCTTGTTTCATTTAGCAGTCTTTCAAAGTGATTATTCCAGACATCTAGAATATCTCTATCTTTAGTTTTCATGTTGCCTTTAACATTTGATTTCTTTTACAGTAAATTTTCCTCTATTTCTAAGCTTTTTCAATAGTCCCTAGAATATTTTGCTAATGTCCTGATATTTATTTTCTATGTTCTTACCAAAGTCTTACCATGACTTTTGTTTAGCTATTTTTACACAATGCTTCTTTTTCTTACATTTTCCTCCATATTCTCTAAGAGCACAAGCTGACCTACTCGCCAAGAACTTCTCATATGCTTTCTTCTTTTCCTTGACTCAATGTGGTTTTAGGGTTTTTATATTCTGTGGATTTGATGGGAGATTGTAGCCATTGGCTAATAACGTGTTGTGGTTGTGTTCAAGTTCATTGGTGAGAGTATTATTATTATTGTAAGAAATGAATTTTGCTGTTGTACAGGGTTTTAATGATTCCATGCTGTAAGGAGGAGGGGGTGGTGTAGCTGTTGGTGAATGTATCTATATCTGTGTATGGGTTTTCTCTAAACTGAGAATACTAAGGATCTATCAGGTTGGTATATACACATGTAGGGAAGACTGGCATTTTTTTTTTTTTTTTTTTTTCCTTTTTCCAAGGTGAACTAGATCTTGTGATGCTTGTTGTTGTGATGTGTTAGGAAAGTGTTAAAAGCCTAAGCTTTTGTGGTCAAATGGAGATCTATATAGTGTAGCTACACTGTAGGTCTGTTGTGGGTCTGATGTTAAGGCATTATCTTGTAAAGGTTACCATGAAGTAGTTAGTCATGCTGTCCTCTTGGTTTGTTTATATTGTTTATTGTATATATATGTTTATTTATGTTTGAGAGAGGGGGAAGTGAAAATGTAAATAGATATTGGACTCTATTCCAATAGATTTATCTGAAAGATTTTTTTTTTTTTCAAATGGAATGACCACCAGCAAATATAAATATAAAGAAGGCTTCTGAAATATTGTTTTAAAGCAGTGGTTCTTAACCTGGGGTGCGAGAGAGGTTTCCTAAAAATTTGGAAACATCAAGTTGAAAATGGGAATTTTGCAAACTTTCCTTTACTTGATTCAATCGTTCTGGAAAATGAGAAAATAATAATTATACCTGAAAATGCAATACACCTTCAACAATTGAGTGAATCATTTCATGGATACTTAACCACGGGAAATATTAGCAAAGTTCAGAGATGGATACTGGATCCATTTCTATTTGACCCAGATTCGATGGACAACAGCTATTTAATAAAAGATGATCTTATTGAAATACGAGCCAATGCAGGTATTCAAATGGAATTTGAAAAACTGGACTTAGAACAATTCTGGTGTACACAGCTAGAACCTTATCCACAACTAGCAAAAGCAGCATTGCAGACACTTTTACCATTTGCCACCGCCTACCTGTGTGAAATGGGATTTTCATCACTTTTGCACATAAAAACAAAAGCCAGAAATCGTTTAAATGCAAGTGATGACTTACGCATGGCTCTTTCAAAAAAGGAGCCTCGCTTCAAAAGTATTATTATGAATAAACAACAACAACATAGCCATTAAAAATTGAGATATTGTTTTGTATGTATATGTAAATATGTGTTTATTTTTCAATAAATAAATTATCTTGCAACAGATGTAATTTCCTAAATAAAGAAATAGAAACACATTTTTCAAGAGGGTGCGAGAACTTATTTTTAGATTCAAGGGGGTGCCGATCACTAAAAAGGTTAAGACCCACTGTTTTAAAGGATAGATTGTGTAATATAGTTTGGGAAAAAGTTATTTACCTTTAGTAATTGGACTGTTATTGTTATCCATAAGTTGTTGCTAGTATATATATATATATATATATATATATATATATTATAGATTGAAGATAGAACAATATAAGTTTTTTTAAGAGAGAAATTTATAGTTTACTATATAATGTTTGTTCATGTAAGATTTGCATAGTTTAAGATTCTCTGTAGTACCATATACTGGAGACAAGGAAAAAATAGTATTCTGGAGACAGCACTTAGGAACAGTTCATAGTGGAAGAATTGCTTTAAACAAATTTTCAAGTCATTCCAAAATTGTTTCTTTACGGATGTTTTCTGAAACAAGGTAAATTTATGGTAAAACTTTTATACTAAAGCCTGCTAAGGTAGGACATGTTTATCTTTTTTGAAAAGAGATTCCTTTTTAAAAATGGATGCTAGTTTTGAATTAAAGCAAGGAGTTCTCATTGAACTGAATGTATGTACGTATGGTGGTAGCAGGAAGTAAATTTTATAGACAATAAAAGGTTTAATAAACTGCTTTTGCTTTGTTTCTTTGTCCAACTTGAAACTTATTTATTTGAAGTTAAACTTAATTTGCTCATGCATGCATGTGTGAGAGAGAGAGAATGTCTCATGATTTTTTATATTAATTAAACAATATATTTTGTGTTACAGATCTCTTGTTTTACTTTTGGGGTTAAGATAAGTGGATGTATAAATCAGAATATTTTAATAATTTGAAGAATTCTTTTAAGATAATAAATTTAAATACTGGAAAGAAACCAGTAATCTTCTTATAAACCTTTTATGCTGTAAACAGTAGATAGAAATATAATAATTTTGATATACAAATTGTTTGCTATAGTGAATTTCCCTTACTGTAACGAACACTAGTATGCCAAATCTTTCTCTATAGCAAACTATTGAAAAGTCTCAACCTTAGTCCCTTTGACACATTACTGTTATGAGTTGATTGTTGGTAACAGATGATAATGATTTATGGTTTTAATTGCAAAAATACAGCAAAGGTCATACTGCACCACATCAAAGGTTATAGCAGCATAAGGTAAGACAATCACAAACATCCATGTCTGCAGTGGGATTTGAACCTATGACCTGTTGGTTGGTTGGAGAGCAGGTACACTAACTACTCGGCAAACCAGGCCAGTGTTGGTAACAGAGTTTATTCAACCTTCTGCTATAACAGAATAGTCCTTTGGTTTGGCCCTTTTGAGTTTGTTCTAGGGAGATGTGATGTATTAATTATTGTATTATACTCTTAAAGTATTATTTATGAATGCTGTCAAAGTGCATTAAATATCAGTTGTTAACCCATTTTATTATTTCATGTAAAATCAATGCTCTTTTGTACATTCTTTTTGATAGGTTTTTATTCCAATTTAGAGAAATTCATAATGTAATATTTAATGAAAAAACTGCTTTTTATTTATACTTTTTTTTTTTTTTTATCTCTCTAGATGAAAGAAGAAATTAAAGATGATGTTGTAAATAGAGTAACTCAAATGTTGGCAAATATGGACATAGAAGGACCAAAGTTAGCTAATACTACTGCTTGGAGTAATTCTTGGAGTGAAGTAAATTGTGAGTGCAATTTTGTAAACATTTATTATGTAGAATAGAATAAGTTATTTTAAGTATTTCTTAATAAAATATTTTGGATATCAGTAATTTTTTATGTATAATTTCTTAAAAGAATCCTATTGAACAGTGATTTTCAAAGTTGTAAAATTAAAAATTAATCTTTATGACAAACAGTTGAGAAAACATAGGAATATAACAAAGATCTATATTTAAGTTTTGTCAATCTGGAAAAGGCATATGACAAGGTGCCAAGAGAGAAGCTATTCAATACGCTGCAGTTATATGGTGTCAATGGGGCAT
The DNA here is from genome assembly GCF_054136105.1 of Typopeltis vanoorti. Taxonomy (NCBI): domain Eukaryota; kingdom Metazoa; phylum Arthropoda; class Arachnida; order Uropygi; family Thelyphonidae; genus Typopeltis; species Typopeltis vanoorti. Next base: position 111,876,549 of record NC_143555.1, on the reverse strand, counting down.
TATATCAAGCAATACTTAGTCTTTATTTGAGTTGTAAGTCAGCAGTTAGAATTGAAAGAGGTACAGAAAGATGGTTTAATGTTAAATCTGTGCGAGACAAGGATGTACATTATTCCCTCTGTTATTCATTATTTATATGGATCACTTTATGAAGAAAAGTGGTATTAAACATGATACCAAAATTGGAGATCTTAATGTCAGCTGTCTGCTTTATGCAGATGATGTTATACTTAGCAATAAATCTGCTACGAGTCTGCAAGATTCCTTGACTAAAATGAATAACTGTTGTAATAGATATGGTATGAAGGTCAGTAATAAAAAGACAAAGACAATGAAAATAGGCAGAATTGTTGAAAATGTCAACTGTGTCGTGAATGGAGAACCTGTGGAACAAGTAAAACATTTCAGCTACTTAGGCACGATTTTTAGTGAAGATGGAAATTAAATATGGAAATAGACAACAGAATCAACGAAGCTGGTATGGTAGGAAGTCAATTGAATAAATTCATATGGAATAAGAAAGAAATTAGTCAGAACACTAAATTAGCTGTATACAAGACAGTGCTCAAACCAGTTTTAAATTATGGATCTGAGAGCTGGGTCAGAAGTAAAACACTTGACCAAAGACTAGAGACCGCAGATATGAGAGTCCTGAGAAAGATTAGCGGCGTGAACAGATGGCATCAATGGCAATATCATATTAAAATCGAGGATATTAGGAAAGAACTTGATATTGTTAGCATCCAGGAATGCATTAGCAGAGCTAATCTCAGGTGGTATGGTCACTTAAATAGAATGGGTGAAGAAAGATTAGCAAAACCCAGAGGAAGACCAAGATATAGGTGGATTGATACTGTACAAAGTGCCTTAGATGATAGAAATATAAGATCTGATAATGTTGGAGTCTTGACAAGTAACAGACTGATTTGGAGGAAAATTGTAGATAGGAATTTAGCAATGATGTAAATTTTTCATGTAGTACTATCATATCCTGTACACCCCTTGAGGGTACATGGCAGGAATTTGATGATGATGATAAAATTAAAAAAAATATATCAGATCTCTAGTAACTGCTTAGAGGTAGCCCTCAGAAGAATTTATTCGAGTATTTAAAAAAGAATACTTGATATGTTCACAAACTCTATAAATTTATTAAATTGATTAGTATAACAGACACTGGTTTGCTTCTTTATGATTAAATTGACAAAATACACATAGCAATTTCTAATTCATTCAAAAGTAAAGAATAGTTTCCAGTATAATAGTAATTAGTTGTCATATTAATGATATCAAATGCAAGCATCATTTATTGATTGATGTAATGCCTTTGCACCTCTGTGTAGCAGTTTATTTGTGAACCTTTATTTCATTTTGTACTGTGGGTAGGTAAGGAATTTTTTTCTATTTTTATCAATTTTATATATATATCATCATCATCATCAAAATCCTGATATACCCTCAAGGGGTGTACAGGATATGATAGTACTACATGAAAAAAATTACTAACATCCTATCTACAATTTTCCTCCAAATCAGTCTGTTACTTGTCAAGACTCCAACATTATCAGATCTTATATTTCTATCGTCTAAGGCACTTTGTACAGTATCAATCCACCTATATCTTGGTCTTCCTCTGGGTCGTTTTGCCCAACCTGGCAGAGAACATTTGCTAATCTTTCTTCGCCCATTCTGTTTAAGTGACCATACCACCTGAGATTAGCTCTGTTAACGCATTCCTGGATGCTGACAATGTCAAGTTCTTTCCTAATATCCTCATTTTTAATATGATATTGCCATTGATGTCATCTGTTCATACCTATAATCTTTCTCGGGACTCTCATATCTTCAGTCTCTAGTCTTTGGTCAAGTGTTTTACTTCTGACCCAGCTCTCAGATCCACAAGTTAAAACTAGTTTGAACACTGTCTTGTATATAGCTAATTTAGTGTTCTGACTAATTTCTCTCTTATTCCATATGAATTTATTCAATTGACTTCCCACCATACCAGCTTTGCTGATTCTGTTGTCAATTTCTATATTTAATTTACCATCTTCAGTAAAAATCATGCCTAAGTAGCTGAAATGTTTAACTTGTTCCTGTTTTAAAATATAAACTCAAGGAATTGAAAACTCAGTTAGCTGTAATTCCAAGAGGTCTAACTAGTCAGCTTCAACCTTTAGATGTCTGTATTAATAAACTATTTAAGGGATTTAGGAAGGAGAATTGGAACAGCTGGATGCAGTCTTCAGATTTTGAGGCTATGCCATCAGGAAGAAGGAAGAGGCCTAACATTTCGCAAGTTTGTGAGTGGGTCAAAGCTTCATGGGATGCTGTGAAAGCTGAGACAGTGGTTAAATCATCTAAGAAGTGTGGAATTAGTAATGCACTGGATGGTACAGAGGAAAATTTGTTGTATGAGGACTCAGATTCTGATTTAGAAGAGGTTTCAAGTGTCTCTTCATTTAGCTCTGGAGATGAATTTCTGGGTTTTGATGATTAAAAGTTGGGTACTCTTTCCTAGTTAGATTAGGTATTTGTTGAAAGTAGACCTACTTATTACTTTATATTTGAAATACTGTAAATTCATTATAATATTCAGTGATAAAGTTTTTTTCCCTAAAATATGTGTACAAAAAAGGGGGTGCGTCCTACATGCCGGTTCGTTTTATACGCCAGCAAATACAGTAATTCATTAAAGTAGTTGACTTTCAGTTTCAGAGGTGAACCACTCTTTAGATTCTGTAATGGATACAGTATTGGGAAAGCAATATTAGCATTAAGAATAATAATAAACAGAAGAATAAAAGTAAATAAATATATATACATTGTCTTTATAGATTTTTAAAAGGCATTCGATAATGTACAGTAGAACTTGCTGCTTTTGAAATAATGGAAAAAAGAAAAAATGTACTCATCTAGAAAGACAGACCTACCTAATTAAGAAATTGTATGCCAATAATGATAAGAATATAGGAAAATGAAGCAAAGGTAAAAAAAAAAAAAGTAAGACAAGGTTTCATGCTATTACAGTGAAAAAGTAAAAGATGGAATAGAGTAAATGTAAGTGAGGTATGGATGCAGATGATACATTTTGTTGATGATAAGAATGTACAATGGATAATATATATAGAATAAGAGGTGTTGAATATTACTTGAATATGGACAAGACTATTATTATGACTATCACAACATGACACATCCAAGGACTCATTGTGGGAGGGCATTCAGCTATATACATTTTGCTGTCTCCCCTACTACTTAATTCTCTAATTACAACACAATTACACTACTGCTACTGCCCACCACCACCAACAGTGTATTTTGTCTGTAAAATGCATGTGTTCTCATGGCTGATTTTGTCTGTATGCAGGATGAAAAACCCAAGTTTCTGGGAGAAAGAAACACCGCTACCTCCATATGAGATCGGTAACTCGCCATCAGTTGAAAATGTCTATATAAAGGTTCCTCCCATCATGACAAGAATTGAATGCAGATCTTTTCCATCCGAAAGGTGCAGTGTTCCGCTGTTCTTCCAGTTGTGCTATGGAGGTGCTTGATATTAATTTAACATTATTTGGATATGGACTTTGTATAAATGGATAATAAAATATAAATAATTGTGAGAAGATAAAATTAACAGAATAAGATAGATATAGATTAGAGGTAAGAACGTTGAATGAATAAAGTCATTCATATTCCTCAGAAGAACAGTTAAAGAAAATAGAAGATATAAGTTAGAAATATAAATAATTTGCTGTAGTAAACAAAATATTAAAAGAGGGCTTTTATTATAGGCAAAATAACCAAATATGTAAGAAAAATATTTATAAATATATTTGTTTAAATTGTATTCTTATAGAGCCTTCATAGCCCAGTTGGTTTTGAGAGAAGATTTTGTTTGGAAAGATCAGGATTCAAATCCCATCTATGACATGAAGGAAAGAACCTTGATCAGGGTTTTTCGATTAAAGGTGAGCTAGTCAGTCTCATAGGCAATGGAGAGGTTTTTTCCCCTCCTGGAAACTCGGGTTTTTCATCCCTTAAAACACAAACTGGTTGCATGAGCTTGCCTAAAGCTTCTAATTAGGGGACTCATCCATCTTGGTTGGGTAAATGGATGGCATTCTTATAATTGTGAAACAGCCTATTACAGCATAAAATTGGAAGAGATTTGAAATGTATTGTTGGAGAGTATTAAGTATTACTAGGAGTAAATTAGAGAGAGAGAGGGGGGGGAGGGATGAAATTTATATGAAATAAAAGTGAGCAAAGTGCCAAATAAGTGGTATCAGATAAATAGTATTAAACATATAGAAGATTGTGGGAAAAAAGAAGAGAATGACTTTGAAGTCCCTTATTTGAGGATATATTTCAGTTAACTAGAAGTTATAAAAAATGAAGAGAATAGGTGAAGGTGGAACAAGAAACTCATTATAATGTCACAGTGATGATAATTCTACCCCTGTTTCTCTTTGTATCTTCATTAACTTGCACATTCCATTTTCCTTTATATATTAGACTTTATGGCCTGTTAGATCCAAGTAATAACTTAGTTTCTTATAAATTTTTGGTTAAATTTATAATACATGAACTGGCAGATACACCTGGTGTGTATCTGCCAGTTCATGTATTTTCTAGCCAGTTTTTTAATAAGAACAATTCCCTCCATTCCCCGAGTTTTTAGGAGGTAAACCTGTTTCCCTATGTATGAATAAATCTAATTTTACTTTAGTTGTAAACATCCCATTTACATGATTTATATATTTTTTATACATGATTCAAGTCCAGATCTTCCCAGAAAACATTGTTGCCAGCTGCGCTATAGGAATGTGAAGTATATACATTTAAAATCTAAATAATATTTTGTTTCATGTGTAAAGATGTATATATGGTCAGGCTCGTTAGTAAAGTGGGTAGATTTTAGATCTCCAACCAGCAGACTATTGGTTTAGATCCCACTGGAGCAGGGATCTTTGCAAAAGTCTTTAGGTGGATACACAGTTTTTGTTGCCCACTATATAAACCATTACTCTGCTAATATACAGGGTGTTTCAAAAAGAATGACCCGATTTCAAATAATTATATTTAATAATGAAAATGTGGTACAGTTACAAAATAAATTACCAAGTATGAAGTAAGGCCTAAGTTTCACTCACCACAATTACACATGGTACAAGTCGCATTCATTTGTGGTTTGTGGTTGCAGAGATATACAATTTTCAAATCGGGACATTCTTTTTGAAACACCCTGTATTAGAGCCTTGAAGTTGCTTGTAAAATTACTACCATGTTTCGTATCTAAAGCAAATTTGTTGTGCTTTTATTATGAGTGGCGATAAATGCACTATAGGTTTGTAATCTTGAATAGGTTTTCACATTATATACAGTATATATATATATAGAGAGAGAGTTCGTCACAAAATGTATACACACTTCAGCAAAAGAAAAACTTGTATAAAAATTGTAATACTAAATTTATATAGACATCAAGGGATGAATACAAGTTACCTTTGACTTCTACAATTACACGAGATGCTCAGAGTGGTTACCATTAGCATCGAGGCACTTATTATTATGGCGAACTACTGCTTGGGCAACGTTGGCAAAGTGTCCAGTGGGATTGCTGCCCATGCCGTTTCAACTTCTTTCTGAAGGGCCACCAGTGTAGCTGGTTTTCTACGATACACTACATCCTTTAGAGTCCCTCATAAGTAGAAGTTCAAGTGTATTAAATCAGGAGAATGTGGGAGGAACTCAAAATGGTCTTGCATTCCTTGAACGACAATTGTGCCTCGGCCATTTTGTTTGACTGTCGTACCAGTCACTCGTTGATGCTAGTATTCATATTTGTAACATCTTTTGAGAGAACATCATACTACACACTGCTTCCGTAATTCGATCCAACTTCGAAAAAAGTCCATAGATAACATCTGTTAAAGTGTGTATACATTTTTTTGATGGTCTCTCTCTCTCTCTCTCTCTATATATATATATATATATATATATACAGGGTGTTCGGGATAAATTTGACAGTTTCGTAAGGAAAAAGAAAATCTTCTTTGTATCTATTAAATTTAATGAATTGACAAAAAAACATTACAGGCAGAGTTAATTACAATACTATCAACAAGATTTACTCAAAATAACCACCATTAGCATCGATCACAGCTTCAATTCTGCTTCGGAACCTCGAACAAGCTGATGCTACAGTCTCCCTGGGAAGGGCCGCAAAAACTGTTTTAATTTTATCCATTAACTGGGCTTTTGTATTACTGGAAGTGCGATTGGTGTCTTTTTCAACTGCGCCGCATACAAAATAATCCATGGGATTAAGGTCTGGGGAGTTTGGAGGCCAAACATTTGGACTGGTGAAGTCGTAGAAATTTTCAGACAACCATTTTTGACTTTTCCCAGAGGTTTGGCAAGGGGCCGAATCCTGCTGCCATACATACGGCCTACCATTGGCTACCCTTGTTATCCAGGGCTTGACTACAGTTAGCAACTCCACGAACAAAGCCCGAATTCCAATGCCAGGGTTCTTCAACACCTGTTCCTGCAGATTTGCGAGGAATTCTGCTGTACGAACGCAATCAGATCGTCTGCTAGGGATCTTTCTTCTTGCTACATCCTCGTAGTCACCATTGCAAGTCTCTAGTTCATGCCTGATTGTTTTTACTGTATTCAGGGAGCATTGGGCAGCAGTCGTAATATCCTTATTTTGATGGCGGGCACGAATCATCATGATACAAGTTATTCTCTTCCATGATTCAGGTGGGTTCCAGCTATCCATCCTTTCTGACATCTTGTATATGAATGAAGAAGGGTCCAAACTTTTAAATGAAGAGAAGTGTGTGTTAATACATGTAACTTACGGAAAAATATAATTAATTATAAATATGTCAAATTTATCCCGAACACCCTGTATATATATATATATATATATATATATATATATATATATATATACACACACACACACACACACTAGGAGGGGGCTCTTCCCCCTGGTACCTCATGAAGGCAACACATTGTTGGACTATAACACTTTTTTTATGTAATGTTCGTCAAGTAGCTTTATTTTATTATCCTACATGTTTTGCCAGTTTTTTTTTCTATCGGCATCTTCAGGGAATACAAACTAGTAAGCTATATGAAGGTAACAGACTAGGTTATAACTGATGGTTCTAATTCATACAAAATATATATATATATATATATAGAGAGAGAGAGAGAGAGTCCATCAAAAAAATGTATACACACTTTAACAGATGTTATCTATGGACTTTTTTCAAAGTTGGATCGAATTACGGAAGCAGTGTGTAGTATGATGTTCTCTCAAAAGATGTTACAAATTTTTGTATGAATTAGAACCATCAGTTATAACCTAGTCTGTTACCTTCATATAGCTTACTAGTTTGTAATCCCTGAAGATGCCGATAGAAAAAAAAAAAAAAAAATTGGCAAAACATGTAGGATAATAAAATAAAGCTACTTGATGAACATTATATAAAAAAAGTGTTATAGTCTTATAAATAATAGTCAAGAAAAAATTCAACACATTGTTGGACGTTTCAAAACAATGAAGAGACAAAAAAAAGTGACATAAAAAAGTTTTAAATTTTGGCTTATCTTTTTATATATATAGAATAGATAATATGGTGTAGGCTTACGGCTTATTATTTTTTCTTGTACAGATAAACCAATACATATTGGAATAATTTGTGACCATTGTGAGCAGCTCATACATGGTATACGATATAAATGTGGGTAAGTTATTTAAATTGTATTTGTTTTCTATGTTATTTTATATAACTCTAGAAAGTTGTAGAATGCATTTAATGTCATAAGGCATACTGCTATATAATGATATTGATTCAATAAGCCCACATATATACAGAGTCCATGAAAAATATGTATACACACTTCAGCAAAAGAAAAACCTGTATAAAAATTGTAATACTAAATTTATACAGACATCAAGGGATGAATACAAGTTACCTTTGACTTCTACAATTACACGAAGTGCTCAAAATGGTATTTAGTATTACAATTTTTATACAGGTTTTTCTTTTGCTGAAGTGTGTATTCACATTTTTGACAGACTCTGTATGTTTTAGTGACAGTGACTGTGGATAATGCAAAAAAATAGACATTTTACTGCTATCATCTAACTCCTTCAAAACACTTTAGCAAAAGATTAGAAAGTTGCTGCACTTTTAAACTGGCATTATAAGGCATCTTGACAAAACATTTCATAATCTAAGCAGTTCTGAACATTGTAGGTATGCATTCTTGGTTTAATTGTTGGAGTTGTAACTTGTAGCACTACAGAAAGTTTTTTATTATGTGAAGTTGTGAAGGGCTGCCATGCATCATATACTTTCATTCGGCTTTCTGTTCCTGTAAATGCAAATTGATCATTATTTAAATTAAGGGGATATTAAATCCCACATTGTTTTAAAACCAAATAAGAAACTCAAAGATTGGAATCAGAGAGTTTCATGCCCAATATAGTATAGTAAACTATAAAAGTATCGGCGACTACTAGCGTGAGCTAATACACATAGTCCAAGTACATAGTACAAACTCGGGCAACTCGCAGCAAAGGTGGTAAAGTTCTGATTGCTATTCTTGGTATTTTCCATAATGTAAAACACATTTCCTAGGAAATGTATGCTGTTATTACATTATGGTTGGAGGTCACTATCCAGACCGGTTTCAGCCTTTGTTGAGGCTTCATCAGTGAGTAGCTAGACCAAATTAATACCAAAGGGTATAGCGAAAAGAACTTATATACGCTGCTATACGAGTTGTCAAAAAGGTGCACCCATTAAGTTACTTAAATATAAAGAGCCAATAGGCTTCATTTCGGCAATATAAACATTATTTAAATTAAGGGGATATTAAATCCCACATTGTTTTACAACCCAATAAGAAACTCAAAGAAGCCAATTGGCTCTTTATATTTAAGCAAATTTATCATTTTAGTAGACATTAAATACCCTTACAGTAAAGGTATGGAGATGTCTGAATCCATTCTTGTCCTTTCAGTACGATTGTGTTATAAATTCCTGTTATGTTCTGCTTTTCAGATTTCCATTGATCCTTCCATTTGTCCTACGTTAGTTTTTCTATATATATGCAGTTAATTTTATAGACTTAGATACTTTTCAAATTGATGGCATTTTTTTGGAGCCCATAAAGTGATCGTAGTAATTGTGATTTGAAGATAATTTTATGTTGTGATTTTCAACAAGTCCTCACTGTTGCAGTTTCCATTATGAGTCATTTATATCGTTGATGATTGATGCCTGACAACCATATTAAAGGCATACACATGCCTTTAATATGTATACATCTGTATACATATTAAAATACATATATACTATCTGTATACACATGCATGCATTGAAGGTCTTGAATGGACTAGGACAAACATCATCTCCATGATTTTAAGAGAAGACTCTTGCTACAAGAGAATATTTAGTCTACCAAAGTGATCGGATTCTTTTATATATCATGTTTCTTCAGTTGCTGGTTTCAGGGACTGAAGAAACATGATATACAGAAGGTTGTCAAAAGTATTATAATTTATAACTCTAAATTAAAGCACAAATGTATGATGTGATATTTAGTTTGAGGAACATTTTTTTATTAGCTTTTGAAAAAAACAAAGGCTTAGAAGACTAAAATTGGTATGTCTAACTGACTTATTATCCGAGTTTAGTTTGGTAATTTTCTAATATTTTGATAATTTAGTGTCGTAGAGATGCTGGATGATTCCAGTAAAAAACATTTAACTTTTTTTTTAATTGTTCATGTCTCATCTAGTATACATACTCAGACGTTGATCATTACTTGTGTTGCTGTTTAATGGCGAAAAACATGTCTAGAGATGATAATTCTAACTAAATTTATTTAGCCAATAAATTACTATGCCTGTGTTTTGCCTAGCTGACCTGCCTGTATATCTTATGTTGATACTAGATATTCTGAAAGGCAGATGGGGAGGTTTTGAAGGTTTCAGGAGATTAGAGATCTTGTTTGAGGGGTAGAAGGCAGCCACATAAGACCTAAGAACTACATAAGTCTGTCACATAAGATGAAATCTTATGTGACAGAATATAAGGGAGAATCACTCTTGTTTTCATGTTCATCTGACTGTCTTGAAGGTTGACATAGAATTCTGTTGACCAGTGCTCTGTTGTAACCATTCTTTGATAGGATGGTACTGAGGGAGTTGAGTTGTTGTTTTTTTTTTTATCTATATTAGTAGAGATTCTGTAAGCTGTCTGGTGGTAATGGGATTTTGCATGTGTTAAATCTGGAATAAAAGGAATTTTAGTAATATAATACCTATTGTTCAGATTTAACAAGTATCAAAAATCCTGCTAAAGTACTTGTCCATTAATAAGAGAAATTGAGTGTAAATGAAATAACGTTAATGTCTTTTCCTTTAAATTTTGAACATTGTATTATCAAGTGTTTTGTATGAGAAAAATAGTAATTGTATATGTGGTGGATTGTGCATAAGTATACCAAGGTTAAGGTAAAGTTCCAGACAAAATAAGAGGATTAATTTGTGACCTGAGGCTAACACAAACACAAACACAAAGGTCAACGTTGTGAAGGGGTTTCCTGTTGAAATGCAATGATAAGCAAGAGTATCGAGGTGCTGAGTGGACGATGACTTAAGAGCGGGAGGGTCATCAGAGCCGGATATATAGAAGTTTACAACGCCGAAAAAAAGGGCTTTTTTTCCTGTTGTTTCCTGAGAGTCAAAGTTTCAGTATGGTCAGGAGTGGAGTGTCCGAGTGAACTTATGTGGTCAAGTAGAATTCCGATGTCAGATTTAGGACTCCGTAATGAAGTCAGCATAACCTGAGAAGAGTATGCGGAAATACAAGGTCAGACAATGGCAGCTGAGCTTCGCAAGGATCGTGGGCATGAATCGTGATTGTATTCCCAGAACCTACAACAAGAAGCAAAGGCCAGAGGAATGAATGTAGTAGCAAAAGAAACTCGTCTAGGAAGAAACTGATGGGAAATTACGAGCCATAGGAATTCAAATGATGTTTGCAAGTAAAAGCCGGAAAGATCCCGACTTCACTACCAAGTAAGAACTTTCCATTTTTTGTCTAGTAGGAAGAAAATTAGTAAATTTTGTGATGGTGAATGAAAATTAACTGGAATTGTACTTTATGTAGTAATGTAGGACTTTAGGAACTATACCATTAGATGAGATCAATTACTCTGTGCTAGAGAACATAGCTAAGTTATAGAGTGTAATTCTAAAATCTGATGTTCATAGATAATTCCTGAACCTGAGTTTTATGTGATGATGATCTAAAATAAGCTAAGTTTCGAGGCACGTGGTCCTTGAAAAGTTCAAGATTAGTTAAGGGACAGGAGTGTATATATTATATCGAGTTGCTTAATAGAACCTATATGCTAGACTCAGTTGAATTTATTGAATGACAATTGTATATCTCTTTTTCTTAGTAATGAATAAATTATTTTTTTGTCAAACAAATTACAAATTACTTGCCTGATCACTAAATTCAATGTGCTGCTCATAAAAGAACCTATGCATATGTATTTGGAGATAGATAAAGAAAATTCTCTTATCCTATAAATTTTGGTGGCGCAGCTTAAACAAATAAATTTCCAAAATTTTTAATCAGATTGAGCACTAGTAATCTAACAAAGAATTTGGCTCTAGCCCGAGGCACTGTCTTTGTTATCAGGGTTTCGCACACTCGAGCAATATATTAGTAGTCGCCATAAGTTTGAAGTACTACCAAGGATTTAGATAGACAAGGGGCAAAACATAACATAATATAAAATAACAAAAGATTTTACACACATGAAAGTATCATCTAGTGTTTGTTGGCTTCCTCCACACTGAGAAATTGAGACTTAGATACTTCTATGAGCTTGTCTAACATGGTAATGATCTGTTGACTTCCAGTTCAGAAGTGACTTTAATACGAGGATGAATATCTTAGGATGAATATAAAGATGAATTTCTTATGTACATAAACAATTGTTCTTGTATATAAAAAAATTCTAATTGGGTAGTGGAGCCAGGCCGAATGATGAATGTCATCAACATATCTGAGCCAAACTCATGTTCTCTGCTACTGTAAGGCTTTCTCTTTACAACACTCCATGAACAAATTTGTTAATAAGCAAGAAAGGGAAGAGCCCATTGACAATCCTTCCTTCTGGTCAGTATGTGTTGTCAGTATTTGTGCCACATAAAAGCAGATGGGATAGAAATAATTTATTGATTACTCAACTAGTTTCATTACTCAACATGTTTCACATCATCAGAAGTAAGTAAATAAACTCAAATCAGGTAACGTTAGTACACAATTTGAAATCAGGAATAACAGTGGAAGTGTGAATTTGCAATGAAGTTGTTTGCTGGTTTGTGGTCTGCTGTGAACTACTGGTAACTGCATGCATATTGTGTTTAACTAGAGAAGACAGACATGATATAAAATCAGTCCTTGTTTTTTGTTACAATGTTAAGCAAATAAAGTATTATTTGGTTTTGGTTGCAGGTGCTGCCAGTCCTGAATTGTGTTTCCTTTTGTTCTCTATGTCCTCGATGTATTCAGAGTTGCATACCTCTTCAAACCTGATTGCCTATCCTACATAGCACAAACCACAAGGGAAAATTTTCTTTTCTTTAAAAAAAAAAAAAAAAAAATATATATATATATATATATGTATATATATATATATTTATTATATTTATTTTTTTTATTTTGGTTTAACCAATAAGAATACAATTTGGTCGGCTAAATCCCAAATTGCCAGTCCATCTTCGTTCGTTCAGTATCCAAGTAGATACCCAACAGGGTGCACCACAAGAAGGTGAGGATTGGACATTAGGTCAGAAGCCCTGGTCGGTTCTCTGCATTCCTTTAAAGGCTATGTGGAGGTCTCCTCTCAGTTATACAGCTTTGACCCTTCTAAAATGATGGTACAACATGACAAAATTTCATGCCGGCTGGGGCGTCGCCTGGTTAAACAAGGCCCCCGTTGTTTTCGCCAGGGAACCAGGACAAACAGCGAAAAGTCAGCTACTGGAACAAATCTGAAAACAAACCCCAACATCAACAGAGTTAAAGATCGGTACTATCAACGTAAGAAGCCTGAATGGCAAAGAAATGGAGCTAGCTGAGGAATTAGATAAGTACCAGATCGACGTAATAGGGGTGACTGAAACAAAAAAGACCAAAACTGGTGAGATCTTTCTGAGCAATAAATACAAAATGTTATATGCAGGCAATGACAATCAAGGAAAAGAAGGAGTAGCCATAGTATTCAACACAAAATACGAGGCTAATCTTCTTCAATGGCAGTCAGTCTCAAGTAGAGTAATGTGGGCAAATAAGAGAATGGGGAACTGGACAATGAGACTTATTTGTGCCTATGGTCCCACAGAAGGCTCTACTAAAGTAGAAGTGGAGGAATTTTTTGAGGCTTTAGAAAAAGCAACTGACACAATGAAAAATGAAAAGTTGGTCCTTGTTGGGGATCTAAATAGCAGAGTAGGAAATGATTGTGAGACATACAAAAATATTTTGGGAAAATTTGGAGAAAAGAGCAAAGCTAATAATAATGGCAAATACCTGTTGGATTTCTGCTCAGGACATGGACTGGTTATTACTAACACTATGTTCCAACATAAAAATGTGCACAAATTCACATGGAGAGAAGAGGCTAGGAATAAGAAAAGTCTCATTGACTATGTTATTGTTGATAGTGATATTTTCTCCCTGATGCAGGACACCAGAGTGTACAGAGGATTTGAAATTGGAAGTGATCACTATTTAGTCTTGAGAAGAAGAAAATTGAATTTCATATCGAAAAGAATAACATGTAAGAAAGTTTTAAAGCGAATAAAAGTTGAGCAGCTCTCAGATGTGAACTGTAGACTAAAATACACAAAGATTATTGAAGAAAAAATGAAAGAGTTTGAGAACAGGAATCAAACCTTGGAGATTCAGTGGCAAACTCTGAAGAAAACATTGATTGATTCTGCCAGAGAGGCATGTAGTGAGGTTGTCTGTAAGGATAAAAAAATCAGAACTCCCTGGTGGACACAGGAAGTTAAAGAGGCAGTGAAGGAAAAGAAGAAAGCATATCAAAAGTTCCTGTCAAATAAGTCAGCTTGTGCTCTTAGAGAATATAGAGACAAATGCAAGAATGCTAAACAGTGTGTAAAACTAGCTAAACAAAAGTCATGGGAGGACTTTGGCAAGAATATAGAAAATAAATATCAAGAAGGTGGCAAAATATTCTGGAGGTTGTTGAAGAAGCTTAGGAATGGAGGAAAGAGTGCTGTAAAAGGAGTTAGAGATGATAAAGTGACATGAAAATGGGAGAAAAAGATATCCTTGAAGTATGGAGTAATTACTTTGAAAAACTGCTAAATGAAACAAGCAGTGATGACAACAGAGTGGTAAAAAACACTGACCAGGCATGCAGTCAGGAATACATATCCATACTTGAAGTAGAAAAAGCCATCAAAGGTTTGAAATGTGGAAGGGCAGCAGGAGTAGATGATATTCGATCAGAAATGCTGAAGGATGGTGGTATAAGAGTCTTACAGTGGCTGCACTGCATTGTTCAGAAAGCTTGGACAGAGGGATGAATTCCTGATGATTGGAGTAGAGCTCTCATAGTACCCATATATAAAAAGGGAAATAAAACTGCATGTGAGAATTACAGAGGTATTTCCCTACTGAGTGTTCCTGGCAAGATCTATGCAAGAATACTTGAGAAACGGTTGAGAAGAATTGTGGAAGAAAAGCTTGGTGAAGAACAAGCTGGATTCAGGCCAAATAGAGGCTGTCAGGATCAGATCTTCACTTTACGACAAATAGTCGAGAAAGCATGGGAATATAACAAAGATCTGTATTTAAGTTTTGTCGATTTGGAAAAGGCATATGACAAGGTGCCAAGAGAGAAGCTATTCAATACGCTGCAGTTATGTGGTGTCAATGGGGCATTATATCAAGTAATACTTAGTCTTTATATGAGTTGCAAGTCAGCAGTTAGAATTGAAGGAGGTACAGGAAGATGGTTTAATGTTAAATCTGGTGTGAGACAAGGATGTACATTATCCCATCTGTTATTCATTATCTATATGGATCACATTATGAAGGAAAGTGGTATTAAACATGATATTAAAATTGGAGATATTAATGTCAGCTCTTTGCTTTATGCGGATGATGTTATACTTATAAATAAATCTGCTACAAGTCTGCAAGATTCTCTGACTAAATTGAATAACTGTTGTAATAGATATGGTATGAAGGTCAGCAATAAAAAGACAAAGACAATGAAAATAGGCAGAATCATTGAAAATGTCAACTGTGTGGTGAATGGAGAACCTGTGGAACAAGTAAAACATTTCAGCTATTTAGGCACGATTTTTACTGAAGATGGTAAATTAAATATAGAAATAGACAACAGAATTAGCAAAGCTGGTATGGTGGGAAGTCAATTGAATAAATTCGTATGGAATAAGAGAGAAATTAGTCGGAACACTAAATTAGCTGTATACAAGACAGTGTTCAAACCAGTTTTAACTTATGGATCTGAGAGCTGGGTCAGAAGTAAAACACTTGACCAAAGACTAGAGACCACAGATATGAGAGTCCTGAGAAAGATTATAGGCATGGACAGATGGCATCAATGGCAATATCATATTAAAAACGAGGATATTAGGAAAGAACTTGACATTGTCAGCATCCAGGAATGTTATCAGAGCTAATCTCAGGTGGTATGGTCACTTAAACAGAATGGGCGAAGGAAGATTAGCAAAACAAGTGCTCTCTGCCAGGTTGGCAGGAAAATGACCCAGAGGAAGACCAAGATATAGGTGGATTGATACGATAGAAATATAAGATCTGATAAAGTTGTAGTCTTGACAAGTAACAGACTGATTTGGAGGAAAATTGTAGATAGGAAATTAATAATGATGTAATTTTTTCATGTAGTACTATGATATCCTGTACACCCCTTGAGGGTACATGGCAGGAATTTGATGATGATGATGATATTTATTATATGGGCAATCCAAAATTGGATTAGCACAGCACACCTTTAACAAAGAAGGGTGAGTCAGCCAGTTTTGTAGCGAAGTAGCAGATTTTCACCTCCTAAAAATTCAGGTTTTTCATCCTATAAAACAAACAGTCCAGCCAGAACATATGTAACTAACAGACAATTACAAAATAATTATTGTAATTTCAAAAAACAACCTTCGATGAAGATTATGTCATAAGATGGAAGAAAGCTAAGTTAAATCAAAATTCAAATCACATGCTCTTCTCGGAAATACACTACAGGATCCAAAATATCCAGATGCCTGCTCATCCCAACTCTCACTCTAATATGAAGGGTATTAATATGGAGGTGGTCTACTCTTTGTTACTATAACAGCCTTCAGTCTTCTGAGAAGAATTTTCATTAGATTTTGGTACACATTGCTATGGTAATTCATTCTTCAAAAAGAGTGTTAGGGAGGTCAATTACTGCCAATGTGAGGCGATTTGGCCTAGATCACATTCAATATTCTAATTCATCCCACAAGTGTTTCATGGAATTCTCTGTGCAGGCCATTCAAGTTCATCACCTGTCTCACCAAACCATTCGTGCATAGACCTTGTTTTATGGACTGGAATATTATCATGTTGATACAGGAAAGAGTTTGCAATGAACTGTTGCCATAAAGTTGGAAGCACAAAATTGTCTAGAATGTCATATAAGCCCACAGCATTAAAATTCCCCATCACAGGAACTAGAAGGCTCAGCCAAACCACTAAAATAACCCCAGACTATGATGCTTTCTCCACCAACCTTCACAGTTTGAAAAATACATGCCTGGATGTAGTTTTCTACTGACGTCCACCTTACCCATTCTCATCCGTCAGACTGCCAGATGGTTGAAACATAATTCGTCACTCCAGAGAACATTTCCAGTGCTCCAGAGTCTCTGTTGGCAGCAAGATTTACACCTCCCTACCCGATACTTGGCATTGATGTTTGACTTGTGTGCAGCTGTGCAGCCATGGAAACACGTTCTTCATTCTTGACAAACAGTTGTAATGCTGGCATTGCTTGCATAGGCATTGTGGAATTTAGTAGTAAGTGTTTCTGCTGAGGACAGGTGTTTTTTGCTTCTTGGCATTCTTGCTTCATAGTAGTAGTAACATCACTTACAGTTGATCAAGATAGCTGCAGCAGGCAGAAATTTCTCAAACTGAGTTTGCTGCAAAGGTAGCATCATGATAGTGCCACATTGAAAATCACTGACTCTTCAGTATGGCCCATTTTATTGCAAGAGAATTGCAAAACATGTGCTTCCTTTTATACCTGTATGAGCTATGGTTGTGATGTATATATAGCCATATCCTACTACTACTACCACCACAGGGCGGGGTCCAGATATTTTTGATCATACAGTCCCACACAGTCCTGAAAATTCATTTGAACTGTTTGTTTTATTATAAACACATTTTGGAACATTAGCTTATCTGCTTGTTATCCCTAAAGTACTAATCATAGATGATTACCATAAGCAGAACAATGCTTGCATCCATCATCAAGCACACAACTTTTTTGTTATGTGGATAAGTCCCAAATCTGAGGAATGTATTATAGTTACCTACAATGAGTTTTAGGACTTCTTTGAAATGTCTGATAATAAGACATGTGATACAAAAATCATTATACTCTTCTTGTTAGAGGAGCAGGTCTGTTAAGTAAGCTTTGGACTGGTTGATGTTAGTTGGAACAGTCTTCTTTCTCAGTTCTAATCTCAATTTACAGTCTCACTTTTTATGGATATTCATAATGGCCTCAAAAGTTTAAATGAAGTAAAACAGATTATCTAATCAAAAAAATGCCTTGTGTTAATTGTCCCAACATGCCATCAATCTAACAAATAGTAAGTCATGTATTCTAGTGCATTCTAGAAGTTTTGCTTGCCATTTTATCACCACTAGTTGAATAGAACCACTTTAAACTATAGAGAGTGATTAAAACTTATAATTATTGCATCTTGGGGAGTTTCTTATATTTCTGATACCATATATATTCAGCTTGTTGAAATAAGTATTGAGGCATCCTGTTTTAAAACAAATGATACTGATATGTATAATCCTGTCATCACATGTAGACCAATATACTCTTAGAGTCAACTGTATATCTGCACTGACAGTAGAACATATTATAATTTGTGGATTCAGAATGAGTATTATCATAAAATGCCATATCAGTATCACAATCTTTTATCAGTATCAGCCGATGGAAGTGCAAGGTGGTACATTTCCATCAACTATTATCAGCCAAATAAAATGTGAAGGTATCACCTCAGTAAGAAATGTGCAGGAGGATCCAGGCACTTAACACCAGAGGGTGTTGACAGCCTGGGTTTTGGTTATTAGTAGAATGCTTTGTAAAGAGCTGCACATTCTTTAACAGATGGATAGCTGTATAAGTAAACATCAGCCATGTCATTCAGCAGCAGAGACAACATTATTATAAAGAACATCATGATTTGTCCATGGAGTATTGAAAACCCATGATATGACAAGTAATGCTATACCTTTTGACTGGATGGACCAACTTATGGATGTGTGGGATGCCTTGTGCCTGAGTGCATCATCCTAGCTGTGAAGTTCTACAACAACTTAGATGTAATAATAATCTGGAGCTGTTTTTCCTGGTAGTAAATTTTGGTTGCGGTGCCTGGAAGAATGAACATTGATTGATACTTGAATTCTGGATAATGCAGCTATTGTGACATTGTAGGAAAATGATTAGGTTAAAACTTGACTGGCCTAAGCAGAGTCTCATTCTTAACCCATTAGGAAATCTTTGGAATGATCTGGAATATTGAATGCAGGCTAAACAGTGGTAAATGTGTTCATCAGTAGTAAATGGACTGGTAGTAATATTGAAGGAAGAATGGTGTAAAATACATGACATATTAGCACAAACTATTAAATAGTATTGCCTAGAAGGATCAAAGGTGTGATCCAGGACCAAAGGATTAGCCAAACAATATTGAGGTGTAAAGGTTTAAATGCATAGCGGGGATACAGTGTTGTAAAAAAAAAAATCGGCTAACGCCTTTTTATTCCCGTATACGGGGAGTAGGCGAGGCCATTTAGCCCTATGTAACTTTTGGAGACTGAGTGGGCAGTTCAATCTCCACTAGTACCAATCAGAGATAGATGGCCCAAGGCTATCACTAATTAAGCGGTACTCAGTGAAGAGAGATGGCTCAAATGTGCCGCCATCTCGTGGTCCCTAACCCTAACACAATATATTTAATGTCTGAAAAATAATGTGGGTTCTACGGTCGATTTTCTTGAGTTTACAGGACGAAAAACCCAAGTTTCCGGGAGGAAAAACCTGCTTGCCCGTGCCAGAGATCGACTAACTCGGGAACCGGTCGAAAAAAGGCTTAGAAAAATTTCCTCTAGTCGCCGTTACAGTGTTGTTCCGATACTTATTTTAAGATAGCATCTACTATTAGACTGTTTTGTATTGCATACATTTTTTGTTTTGTTTTGTTTTTTAAAAAAGCAGATTACATGTACAGTTATAGGTAGTTATCCTCTTCTCGAGTTAGAAAATGTGTAAAATGTGCAAATCAGTATATTTCTCATTTGCCAT
Source organism: Typopeltis vanoorti (assembly GCF_054136105.1). Classification (NCBI taxonomy): domain Eukaryota; kingdom Metazoa; phylum Arthropoda; class Arachnida; order Uropygi; family Thelyphonidae; genus Typopeltis; species Typopeltis vanoorti. The sequence goes on along the minus strand of NC_143555.1, from coordinate 111,856,839 downwards.
GTTTGATTTATTTTATTGTTTTGAGTATTTGATTTCCTATGAGATTTTTCTTTTATTAGTAGATGTCTCAGTGATAAAAATAGTCATATGTTGGTGTATTTGTTTAAATTGTTTCTTGTGCTTTTATTTTTTTTTAATAAAAATAGACTAGCAATTTAGAGAAAAGATATAGTTATGACCAGAAGTCTGAAGATTTGATACTTAAATATCAAAAAAATTAAAAAAAAAAAAAAAAATATGAAAAAATTTTTTTTTTAAAATTTTATATATATATATATATATTTAACATTCAAGAGTGATCTGAAAAGTTCGCGGTCTAACAATGAAAAATCGAATTTATAATTTCAAAATTATTTTTATTTTTCAACATAATCTCCCTTAAGACTAATACATTTATTCCAGTGATGCTCCAGCACCATTATCCCATTGCTGTAGTGGTTCTCAGCAAGATCTGCAAAATACCTATCTACAGCTGCAGTCACCTCTTGATTCAAAGAAAAGCGCTGACCAGCGAGGAAGAGTTTTAGTTTTGGGAAGAGATAGAAGTCAGAGGGAGCCAAATCTGGGGAATAGGGTAGATGTTCTTTATGCCTAATAATTCATAGTGCAGATCCCTTAATTTTTCCATTGTCAAAACACTTTTGTGGGCAGGTGCTTTGTCCTGATGAAAGATGATTTTTATCTTCTGCAAACTGGGTCTTTTCTCACGAATTTTTTCATCTAGTCTGGTTAAAAGATCAGAATAATATTCACCAGTTATTGTTTTACCCTTTTCAAGATAATTAATAACAAAATGCCTTTAGCATACCAAAACACTGATGCCATGACCTTTCCTGCTGATAGAACTGACTTTGTCTTCTTTGGCACTGAACAACCCACTTCTGTCCACTGTTTTGACTGCTGTTTGGATTCTGGTGTGTAATGGTGAATCCAAATCTCATCTGTAGTGATAAATCAACGTGCAAAATCAGTTTTATTCTTGTTAACATGCTCAGCACTGTTCAGAGATTTTCTTGTGCGTGCGTTTTTGATCTGCTGTGAGTAAGCACAGCACCCATCTTGCCAAAGCTTTTTCATTTGCAATTCTTCATGCAAAATATATCCTACATGTTCTTTTGAAATGCCTGTAGTCTCAGCAATTTCATACACTTTGACTCTCCAGTCGTCCAATACCATATCATGCACTTGATCAATGATTTCTGGTGATGTTACACTTTTTGGATGTCCTTCACATGGATTGTCTTCAAGACTGGTACGATAACGTTTAAACTTGGCAGCCCATTTCTTAATTGTCAAAAACCAAGGAGAAGAGTGCCCATAAACTTTTATGAACTTCAAATGAATTTCTTTTGGCGTTAAATCTTCTTTTACAAAGAATTTTATAACTGCATGATACTCAATTGTATCCATTTCGAGGGATACAGACAACACTTTTGCTTCAGACAGCTGTATAAAAAAAAAAACTATTTGATACAATTTCACATGGATGCTTATGACAGATGTACCAACTTAGAAAAAAAAATCTTGGTGATAGTGTTGCTATCTATGGTCGAGACTGAGAACTTTTCAGACCACTCTCCTGTGTTCCTTTCTCATTTGCATGGCAATAAAACTTTCAGTATTTTGCCATACCTGATTTATCTAATTTCATATTTATACTGTGATGGGGTTTATATTTATAATTATAATTTTTATGCAGATTTATAGCTTAGCATAGTCCTTTATGGAATAACTTTATGCCTAAGAGACTAATTTTTTTATAATTTTTTTTTTTTTTGCCATATTAATTAACAAAGAACAACAAAACCAAATGTATTCCATGTTCTCTCCTTTCTTTCTTTGTAGAAACTGTGTGAATTATGATCTCTGTGAGAAATGTGAAAGTCTGCCTGGCATTCATGACAAACATCACATTTTCCTCAAAATTCGACATCCAGTTTATGACCGTTCAAAACATAAGAAAGGCCATAGGAAAAAGCCCCTTCTGAAACATTTTAGTTCTAATTACCATGGCAGTTCACAGTTAACACCAACATCACAAGAATCTTCAAATGTTTATTTGGCTGGGTAAGTATCAAAAGGATTTCATCTTGGAAAACTAACTAGTTAAGAATTTTATTATAAAATCCTTATTTTCTAATGAAGCTACAGCAAACAAATATTTGCACTGTCAGAGTATCTGGTATTATCACCATGGCCACATTCAGTCTCTAGTGCTGGGTTCTACACTTTCCTAAAAAGGGTTTGACAAATTTTGTGCTGGCTCACTAGTCAGATGTCAGTTGTACTATACTATAGTCACATATTTAATAACAAGTCAGTTTATACATTTTTGTTAATGATCTGGCTAATTTTTACCATCTGTAACTACCAGTGTTGAAGCAAATATGTTAATTACTTATATATTAATGTGTTTTATCAGTCTGTGAAGAAAAATTCCTACATTTTATAAGTGGTACAAGACTGTTTATCCACATAATTGATACACAGTCAAAACAAGATATCATATAAACAAAATTTGACTGGTGATACAGAACAATTCAGATTCTACCCAAGAATCTAAGAATAATCCATCAGGTAGAGTCATAAAATGTGGACTGTTCCAAGTAATGGTATTTTTTTGTAGGTCATATGGGGTCACTTCGTTGATGTTTAATTGCTGTAAATAGTTGGATAGCTTCTTTGAAGTTGCACCTAGTGCACCGATAACTATTGGTGTGTTTAAGCCACAGTCGGCCACCTTCGATTGCCAGATCTGGATAGTTAGTAATTTTTTCCACTTCTTTGTTGTTAATGTTGTAATCACTGGGCACTGCGATATCAATAATCTAAATCTGTCGATGTTCGATAATTGTGATGTCAGGTCTATTGTGTTCCAAATGCCGATCAGTTTGTATTCTAAAATCCCAGAGAATTTTTGCTGTTTTATTTTTCAATACAGTCTCTATTTTATGCTGCCACCAGTTATCAGAACTAGGAAAGGCATATTTTTTGTATACATGCCAATGAATTATTTTGGCCACTTGATCATGGTGGTATTTATAGTCAGTTTGAGCTATTTTGCTGCAGGCACTGATTAGATGTTCTACAGTCTCATCTTTCTGATCGCATAATCTGCATTTGCTGTTATTATTGATGTTGAAAATTTTTGCTTTGATTGCATTAGTGTGTAATGCCTGTTCTTGAGCTGCTATAATAAATCCTTCTCTTTCTTTTTTAATGTATCCATATTGTATCCATTACCACGTCTTGTTCACGTCAATTTTGTCCTCAGTATCTCTAAGAAATTAGCCATCCAAAGGTTTATTTTTCCAGCACATATATAGGTTATTTTGCTGTTCCTTTTTGTAATCGTATTTATTTCCTGTTGCTTTCAGACGACCCTCTTGTGTGACTGCTTGAAGCATTTGCTCAGAGCTGTTGTCTATGTAATTTCTTAAACCAGTTTCTTCTTCTTCCACAGTCTGTCTCACTTGCAGCAGACCCCGTCCACCTGTTCTTCTCGCTAGGTACAACCGGTCAACATCACTTCGTGGATGTAATGCATGATGCATAGTTATTAGTTTTCTAGTTTTGCAGTCCAGTTTGTCCAGGTCTTCTTTTGTCTATTTGTAATTGTGTTTAATCCATTTAGTTTTGTTTTCAGAATATTTCTAACTCTTTTGATGTATTCTGATGCTGCCTGTTGTTTAACTTTCGAGTGGAGAATATCATTGACTTCTAATATTCCTAGGTATTTATAGTGTTCCTCAGCTGAAATTGCTTTTATATATTTCTCTTGATCAAAATTAAAATTGCTAGTGTCATTAATTTTTCCTTATAAAAATTAATGACAAATTAATAGATAAAATTGCGCATTTATCTAAACCAAATTCCATTTTGATGTCCTGACTGAAAATATGAACTGTGTTCAATAAAGAGTTTATTTGCTGGGCCAATTTTCCATATAACTTCAAGTCAACGACCAACTACCAGTGCAAATATGTTAATGTGTTTTATCAGCCTGTGAAGAAAAATTTCATACATTTTATAAGTGGTACAAGACCATTTATTATTATTAATGTTGATGATATATGAACATTTTCACATACATTTTTCCTTCTAATACTGAATCAATTTCAAAGTAGAAAAATCAATTAATTCATTCCCTGCCATTATACACGTTGAAAACATTCAGTATCAAAAACTCTTCAAAATAAAATTCTAGGTCTACCACATATTACTACATTAGCAGGTTTCTAAAACATTGGTGGAAGATAGGGCTGGTGATTTCATGTAGCATGGCAACAACTTAGAAAAGCATCAAAAACATTTAGGTTAGAATCCAATATAAAAATAAATATTTTGGAATAAAAAAAAATTAGTACATCAGCTTGGGGTAAAAACATGCTAATTGCAGCTGTCCACTGTGTATCCATTTTAGGATGCCATTTCATGATTAATTAGTTACCTGGTGATAAGACTGAGCATCTCTCAGTCTTATCACAATGCTAAAGATAGAATAAGACATGCATACCCTATCCTTTTATTGGTCATATTCCATTACAAAATTAGTGCTAATTGACAAAACAGCATTTGTCATGACCACTATCCCCAATAGATACAATAAGTAAACTAAACATACAAGAAAACTATTTATGACATAACATTTGCAACAGAATTAGCATTACATAAATAAAATTGATGATTAAACTGAACCTCCTGATTTTTTTTTTTTTTTTTTTTTTTTTTTTTTTTTTTTTTTTTTTTTTTAACACTAATCAACTCAAAATTTTCACTTGACACAGACTTTGAAAAAGTGTATTTTTCAAGCTATTCCTTAACACTAAAAAAAAGAAAAGAAAAATGCCTCCCTTATTAGAAGTAAATTTTACTTCTTTATTAATGCTTTGGAAATTCTTTTCATAATCCAGATAAAAATCACACACTTGGAAAGAAGTCAACAGATGTCCCGATGGACAAGTTACATGGCATGATGTACCATGTAACAAGTCACGTGTTTCTAGCCAGTATAAATTGGTGGAATATGATGCGCCCAAATCACTGCAACTATGTCCTGGTTAAAATGGCTGCAAGAAGGGAACTGACAGTTTGAAAAAGGTGTTGTAATAGGATGCTGTATTGCAGACCTATCTGTTTGGCAGATTGTTGACAAATTGGGCAGGTCAACAATTATTGATACCATACTGAGATGGAAGTGCTGGGAGTCAAATGCAAGTGCTGCTCGCATTGGAAAGCTCGCTACACACTCTGAATGTGACCATAGGGTGTTACAAAGGATAATATGTAAAAACTGCCATTTGTCGGCCAACATATTAAATGCAGGGGTTCCGAGCATTGACTGGAACACAAATCTGCACAGAAACATTCAGATCCGAGGCTCACAACATGGGTTTTCATGGTAGGGCTGCAATATGCAAACCCCATCTTACCCAAACCAAAATGCAGCATTGTCTTCAGTGGTGCAAAGAGCGTGTAAGTGGAATGTGGAAGTTTGGAAAGCTGTGTTATGGAACAACAAATCATGCTACACCCTCTACCGAGCAGATAGACTGGTGTGGCTGATGCCTGGTGAACATCTTTACAGATTTCATAATCCCCAGCTATGAAATTTGGAGGTGGCAGTGTGATGGCATGATCCTGTTTTTCTGGAGTGTCGGGTGAGGTCAAGGGGCATCTGTCCCACAACAGTTCAGGATCTCATTACATGCCTACAGGAAGAATGGTCCAAAATTCCCATTGATTGTTATTGTACGCTTGTGGAAAGTATGCCCAGTAAGATTGCTGTGAAAGGAGGTCCTACATCTTATTAAGGTGAGCATCATGGCTGTTTGCTCCTCAATACTATGGTGTCTATTGACTTCTTTCCATGCAGTGTATACACACACTATATAAATATAGTGTGTGTGTGTGTGTGCATAAATATAGATAAATGTGTATGTATAGATAAATGGATATTTACCCATATAATCCTTAATAATAGAATTTAAAAGAACCAAATTTAAATTACATATAATAATTTGTAAGATCTGGTAAGTCTGTTTAATTTTATCACTAATTCATTATTTAATGCCCAGCATTACTTTTAAATTCTACTAACTAATTACTAATTTTTCATGACAAGAACTAGTTAGTTTATTTCACTTTCTAATCCATCAAAGTACACTGCAGTTGAGTTTTAGAGAGAAATGAAGTTAACAAATACTTTTTCCATTTTTATGTGTGCATCTCACATAATGGTTGAGTAGTTTCACCTTATTTGAAATATCTAAAGAAGCATCTACAAGAAGAATCATAATGGAATCTTTAATTTTCTTAACTAATTTTTGTTTAATGACAGTAACCGACACAAATTCCTTACATTTCATGTCATTTTGACATTATTCTCCTACTGGGAGTATAAGTTTTTGATGTCATTAAATGGCTACACCCTCATTGAATTTAGCTTTGTAATAGGCTGTATTAAAGGCATTTCAGGTATTCAAACACTTACAATCCACCTTTCTTTTGAAAGCAGCTAGAGGTATATTTCAATTTCTGATGCATAGCAAGTCTGTCAGAGCTTTTTTTCCCTTTGTGTGTGTATGTGTGAAAAAACTGAAGTCTCATGAAACCTAAATATCTTTACTCTAAAGAGGCCTTGAAAACCTTGTATTAATCTAAAGCTATCAGCGGTTTCATGATATTTTTTATACATTATAGTATGCAACTTTGTCCTTGTAGCACAACACTTGAATTCCTAGCCATTTCTCTTGGAAGCAAGCATGTTTTGATTGTTTTTAGTTGATTACACAACAAAACTCTTTTCTTCTGTGTTTTCTATGATATTGAACAATTTGAGTCCAGTTAGGGTAAAAAGCTATGACTGCAATATTAGTAACAATTTTTCATCTGTCAGTAAGTTTGAAGCCATCTGGTGTGAGGTGGGGGTCTAACAAGATTAAATACATGGTAGGATGCTGTTATGGATCTAGTGGATTGGTTGCCAGTGACAATTAAAAGTCTTATCAAATAAACATGATTGTGTGAAACATATAATCATCGTGGGTGACTTTAATTATCCAAACATTGATTGGGTAGCAGTAACATCTCATGAGAAGAATGAATCCAAATATATATTGAGCTGTTGCGAGACAACATTCTAGTAGCATGTGATAGGACCTCAAGGTCAATTAGTATTAGATCTGATTATAGGGTCAGAGAGGGTTTCAGTTAAAAACATGACTGTAATACCTCCAGATGGTTAAGGTGATCATGCTTTTACTGACCTGGGAAGTGGCCAAATTTCTGGATGTTCCATTCAGAAGTTATGTGCTGACCTGGAAATTATGAGCAGCTGAGGAGTATTCTAGGTTCTGTCCAACAGTATTAGTTACTAGATGGGAAGGATATCAGCAGTGCTTGGGAAGCATTAAAAATACTTAAATGGTGCAATATCAGACTGTGTCCTTAGAGTTTAAAGAATAAATAGGGTAGGAGTGAAATTAATTGCATTAAGCAAAAGATTCTTAAGAAAAAGATATCATGCACATAAGAATTGTCAGTTATGAAAATCATAAGGAGCAGACAGAGTCACAACTATTGTACAGAAAGCTGAGTGTGAAAAGAAACTGGCTCTGCAAGCAAAGGACAACCCAAAAGAATTCTATGCTGCAACTAAAAAAAAGCTACTGAATGCAGATGGTATGTGTATGACAGATGCAGAAGAGATTATTCAACTAATAATGTCCATTTTCTAAAAGCTATTAACTTGTTGTATGCAACATTCAGCTCACTACTATATACTCAATATTCACTGAAGAAGCTCAGTGGAGAAACTCAGGTGTATGAGAGAAGGTACTAGAGCTATTGCACGAACTGAATAAGAATCTGATGGGATTTCAGCACAGATGCTAAAAGAGTTCCTTTGATTAGGCTATATAATTTGAGTCTCAGAACAGGGAAGATCACACAGGAGTGGAATCTCAAACATTGTGCTCCAGAACTAACACCTGTCCTGCATAGTCTCTATAATTTATTATGCATATCTGGTACTTATCCTAATGCTTGGAAACAATCTCATATCAATCCTATTCCAAGAAAGGGAAGTCTAACCATTAAACTACTGACCAATTGCCTTCACCTCCGTCCTCTCCAAAATAATGGAGAAAGTCATCAATAGCCAACTCCTCCACTACTTACAATTTAATCAGCAGCCACCAGTATGGATTCTGCCATTTGAGATCCACAGCTGACCTTGTAGCTTACATCATCCACCACTGGACACATACTATGGTAAAGTTCAGAGAAACTTGTGTTGTCACTCCTGACATTTCCAGCTTTTGACCATATGTGACATCGAGGTCTACTTAACAAATTGCCATCCCTTGGTCACCCTGCCACCCTCTGTAATTGAGTAGCAAGTTCTCCCTCTCTCTCTCTCTCTCTCTGGTCATTCTCTGTGAGTCGTAGATGGCTCCCTCTCTCTTCGAACTTCACCACCAGTGCTGGAGTGCTTCAAGGCTCTGTCCTATCACCTACTCTCTTTTCCTGTACATAAATAACCTACTCACAATAACCACTAAATCCCATCCATAGCTCATCCTACTCATTTGACAAACCATGCAGTACTCTGACATCCCAGGCTACAAGATCATCTACAACTAGTGCTTTAAACATCATACTATTCTCTAATGGGACAAGGACAACTTCGTTATGTTCAATGCCACCAAAACACAGTCTTGTCTTTTCTCGTGGAAAAGAGATCCCAGCTCATCTATCCTTACCCTCAATACACAAATTACCAAATAAGATCCGATTGCTTTGACTGTTTACCTTCAGTCTTTCCTGGCATAAATACATCACATGAATAGTTTCCTCAGCATCCAAGAAACTTGGCATTCTCTTTCATTCAAGAGCCTATTTTAAACCCAGCCAACTCTTCACTATATACAAATCCCAAATTCGACCATGTTTAGAATAGTGCTTACATGTTTGGGGTGGTGCACTTAAAACTTTCCTTAAAATCCTTGATGCCATCCAGAGGCATGCAATTATACTCATAGATGATTCTCTCTCTCTTGCAGACTCACTTCAGCATTTATCTCACAGGTGCAATATTTCAGCTCTGTGTCTATTCTACAGGTACTTCCATGGTCACTGCTCCAGTGAATTGGTAACCATCATTCCTCCAATTTCTGTTGCACCTGTTAATATAAGAGGTGCAGCTTCCCAGCACCCCTTTACTGTGAAACTGCAAACACACTGAACCTGCTTCTGTTCATCCTCTTTTATTCAGCCAACCTCTGTCCTCTGAACAGCCTTCCTCAAGAAGTATTCCCAAACAACTACAACCTGCTTCTGTTCATCCTCTTTTATTCAGCCAACCTCTGTCCTCTGAACAGCCTTCCTCAAGAAGTATTCCCAAACAACTACAACCTGCTTCTGTTCATCCTCTTTTATTCAGCCAACCTCTGTCCTCTGAACAGCCTTCCTCAAGAAGTATTCCCAAACAACTACAACCTGCAGTTCTCCAAAAAAAAAATCAATGAACTTGGTATTTTCCTGGACATCTAAGGATAAGGATGTCATTTTGCCTTACATGGCCTTGATACAATCTTACTTGTGTAGGTCTGGTCTCCTAGTTCTCATCATGATACTGAAAAACAATTATAATACATTAGCACAGATAAGAGGATGGCTGACTGACAGATATTAAAAAGTAGTATATGGAGTACGCGAGTCTGTAGGATTTAAGGTGACCAGTGGTGTACCACAGAAATCAGTCTGTGGCCCATTATAATTCAGTCTTTACATTAATAACTTTGGGAAGGATTTAACAGGTGATATACAGTTGTATGCTGATGATGCAAAGATAGGTAGAGTAATTAGTAATGCAGTACTTCCTGAATGATTTGAATATGCTAGAATTGTGGGCATGTGAAAATAGCTGTCAGTTCAACAATGTTAGTAAATGTAAAGTTATGCACCTTGGTGTAATGAGATATCCAATGTCATATTACATTCATATGTCACATGCTAGAAGAAACTGATTAGGCTAAGGATCTTGGAGTTTTATTGGATAGGAAATTGAAGTTCAAGGGCTTTATAGCAACCATTACAAATACAACTCAGAGGATAATTGCAATGCGGAACTGAACCTAGACATCTAAGGATATCGTTTTCCTTACAAGGCCTTGATACGATCTCAGTTCAGTCTTTGTCTGGTCTGCCAGTTCCCGTGATGATACTAATACAGTGGAAACACTACCAAGGAGTGTTAATGATGATATCAGGATTATGGAATATAGATTATGAAGACATATTTAGAATTTGTGAACTTCAGACACTAAGAAACAGGAGTAAGAGGGGGGGGGCAATATGATTGTGACATACAAACTCTGAAAACATCATAGAGGATACCAGTAGATTTTTCATTTATGGCAAATGGGTAGAGGACATCCATGAGAGTTATTATTATTGTACAGACACCTCCATAGAGTCTAAAGACTCATTGTGGGGGATCCAAACTATCTACACAATCTATCATGCCTCTCCTTGAATCCATTAACAGACAAAGCACTCACAACTGACTCTGGCAACCTATTTCACTCATTCACCACTCTCCAAGCAAAAAAGCTAGTCCTCACACCCCTACTAACCATACCTTTATTCAACTTCTGGGATTACATTTTGTTCTCGCCCCCTCTAGCCAAGTGCTGACACATTTCCCCTGCATCTGTCTTATAAAACCCTTTAAGCAACTTAAATGTTTCTATCATATCCTCCTCTTTTTCTCCTATCAACCAACTTCTGCAGTCTATCCTCATAGGGAACATTCCACAGGCCACTCACCATCGTAGTTGTTTGCCTCTGAATCTTCTCCACTACTCATTCCCTAGAAAAACCAAACTTGAGCACAGTAATCCAGATGTGGACGTATCAAGGCCTTAAAGAGTAATAATAACTTCCTTATCTCTATTTGTTAATGTGTTCTTCAATAGCCAAGTAATCTTATGGGCTTCTTTAGCAATATGTCCTCTAAACTTTAACACTGTCTACCACCACCACCCCTAAATCTTTAGCTTCATCTATTTCCTGCAGTACAGCACCATCAACACACAGCTTGCAATCTATTTATTCCCAAATGCATAACTTTATATTTCTCGACATTAAACTGATACCCGTTATCTTTTGCCCAAACTGGCAGCCTATTTAAATCTTCCTGCAAGCTCTCCACAATGCCTTTATCAACTATTACTCTACCTAATTTTGCACCATCAGCAAACAACTGAATATTTCCTTTCAGGTTATTTCCTGAAATATCTGCACGGTTAACCGAGTGACTATGTGCGCAACCATATGCCTAGGAAAGGAGTGTTCTGGGTTCAATTCCCATCGTTGATGTAAGGAGCTTTGGATCTTTTTCAGACATAGCCAAGTTAGCCGATCTTGGGCAAGGACTGCAGGGTTTTTTTTCCCCAGATAAACTGGACAGAAAAAAACCTGCAAGCAGGCAAACCGGCCTTGAGAACTCAACGTTTCTACAGACATAGGATACACCGGGAGGCATAGGGCTAACCACCTTATCCTGTGTACGGTTAAATGAATAAAAAACCCTTGACGCTGCAATTTAAAGAGGGAAATAGGAAGAAGTTTATTTCCTATATCATTTATGTACAAATTAAACAGCGGTGGCCATAGCACTGCACCTTTTTGCACACCACTGGTCACTTGCTTTCACCTGGATTCTGTTCTTCCATATACCACTTTTTGATATCTGTTGAGCAGCTGCCCTCTTATCTACATAACCAGTGTCATATCCATCCCCATTTGTTCTAATATGCATAACAGAGTTCCATGTGGTATTCTGCAAATGCCTTTACATAATGCAACAGAATCATCGTGTAGCCATTTCCAACTCAGCTGTTACTTTATTATAAAAATTCAATAAAGGCATGACCTACCCTTCACAAGTCATGTTGCCCTTCATGCAGTATCATATCTACTGCAGTCTTAGAACTTCCGTTATGCAAGGAAATTTTGCCCTCTTTCCACTCCCTTGGAACTCTATTAGAGTTGAGACTTAAATTAATTAGCCTAGTCAGAGGTATTGCCAATTCACTTGCACATTCTTGCAAAACCTGAGCTGATATCCCATCTAATTCCATAGTAGTATTTATGATGAGATTCTGCGATATCCTAAGAATCTCCAATTCATCCACTTCTGTTCCCACGTTGGTGTCTGTCACACAATCTCAGTAGGATGATATACCTTTGCAAAGTGGTTACTTAGTAACTAAACTGTTTTATCTACTTCTGTCACCTCATGATCATCATCACTCATTAAAGTTAATATTCCATAGTCATTCTTCCTCTTACTTTCCAGATAACGAAATAACTCTTTGGGATTTCCTTTGGCCTGCTTGGCTAGATTCTTCTCGTAATCTGATTTTGCTTTCCTTGCCATGCTGGTCACTTTTCTTTTCCGAGCCTTGTACTGTTCATGGGTTTGCTGGTCACCTTTCTCTTTATATACCCTCCACAGCATTTTCTTCTTCTGCAGCTCGTGCTTAATGATATTACTCGTCCATCTAACTCCTACCTGATTAACCCTCTTTACCTTAGGTATACAATTTAATATTGCTTCCTCTAGATATGACTCTTAACACTCTCCCATGCATTACCAACATCCTTTCCCTGCAGTGTTTTATGCCATGGTACAGATTTATGCTTATTCCTAATCATGTCATAATCACCTGCCTTGTAGTTTCACATTTACCCATTCTTGACAGAATATTTTACAATCTCCTAAGTAAAGACTGCATGATCACTTTCGTCAATTGGTAGCAATGTGGTTACCTTGGTTATGGATAGCTCTTCTGATCTCCTATTCTTTTTGGCTACAATTCATCCACTATCATTAGCAGTACCCCCCCCCCCATTACTAAACCATTCACATTCTATCCCTGTAACTACATCTGTTGTTAGCCAAATCTCACTAATGCCTATAACTCCTGGCAAGGTTGCACTAACAGAAGCTAAAAACTCTTTACTCTTGTCCCTGATACTTCTGTCATTATTATATAGAAACTGCAGCATCCCTTTAAGTCCCTACCCACCTTTACCACCTTTACTCAATATTTTTGCAAGAGAGAGAGACTATATTCAGCACTTGGTCATTTTCACACTCACTTGCCTCATAGGTGCCTTCACATAAACTCACTTGCTTCCACCCTAATTGCTTAAGTTTTCCTGAATTTGTGCTTCAGCATGCTGGGTGAACAAAGCTCTCTCTCTCTCTCTCTCTAGACGCCTAACACCAAAACCATTTAGATTTGGTTGTACAGACCACAAATCCTACATCATTCTTTCTGCACAATCTGCATATAGATTTATTGGCTCCCAACATCCCTTCCTCTGCAGTTTGCCTCTATCATACACCCTCTGTCCAAAAAGAAACCGAACTTTTCAAAAATAGAAGAAACTAGTGGCGTCATCTGTTGTATCTTTTTGTTTTCGAAAGTGGCAACCTTAATTAGTGTTGTGTCAACTGTTTATGACATTTGTTTCATTAGAAGCCGAGTTATAGTGCCAAGAGTGACGGTGTGTTTTGACGAACGGTCAGAAAACGAGTTTCAGAGAGCTGCGATTGACTTTTGTGTTAAACTCGGTAAATGCTTTACCAAAATGCATCAAATGCTTATCCTGTACTCAAGTTTACGAGTGGTTTAAGCAATTTCAAAGTGGCTATGAGACGCTTGAGGACGACGAAAAGCTGGGCCGTCCAAAAACTGGACTTAGTGAAGTTAACATCTAAAAAAGTGCACGATTTCATCAATGAAAACCCGAAATTGTCCGTGAGATTGAAAAGATGAATTGGGGATTCCAAAATCAACTGTGCACAACATTTTGACCGAGAGTTTGGGCCTTCGTAAATTGAATTCGCGATTTGTTTCCCCACAAGTTGACTGACGACCAAAAAATGTATCGAATTGAACACTGCAAGGACCTTATTAAAACTGCTCATAAGGACTCAACTTCCTTGAAACAATCGTTACTGGTGACAAAATGTGGTGTTTTGAGTATGAGCCCGAAACAAAGTGCTGAGTGGAGACCACCAGAAGAGCGGCATCCAAAAAAAAGTCGCTTGGAGAAGTCAAAAGTAAAGACAATGCTGATTTCTTTCTACGATTCCAAGGGCATTATCCACAAAGAATTAGTTCCGCCTGGCCAAATGGTGAATGGTGAATTTTATCTCGAAATTTTGAAGCGATTGATAGCGAGAATTCATCACGTATAGTATGAATATCGTGATGCAGGCAGCTGGTCACTTTTGCATGATAATGCACCATCTCATCATTCGAACATTGTGAGACAGTTTTTGAGCAAAAACCAAGTTTGTGTGTTGGATCACTCGCCATATTCACCTGATTTAGCACCCTGTGACTTCTTTCTCTTCCCCCGACTTCATTTGCTGATGAAAGGAAAGTGATACTACACCATTTGAAAACATTCACGCGGCAGTAACCATGACCCTCAACAGTATCCCAAGAACCGGTATAAAAAACTCATTTAACGAATTAATTGACCGTGTCAAACGCTGTATCGAAGATGAGGGAAAGTATATTGATTGAAATAATGATTTGAATAATTATAATTGGCCTATGTTTTATTTTCTACCAAAAGTTCGGTTTCTGTTTGGACAGAGGGTGTAGTGTGGTAGGAGGCTTACAATCTTCACCTTCTTGTTCTTTAGTTTTGCCTTTTCTAACAAGTCATTTACATTCTCCATCATAGAATACTTCTCTCCTCTCAAATCATTTGTGCCAACCTAGACAATCATTTCCTTTAACTTACCTTTTTGCATCCGGATGCGACAACCGATATTGTGAATTTTTGTGCCAGGGGAAACACGATTTAGTCACACTTTGATTAAGTACTCCCCTGATCATTGAGTCTTTGTACATAATTTTCTCCTTAACCCGTTTTTCCCTTGTTCGTTCACTCGGTCTTTATTATTACTTTAGACCACTTGTTTCTTTTTCATTTCAGCCCTGCTAATCTCTTTCTGCTTCTGCAATTTTTCAGTTTTGCACTTTGTCCTGTGAAGGATAACATTCAAGCATGCTATTTGTTTATTAGTATCGATTTCGCTTTCCTCTATTTCTATGGCTGCACGTTCGATATTAATTCCTACTTTATCCATCCTTCTGTCGATACTGTCCACTCTACTAACATTTGCTGCATTCTCGTCACCTAATGGGCACTCACTTTTGAAACATTTAATAGACACACACACACACACACACACACTCTCTCTCTCTCTCTCTCTCTCTCTCTCTCTCTCTCTCTCTCTCTCTCCCCCTCTCTCTCTGGTTTCAATTTCCTTTCACGTGCCTTTTAATTTTCTTGCCGAATACATTTCGCAGGCACTGCATTGCACAAAAATCCTGCAAATTCAAATACCTGATAATGTGGTTTTTGTTACCATTCTGCCATCCATTGGCACCATACCGACTATAACGTATTTAAACAAACAAAAAAAATTAAATAAAATACACGATTTACTTACAAACTGAATAGCTTATTTCATCACACATCTGTTTAAAACAAAAATTACAATATGTTACCTTCATATTAAACATTTACAAGAATCTTGCAGAACAGAATAAAGAGCACATATGAGATCATTCTTAGTGAGGAACAGGCAGGCTTCAGAAAGAATCACTTCACATTGGATCAGATCTTCATAATACAAAGACTAGCAGAATTATACCTGGAACATAACAAAAATATCTATTACTGTTTTATAGATTTTAAACAGGCATTCGACTCAATAAACAGAGTAACCTTATTAAGAATATTAAAACAGAAGCAATAATTAAATTTAATAGCATAACAACAGATAAAATAAACGTCAGTAAAGAGTAGCCCAAGGATGTCCCATCTCCCCCATACCTTTTTAACATCTACCTAGAGGATATGGTTAACCAAGCCTTGGAATGAGAAAAAGGGGGCAACCTACACTAGTGGCCAAAATTGTGGAAACCTTTTGGAAAAAAGTGTATTTTTGAGGTTTGATGGCTCATAACACCACTTTTTTTTGGTGTAATACCATAAAATTATATATCAATGGAAAGATAATTTAATCAAGAATGTAATGCAACGAAGTTTGTTCAATTATCCTTTCTTTTAGGCTTGCACGGTGATCCGAGTATATTTTTGAAAATTATTGAGACAACTACCGTGTTTGAGTAAAACTTTAGTTTAATATAACTAAACTCTACATTCGACGTTTCGACCTTTATATCAAGGTCATCTTCTGGAGCATATGCACTATATACAGAGAACAAGCTACACTACAATTATCTGGTTTGTTAAAGTTACTGACCAACTGTTACAACAATTGTTGGACTGACCTCTAGTTTGGAAAAAAAAAAAAAAAAAAAAAAAAACATCAACGCTAGGGTTCTATTATTAATATATTAATATTATCTGTTGGTTGTAGAATTACATTGGGCACAACAACAAGTCTATGTGTGTGTGTGTACACACACACATTTACAATATGATTATATGTGTATATTCCAACCAGTTGGTATGGAATGGTTTCTAATACTAGTTAGAAATTGGCTAGAGTCCTGACTTATGCTGGATCTTATGTATTAGGTAGGCTGAATGTGTGACATCCAGATACTTGGAATGTTCATGCTGCCATTGTTGTTGATATGTGGGTGGTTTATCAGGATTTTGCAGACTTCTTTAAATTTCCTTTCATACCAGGTTTTTGTATTGTATGGTATAAGAGAAGGTGCTTTTCCAGTCGATTTGGTGGAAGGTATTGAGCACATGATCTGAGAGGCCTGCTTCACCAAAATGGTTATATTTAATGTGTCTTATATGTTCTTTCTTACGTATGGGGATTGTATGTCCTGTTTCACCAATGTACGGTAAGTTACAGGTGCAGCAGATGCAACAGACTCCAGGATGTGCCAAGGGGAGGAGAGGATCCTTAGAGGAGTAGAATATGGTTTTAAGTTTAGTAGGTGGCTTAAAGGTAGCATTGAGGTTATAATGGTGTAGGATTCTGTCGATTTTTTCCGATAACCCTTTAACGTATGGGATGGCTATGGTTTTACTGTAATCTAGATTGTTTTTTGTTGATTTTTTATGAAGTATTTTATTGATAGTATTTTTGTTATAGCCATTATTTATGAATGTGTCGCTGATGATTTTTAGTTCTTGCTTCAGGGCTTGTTGGTTAGAGCAAATTGTTATGGAGCTGTTTTTAAGGGTGTTAATTTGCTCTAACCAGCAAGCCCTGAAGCAAGAACTAAAAATCATCAGCGACACATTCATAAATAATGGCTATAACAAAAATACTATCAATAAAATACTTCATAACCACCCACATATCAACAACACTGGCGGCATGAACATTCCATGTATCTGGATGGCACACATTCAACCTACCTAATACATAAGATCCAGCATAAGTCAGGACTCTAGCCAATTTCTAACTAGTATTAGAAACCATTCCATACCAACTGGTTGGAATATACACATATAATCATATTGTAAATGTGTGTGTACACACACACACACATACATACACACATAGACTTGTTGTTGTGCCCAATGTAATTCTACAACCAACAGATAATATTAATATATTAATAATAGAACCCTAGCGTTGATGTATATTTTTTTTTTTTTCAAACTAGAGGTCAGGCCAACAATTGTTGTAACAGTTGGTCAGTAACTTTAACAAACCAGATAATTGTAGTGTAGCTTGTTCTCTGTATATAGTGCACATGCTCCAGAAGATGACCTTGATATAAAGGTCGAAACGTCGAATGTAGAGTTTAGTTATATTAAACTAAAGTTTTACTCAAACACGGTAGTTGTCTCAATAATTTTCAAAAATATACTCGGATCACCGTGCAAGCCTAAAAGAAAGGATAATTGAACAAACTTCGTTGCATTACATTCTTGATTAAATTATCTTTCCATTGATATATAATTTTATGGTATTACACCAAAAAAAAGTGGTGTTATGAGCCATCAAACGTCAAAAATACACTTTTTCCAAAAGGTTTCCACAATTTTGGCCACTAGTGTAAATGGTTATAACCTTAATAACATAAAATACGCAGATGACATTGTGATAATAGCAGACACAAAAGAAAAAATGATGAACCTAATAACCAAACTAAACAATATGGCTAAAGAATACAGCATGACCATTAATACAGACAAAACAAAAATCTTGATAATTGGAAAAAAACGAAGAAAAACTAAACTTCTCCTTGAATGGATGAACAATTGAACAGGTAAAACAATTCAACTATTTAGGAACAGTAATAACAGAACACCTAGATACCATGACCACTATTAAACATAGAATATCGACTGCATAGTCATCATTTAATAAGCTAGGTAAAATCTGGAAAAATAATAAAATCTACAAACCTCTAAAAATAAAATTACATAATGCAATTATAATTCCCACTGTGCTATATTCTTCAGAAACTTGGACACTCAAGAAGACAGAGATATGAAAACTGGAGGCTTTCGAGATGAAATGTCTCAGAAAAATAAATAAAACAAATTAACAGAAAAGAATAACAAATGAAACTGTAAGACAAGACCTAAAATATACAGGCTCATTAATCGAAAAGATCAAAAGACGACAACTTCATTGGTATGGACATGTTGAGAAAATGCCATCAAAAAGATTATCCAACCTTGCTCTGTATGCAAGAATAAAAGAAAAAAGGAAGACCAAGAACTAAATGGATAGCAACTATAAAGGTCAATTCTGGATTACAAACATATAGACAGCTCACTAGCCATGCAAGAAACTGAGCCTCCTGGAGGTTGTTGTGGAAACAAGAAAGACTCAACCTGTCCCCGACAGAAGAGGACAGTAAGTAAGTAATCCCATATTATCATCTAAAATACGAAAAAGTTACTTATCCTTCAGGAGCACTAAAACCACTGTACACACACACACACACAATATGCCACCTAACAGCATTTGCCAATGAATTGAGAGTGAATTGGAGTTAAGAATTAATGCAGTCAAGAAGGGAATGAGAGCCAGATTTTTCTCTCATAGTGTCTTTGGTGATAGTGAATGCAGATAGTGTGAAATGAATTCAAGAAAAAGTATGACAGCTAGTGTTGGTGGGTATGTGGCCTTTCTTAGTGAGTCTCTGACTCACTCGAGGTCTGTCCTAATAATAACAATTAAAAGATTTATAAGTTATATTACTGAGGCAGTGCATTAGTAGCATAAATAATTTATCTAAGTATGATTTCTGAACAAAAATTATAAATCATTAATGGGATTAAATTTCATCTTTTATATCATAATTTAATTTTTTTTTAGTATGATATATTTATAATAAAACTAAGAAAAGATATTGAAATAGATACCACAGATATTTGTCATATCCAGTTGTACACTTTTGTGGTAAATTTAAAAATTAATCAGTTTGTTGAATGAAAGGTATTTTAGGACTACATGCACTTTGATTTTCTTTTAGCTGTAAACTTAAAAAAGGAGGGAAAATACTAAAACTGAAAACTCTTGAAAAACACAGGTGAGTGTTAATTGTATTTCCATTAGCTTTTATATTTTATATTCATTAAAGTTAAATTGTCATATATCTGTCACAGACTTCTTATATAATGATACTTCATATTGTTAATGATTTAATCTTAATGATGATAATTTGTTGACTTAGTACCAGTTTGAAGGTTTTTTAGAAACATATCAGTATATTTGACAGTAACTTGTTTTTTTAGCATTACCTGATCATATAATGGTTTGCATTCATTAAAAAAAGTTACTGAATATATTAACATGTGATGTTATATTGTAGATTATCCCTGCCAATACTAACTTGTTAATGACTTGATACTGAATATATGATAAAGGTGAGAACTATAATTAAAACAATAACACCATATTTACAGAGCTACATAATATTGCTTCATATAATGCTGCTTAAAAATATGTTAGTGTAATTATATATATTTGCTCCTAATTGATAATAAATTGGAAGGCAAGTCTTTCTTGGCTTCTTAGTTGATAAGTCACTGCTTGTATACTGAAAAAGATGTGTTCAAATCCTCCTGTATCACAGATGTTTGTCAAAACTTGCTGTGGGTAAGCTTATATTGCTTCTTAGTTTGTAATAAAAGATCTTTAAAATAAGAAAAGAAGCTAAAGCTATTTTCAAGTGCAGTTCTGTATTAAGAATTACAGCTAACCAGGTAAACACTTCTAAATTTAGCTGTCACAGTTTTAGCTTGAACAGAGAGGGAACTGTAATTATTTTGTCCAGTGGAACATAATATTCAGCATGAGATTAATTAAATCTCTGCTATGCAAAAATATGGAATCGAGTGAAGCTAAGTAATTTCTAATATACCTTTCCTCATGAGAATAAATAAAGAAACATTTTCATAATTATGGTAGCTGGCACAGTCGATCTTTGAATATGATGATAACAGTTGAATATGCTGACAAATATTGCTTCAGATAATGCTTATGAATTGCTCCAAAAATTTTCTACCTGCTATATTATCAGCTGCATCACTTTCTCAGTCAGTTATTTTACATTAATCTCTCATTAATAGTGCTTTTTTTATGTGAATCTCACCCATGAAAGGTTATATATATCTGTTCTGTAAATGGGTAAATGTTGGGGCTAGGTCTGAAGGTTAGATAATCTGGAATCCTGTCCTAGAGACCAAACATGGAACTTTTTCAGGGCTCTTCTAAGCAGGACAGTAGTTCACAAAGGACACTGAAATCATCTACTACTGATGGCATTCACACATATCCCACATCTGCTGGTCGTCTTTGGTGTGAATCCACAAGCTATCAGTTAGAGAGAGAGCAGAAGTGCAATCTGCTTGGCTAACTAGGCTCATAGCCAACATTGTTTTTAGAATAATATTATCACTTATGCTTTCTACAGTAATGCACCCCTTACTCTTGACTGTACAGATTCCATGTTTATTAAGTACCACCTGTTTTGAACTCTTGCCCCAAATAAAAATTCAGTATATCATCATTCCCATAACCTATATTTCCCAGCAATGGCTCTCCTTCCCTTCTCTTCATTGTTTCTTCTGAACATTTTAATTACTATTGTGTACTTCAATATAAAGAATGTTCTAATTAAGACATGACTCAAAAATATGGTTTATGAGCTTATTCTGTAAACTTTTGTGCATTAGTCAAGATTATTTAATGTTGATGTGAACATTCTCCTCCCACCCACTCCTGATATTACTTAAAATAAGTAAGTACTCTTCACTCCTACTTCCATTCGTTTGCCATAAATTTCATTTGGTTTTATTGCTAATTCTTTTGTCTTTGCTCAGTGGACACACCAGTATTTAGTTGGATACCGTTACAATAAAACCATTTCACAAACCAACTGATCCCATAAATTTATAAAGTAATTTATTTTTATTCTAAACATAGATTTCTTATCGTATAATCGAGGCATTATATTAACAAAATTAGCCTTTTGAATGTTGAATCAACCTGTAATTCTTGATCTAGCAACAAATATGTGTGCGAAAAAATTCTCCTAGAAGCTTTTCATAGTCTCGGTTTTAAGTTTTTGTTTCCATTAGCAACAACATCTCTGAATGTAGAAAGTTTTTTCGCTTGTTTATAGATGAAATTAAAGTTTCCAAGAAATTATATTCTTGTTTAATTCTTTATCCAAGTATAAGTAAACAAAGTTTGTGCATGAAGTATCTTCACGACTAGGCTGCTTCTATACTGAGGGTGATGACTTTACATCAATTGACTTAGTATCCCATAATTCAAACCAAACGTCCTTTTGGATGCATTATGGGAAGGGTAACTACCCAGATTAGTTTTGGGCTTTATTAAGTTCTCATCAGTGGGAGCCAGATCCAGAAGAGATACCAAGGTTGAATTAACCATCAGCCATGTCGGTGTGACTTTTTTTGTCCAGCCGAAAACTGTTGGTTGTAATATCTTTTAGGATGGTACAACCATCTGTGATAGCGGTAAAAAAACTTTAGGCCAAGCACTACAATGTAGGCTGCTAGTCTGTTAGTTTCGGTTTGTCCTTTCAGGTGTAAAGAGGCCTCGAAGTTGCTGAAGGACAAAAAAAGTCCCACCGACATGAGCATCATGGGTGTCAAATGAAATATTGAGTTTGTGCTATTTTTCATTTTTTTTACTGGTGATATTTTTACTAAGAAGGGTGCGGTGGGTGAGTGTTAAAAAAAATTTTTTACAACAATTTTAGCCAAAAGAAAATTTTTTGAGAAATTCTCATTTTTCGAAATTTTTAGCCCCAAAAATTGCTCTTCGCAATCCAAATGAAATTGTTTATTCTCTCCACGAGGGTGAGCCCATTAATTATGTGGAGAGCGAGGCACCCAAAGAAGATGAACATTTAGAAACAGAAGAAGAAGGCGATAATTTTTCCATCGACAAAGAAGATGAAGAGAACTTCAAGTGGCCAGTTACTCCAACTGTGGGATGAAGACCTTATATTCGAGGTAGAAACAGTCGCAAGTGGTCTTCAAATGCTCCGAAAACACGTGGTCATCGATTATCGGATATTCAAATGCATTTTCCTTCTCCATCAGGAGATGCGTTAAATATTCGCTATCCATTAGACGCATGGCGCTTGCTTATAGTAGACGATATTTTTAACATTATTGTTTTGCATAATAATCAAAACATTCAATCTGTTGCGAGTAACGTAAACGATACATTTTAAATGAATATTTTTATTAAATAAATCATGTAAATAAAAAAATCATGCATTTATACCATTTTTTTACCTTTTTACGATTGCTGTAAAATTAGCAACTTTCAATTGCAAAATTAATTATTGTAATTTAAAGATATGATTTTATCATTAATTTTGCATTAATGTACATACAAATATATACTAATTAATATACATTGATGTACATACCTACAAAACTAAAAACAAACAAACAAGGGTTTTGGTCTATTACAAGTGGAGATATGAATTTTAAAAATTTTTCAGTCTTTTTCACGCTTTACCGCAAAAAAATTATTTAAATAATTGGTTATTTGTTTAACGAATTATTTAAATACTTTTTTTGGTATTGTTATTGATTGTACCATGTTTTGGAATGTATTAACAATGTGCTCTGTGAACGCTAGCTTAATTATTCAATAAAAACATCATTTAATAAGCCCTGGACACAAAAGTCACACCGACATGGGCTGAAGGTTAATGCAGAGGTCATAAATTTCCCATATACATCCCTAGTAGTGAAGATACTGCATGCATAAACTTTGCTTCCTTATACTTGAATAAAGAATTAAACATGAATGTAATTTCTTGGCAAGTTTAATTTCAACATCTCTGAATTGGTCTTCCTCTGAGTATTTTACTTGCCATCATGGCATCAAACACATATTTTGCTAACCTTTCCTTTTTCATTCTGCTTAAATGACTATTCCACCTTCAATTAACTCTGCCCATGGATTCTTGAATGCTAACAACATAAAATTCTTTCATAATATTTTAATTTTTAATACGATTCTGCCATTGATGCCATCTGTTAATGCCCCTAATTTTTTTCAGATGTCTCACATACAAGGTGTGGCTATTAAATAACGAGACTGGTTGCAAAAATGTGGTTTATTATTACAATTGTACAACTTAATTGTTATTCCCTTCAACATACTACCCTCCTCTACTATACACCGTTGCATACGTGTTGCATATACACGGATGCAACATTTTCCATTGTTGGAAACAGTGCTACAAGTCATCAGGTGTTATCTGCTTTAGTAGCACTGCCGTTTTCTCCTTTACCTCATCCACTGATTGAAAATGGGTGCCCTTCAGTGTGGATTTCAACTTTGGAAAAAGGTAAAAGTCACACGGAGCTAAGTCCGGCAAGTAAGGTGGATGGTCCAAAACTGGGATCTTCTTATCAGCCAGATACTGCTTTACAGACAGTGCACTGAGCTGGAGCATTGTCCTGATGGAGAATCCAAGCATTGTTCTTCCACAGATCGGGTCTCTTCTTCTTCCTCACTCGTTCTCTCAGCTTGGCCAGAACCTCAAGGTAATATTGGTAATGTTGGTTAACTGTCTGACCCTCTGGTACCCATTCAACCATTACCATGCCATTGATATATATATATATATATATAAAAACGATCAGCATTGCCTTCGGTTTTGACTTGCTCATTCTTGCTTTTTTCATTCTTGGTGATGTGGGAGTTTTCCAGTGCATCGATTGTCTCTTTCTTTCTGGATTGTACTGGAAAATCCACATCTCATCACATGTGCTGATCTTCTCTTGCAAGTCCCATTCAGTCATTGGATGAGGTAAAGGAGAAAACGTCAGCACTACCGAAGCAGATAACACCTGATGACTTGCAGCACTGCTTCCAACAATGGAAAATTCGTATGCAGCAGTGTATAGATAGAGGAGGGAAGTATGTTGAAAGGGATAACAATTAAGTTGTACAATTCTAATACTAAATCATAATTTTTGCAACCTGTCTTGTTATTTAATAGCCACACCTCGTATATATGGCCTGTAATCATTGAACAAGTGCTTTATTTCTAATCCAACTCTCAGATCCATATCTTAAAACTAGTTACTTATACACTGTCTTATATATAGCTAGTTTAGTTGTTGGAAGTTTTTTTCACTTGGTTGGACTATAATAAATTTAGTTTAATTCTTTATCCAAGTGTAAGCAAACAAAGTTTGCACCTGAAGTATCTTCAGGACTGAGGCAACTCGTGGTAAAGGTGGACCAAGCTCTCATCACTCCTTGTCTTAGTATCTCCCATAATGCAAAGCACATCTCTTTGCGGACATGTATAATGCTATGCATTAAGGGAAGGGCCACTACCCAGACCTGTTTCGACCTTTATTGAGGTCTCGTCAGTGGGAGCCAGACCCAGAAGTGGTTTTACTAAGGCGGAAGCAATGGAGAGGTCATATTTACTTATACGAGTTGCTAAAAGGTGTACTACCTTATTGTTAATAAGGTGCAGATCCTGTTTGTTGGATATTTTCCTTGGTCAGATGGTAAATTTGTCTTGATTAATGGAATATTTTTAGGTAGGTAACTTTGTACATCTATTATTCATTCTTACAGACTATCCACATACCAGATAATTTTGATTAACAGTCATTTTAAAATTTATGTATTGTGATCCATGCTGCTGCTTTGAATCTTCTCTTATTCTGGTATTTGGTGTTGTTAAATTGTGAATGAAGCTATGTTATGTAATTTATTATTTTTCATTCACATTTAACATTGCTTATTAAATATTAATCATGGCTTATGTAAAATTAATTATTATTCCTTAATTGAGAATTACTAATTAAATATTTATTCAAAACATGACGTACTATTAATTTATGAAATAATAAAATCTATAGAATTTTGTATAACCAAATATGTATGATGTAACGTAACGTGTTATTTTATATTTAACTGTATACGTAATCAAAAAGTTGAAATAGTAGCTTAAATATTTTGTTGTTCTTATTTGTGAAATATTTAATGTTATGTAATCACTCATGTAGTAGCAGTACAGCATACATTACATTAGCGAAATGTTTACGCTTAGTCTGTTGTCATGGAGACGCACGCGTAAACAACCACGAGTGAAGAGAGCGTGGCGTTCGAACGTAAGGTGGGAGTGAAGGTCAGAGATAGAAGAGAAAAGTGAAGGAAGGTCATAGATAAGACAGAAAGGGAGAGAGGAATTATTATTAAGCGAGTAAGGAGAGAGTTTTGCGGAACCAAGATTATAAAATCCTCAGGGCAGAAATTTATGAAAATAGTGTTCGGAAATGAACCAATAAGTAGTGAATCATAAGGTTTAATATTATAGGCGAAATCGGCTGTTGTTATGAAGAAAGGTTAATGCCGTAATCAGATAAAAAGGAAACTGGACAGTCAATGCAAAAATTCTGATTAGTTCCAGTTAATCTGGATTACGATTTTAATTCTGTGTTGCCCTGGGAAAAAGGCTATATTGATTAGTTGGAGAAAAATAAACAAGAAAGGATATCAGTGCCTTATAGCTGTTGTTTAGAATAGTGAAGTGCGATAACAGTAGTACAGTTTAAACGGTGGAGAATTTTTATTGTGTGTGTTCCGCTAACGTAAATAAGTTAATTCATAAGTGTACTCACAGTGAGTTGATGTATTGAAGATTGTAACTGGTAAGATTAGTCATAGTTGTTTGTTTGTGCTAACATTAACTGTAATATAACTTCGAAGCTCAAAGTCCGGAATAAGTTTGCTTGGAACATTGTCTACCTAGATGAGTGCCTGCTGTGAATATAAACATTGAGCTGACAGATTTGTAGAGACTGAATAAATGTGAAGTTTGTTACATTAACTTGAGTTAAGAAGACATGTGTTTTTGAAGTTGTGAATTGTATATGAAAGTTTAGTACATCGAATTGGCATGAGAGACTTGGCGAGTTGTGTTAAGTAGATTGTGTTGTTTCAATTTAAAGTTGAATTCATGTATTTGTCATATATCATATATTAAATGTTTTATTTTGTTAATCTAAATATTGTGTTTGCCTGAATTCCTTATTATTGCACCGTTCATAAACATTCGAATCGTGCGGGAACCCCAAGTAAAAATGATAGTAGATGATTTGGCCTAATGACATGACTGCTAACTTAATTTAGAACTGATCCTACTATTTATATAGACTAATCTAAGAATAGGGTGGCGCAGTATAAATATAAATTTCCCTACTTTTGGATCGGTGATCATTTCGTAATTAGTTATTTTATTTATAAAAGTGACCTGAAACTAGATAGATTTAGAACACGACGGAAAAAGGTCGTCACGACAGTGTTGAGGAGTACGTAGTTAAATATATCCTGATTTACTGGAATGGAGCTGTCTGATGTAATCTTTATGTTCTGCACATATTTGGCTGCTGTCTTTGACTAAAATGCGCTAAATGAGATGTGCAATATATTCCACCTCATCATGAAGGGGGGGGGGTGCGAATCTGAATGTGGTAGGCAGTTTATATTTCTAAGGGTTCTGCTGTTATTTTCAGAATTACTTTTCACTAGTGAGGTACAGATTGCATTTTTAAAAACATTATGTTGATTCTGACTTTGGTTATGCATGTAGTGACGTTGACTGGTTTTAAGTGCATTTCACAAACGTTTCGGCACCTAAGAATCAGTTTTGTCTACTGCATTTACTTGAATATAATTCAGACTTTTTCCCTCCAAATTAAAGTTAAAAAATCTGGTGCGAGATATATGCAGGGATTTTCGGAAACTAAAGTTTTTCACGAAGAAACGAAATTGCCATTTATAATTAAATCTTCAGTATTCATTATAATTTATAATTGCTCACATTATTTATAAAATGAATGCATTTAAATTTTAATTATCAACATTATTTATGCGATCAACTGCTTACTTTCATCACGAGATATATTCGAATTTTTTAGTGACAATGCTTCTGCATTTAAATTAATTATTTCTGGCGAAATCAATGTCCCAAGCTCTCAAAATCCAGTTGCATAATAGTTCTAATGATAGTCTCTTAATCTTAAATAAGATGGAAGGAACATGTACTGGCTCCTTCCATCTCTATGCATATGATTGGTGTGGTATTAACAGAAGATCACACGTCTCAGTGAAAAAGGCCAACCGATGATTGTTGAGTTGAAATGCTGATTCTCTTCAATGGAATTCCAAAATATTTGAAACTGGCATAACAACATTCGCTATTTCTTATTCTTTATTTTATTTTATTTTTTGTGTATTATTTTTATATTATTTTATTTTATTAAATTCTTTATTCTTTATTCATAACTCTTTTTTCATGTGCAAACTATATGCAAAACTTTTTAATCTCTTTTTTCGTAAACTAAATTAAAGGGTACGAGAATGTGTGAGGGCGAGTTACATTTGAGTAAATATGGTGTATGTCCTTAAGGAAGTTATTCCAGTACTTTGGATTTTACTCGGGTTTGGTATTTGGAATTTTTTCAAAAATTTATCAAGCTGTTCTATTGCAGCAGTTCTAATTTCAACATGCTTTGCCCTTTAGTGCAGCAGCACTAAAGGGCAAAGCATGTTGAAATTATATTTTGCAATAAGTCTGTTCTGGCTAGATAGAAGTGAAATTTCAGATCAGAATTCACGCAAGAATATGTTCTTACAGTTCAGTTTGGGTTTCACTGGCTAATAATTCTATACTGATTGGATGGGATTTGATGAAATTTGGTTTTATGATCTCTATTAAAATTTGTATTATTTCAATTTTGTTTTCAATCAGGCAGTTTTTTTTATAGTGAAATTAAGCAACATTCAATAGTAATATTGAAGGAGAATTTGAAAGGAGAAAATTTGTTGAGGAATCCACGATAATGAAAAGTGAAGTAATATCAACAGTGGAACAGCTGCCAAAAGGAAAAGCTCCCAGAACTGATGGAGTGTCCAATTATTGAGATCAGCTGGTGATGAAGTAGTGAATATATTAACTGAAATTTATCAGCTGGGGAAGAAAATATACTGACTTACTGATTGGAAAACATCAGTATTCAATCCAGTTCCAAAAAATCAAATCCCAGAGATTGTAGGAATTACAGAACACCCACTTTAATTTCACATGCAAGTTATACTTAAAGTGATCCAAAAAAAGACTTGAACTATATATGAATAGAGAAATGCCTGAAGAACAGGCAAGCTTTAGGAATGATAGAAGAACTAGAGACCAGATAGCAAACAAGAGATGGATTATGGAAAGAATGAGAGAATTTCAGAAGGAAGTATTCATTTCTTTTATTGATTATAAGAAAACATTTCATTGTGTGTACCACAACAGACTGTGGGATGTGATGAGAGTTGTATAACAAGGAAGAAACTTCAGTAAAAACAATCTTAGGAGAAATAGATGGTGTTTGTTTAAGTGGAAAAAGGAGTGCAGCAGGGTTATATACTGTTGTCCTATCTTTTTAATATTTATAGTGAATATATTTTTGAGAATGATCAACATAGACAAATACCCAACAGGAATAAAGATTGGTGGCAGAGAAATAAATAATTTAAGATAAGTAGATGATAGATGATATTGTTGGATTCTGATTATGTAGAAATTAGAATAAATGTTATTTGATTCAGAATCCAACATGATTTTCCGTCACAAGAACTATATTTGTAAATATTATTTAATGTAAATAACATAAATTATAATTGATATCATATAACTGCCTTAATTATATCAAGTTTTTAATTATTTAATCAAAAGAAAGTGTTAATGATAAAGAGGTTCTGTATTAAATATTATTAAGTTATTTTATTTATTGTTATGTCAATATTATAAGAACTTGTATTTGTAATTTAACTACGCACTTATTGAAATGCAAATATTCTATTTATTCTTTTTTGTGAAAGTTTAACGTTATGTAATAACTGAATGTAGTTGTATAGCCTAATGTAACATTCACGAGAATGTTTACGTTTATCGGTTGTCATAGAGACGCGTGAAATAAACGAGCGCTAGTGAAGGGAGCGTGGGCAAAATAAGAAGAGAAAATATATACGTAGTAGGGGAGTCGGAACGGAATTTTGGAAGTAAAAAGTAGCAAGGGGATAAACTAGAGAAGTAGAAGTAAATAAAAGGTTCTTAGGGTAGGAGTTAAGTGGATAATTTTTATAAGTGAGCAAGGAAGAAACGAATTTAATAGTTAGCTGAAAGTGAAATCAGCAGTAATCATAGAAAGGAAATTAATGCTACAATCGGGTAAAATAAGTAGCCGGACGTTTAAGGAAGAATTCTGAATGAACCCGGCTATTCTAGAATTGTGGCTTATTTCCGATTTGCCCTAAAGGAACCTCACAGTGTTTTAATTAATTTATGAGTGGTAATAACAATAGTTGAAGTGCCCTAATTGATGTCAAGAATTCTGAAGCGTAATTGATAGTGCTTTAAGTATAACTGCGGATAGTCTTATAAATGTGTTCTTAAGTGCAACAAATATATTTTGAAAGTTATTCGCAACGTAATTGATGTACTAGGAACTGTTTCTGGTAAGCACTGACATATTGATCATTTTCAATGTATGAAGAATTGAATGTTAGTTACGCTACGTTTAACCTAACTTTAACTGTGGAAATTCTTTGCGAATGAGAATTTGAAAATAAGAATTGTTGAGAGATATTTACAGCAATTAGTGCCTGCGGTGTTCTTTAAGCGTATAGCATAGGTGAGAACTGTGTGGAAACCATTCAGATGGGAAGTTCTATTGTAATTAATTAAGTGTAGGAATTTTGTGACTCAGAAACTGAGAAAGTGTATGTAATGTTTGGAAGATTGAACTAATGTAATTGACTTGACTTAATGTTTGACTTATTTCTATTGTTTAAAATTAGAAGTAAAATTTATGTAAGCGTTATATGGCCTATATTAAATACTTTATTTGTTAACCTAACTGTTGTATTTGCCTGAAATTCTTTTTTCTGCACCGTTCACAAAAATTCGAATCTTGCGGGAATCCCAAGTGGAAAATAAAATACTTCGGCCAGAATGAATGAAAAGACTGCTAACTAATTTTGAATTGATCCTACTAATTCATATAGACTTATCTAAGGATAGAGTGGCGCAGTATAATAGAAATTTCTCTACCCTTAGATCAGTGATTAATTTGCAATTAGTTTTCCTTTATTTTATGAAAGTGACTTTTAGCAAGATGGCGGATTTGAACGTCAAGAGAACACGTCACGACAATATGACCCTCATAGCAGAAACTAAGAAAGAGCTTGAGTGGTTGATTCTGTTGGTTAAGAAGGAAAGCAAAAAAGCCTGGCTTAATTTAAACATCAGCAAAACAAAAGTGATGACTTCTGATAATTTGGATGAATTTAAGATTGAGAAAGATAAAATCAAGGTGGTTGAAAGTTATGATTTACTGGAGCCTAGAATAAGAAATGATGATTACTGTGAAGATGAAATTAAAAGAAGGATAGCCATTGGGAATAAAGCCATATTACATCTGACAAAAATTATGAAAGATAGAGTTGTTGTTATTATTATTACATGACACCTCCAAGGAGTCCAAAGACTCATTGAGGGAGGGCACCTACTCTCCATCACTTTGATCTACTAACTACAGCACACTGCATCATCTACATGAATGCCATCTACTGCCCACCTACACCATTAGTATTTCACAATCACAAACATCCATGTCCACAGTGGGATTTGAACCCGCAGCCTTTTAACTGGAGAGTGGACAACCAGGCTGGCAAAGATGATAGTAAGGTTATTATGAAAGTTAGAATTGTCAAAGCAATGGTATTTTCAGTAGTGATGTATGAATGTGAAAGCTGAATTATTAAAAAGAAAGACAGAAAGCAAATTGATTCATTTGAATTATTGGTGTGGAGGACACTATTAAGAATTTCATGGACTGCAAGAATGACTAATAACAAGGTTTTAAAGAATATAAAGACAGAATGCTCCTTGGAGGCAATGATCACTAAACAGAAGTTAATGTATTTGGGCATATTATGTGAGCAGACAAATCATTGGAAAAGGCAGTTATGTTGGAGAAAAGTTGAGGAAGGCTGCAAAAGAGTTGGATGGACAACATAAAGGAACTTACCAACTTGAGCTTACAATTTCTGAAAGAAAAGATGAGAAGCCGAGCGAGATGCAGAGCTTTTGTTCACAAGATCACCAAGAGTCAAAAATGACTGGATAACATGTCTAGAATCAACTTCTGGTTTGTACTATAACTTTTGACACTTTTTTTTTACCAAAGTATCACCACTTATTAGAGCAATTTTTTGGTAGCATGACTGTCATAGGCATTGCGATCATTCTCAAAAACCAACAGAAACATTGGCATTTAAAAATTTTGCTCTGAACATTTTCAGCCTACATTGCATTGCAAATAGTTTTAACCTACTCATATTACTGCTCATTTGGTATAATGAATGATCACAAGAAATAGTTTTAAACTAGTTCAAAAATCCCCTCCCCTTTTCTTTTTTCTTCTTATTATAACTTGATTAAAACTGATTTATAACAACAAAAAAAAAAAATATATATATATATATATATATGTGTGTGTGTGTGTGTGTGTAATTGTTTAGGTTATACTATTTTATTAACAAAACAGTTTTGAACAATAATAATAATTTCATGAAATTTTATGTTTATATTAAATATAAAAGTTCATGAGAAAAATTTCATTTAGATAATTTTTGTGACAAAATTATGAAAAGCAAAATTGTCTATGCCAAAAACATTTCTGTTCAGCTATATAAATGGATGCTGCCACTAGATGAGACATAGAGTTTCAAAACTGATCCTTTCTTATGGTTGATGTAATCATTTCCTTTCTTGTTTGGTTACCATTCATAAGAAAAGTGCTCTTCTCATCTTGGAAATCTGTTTCTAAAGAGCAAATTGCTCTTTCAAACCTTTTTTTTAACCATTAAATAAACAATTTATGTAATCTATCTGTTTGTCTGTCTATCTATATATGAGAGAGAATGAGTGATAATTGTTTTTGTTTAACTTTCAGAAACAAGGAACGATATGAAAGACACAGAAAGCACCATGCAAGTCCTCCTGTTGTTGCACCCCCAGTGCATTGGGAAAAGAAAACTGATGCATGTAAAAATATTGCTGAAGTGGAAACACAACACTCTGTAAATGTGGAGAATGGAAAGTATGTATAAATATTAGATAAATATATAATATATATATATATATATATATATATATATATATATATATTAGTAATGCATTAAGGAGTGGGGTGAAGAAATCCATGGGTGCTGATTATGTTGAAGGATCACCAAATAATAAATGATTTATCAGTGATTATAGCTGTATCTTTTATCACTGAGTTTAATTTTTGTTTTTAGTTGTTGTATTCATAGATAATAGCAGAAAAAAGTTTGCTATTATTATTATATCTGTGATATATAATAATAATAATATAAGAAAACTGATGCATGGAAACACAACACTCTGTAAATGTTGTATGTCGCAGACAATCATCCAAATGATCATTTGTAATTTGGTTTCTTAATTGATTTTTTATGAGGATTTGTTTTGAGGTCCATGCAGTTTCCTAATTTTCCCATTCCAGTCTTCTTACGAAAACTAGGAAATTGCATTGATCTATGTAACTTAAAGAAGTAAAGCAGTGGTGTTCAACCTTTTTTACTACGCGAGCTACTTTTCTGTAAAACGTTATTCGGTGATCTATATATTCAGTGATTATATATAAGTTATTCGGTGATCTATTCTCTTGTATAGATCACGTTTCCCCCAATCTCATATCTGATTATGCACAAATAAACAACTAAAAAAAAATACACAACTAAAAACTTTATTTGTGTATTTAAAAATTTATTTATCAATTTCAATTATTTTAATACAAAAAAAAATATTGGAATAAAATATTTATTTCTCTATTTTGGAAAACCAAAGTTAGAAAAAATAACAGTAACAAAAAACAACATTTCCTGTAACTCACAAGTTACAGGAAATGCTGGTTGATTAAAATGATCATTTGTAATTTGGTTTCTTAATTGATTTTTTATGATGGTCATATTTGAAAAAGCAGATTCTGACAAGTATGTCAATCCGAAACACGACAGAATTTTTTGTGCAATATCAGTTAATATTGGGAATTTTTCATGTGCATACTTCCAAATGACTTCATTGTTTATTGATTTTAAATGTAAACTATTCTGAATGTTTATTATCTCAAGTTCTACTTCAGCTTGGTTTATATCAAACAGCCCACTAATTTTATTTGAAATTCTGTGATGTTCAAGTTTTCTTGAAATGGATTATTGATAAAAGATACAATCATTTCAGTTGTATTAAAATCTTTAAATCTTGAATTTATTTCTTCCTCAACTAATTCTATTTCACGAATAAATTCTTTTAAATCATAGCGAAGCATTTCTTGATTTTGTTAAAATTTTAATAAATATGGCAGATGTCTAAATTCGTGGTCATTTATATTTTTCTTTAATAAAAGTAAGTATTGTTGGAAAGTTTTTAACGTCAATTAAATTTTTATCTCTACCTTGTAACTCTAAATTTAAATTGCATAATTTTGCACAGAAATCTACTAAAAATTATAAGTGTAACAACCATCTTTTATCACTCAATTGTGGATAAATATCTCCTTTTTCATCAAGAAAATTTTTTATATCGTTAATTAATACAAGAAATCTTTCTAAAAATTGACTTCTGCTGAGCCAGCAAACATTATTGTACAACAGAAGTTCTCTATCATCTGTAATTTAAATAACTTATCACCTGTAATTTAAATAACCACTATTGCAGGGCTTTTCCTCGAACAGAATTTTCAATTTTAAATGTAATATCCAAAACATCTTTTGTGTTTAATCTTTTACTGCACAGTACTTGTTGGTGAATAATACAGTGGTACGTTAAAAAATCTGGATATTTGTCATCGTTTTTACATAATGAAATGTGATTTATTACCTATCATTGCAGGAGCACCATCAGTAGTAATAGACACAAGTTTAAAAAGCGGAAGTTTATGTTGTTTCACAAATTCATCAAATGCCGAAAAAATGTCTTCTCCCCTAGTCCTTCCCAATAATGGTATAATTTTCAAAAGTTCTCCTTTACTTGAATAATCTTGAAATACCATGTGAATAAATACCATTAACTGAGAAATATCAGTGAAGTTGTTTGATTCATCAAATTGTAATGAAAATGCAACACGCTGGTGAATGTCTGACATTAACCTGTCCTGGAAACTTTTCTCCGGCAATTGGAACTCTTCCTTTCGACAATTTGAAACCTTGTCTGCTGCCTAGAAGTAGTCTCTCTCTCTCTCGCGATGTCTCGAACCTAGAAGCTCCTTTCTGGGAGTGGGAAACTCCTCTCTCTCTCAAGCAACGTGGATCCGGGCAGTCTCTCTGATGAGACTCTGGATCGGGCGGCCTCCTCTCTGACAGCAACTCTGGAACCAGGACCCCTTCTGCTTGCTTCAGTCCCTTTTTATTAGGCCTCCTCTGAGACATTGCATGAAGTTTGGCAACCCCCCAAAGAATCAGTATGAGTCTTTCATCTTAAGTTTCAAGTTCCACACGCCTTTTGTTCTCTTGCTTTCTTTTGATTGTAAGTTTCTGGCCATAGGAAAGTTGTTTGAACTCTTTCTGACTGACTTCAGAGATGTTTGCCCTTAGAGCCTGCAAGCCTTTCTCATACATACAAGTTTTAATAACAATCTTTCTAATGCTGCCATGTACTGCTTCGGCAACAAAAACATTGCCTTTGTTTTTAACACTCTAACATATTCTTATTAAAGCAGTATATACAGTTAGCTTCAGAAGAGTTATTTACAAAAACAGCTAATAAAAACTATACCGAGACAAACAAAGTTTATTTTTTTACAATATTCACATGGGACTTAACCTAAGTAAAAAATCAATGTAATGTGCTTTGGAATATTTAATATTTAAGCTACAATCTAGTTTTTACACTTTGCTTATAATCATATTCACTCAGCTCGCTGTTTGACTTCCACTGATCCAAATTAATTCATTTACCCGACTTATAAGAAAATTACTGATTTGACAATTTCAGTGAAAAATAAATAAACAATAGCAATACACTTAAAGCGAATTAAAAATAATACAAAGTAATGATAAATAAAATATTATGTTTTCAGTTTTAATTAAATTTGTAAGTAAGGAGGAATACACAAGAGATCGACCATTTCCTAAAAGCTTTTTAGGAAAAAAACAAAATTGATGTTTATAATTAAATCATCGGCATTCATTATAATTTATAATTGTTCACATTATTTATAAAATTAATGCATTTAAATTTTAATTATCAACGTTATTTACACGATCAGCTGCTCACCTTCACACGCGATATATTTGAGTATTTTAGTGACAATGCTTCTGCAATTAAATTAATTAAAAAAGCTCTTAAAATCCAGTTGCATAACAGTTCTAATGATGGTCTCTTAATCTTAATCTCTCCCTGCGCAATCCAAGATCAAGTAGAAGTCAATGCTCTCACTCCCACATTTCCTCAATTGGTTTCTTCCATCTCGATGCATATGATTGGTGTAGTATTAACAAAATATCGAATGACTCAACGAAAAAGGCAAACTGACAATTGTTGAAATGAAATGCTGATTCTCTTCAACCAAATTCTAAAATATCTGAAACTGCCATAACAACATTCACTAAAGTTTTAAACTTTTTTCGTTTGCAAACTATATGCAAAACTTTTTAATTTCTTTTTCGTTAAGTGAAATCAGGGGGAAAGATATATGCGAGGACAAATTATATTTGATTAAATATGGTAGTTATAAATCAGGTATATAAGTATTCACTGTATCTGAATGTTATTCTTCATCTGTATTGCTTATAGTAAAATTCGGACTTGTGATGAGTGGTAAAGCTGGTGAAAGTCTTGATCATTACGCAGAATGAATGCTCGCTTATACGTATACTTTTAGAACACATTCATACGCATTTCACTGATGTAACTCTAGTGATGTTATTTATTTCTGAAAAACTTGACACAAACTTGCTTTACAAGATTCTTGAAACTACAAAAACATTATAATTTGCCTTCAAACACTAATGTTGTACTTATTCTTTCACTTCGGGCACATTTAAAAAAAATGGATACCACACACAGCGGAAACTTTGCTAATCAAGTCCCAAGTGTCGTCTGCTTCTGTCACGACTGCAGCGCCTCCTCGCCAAAGTACACAGTTTTAAAGAGAATTCGCAAGTCTTTGTGACAAAAATCTTTACAGCTCCCTTTGGGGGAAGCACATCCGTCACAGGAGTGTCGATGTTGCATCTAAAAAAAAAAAAACTCAGGCGAGTAATTGACTCTAAAATACAAGAAATGAGGTGAGAGCTTTATGGTGCGATGCAGCTCCCACACACACAAAAAAAAACTATATAATTATCATTAACTAAACATCAAGAAAATATATAATCATTATTAAGAAACAAGCCAATAGCATTAATTAATTATATCAGTTTTTAATCTGGAAAGGGCATCAGCGTTACCGTGACGACTACCCTTTCTATATGTACAGGGTGTTCGGGATAAATTTGACATATTTATAATTAATTATATTTTTCCGTAAGTTACATGTATTAACACACACTTCTCTTCATTTAAAAGTTTGGACCCTTCTTCATTCATATACAAGATGTCAGAAAGGATGGATAGCTGGAACCCACCTGAATCATGGAAGAGAATAACTTGTATCATGATGATTCGTGCCCGCCATCAAAATAAGGATATTACGACTGCTGCCCAATGCTCCCTGAATACAGTAAAAACAATCAGGAATGAACTAGAGACTTGCAATGGTGACTACGAGGATGTAGCAAGAAGAAAGATCCCTAGCAGACGATCTGATTGCGTTCGTACAGCAGAATTCCTCGCAAATCTGCAGGAACAGGTGTTGAAGAACCCTGGCATTGGAATTCGGGCTTTGTTCGTGGAGTTGCTAACTGTAGTCAAGCCCTGGATAACAAGGGTAGCCAATGGTAGGCCGTATGTATGGCAGCAGGATTCGGTCCCTTGCCACACCTCTGGGAAAAGTCAAAAATGGTTGTCTGAAAATTTCTACGACTTCACCAGTCCAAATGTTTGGCCTCCAAACTCCCCAGACCTTAACCCCATGGATTATTTTGTATGGGGCGCAGTTGAAAAAGACACCAATCGCACTTCCAGTAATATAAAAGCCCAGTTAATGGATAAAATTAAAACAGTTTTTGCGGCCCTTCCCAGGGAGACTGTAGCATCAGCTTGTTCGAGGTTCCGAAGCAGAATTGAAGCTGTGATCGATGCTAATGGTGGTTATTTTGAGTAAATCTTGTTGATAGTATTGTAATTAACTCTGCCTGTAATGTTTTTTTGTCAATTCATTAAATTTAATAGATACAAAGAAGATTTTCTTTTTCCTTACGAAACTGTCAAATTTATCCCGAACACCCTGTAACAGTCAGATTATAACGTTGTAGGGCTAAAGCCCATCGGGACAACTTGGCACCATGAGGGGCACTTTTAGTTAGATAGGTCAGAGGGTTATGATCTGAAATTACCTGTATTTCAGCACCAAATACCCATGTGTCAAACTTTTTCAACGCCTCCAAGACGCAAAAGCTTCCCTTTCAATGGTAGACCATTTCATTTGACAGGAATTTAGTTTCTTACTGAAGAAAGCAATGGGCAATTCTTTTCCTTGTTCGTTGTTTTGAGCTAAACATGCGCCAATTGCTGTTGCTGATGCATCCGTATACAACTGGAACGGCTTGTCGAGATCTGGAGTATGCAAAGAAGGCATTTTTATAAGCTCTTCCTTGAGTTTCGTAAAAGCTTCATCAGCATCAGTAGTCCAAGGAATGTTGTTTGGGACACTTTTCTTAGTCAGATTTGTCAGTGGTAATACAATTTGGGAGAATCGTGGTATGTAGTCACGGTAGTAGCTAGCCAGTCCAAGTAGACTTCTTACTTCCTTCTTTGTTGCTGGTGTCGCTAAACCTTTTATAACCTCGACCTTCTCTGGGTCTGGAGAATGTTGACCGGATCCAATCAAATGACCTAGGAACTTCACTTGATTTTTCCCGAATTCGCATTTTTCTAGGTTTACTGTTAAACCCACCTCTCTTAATGTTTTGAAGACTTCATCTATGTGGGTGAGATGTTCAGACCATGTTTTAGAAAATATAGCCAAATCGTCGATATAAGATTGGCAATATGCCTTATGAGGAGCTAGTGCTTTATCTAATGATTTCTGGAATGTGCTTCCAGCGTTCTTCATTCCAAACGGTAAGACATTCCATTGATAGTGACCAGAATGCGTCACGAATGCGGTGAAGGGCTTTGCTTCCTTTTCCATAGGGATTTGCCAATATCCCTTGGTGAGGTCAACTACAGTGATAAATCTTGCTTGTCCTACCTCAAATAATAAATCTCTAGCTATTTTCATTGGATAAGCATCTGGAATAGTAAAACTATTCAGCAATCTAAAGTCAATGCATAGTCTGACACTTCCATTTTTCTTAGCCACACAAACAACGGGATGAGCCCATTCACTGACACTTGGCTAAATGAGACCCATATCTAACAGTTCTTTGACTTGTCGATCTACTTCCTTTTGTAGAGTGATTGGCACCCTATAGGGTTTGAGTCTCTTAGGGGAACAGTTCTCTGTAACTTTGATGGAGTGTCCATCAACTTTGGTATGACCAGGTTTGGAACTAAAAACATCTGCATATTTCCGGAGGATGTCAAAAAGTTCTTGTTTTTGTTCTTCCGTCAAGAGAGCTTTCATATCCTCAAGGTGTTTCCTAATATCTTCAACTGATTTATTCATCTTGTCAGCAGGTGCATAGTGGAGTGTTCCGAAATCTTCATCTAGTTCGAA
The DNA here is from genome assembly GCF_054136105.1 of Typopeltis vanoorti. Classification (NCBI taxonomy): domain Eukaryota; kingdom Metazoa; phylum Arthropoda; class Arachnida; order Uropygi; family Thelyphonidae; genus Typopeltis; species Typopeltis vanoorti. The sequence continues at coordinate 111,817,356 of NC_143555.1, read as the reverse complement.
AACTAGACCGACATGATTAATTCTTTGAATATATGGTCGAAGCTTATTTATGTGGAGCTCCCTGATACTTCCATCCTTCATCTCAACCTTCGCAGAATGTGGTCTAGTAAGTTGGACGACTGTAGCAGGTCCTGTCCAAGTATTTAGAAGCTTATGAGAGGATGAAGGTAACAATACTAAAACCTTTTCACCAACCATGAAGGATTTTTCTTTGGAACGAAGATTATATCTGGAGGAGTATTGTTCTTGAGACCCTTTGGCATTCTCGGATGCAATTTCATGAGCTTTTCTTAGATTTTCAAGAAGCTCTTGTAAATAATTTTCAACCGAGCGAGAGGCAGCAGTTGGGATGACTCGTCCACCAGTCCAAATTTCTTTTAACAAAGATAAGGGGCCTGGAGGTAATCTTCCATATACCAACTGGAAAGGTGATAACCCAGTAGTGCTATGTGGTACTTCTCGGTATGCGAATAGAAGATAGGGAAGATGTAAATCCCAGTTTCTTCCATGTTCCTGTATATTCTTATTCATCATCTCTTTTAAAGTTCTGTTCCAACGTTCAACAGCGCCCATACTCTCAGGATGTCCTGGAGTGGAAAAACGTGGAGCTATGCCTAGCAGATCTTCAAAAGCTTGAGTGAGTTTAGATGTGAAATTCGTACCTTGGTCGGTACAGACCATTTTAGGAAATCCAGTCTGAGTAAATATCCTCATTAGAACGTTACATGTAGTTTTAGCACTTATTTCCTTGACAGGTATGGCTTCGGCCCATCTAGTGCATAAATCAACAGCACATGTTATGAATCGATGTCCTCTTCCCGATGGGGGTTCTAACGGTCCGATACAATCCACGCTCCATACCTCAAACGGAGCTTCTGGTCTGACGATAGGTCGTATGGGGATTCTATCTCTATATGTAGCAGTCCTTCTCATTTGACATTCCTTGCAGCTTTTGCAATATTTTTTCACGTCTTGTTTAATGGTAGGCCAAAAGAATGAGTACTTGATTCGCTGACGGGTTTTCTTTTCGCCGAGATGGCCAGCAAGAGGGATTTCATGTGCCATCTTTAAGACATTCTCTCGTTTCACACGCGGTAGCACTACTTGTCTAATATTCTTGCCACAAATATGTTCATTATGAAGCAGAACCCCATTGTCAAACGCATAGGAATTTTTCTGTCTTTTTGCCCATTCAAAACACCTTCGAAGCGTCTCATCATCCTTTTGAAGTTTGCCGAATTCGAATTTTGTTTTTTCTGGTATACACTCATTTTCTTCACCTGGTGGGGACTCTATCGTACTTACTGCCAATGCTGTACTGGTTATTTTCGAAGGCATGTCTTCATCTTCATCATCTTCTGACCGTTTATCGCTTAAATCTTTTGATTTCAGAACCGGTGTCTCCCAATGATGACTACTCTCATGTAGCTCGACGCTTTCGACCAGCATTTCATAGGCAGAGGAGCTCAGTAGCAGATCGGTAACCAGTTTTCTTGAGACAGCACATGTGACTGGAACATTACCATGTAAATTATCATCAATTTTCATTTCAAAAATCCTTAAGGGTGTTATTTCATTTTCTCCGAAAGCAGAAGATATTTCTATCTTACTTTCTCCATCATGGGGCGTATCTGCCACTAAATCTTCGCGCACTACCGATATTTGCGCTCCCGTATCTATTATTCCATTTAAAACCCTACTTCCACATTTGATTTTGACCACCTTCAAATCATCTACATTTCGATCAATGTCCACTGATTTGGATACTGGAATGGAAATTTTGGCAGTCAACACACCTGATTTATCGTCATTCCCAGTGGTAGACGTTTGAACTAGGTTACTGTGTGCTGTAGTAGGAGTACCTTTTGATTGACTATTTTTCATACAAAACTTGGCAATATGACCTTTCCTTCTACAAGTAAAACAAGTTGGTTTGTAGTGAGGCTTGTATGAATCATCATTTCGCCATGGCTGGTACCATCTCGGTGGACTTTGAGAGGGAGATAACTTATTTTTGAATGTTCGCTCAGCAGGTGGAGTATAAGGTCTAAACTTTTCAGTAACCTTGTCCTTCGGAATAGCTCCGATGGGCTTCCTTGATGTACTACGAACACTGTCGTATTCGTCCAATCTGTCAGCTAACTTGGTTGGAGAAACGAATTTTGTCCAGTCGTCTAAGAGATGTTCTCTCACTTCATGTGGTACTTTCTTCTTCAGTTGATCCGTAATAATTAGATCTTTTAACCCTTCAAAATCCTTGATATCAAGGCCACCAATCCACTCTTCGAAATAATTAGTTATTTCATAACAGAAATCCCTCCAAGATTTTTCAGCAACCTTTTGGTGCATCACAAACTTTTTTCTGAAACTTTCAGGATTCAGTCTAAATCTCTTTAGTAGAATTGTTTTAATATATTCATAATCTTCGCAATTTTCTTCTGACTCTCTACCAATTAATTGGACAATCTCAAATGGTAACAAAGTCAAGAGACATGATATCCAGTCTTTAACATCTATTTTTGTTCTCTTAGCTTGTCTTTCAAACAGGGATAGGTATATCACAATGTCATCCTCTTGTAATCTAAACCTAGGCATTAGCTTAATTAGTTCAAGACAATATGGTTTATTGTCACTGGATACTGGAGTTGAGGTTGGTTGAACACGCGCTTCAATTTCCAGTTTCTTCAACTCGAACTCCATTTGTTCTCTTTTCTGTTGGGCCCCCAATTCATCTTTCCGGCATTGGGCTTCTAGTTCTTCCTTCCGCCGTTGAGCTTCTAATTCTTCTTTCTTCATCAGTTCTTCTTCGAGTCTGGTACTAATAATCGTCTCCAACATCCCTTTAACAAATTCTTCTTCATAAAATTTACTTCCCGTAATAATCATTTTAAGATCTATCACTTTCATTTCAACAGTTGGCTTCTCTCCCAATTCTTCAGCCAATTTACGTAAATCTTCCTTTCTACCTTTGGTTAAATAAGTCATGGTGCTAAACAATAACTCTCTTTACTGATAAAAAAAAAAATCACCCTAAAAAAAAGAATCAATTGCACTTTTTTTTTTTTTTTTTTTTAAAAGCCCAAAAAGAGATGTATACATTTGGCGATTATGGGACTCATAATTAAATTCAACATATCATTTGTAAACATAGATAAATCTCGCAATATTATCAGATAAAAACTTCAACTACACAATTTACTACACTTTCAAATACACAAATATATAAATATATATGTGTGTGGATATATAAAAACAAAACAAAAACAAAAAAATAGTTCCGATTTTACACCGCTACTATATAATAACTGAAATCTCGAAACAGAACTATCAAAACAGTATGCAAAAATTAACTATGATAACACTGTCGTGTTCTTTCTCTGGCGAGAAATCACAAGTTCTGACTGTTCCAAGATGGAACTAACATGCAAAACAGGACAAATCGGTAACTGCAGAACAAAATAAATTTAAAATGAAAAAAAAAAAACAACTATTCTGAACTATCTGGGACGAAAATATAGCTTGAACACTGGCGTGTTTTTCATTTATCCAAACTGTTGTACTACTGTTCCAGGATGGAACAAAATTTGAATACTGACGTATTCTTTCTCTGGCGAGAAATCAAAACTACTACTGTTCCAGGATGGAACAAACTACGAACACTATTTTTTTTTTTGTTTTGTATTAAAACAGACTTTCGCCCAAATAATCAAAATAGAACTCTAAAACATGGGAGCATGCATTTACATAACGAATTGCTCTCACCTTGTAGGTCCTGTCGACTGCGCCAGTAAAATTCGGACTTGTGATGAGTGGTAAAGCTGGTGAAAGTCTTGATCATTACGCAGAATGAATGCTCGCTTATACGTATACTTTTAGAACACATTCATATGCATTTCACTGATGTAACTCTAGTGATGTTATTTATTTCTGAAAAACTTGACACAAACTTGCTTTACAAGATTCTTGAAACTACAAAAACATTATAATTTGCCTTCAAACACTAATGTTGTACTTAATCTTTCACTTCGGGCACATTTAAAAAAAATGGATACCACACACAGCGGAAACTTTGCTAATCAAGTCCCAAGCGTCGTCTGCTTCTGTCACGACTGCAGCGCCTCCTCGCCAAAGTACACAGTTTTAAAGAGAATTCGCAAGTCTTTGTGACAAAAATCTTTACACTTATATAGTGTCGTTCTTCTGTATAGTCATTCGAGCTGTCTCTACGTATGGTTCTAATTTCTTTTAGCAATAGCTGCCTTTTTTTTTTATTATTATTATTCTTTTTTATTTATCATTTGGTAGACTATTGAGTTTAGGATATGCTGAGTTATCAAGATTTGTTCATTTTAGTAATTGAAATTTGAATGGAAAAGGTATTTTATGGTAATATTTTTATCATGTTATATTCAATAGTTTTTCCAGTTTTGTCAAGGAGGCTCTTCTATAAATCTTTATGTAGGATTCTGATTATTCTTGGGATTAAATGTGTTCTCTGATTGTTTGGATGGATGGGTTAGAAATTGCAGTATCAGAATTGGTCAGTATTTTGTTTTGTAAGTATCTCATATGGTGGATAAGATATGAGTTCTCTGATATTGATCTGATTTAAGTTGTTATTTCATGGATTTGATTTATTATTATTATTGTTAAGAGAGACCTCCGGGGAGTCAGGAACTCATCAAGGGAAGCATACTAATTTGCACACCTGTCATACCTATTCTTGAATTCATTCACACTACTTGCACACACACAACATCCAGTGGTAATCCATTCCAATCACTTACCACTCTATGAGATAAAAATCTAGATCTCATCCCCTTTTTGGTGGCACATTCATTTATTCTCACCTTCCAAGGGTGCCCATGCATCCTTTCCCACCCTCCATAAAAGGAAATATTTCATCTACTGAAATTCTGTATAACCCTTTCAGAAGTAAGTCTCAATCATATCACCCCTCTTTCTCTTTCTCATGTTTGCTAGTGTTTGCAGTCTACAAATTCTAATGTGGTGATATTTTTATACAAAAATTACTAAGAAGGGTGAGATAAGTGTTAAAAAAAAGTTTTACAACAATTTTAGCCAAAAACAATAGTTTTTGAGAAATTCTCATTTTTTGAAATTTTTAGCTTCAAAAATGGCTCTTCGCAATTCAAATGAGATTGTTTATTCTCTCTGCGAGCGTTAGCCCATTAATTATGATTTACGTTGATCGAAAACAGTGACACGGGCTGAGGGTTAATGCAGAGGTCATATATTTCTCATATACATCTCTAGTAGTGAAGATGCTTCATGCACAAACTTTGCTTCCTTATACAGGATTAAACAAGAATGTAATTTCTTGGCAAGTTTAATTTCAACATCTGAAATTGGTCTTGGTCTTCCTCTGAGTTATTTTACTTGCCATCATGTCATCAAACACTTATTTTGCTAACCTTTTCTTTCTCATTCTGTTTAAATGACTATTCCACCTTCAATTAACTCTGCTCAATCACGTACCACTCTATGATAGAAAAATCTAGATCTCATCCCCTTTTAGGTGGCACATTCATTTATTCTCACCTTCCAAGGATGCCCTTGTGTCCTTTCTCCATCCTCCATAAAATGAAACATTTCATCTACTGAAATTCTGTATAACCCTTTCAGAAGTTTGTAAGTCTCAATCATATCACCTCTCTTTCTCCTGTTTGCCAATGTCTGCAGTCTACAAATTCTCAATCTGTCTTCATAATCAGTATTCCACAATCTGATATCATTTTTGATACTCTCCTTTGCACTCTCTCTCTCTCCACTGTATCAGAATCACTATGGAAAACAGGAGACCAGACCTGTGCTCAGTAGTCCAAGTGAGGTTTTATCAAAGACTTGTAAAGAGACAAAATGACATCCTTATCTTTACATGTGAAAGCTTGTTTCAGCATTGCGGTTATGTTTTGAGTTGTATTTGCAATCTTTGCTACTTGGTCCCTGAACTTTAACTTCCCATCTACTAATACTCCAAGATCCCTACCTGATCAGTTTCTTTAAGCATAATCGCACCAATATAATACGACATTTGATATGTAATCATGCCAAAGTGCATGACTTTACATTTACTGACTTTGAACTGATATCCATTTTCCCATGCCCACAATTCCAGCCTATTCAAATCATTTTGCAAGTACTGCATATCAGCAGCATTCCAGATTACCCTACCTATGTTTGCATCATCAGCAAATAGCTGTATTTTGCCTGTCAAATCCCTCCCAATATCATTAATGTACAGATTGAATAATGAATAACAGTGGACTGATTCATGTGGTACACTACTGGTTACCTTAAATCTTGCAGACTCTCATCCCCTGTATACTTTTTGATATCTGTCAGTCAGCAATCCTCGTATCCATAGTAATATTTTATAATTCAATCCCATATTCTCCAATTTATGCAACAGCCTTCCATGCTGCATTCTGTCAAAAGTCTTAGCAAAATCTAGTATCATGGTGTATCCATTCCTCCTTGTCTAGTTCAGTGGTAACATTATTATAGAATGTAAGCAAGTTGCTAAAACATGACCTTCCCTAACCCATGCTGTTCATTGCAAAGTAGAGATTCTCTGTCAACCCATTTCTGACTGCGAGCCCTGACCAACTTTTCCAAAACTTCACCACCACTCCTGAGATGCTGATTGGTCAATAGTTGGATACATCGGTCTTTGCACCATCCTTGTGCAATGGGATTACCATGCATTCTTTCCACTCCTGTGGAATCTTCTCTGTTCTGTGACTCAATTTATATAGCCTGGTGAAAGGAATAGCCAGTTCAGCCAAACACTCTTTTAGCATCTGTGCTGATATTCTCATCAGTTCCTATTGCAGAATTCTTATTTAGTTTGTGCAACATCTCTAGTACTTCCTCCCACACGAGTTTCTTCATAGTGAAGAGGTAGTAGTTAGTTCAATGTTGCATATATCAGGTTAATAGTTTTAGCAGAATGCCACTCATTAGTTGAACAGTAACTTCTGCATCAGTCGCCCCACATACCATCTGCATTCAGTAGAGTTATTCTTTTAAATTCGTTCTTTCTTTTACTCGCAGTGCTGCTTCATTTCATAACTAGCAGAAAGAGATCTGTGAACTTTGTGTTTTACCATAATTTTAAGGATTTTACATTACATAATTATTACATGCTATTTAAAACTTGTTCTAAGCTATCATGTCATTAATTGATGATATCTAAAATTTAAATATATATTGAACTTTTAAAACTCCTTATTAAAAATTGCAGAATATAAGAAGAACACTATCAGGTACACAAAAATACACCTGTTACAAATGTGATACTCAAGCTATTGCAAATGAAATCATGCAAATTAAAATTAAGTTTCAGGGGAATTGATAGTGCACTTTGCTAATGGCGAGATGATGTACTGTCATAATTATCATGAACAGCTTATTAAAATTTTTAAATATGTATACAGTCATACCTTAAGAATGCTCGTATCTTGGGATTGTTTTAAGAGACCGAGGAGGCAAAGGTTTAGTAATAGACAGAACTGAAGTAAAAAGAGCATGTCAAAGGCTAAAAGTAACTTGGAGATAGCTGCTGCATTGAGGATAAACAAGTAGAAATAAGATGTTTTTTTTTTTTTTATTTATTTTTTTTTTTATTTATAATAAGGCCTTTGTTCTGGCATATAGATGGAAAAGGGTGGAGGATATTGTTATGTCACCACTCTGCAGATTATTTGTTCTGAGCCTTGTATATGGCCTATTAGCGTGTGCTTTCCTGTGATCTGGGATCCAAAGCTCCCTCAGATCATGGCCTCTAACAAATTTCTTTGTTCTGCACCAGTTAGAGTCACCTCTTGAATATCGCTGGCCTGAATCCGACGTTTATCTTACTTGACCCAAGTCAGGTAGAAGGGTGTACAGATTCGGGGATTTTGCAGTCATGCCCTCTCCTAGCCTTACTAAATTTTTTCAGATACTCTTCCCCTTTTATCACAGTTTGTGTGTTGGTGAGTGGCAATATCATTCTCAAACACAATTCAGTGACCAGGATTTAACAAGAAACACAAAGTTTAATTTTAACAAGATTAGGATACATAGAACATAAATCATTTAATCAGTTAATTGTTATTTCAAAATTTAAATGCTCTACATGGTAATACATGACAATTTCAAACAGGACAAGATTTTTTTTTCTAAGAATGTTATAGATATTAGCTATTTGCTATTTTCTAAGAATGTTATAGATATATATCATTAATTATCTGAACATGGATCTCTGGAGAGATCTCTAAAGTAACACATATATGCACAACGTGAAGAACACATGACATGCTCTTCGGACTACCAGTCCAAGGTCTCTATAAGTTCCAATACTGACAAATAGTCTTAGCTTCCTTTGCTAATGAAAAGTCTTAGCTGCTTCCCCCTTCAACATTTAACATATTTTAGATATAGCCAAGTTCTACATTACCATTTGATGCAGCATATAGTCACACTTCGTCACCACGTGCGAGTCATCATGTGCAAACCCTGGTTGGACTTTACTCACTTTGTGGAGCACTCTCCTTTTTGGATCAATGCGCACTAGAAATTTGCTATCGGTGGGAATTTTTTGCCATGCATCTCCAGGACTTATGAATCCTTCTAGAAGGACATCACGGTTGAGGTTCCACTTGGTCCCGAGCTTCTTCGTCGGTCTGCACTTAGAGGTTTTCATTGGACTTCATCCGACCATCCACACTGGCACCCCTTTGTTGTACAGCTGACGCTTCCTGTCCTCTGTGCTTCGATCATATTCCTCTTTTTTTTCCCCTCCTTCCTGCTTCACGTTCCCTCCACTCTCCCGCTTTTTTTTCGACCGCCAACTCCTATTGTACTGCAGTTTTCAGTCACTGTCATTTCGATGACATTGCACTTGAACGCGTGAGAGAGAGCTCCTCCCAGAGAATTGTCCATGTTTGTCTCTTTTTGCGAACCTTGCTTGTAAGGATCACTAATGAGTTTGCCAAGGTCATGACCTCAGAGCCCTTAGTCACCGCTGAAGTATGCACTGTTTCACACAGCCTATTCTTGGGTTGGTCGTCAAATATGTCGCCTCACTACAAATTCATATATCCCTTTTCCTTAACATATCACATACAACATAACCTACAGTGTTTTCCCCTCTTTTGGTAAATAGATATGCACTCATTTAATATTTACATGATACACTTTATCCCCACCCCCCCTTCTTTTTATTTATAGTACAATTTGCACCAGCACTACAGGTATCTTTTGATTTAGGCTCTGTTCTTGTTGGATCCTGAATTAAAGTCTGTCTAGTAATGGCAGGCCTCATTCACTATCCAACAATATTGTAGAAACATTAATTGGGTGATGGATATTAAAGAATAGATGGGGAAAATTTTTTCAAAATTAAAGTGAGGGAGTTCTCCCTGGAAGTTGAGTAAGAATACACCTAGCAAGGGAATGAGGAGCAGGTTTCCTTATAGTGAACAAGTGGAATATATGTGTGGAAAAATCTGTAAGTGACAAGAAGGAATTTAAGGAAAAGGATGAAAGTTATTGTATAAGCTATGAGCCATAGTGATCTTAATCACCTCTAGTATTCTGTGCTCAGTAATAACTATAGTAGCTTCACTATTATTCTTCCAGTAGTCTTCTACTTTTGTGGAAGAGCTCCCACCATCCATCTTACTATATATGCTAAGGGTACGATCTGCCTGACTATATTTTTACATTTTTATAAACAATATAATTCTTATGATCTAAAGATGACTTTTATGCATTTATAATTCTTCTCTTCTTAAATATACGAGGGTAGTTTTAAAAGTTCTCAGCCTAACAATGAAAAAATTAATTTATAATTTCAAAATTATTTTTATTTTTCAACATAATCTCCCTTAAGACTAATACATTTATTCCAGTGATGCTCCAGCACCATTATCCGTCCCTGTAGTGGTTCTCAGTAAGATCTGCAAAATATACCCGACTACTAAAGCTGCAATTACCTCTTGATTCGAAGAAAAACGCTGACAGTGTAGAAGAGTTTTAGTTTTGGAAAGAGATAGAATTCAGAGGGAGCCAAATCTGGGGAATAGGGTGGATGCTCCAACAATTCATAGTGCAGATCCCTTAATTTTCCCATTGCCAAACCTTTATGGGCAGGCGCATTGTCCTGATGAAAGATGATTTTTTTTCTTCTGCAAACCAGGTCTTTTCTCACAAATTTTTTTGTCTAGTCTGGTTAAAAGATCAGAATAATATTCTCCGGTTATTGTTTTACCCTTTTCAAAATAATTAATAAACAAAATGCCTTTAGCATCCGAAAACACCGATGTCATGACCTTTCCTGCTGATGGAACTGACTTTGTCTTATTTGGCGCTGAAAAACCAGCTTCTGCCTACTGTTTTAACTGCTGTATGTATTCTGGTGTGTGTAATGGTGAATCCAAGGCTCATCTGTAGTGAAAAATCGATGCAGAAAATCAGTTTTATTCTTGTTAAAACACTCCAAGCACTGTTCAGAGACTTGCATGTGAGTCCGTTTTTGATCTGCTGTGAGCAAGTGCGGCACCCATCTTGTGCAAAGTTTTTTATTTGCAATTCTTTATGCAAAATATATCCTACACATTCTTTTGAAATGCATGTAGTCTCAGCAATTTCACGCACTTTGACTTGCCGATTATTATTCAGGCCTCCATGGAGTCAAAAGACTCATCGTGGGAGGTCACTCACAAAGTCTATCATACCACTCCTTAAACTCATTGACCATTCTTGCTCTCACCACTCTATCATGCAATGCATTCCAGGGCTCAACCACCTTCCATGCAATGAAACCGCTCCTCACTCTCTTTCTCACAGTTTCCTTTCGTAACTTCCAGGGATGGCCCCTTGTCATCACTCCTTTCCGCTGTTCAACTAAGTGAAAGAACTCACCAGTGTCAACCCTGTAACCAACTCTCAACAGTTTAAAAGTCTCAATCATATCACCTCTCCTTCTTCTATCCACCAATCTCTGCAGTCCACATTCCTTCAGCTGATCCTCATAACTAACATTGTACAGTCCTGAAACCAACTTTGTTATCTGCCTTTGTACCCTTTCCATAGGTAATTTATCCCCTTCAAATCTAAGTGTGGTTGGAATCTTATACAATGGAATGATAACTCTTTTATCTCTGCAGGTCAGTGTCCTTCTCATTATTGCAGCAATCCTCTGTGTTACCTTCACCACCTTTGCAATATGTCCCCTAAATTTCAGGTTTCTATCAATCATCAACCCCAGATCTCTTGTCTCCCCTATCTCCTCCAGTATAGCTCCTCCAATAGAGTATGCAGCTTCCCATCAATATGTCCCAAACCTCAAGACCTTACATTTTGCCGCATTAAACCAACACCCCCCATTCATTTGTCCATCTGTCTAGCTTATTCATATCCTCTTGCAGGGCTACCACATCTGCACTATTATTAATAACCCTTCCCAGCTTTGCATCATCTGCAAACAACTGAATATCCTCCTGCAATCCACTGACAATGTCATTGATATAAAGATTAAACAATATAGGTCCCAGTATTGAGCCCTGTGGGACCCCACTTGTAGCCCTCTGCCTCCTTGAAACTGCCCCACCATATACAACTCTCTGATACCTATCGGACAGCCAATCCTGAATCCAGTTGACCAACCTGACATCCAGACACATGTGCTGCAACTTAAATATCAGCTTATCATGCGGCACCCTGTCAAATGCCTTCGTTAAGTCGAAGAAAATGGCAGTATATGCCTTTCCCTCATCTACTGCTCTTGTAACTTTATTATAAAAGGCTAGCATATTACTAAAACAAGAGCACCCCTTCACAAATCCATATTTACTCTCACAAATAAGATTACCCTCATCTGTTCAGTACTGTATACAGTCCCTCACTAATTTCTCCAAGATCTTAACAACTACTGATGACACAAACTGACTTATAATTAGACACTTCCAGTCTGCTACCGCCCTTATGCAATGGCACTGTCTTACCTTCCTTCTATTCCCTTGGCACCTTTTCCATAGCCAGACTTTCATTGAAAAGCCAGGTCAAAGGAGCTGTCAGTTCTTTAGCACATTCTCTCAAAACTTGTGGTGAAATGCCATCCAGTCCCACAGCTTTACTGGCATCCAGAGTACTCAGTATTTGGAACACATTCTCCTCCTGCACCTCTAAACCTCGAACCTACCCTATTCCTCTTGTATTAATATTTACTCCTCCAGATTCTTCCACAGTTATTTCTCCTCTTACTGGCTACATAGCTAAAAAATTCCCTAGGATTTTCTTTGGATCTTAGGGCCAATCTCTTCTCATATTCCAGTTTCGCCTTCCTTACCATACTAATCACTCTCCTGGCCTGTGTCTTATATTCTTCATGCATCTTCTCTTAACCTGTCTCCTTATATCCATAGCCAATTATCCAATACCATGTCGTGCACTTGATCAATAATTTCTGGTGGTGTTACACTTTTTTGGATGTCCTTCACATGGATCATCTTCAAGGCTGGTACAGCCACGTTTAAACTTGGCAGCCCATTTCTTAATTGTCGAAAACAAAGAAGAAGAGTGCCCATAAACTTTTATGAACTTCGAATGAATTTCTTTCAGTGGTAAACCTTTTTTTTTTATAACTGCATGATACTCAATTTTATCCATTTCAAGGGATACAGACAACACTTTTGCTTCAGACAACTGTATAAAACAAACTACTTGATATAATGACTTGCAGTTTCACATGGGTGCTTATGATGGTTGGAGGTTTATTTTCCACTTGGTTAGACTATAATAAATTTAGTTTAATCCTCTATCCAAGTGTAAGCAAACAAAGTTTGCACCTGAAGTATCTTCAGGACTTAAACAAATCCTAGTAAAGGTGGACCAAGCTCTCATCTCTCCTTGTCTCAGTATCTCCCATAATACAAAGCACATTATACATCTCTTTGTAGACATGTATAATGCTATGCATTAAGGGAAGGGCCACTACCCAGACCTGTTTCGGCCTTTATTGAGGTCTCATCAGTGGGAGCTAGACCCAGAAGTGGTGATACTAAGGCAAAAGCAATGGAGAGGTCATATTTACTTATACGAGTTGTCAAAAGGTGTATTAAATTTTTATTAAATTACTCTGGATTTAGAGAAAGATGTTGGAGGATGCTGGTTTTCAGTAATTATATTTTTTCTGTGATGATTCTAGTGAAATCACTTTTCCTGATTTCCATTGTTTATAACTTGAGTACATCCAAAATTTTAAATATAACTGGATATTGCACAATTATTTTTGTTATTTATTTATATATTTATTTATTATTATTTTTTTTCAGGGCCATGGATGCCTACTTTCTCAGAGATGAGACTGTACCAGATGGGATGATGATGCCACCTGGAGTTAAATTTACAAAGTGCTGGCGAATGTGTAATTCTGGCTACAAACCCTGGACATCAGATACTGTAGTAAGTTTCTTTTTTTCAATAAATTAAATTTTATAGTGAAGTCGGTAATGATAAGGATAGATGCAACACTGTATAATATAAAACCTGTCCCACAAATTAATAAGTACAGTTGTCTCTCACTATAGCAAACAATGCTATAATAAACTCACTTACTGTAACAAACTACTGTAAAGTCTCAAAGCTCTACAAGTAAAATGCTGTGCTAAAAGAAATTCACTATAACAAATTGTTTCTGTGGTCACTGAAAGTTTGCAGTGAATCATCCAGTGGCTGAATCCACATAAATTTTGATGAAGGCGAATTTTATTACTCTATCCTTTACACGGAAGATTTTTTTGTCTTATCATCTTATTAATTATTGCAACCTTTTTTTATTTGGAAAGATCCACAGAATCTGCAATTTTGGAGGATTTTAAAATTAATTGCAGCTTATTTCCAGATTGATTTCTAGTTTTTGATTTTTTACTGTCATTTTAATGCCCAAGGTATGTACTTTTTGATTTCTTAATTGCATTTTCAAACTAATTTTTTTAAGATGGCAGCCACCTTCTTTAGATATTCTGAATGTTCCTTTTTCACAATATTGTACGCCACCATCCCAGCCCTAAGTTGAATCAGCCCATGTCTTATTTTTTTTGTGTGGTGAAATATGTATGCCATTAATTATCTTGATTGAAGTGTTTCTTCTATGAAAAAACATGATCCCAAAGTTTGGAAAAAATTAAAAATGGCTGAATATGAAGCCCAAAAAAAAAAAGTTTTGTGAGGGACAAAATAAAATTCTGAATTTTTTTATGAAAGATATACACTTGATAGGTGGCTATAAAGCAAAATGGGTCATTCTGTTATTTCCATCCCTTCAGCCTAGAAAGGCTTTTGAAAATGAAGAAAATCACAGTTGTTTTAGTTCATCTTTCAATATATTTCGTATACCTCCACTTATCTAGACATGTTTTAGAACTTCCTGAATGGTACAAAGGAAGCAAATTGCATGTTGACAGTTTTATGTCATCAGCTTTAATCTAAAAGTAGAATAAAACATTAAAAATATACAATTTTTTTTACTTTTTATACTAGTAATTTAGCTGCATGGCAATGTTATTTCATATTGCTAGGGTTTGCAAAGAACAGAAGTATGCTACAATTTGAAGTGCTTATAAAATTTTGTTTGTTCTATTTTTAATTAATTTTACTTAGCTAGTAATAAAAATAACTAGTACTCACCACTTAAATTTAATTTATTTTCCAAGGATATATTATCTTATTGTCAAATTAAACATTAAAATAAAAAGCAGTAAATACTAAGCCACCCAAACAAACTACACAAATGTATCCAATTTACCACAGATTAAAAACAATAACTCTCTTTCTTTTCTAGACACACTTGTCACATGTCTTCCCTTAGGAAGCCGTTCATTCATGGTCTACCACTTGAAAGGTCTTCCAATATCTACACACACACATGCAGACAGGCCAATACATACATAAAATTTCATACCACCATCCAACACAAAATAGGGGGTCATCAGCACCCTCAAACATAGAACCCTAACAATTTGCTCCAATGAGCAGATGTTGAACAAAGAATATGAAATTATTAGCCAAACGTTTATAAAAAATTTGCAACAAAAATACAATAATACTATTCAAAACAAAAAAAATTACAAGAATGCCATAGCCAGACCATACATTAGGGGAATATCATAATAAATAGATAGAACACTACATAGAACATTACATAAATACAATATTAAGGCTAATTTTTTTATTATTTTATATTTTTATATGTATATATTTTATTTATTATTATTTTTTATTATTTTATTTTATTTTTATTTATTTTCTTTCACCAGAGATCAGGCTAGGGCAAACGATTAACAAAGCATTTAGTTCTATCTTACTTTTGTGTAGTATCATGTAGCTTGTATCCTGTGCATATGTATGTTTTCCTGACGATGACCTCGATACAGAGGTTGAAACATCAAGTGTTTATGAAATAAATCATCATCATCAAATTCCTGACATGTACCCTCAAGGGGTGTACAGGATATGATAGTACTACATGAAAAATTTACATCATTACTAAATTCCTATCTACAATTTTCCTCCAAATCAGTCTGTTACTTGTCAAGACTCCAACATTATCAGATTTTATATTTCTATCGTCTAAGGCACTTTGTACCGTATCAATCCACCTATATCTTGGTCTTCCTCTGGGTCATTTTCCTGCCAACCTGGCAGAGAACTTTGCTAATCTTTCCTCGCCCATTCTGTTTAAATGACCATACCACCTGAGATTAGCTCTGCTAACGCATTCCTGGATACTGACAATGTCTAGTTCTTTCCTAATATCCTTGTTTTTAATATGATACTGCCATTGATGCCATCTGTTCACGCCTCTAATCTTTCTCAGGACTCTCATATCTGCGGTCTCTAGGCTTTGGTCATGTGTTTTACTTCTGACCCAGCTCTCAGATCCATAAGTTAAAAAACTGGTTTGAACACTGTCTTGTATACAGCTAATTTAGTATTCTGACTAATTTCTCTCTCGACTAATTTCCATATGAATTTATTTAATTGACTTCCTACCATACCAGATTTGTTGATTCTGTTGTCTATTTCTATATTGAATTTACTATCTTCACTAAAAATCGTGCCTAAGTAGCTGAAATGTTTTACTTGTTCCACAGGTTCTCCATTCACAACACGGTTGACATTTTCAATGATTCTGCCTATTTTCATTGTCTCTGTCTTTTTAATGCTGACCTTCATACCATATCTATTACAACAGTTATTCAATTTAGTCAGAGAATCTTGCAAACTTGTAACAAATTTATTTAGAAGTATAACATCATCCACATAAAGCAAAGAACTGACATTAACATCTCCATTTCTGATATCATGTTTAATACCACTTTCCTTCATAATGTGATCCACATAAATAATGAATAACAGAGGGGTTAATGTACATCCTTGCCTCACACCAGATTTAACATTAAACCATCTTCCTGTACTTCCTTCAATTCTAACTGCTGACTCACAACTCAAATAAAGACTAAGTATTGCTTGATATAATGCCCCATTGACACCATATAACTGCAGCGTATTGAATAGCTTCTCTCTTGGCACCCTATCATATGCCTTTTCCAGATCGATAAAACTTAAATACAGATCTTTGTTATATTCCCATTCTTTCTCCACTATTTGTCGTAAAGTGAAGATCTGAACCTGACAGCCTCTATTTGGCCTGAATCCAGCTTGTTCTTCATCAAGCTTTTCTTTCACAATTCTTCTCAACCATTTCTCAAGTATACTGGCATAAATCTTGCCAGGAACACTCAGTAGGGAAATGCCTCTGTAATTATCACATTCAGTTTTATTTCCCTTTTTATATATGGGTACTATTAGAGCTCTACTCCAATCATCAGGAATTCATCTCTCTGTCCAGACTTTCTGAACTATGCAGTGCAGCCACTGTAAGACTTTTATACCAGCATTTCTGGTTGAATATCATCTATTCCTGTTTCCTTTCTGCATTTCAAGCCTTTGATCGGCTTTTTCTACTTCAAGTATGGATATGTATTCCCGACTTTATGCCTGTTGAGTGTTTTTTACCACTTTGCTATCGCTGCTTGTTTCATTTAGCAATTTTTCGAAGTTAATACTCCATACTTCAAGTATAGCTTTTTCTCCTGTTTTCATGTCACCTTTATCATCTCTAATTCTTTTTACACCACTCTTTCCTCCATTTCTAAGCTTCTTCAACAACCTCAGAATATCTTAGCACCTTCTTGATATTTATTTTCTATGTTCTTGCCAAAGTCCTCCCATGACTTTTGTTTAGCTAGTTTTACACAGTGTTTAGCTTTCTTACATTTGTCTCTGTATTCTCTAAGAGCACAAGCTGACTTATTTGTCAGGAACTTTTGATGTTTTCTTCTTTTCCTTCACTGCCTCTTTAACTTCCTGTGTCCACCATGGAGTTCTGATTTTTCTATCCTTGCAGACAACCTCACCACATGCCTCTCTGGCTGAATCAATCATGGTTTTCTTCAAGGTTTCCCACTGAATAATCTCCAAGATTTGGTTCTTGTTCTCAAACTCTTTCTCTTCTTAAATACAACGATGGTTTGAAAAGTTCTCGGCCTAACAATGAAAAAATGAATTTATAATTTCAAAATAATTTTTATTTTTCAATATAATCTCCCTTAAGACTAATTCATTTATTCCAGCGATGCTCCAGCACCATTATCTCGTTCCTGTAGTGGTTCTCAGTAAGATCTGCAAGATACTTAAATAATAATAATAATAATTATAAGAAAAGTAATTACTCCAGTGTGTGTTTTTGTCCCCATAAATTCTTCACTATGAATGCTGACCACCGTGTAACCTTAAAGAATTATTTTTCTGTTGTTGCAGACAGCTTCACTATATGCCTCCCTGAATAGTCAATATTTTCTTCAGAGTTTGCCACAGACTCCAAGGTTTGGTTTTTCTTTTCAAACTGTTTAATTTTTTCTTGAATAACGTTTTTATACATGAGTTTACAGTTCATGCATAAAAGCTACTCTACTTTAATTCTTTCTGAAACTTTCTTACATATTGTTCTTTCTAGTATATAAGAAAGTTTTAAAACATTGTTCTTATCAGTATGTTATTGTTGATAGCAACATCTTCATGCTGCTTCATGATATAAGAATATACAGAGAATTTGAAATTATTCTTAACTGTCAATTTTTAGGGAAAGACAATGTATACTATAATATTAATTAAAAAACTTTAATGAATACTTCCCATGTTTCGGTAATGCTACATTACCATCTTCAGGGAACATAAAAATAATGATATGTGCACGCAGGTACTAACACTGAACAAATATGGCTGAAGACAACAACTAAAGTTGGTCCTAGAGTCCTAAAAGGTGCCACCTAGTAGGTTAAATTTGGTAGGAGTCTTGGCTGTTGGGCTGATGTTCTAAGAATGCAAGCTTCCCATATTTGGGGCAGTCTCATGCATCCAAATTTGTTGGGGTTTGGTGAGGTTTTTAGAACTGAGGCTGATTCCTTCAATAAAATAATCTCTCATATTTATACTTGCTGTGGTGTAGTAAAGTGGCTTTCTTCCAGCGTATTTTGTGACTGGTGTCCAAAGCATGGTCAGCAAGTCCTGAGTGGCTGTATTGATGGAAACAGATATAATCCTTATGTTCAGATATCCTGATATTAGCTGTCCTTTCTGTTTGGCCGTAGTAAGACAGTTTGCAACTACAAGGGACCTGGTATACTCCAGGTAGGTCTGGGGGAAGCGGATAAGAGATGCCGATTTTTTGAAATTAGTTCAGCATACAAGAGTATGTTGAATCATCATGGCATACAAGAGTATGTTGAATCATCATGAAGATAACATTATCAGCAATAACATAGACAATAAGGCATTCTTATTGTTGTCTTCTCTCCATGTGTATTTGTGCACGTCTTTATGTTGGAACGTAGTGTGTAATGACCAGTCCATGTCCTAAACCAAAATCCAGGAAGAACTTATATTATTTCTTTTCTCCCTTTTCTCCAAATTTTCCTAAAACATTTTTATGTCTGATAATCATGGACCAACTTTTCATTTTTCATTATGTCAGCTTCCTTCTCTAATGCCTTGAAAAATTCCTCCATTTCTTCCTTAGTACAAACTTCTGTGTGACCATAGGCACAAATAAATTCAATTTTCAAATTTCCTATTTTGAAGTTTGTTCACATGCTGTTGAACAAACAAAATTTGCTGTTGCTACTCCTTCCTTTCCTTGATCTTTATTACCTGAAGATAACATCTGGTATTTATTATTTAGCAGGATCTTACTTGTTTTAGAGTTCTTTGTTTCAGTAACATAAATTATGTCTGCACAATGCTTTTTTAGTTATTCTGCCAGTGCAGTTTCCTTTCCATTGATACTTCTTATGTTGATAATGACTGTCATATTCATCTGACAATTTTGTTTTAGTAGCTGGCTTTTCAGTTTACCCTGATTCCATGACAAAACAGAAAAGCCTCATTTAACTGGGCAATACCCCGTGAAAGTTATGTCAGCTGCCTTCATAACTCCCAGATATCTGGCATTGATTTTTAACCCTTTAACTGCTGAGAACATATTATTACGGTCTTGGAAATACACTCCTGCTTTGCTGAGCCCGTATGTGTATGGTGCTCTTTATATATTTTGATTAATTTCTACATAAATTAATGTGTGTATTATTTAAATTAAGGGGATATTAAATCCCACATTGTTTTTAAACCGAATAAGAAACTCAAAGATTGGAATCAGAGAGTTTCATGCCGAATACAGTAAACTATAAAAGTATTGGCGATTACTAGCGTGAGCCAATGCAAGTAGTCCTAGTATGTAGTACAATCTCAGGCAACTCGCAGCAAAGGTGGTGAAGTTATGATCGCTATGCTTGGTATTTTCCATAATCTAAAAACTCATTTCCTAGGAAATGTATGCTGTTATTACATTATGGTGGGAGGTCACTACCCAGACCGGTTTCAGCCTTTTTTGAGGCTTCATCAGTGAGTAGCTAGACCAAATAGATACCAAAGGATATAGTGAAAAGAACTTATATACTCTGCTGTACGAGTTGTCAAAAAGGTGCAACCATTAAGTTACTTAAATATAAAGAGCCAGTAGGCTTCATTTCGGCGATATAAATCGTTTAAACGATTTATGTGTGTATTTAACTGGTAATTAGTTTACAGAATTAACAATGCATATAAAGTATATTAATTAAAGGTAACTTTAATGAATAACTTCTATATTTCGGCAACGTCACATTGCAACATTTAGCCAAAATGCTCACACACTACACTGGCAACACACCATCACACATAAAAAACTCAGCCCACTTTAAAGCCAGTATAGAAAACCTCACACTCCAACACACTGACATAATGGTCAGTTTTGACGTCTCCTCCCTATTCACTAATGTCCCACTCAAAGAAACCCTAGAGCTCATCCAAGGCAAGTTTCCTCCCGATATCTCAGCCCTATTTCAGTTCACAATGAACTCAGGCTATTTCGTTTGGCAAGGAAAGTTCTACAAACAGATAAAGGGGACAGCCATGGGTTCACCGCTTTCCCCACCCTTGGCCAATTTCTTTATGGAGACGTTTGAAGAGAAAGCCTTAAACTCCGCCCCACAAAAACCCACTATTTGGCTTCGTTATATGGATGATGTGTTTACTATTTGGCCACATGGCTCAGACACACTCCATTCCTTCCTAACACACTTAAACAACCAACACCCCAGAGTCCAGTTCACCTTAGAAAAAGAGGAAAACAACACCCTCCCCTTCCTAGACACTTTAATCACCCGCCAGCTGAATTGATCTTTGGTTTTCTCTGTTCACAGAAAACCCACCCATACTGGCAGATACATTCACCAGCAGTCCCCCCCCTCACAACAATATGGGGTTATAAAAACACTATGTAACAGGGCAAAATTAATCTGCTCAGATGACAAGGCCCTAACTACTGAACTAAACCACATCCTCAACACTTTCTTAGCCAATGGCTATAACCCCCAAAAAATCCAAAAAATACTAAAACCAGTAAACCACAACCCCTCCCCCCCCTCCACAATAAAGATTACACCAAGTCTATCCCCATCCCCTACATCCAGGGGACCTCTGAGAAAATAACCAATATCCTCAAAAAATATGACCTTACTTCCTGTTACAGACCATATAAAAAGTGCATCCCTTATCTGCTCTACCAAAGACCAACCACTTCCCCTAGACCTACCTGGTGTATACCAGGTCCCTTGCAGCTGCAAATTGTCCTACTTTGGCCAAACAGGCAGAACAACAAATATCAGGATTTCAGAACACCAAGACTACATCCGGTTTCACCAGTACAGCCGCTCTGGGCTGGCAGACCATGCCTTAGATACCCACCATAAAATTCGTTGGAAGAAAACAAAAATAATTCATCGCAGCAAGTTTAAATATGAAATATTATTCAAAGAATCTTCAGCAGCTCTAAAAAATGTTCCTAACCTCAACAAATTTAGGTGCATGAAACTACCTGAAATTTGGGAGACTTACATTATGAGAACTTCAGCCCAACTGCCAAGACTACCAAATTAGCCCGCAAGAGAGCACCATTAGGACTTTAGAAACAATATTAGTTTCTTGCTTTCTTCCTCATTTGCTTTGTGTTAGTGCCTGCGTGCACATACCATATCTTTATGTTCCTGAAGATGGCAATGTGACGTTGCCGAAATATAGAAGTTATTCATTATAGTTACCTTTAATTAATATACTTTATATGCGTTGTTAATTCCGTAAACTAATTACCAGTTATGTCTGACCAACGTATAAGCCTTGCTACTAGAATATGTGTGTATTTATGTGCGTTTAAACGATATAAATCGTTTAAACGATTTATATTGTTTATATTTAAGTAACTTAATGTGTGTAATTTGCACAATCAGTGGACACCCCTTGATTATGCAAATTTTATAAAACAAGAATGTATGATGCTGTTTGGACTTCTTACTTCAGTAAGAATTTTAATTGATTTTATTTATAAATTTTTTGCAAAATTAATTCAGCACATGGGACAATGTCATTAGACTATAAATTCAGCAGTTAAAGGGTTAAGGAATCCATTCCCTCTGTGGACTTCCAAATAAAAATTTGCACTATAATTAATAGATGCCAGAAAAAATCTACAATATATATATATATATATATATATATATATATATTTTTTTTTTTTTTTTTTTTTTTTTCCCCACCTAAAGGATGCAAAATTTTGCTACATGTGAAATCAGTTTAATGATTTCACATGAAATGACCTTATAGTGAAGATTGACTATATTTAGTTCCCACTAATAGTACATCATTATTAGGAATAATTTGGTATAAAATGACCATATGGTTGTCTAACCATATGGTCATTTTATACCAAATATACCATAATATACCAGATAACTCACAGAAGTGAGTTATCTGGTATATTATTATTTTTCAGTAATAATATTTCAGAATGTCAATGCACCACTTACTTAATTTTATTTTATATAGTCTTGCCTCTAAGTGGTTTTCGTAATAGTGCCTTTGTAATTATTTTGAGGTGCTTGCATTTTCATGGATAAAATAACCAGATGTGATATGTGACTTTCTATGGAAGTTGTAATAATATAATGACTCATAACCCCACTATACATCTTGTTCCTCTTTTCAAATTAGTTTAATGCAGTTTTCTTATTGATTAACTTGGAAAGAACAGCACACAGGTTACTAAATTATATTTAATGAACTGATTCGTTTCATTACAGACTACACAGACATTCTCGTATATACAAAACTGTATGCACAGAACAGGACATGTTTAAAAGTGTTCAAATGCAATGCACTGTGTGCAAGTTTGCAGATAAGTATGGCTTATTGAACTGCCATCTTCTGACCTTAGTAATATAAGAAAGTTGACTGGATCCTGTTAATTTGTACTGTATCATCAAGAACATTCACATTAATTTCTTCAGAGGTCTGCTCTCTCCCTTTTCTTAGATACTATAGTATCTAAAAACTTAAAAAATGAATGGTTCTCTTTAAAAATTAAAAGAACTCTTTACAAGTTTGGACTTTTCATATCATAATAATCTGCTATATAATATTTGTATTCTTTAATTTTAATAGCTGCAGAAAGATAACACATAATAAGGAATTTCACAGCTATAAAGGACATATTATTACTACTTCCATAGACTCTTGAAACTCACTATTCATCTTTTTTTTATTTTTATGTTGATCCCATACATGAGAGGTTGGTTGATCAACCTATAGTATATTAGTACCGTATATGGATATTGTTCTTGTTCCTCTTCTCAAATTAGTTTAATGCAGTTTGCTTATTGATTAACTTTAAAAGAAAGAACACAAGATATAAGTTGATCTTGATGAATCTTGATTGGATGTGGGATGGATTTTCATTAAATATAAATTTTCATCCTAGTTTGTGTTGCTCTTTTTTGTAGTGTCAAGCTGTGTCTTATATCCAACTTGCAGCTATGCATTGTTTACTTAATTTTCCATATGAAATCCACTTTCCATATGAAAAATGTACTCTTTACTCACCACAACTTATTTAACTTGTAGAGATGGCCCTTTTCCTCATACTCACTTGCTATCAGTGAAATATTATTCTCGGTAAATTTTTCTCATGAATGCATGTCATTGCATGCTTCTTTTCCATCTGTTTACCAGATTTGATTTTTTTAGAGATACTGGTGCCATAAAAGTTGAACAGATTAACACAAGAACTCATGGATAAAGATGAATAAAGTAATAAACTTTAATAGCCAAATATTTCACCCTGAAATTACAGATCACGAGTGTCATAAGGTTAGTTTGGATGAATAAAGTAATAAACTTTAATAGCCAAATATTTCACCCTGAAATTACAGATCACAAGTGTCATAAGATTAGTTTGGATGCAAGGTAAAACAAACAATGGCTTATTTAAAATAGTAAGAGTTGTGTGATGTTATAAATAGAACAATGCAAATAAATAACAGAAGAAGCATTAGATCATTTAATCTAATTATATTCAATTGGAATAAATAATTTATGTAGTTCTGTCTATCATCATGCAGCTCTTACTATTTTAAATAATTCATTGTTCATTCTACCTTATATTCAAACTAACCTTATGCTACTGATCTGTAATTTTCAGGGTGAAATATTTGGCTATTAAAGTTTATTACTCTGTTCATCTTTGTTCTTGTGTAATTTGTCCAATCTATTTACCAGTTCTGAAGCTTGTATTTCTTCAGGCTTTTCTCATAATTAAATTCCATATCCTGATATTATTTTGGTTATTGTCTCTAGTACTTCATCTCTCTCTCTCTCTCTACATAGTCCAAATAATGAAATCGATGTATAACTTGAATCAGATTATTACACAGAGTGATAACTGCTTCTTCTTCTTCCTGTTGGAATCTTTCTCATTCTTGCAGTGATCCAGTTTCTCCTCCACTATCATTTCTATATGAATCAGATGTTCAAATGTGTTCCACAGAACTAAACTAGTATAGCTGAAAGTGGAAAAAATGCCATTTTCCCATATACTGACTTTTGTCTTATCTAAGATTTTAAGATTATATGGGACTTTCATATATAAGAAATATCAGATTGGCAGACATTTAGTCTTTGATTGCTATTGCTAAATCACTGCTGTTATCTGTATTCTTATTTTTCCATTAGCATGCTAACCTCGGTGGCCTGTCATGGCAAAGTAACCTGACTTCATATTAACCTGATCAGTTTTGTAATATTTCTGTGAATTATGTTCTGTTCTATTCTCTGTGCTGCTGTGCTATGAGTTGTTGAAACCTCAGATCCTTCTCTGATCTTTCCAACCAAAGGGTGCTGTTATCACCAAATAAGCTCTGTAGATTTATTAATTTTTATTCATTCTGTTGAATATAGTTCCAATTTTTTTTAGTGCAGTGTGTTTATACCCCCCCCCCCCACTTACTTTTTTTAAAGTGTGAATTTCACCCATGAAAGGTCCTGTAGTACATTAATATGGGTGATTAAAAGTCAAATAATGTGAAATTCTATTCTGGAGACCAAACATAAAACTTTTTGAGTAGCTTTGCACCTCTAATAAATAAGATAATGGTGATAATACAATACACCTGTAGCTTAAAGACATTTACAAAATTCATGCTGCAGTGTAGCTCAAGTCCACAGCTTGGTGATCGGAAAGCAGAGATGCTGTTTGGCATAACATCATGCAGCTGGTGAGCCCTGTTATCAAAACTAAAAAAGGGCTGTGGTGGCTTCATTCTTGGAAATCCACATTATCTTAATATCTCTGATTTTAATTCCTTAAAAATTTCTTTACATTCCTAGACAGTGATTTGAGAAAATCTTGAATATTCTTTGTTTCCTTGATGCAATTTTTTCACATAGTCATATGTTGTCATCTAACTCTGTTTAGAAATTGATATCAATGTGCAAACGCTGCCTTGCTGGAAAACTACTTTTGGCATTTAAACTCCTTAAATTACATATAAATGTATGTGTTTGCTGGAAACAGAAAAGAAAAGGCATAAATAATTTTTCAGGATGAATTAAGTCTGCTTATTGTAGGAAAAGACCTTTGTAAAAACTGAAATATATTTTCTTAAGTAATAATTTCTTCTAATTTTCTTGTCTTTCTGGGAGATTATTTCAAGAGCCAGCTTATTTCCCTGATTTTCTAACTTCATTTCATTATGAAGAACTTACTGTCATCAACATTCCTTGCACTCTAAAAACAGAATTAATATCTGTTATCTGAAATAAGCATAATTTTCTATACAGTATCTTGCTGTTTGTCTAGTTCTGGGCATGGGCTGTTTTTTGTTTGGATTATGCTACAGCCAAAGGCTATAAGTAGTGTATTATGTTTTTAGTCATATTTGCATATTATGCAAGTGAAAAATCTTGCTGTTTCTCTATCAGAACTGCCTCTATGTTTCTTGGTTCCCCTCCTCCTCCCATCAAGCAAACTTTTTTTTTAGCTGACCCTCCCATGTTGACTTTTGCATTTTTTTTACTTCAAAATTACAAAGAAAAATGAAAATTTGTGTTTCACGAAATAAAAACTTCATACTAATGTAGTCATTTTTTATTTCAATATTATCACCATTATAAAATTCTATATATATTAATGGAATGCTGCCCTTGGTGGGGCTAGAGTCAGCAAACACTGGCCAACTTATCTTTAATTGAAACGTCCTACTAAATATGCTCTCATAACTATGACAGAGAAAAAAAAATTATGATCTTTCCAAATGTTGCTTTGAAATATTGAATTCAATATTGATACATAAGACTTGGCCTTTTTTTTTTTTTGCTTGCTCTTATTCTGTTACTTCCATTTGAAGCTATTTGAGTTCTTATATCTATATTTGAACTGAGAGAGTGAGTTTTTTTTTTTTTTTAAATGTCTGTCATCCTTGTTGCTATACAAGTTTGTAGTTGATTAGAAATTAAGATGATACTAAATGGAATTTATCTAGCAAATGATGCAGTGTATTCTATTCTGTTTTCATTTTCCCTATTGACTGCACTGAGCAGTTATATAGATGTTAACTAGCATCCATATAACTTAAATTAACCATAAATTAACACAAGGACAAATAAGTTTATTCCTTATTTGTCCTTGTGTTAATTTGCACAATCTGTTGATCAGTTCTCAATCTTGTATTTCTTCAGTGCTTTCTCACATTTAAATTGCATATCCTGATGTTACTTTGGTTATTGTCTGGTACTTCATCTCTCTCTCTCTCTCTCCATGCAGCCCAGGTAATGAAATCAATGTATAGCTTGAATCAAATTCTTATACAGAGTGATACTGCTTCTTCTTCTTGGAATCTTTCTCATTGCAGTGATCCAGTTTCTCC
The DNA here is from genome assembly GCF_054136105.1 of Typopeltis vanoorti. NCBI lineage: Eukaryota > Metazoa > Arthropoda > Arachnida > Uropygi > Thelyphonidae > Typopeltis > Typopeltis vanoorti. The sequence continues at coordinate 111,790,435 of NC_143555.1, read as the reverse complement.
TCCACTATCATTTCTAGGTGAATAGATATTCAAATATGTCCTACAATAATGAAAGAATGAGAGGCCATCCCTGGAAGTTGTATAAAGATGTGGTGAAGGCGGGTGTGTATGGAGTAGATTTTTTACATAGAGAGTTGTTAGTGAGTGGAATGCATTGCCCTGAGTGCATTGTGAATGCAGGTAGTGTAAATAACTTCAAACTCATTATGATAGACATGTTGCTGTTTGAGTAGGACTCTCTAGATTGAGTCTGTTGACTCCATGGAGGTTACCAAAAAATAAAATAAAATAATAATATTATTACTTTACCCCACACATGGCAGTGATTATAGGTCTTTCAACCTCTTATGTAAGGGATCAATATATATATATATATATATAAAAAAAAAACGTAATAAATTTTTGTTAGGTGTATTTTATAGAATGCACAAGCACCTATTAGATTAGTTTTGCATTGCCTATTTTTCCTTGTATTTGTATATAGCAAATTAATTCTGGATGGATGGATGGATTTTGATGAAAATTGGTATTTGGATTCTTTATTAAAAATTTGTCTTAATTTTGGTTTAAATTAGACAATTGATAGGACTCAAATTAGGCAAAGTAATTTGATGTGACACACATTAGTACAGTACTAATGCTTGCTCTGGCTGGACAGAATTTCATGAAATTTTGTATTTAAGATTATTATTAAAATTTGTTAAGCATCTTGATTTTGGTTTAATTGGACTATTTTTATTGATGCTACTTTTAAAATATAAAATTGTATATTTTAAAGTAGCACCAATTTTGATAAAGAATCCAAATATCAATTTTCATCAAAATCCATTCATCATTTATATGTCAATAAGTAAACCGTGTACAGTATCTAAGCCAAAATCAGTTATTGAATTTAGACTTAAGTACACATTTTTCGTTGCACTGGATGGTGACTTCTTTTAAATCCTCTGTACACACTATATCTTTTACCAATCTGAACATTACCATCAGCAGTAATGTAATCAGTAAGCCTTTTTTGTTTTATGTCTCCCTGTGAATTTTTTGCACATTTGAATTCAAACTTAGTCACCATATTCAAACATTTGATTTGAGTATGGTATTAGTATTATAATTCCTTTTCTGAACAGAAATTAAAAAGGTTTTTGCTTTTTTTTTTTTTTTTTCTATCTGTCCAGGACTGATTTTTCTTTCAGCTGTTCAGATTAGCAACAAGAAAACTGGCTTTTCTTTTTATCATCTGCCTACTCTAATGACTCAAAAAAATTTTACCCCAGTCACTTTTTTTATCCTTAATGCTGTTTATTGTGGATGTAATTAATAAAGATTCAGAAGTGGCTTCTTATTCCTGGACCAGTCCAGTCTGCATTGCACAGTTGGCCATTTAAGTAGCCATACTTTATGATGTTCTGCTTCTTATATATTATTTGTTACACGAAGAAATTATTTCAGCACATAGGTCTATTTCACACTTTTATGAGATATCCTGTATTTCTTATTGATTGTCTTTTTAAGTTTTTATATGAAAAATTTCATTTATAATTTTAAAGTGTTTTGGTTACATGGTAAAATTTTAAATTTAATAATCTTCTTCTTCTTTTTTTTTTTTTTTTAGCTAAAATACTGTTGGGGATCAGTTGAGTTAGCACCACTTTCATATGAAATTAAGGTACCCCATCTATTACCTGGAGAGGAAGGCATATTGGCAGTTCAGTTCAGAGCACCACCTGTTCCAGGAAAATATCAAAGTCATTGGCAACTGCATCATAAAAATTATAGTTTTGGACATCATTTGTGGTGTAACATAGAAGTCCAGGACTATGATCCTAAACCATCTGCTCCTCCAAGTTACTTACAGTCAGTTTTAATGTCTGGAACTGTTGAAAAGAATATGCCTGTTAGAGAAAAGGTAAATTTATTAATGTAAGAAAACAGTGGACTTCATTTATGGTAATGCTTTGGACTATATAAGAAATTTACTACCCTAGAATCTAGAGATTATTATCAATGTGTTAAGGCTTAAGTGCTGGGAGGATATCATGTTGGAGGTTTAATAGAGTATTGACAGCATTAGGAAAGGATTAAAAACTAATTTTAATGCTTCCAATATTTTGTCACAGTCACTGAGACATCTTCAGGGAGTACAAATAGCACCTGACACACACACATACAAAGACAACACAATACTTAATGAAACATGTGGGTTACTAACTAAAATCCTATCTAGGTGGTGCACCCTCTATGGGCTTTTGTAGGCAGCCTAGGATGTAAACTGGAACCTCTGATGATTATTGTTTCCTATATTTTGGGAAGTTTTATGCATCTGTATTTGTTTAGATTAGGTTAATTTCTGAGTGCTACTGCAGATTCCAAAAATGGTCTTTCCTTTTTAAATTTACTGTGGTGGATTTCTTCCATAAGATCTTTATCCAATACATGGTCTGCAAGTGCAAGGCCAGATTGACCATAGTCATGATTGCAGATGTAAGATTTGTGTTCATCTAAACAGACACCAGCTGATGTACCTGTCTGTCCAAAATAAGCCAACTTGCAGGAACAGAGTACTTTATATACTCCAGGCACTGAGTGAGGAGGGAGAGCTAATCTTTGGTAGAATGGATAAGGATAGCAAGTTTCCAGTGGGACTTAAAAGCTGTGTTAAGGTTATACTTTTTTAACAATCTGGCTATTTTTTCAATGTGATGGCATTTCTGAAATCCTTCTTGAAGGGATGGCTGAGGAATGGCTAAAGAATTGATTATTTTTTTAATTCTGTAAGCACTGTAGCCATTGGATAGGAGGGTGAGTTCAGTTGAAAGAGAGGTCCCACTGGAACAAAAAAAAATTATACGCTCTATTGGTTAGAGTTTTAATGATGCTGTGTTGTTGAGGGGGATGGGTGGGAAAGTTTGTGAATGTACTTGCTGTGTGAGTGGGTTTTCTATATACAGTGAAGGAAAGGTTACCATTCAGAAGGCATGTTACTGAGTTGTCTAGGAAGGTTAAACTATTGTTATTTTCCTTTTCCATCGTAAACTGGATTCTTGGATGTAGCTTATTGAGGTGACAGAGAAAGGAGTCTAATGTGTCTGGGCCATGAGGCCAAACATATCATCTGTGTATATCTTAGCCAGATAGAAGGTTTGAGAGGGACTGAGTTTGAGGCTTGTTTTTCAAAATTTTCCACGTAAAAATTGGGGGGGGGGACCATAACAATTCCCACTATCTGTTTTAAATTTTGTTCTTCCAAGAAAAAAAACAGAATTGATGGCAAAGGAAAAGAGATCTAAGATATCTGAAGGAAAAACGTTTTTTAAGAGTCTTAAGGGAATATTGGTAAACATTTGAGGTGATGTCAAAGCTTATTATATCTGTATTATTTAGTTAGATTCTCAATCAAGGTTTTCAAATGGGTAGTTTTTTATATAGAATGTGGTAGGTCCCCTGACTGGGGTAAGAGAGTTTGCCAGCTGTTTTAACAATTTGTAGCATGGAGCATCAGTGGCATCAACTATAGGTTTTAGAGGGGGTTAGGTTTGTGCATTTTAGGTAAACCATATATCCAGAGAAGATGAGAACCAAAGGATTTGAGTTTTTTTTTGTAGTGTCCGGCAGCCAGGAAGATACTTTTTTAAGTAACTTTTTTAATTTTTTAACTTGTGTTTTTGTTGGATCATGATCTAGAAGGCAAACTCACCCCTTCCCCCCTCCCACTTACTGGACTTATCACATCATATATAAAACTCTACCCATTTCAAAACCTTGATTGAGAATCTAACTTTAAATAATACAGATAACTTGGTAAGCTTTGACATCACCTTACTGTTTAATAATTAAATGACACCTTAACACTGTTAAAATACTTTTTTCCTTCAGCTATCTTAGATGTCTTTTTCTTTGCCATCAATTTTGGTTATTTTTCTTTGAAGAACAAAATTTACATACAGATAGAGGGAACTGCTATGGATCCCCCCATCTCATCCCCTCTTGCCAATTTTTACATGGAAAATTTTGAAAAACGAGCCTTAGACTCAGCCCCTCTCATACCTTCTATCTGGCTAAGATATGTAGATGATGTGTTCTCTGTTTGGCCTCATGGTCCAGACACATTAAACTTCTTCCTCAGTCACCTCAATAAGCTACATCAAAGAATCCAATTTAGGCTGGAAAAGGAAAATAAGAATAGTTTACACCTTAGACACACCTTCCAAATGGTAACCTTTCTTTCACTGTATATAGAAAACCCACTCACACAGCAAATACATTACAAACTTTCCCACCACCACCATCCCACTCAATAATATGGCATCATTAAAACTCTAACCAATAGAGCCTATAATTTTTGTTCCAGTGGAACCTCTCTTTCAACTGAACTTAACCCCCCCACACACACCCACCTTCCTATCCAAAGGTTACAGTGCTTACAGAATTAAAAAAATAATCAACCCTTTGCCTATTCCTCAGCCATCCCTTCAGAAGGATTTCAGAAATGCCATCACTATCCCCTACGTCCATGGCACATCGAAAAAATAACCTTGTTCATTAAAAAAAGTACAACCTTGATGCAGCTTTTAAGTCCCACTGGAAATTTGCTACCCTTATCCATTCTACCAAATATCAGCTCCCTCCTCTCTCAGTGCCTGGAGTATATAAAGTGCTCTGTTCCTTCAAGTTGACTTATTTTTGACAGAAGGTAGATCAGCCACTGTCCATTTTAGATGAACACTAATCTTACATTTGCAATCGCAACTATGGTCAATCTGGCCTTGCAGACCATGTATTGGACACATCTCACAAAAGCAGCCTTTCCTTCTTAGAAGGAAAGGCTGTTTTTGGAATCTGCAGTGGCACTCAGAAATCAACCTAATATAAACAAATACAGATGCATAAAACTTTCCAAAATTTGAGAAACAATAATAGTCAGAGGTCCCAATTTACATCCTAGGTTACCTACAAATGTCCATAGAGGGTGCACCACCTAGTTAGGACTTCAGAGTTATTCACATGTTTCATTAAGTATTGTGTTGTCTTTTTGTGTGTGTTACAGGTGTTATTTGTACTCACTGAAGATGTTTCAGTGATGACCGAGACAAAATATTGGAAGCATTGAAATTAGTTTTTAATCCTTTCATAGTTGCTGTCAATACTCCATTAAACCTCCAACATGAAATTTAGAAATTAATTTTAATTGCTCATAATAAATGTCCCAATTTATTTGTAAGTTTGTTATTAGAATTGGTTTTGTATTTTTATGTACATTAAACATTTAATTATTTAAATTAAGTGGATATTAAATCCCACATTGTTTCAAAACTGAATAAGAAACTCAAAGATCGGAATCAAAGAGTTTCATGCCGAATGTAGTAAACTATAAAAGTATCGGCGACTACTAGCACAAGCTAAAGCACGTAGTCCAAAGTAGGTAGTGCAACTCATAGCAAAGGTGGGGAAAGTTCCGATCGCTATTCTTAGTATTTCCCATAATGTAAAACCCATCTCCTAGGAGATGTATGATGTTATACATTATGGTGGGAGGTCACTACCCAGACCGGTTTCGATCTTTATTGAGATCTCATCAGTGAGTAGCTAGACCAAATTAATACTAGGGTATAGCTAAAAGAACTTATATAATTTGCTATATGAGTTGTCAACCTCCCACCATAATGTATAACATCATACATCTCCTAGGAGATAGGTTTTACATTATGGAAAATATTAAGAATAGCAATCAGAACTTTCCCCACCTTTGCTACGAGTTGCCCTAGTTTGGACTACGTGCTTTAGTTTATGCTAGTAGTCGCCGATACTTTTATAGTTTACTATATTCAGCATGCAACTCTTTGATTCCAATCTTTGAGTTTCTTATTCGGTTTTGAAACAATGCGGGATTTAATATCCCCTTAATTTAAATGATGTTTATATCGCCGAAATGAAATGAAGCCTGTTGGCTCTCTATTTATGTAATTAAACATTTAATTTGTTTAATAAGCATTTAATAAGCTATACTACTTGTTTGAAACAGTTTTCAGTTGTGTGGGTCTGAGAATTGGGTTAGAAATACAGCACTTGATCAAAGACTAGAGACCACAGATATGAGAGTTCTGAGAAAATTAGGGGAGTGAACAGATGGCATCAATGGCAGAATCGTATTGAAATGAAGATATTAAAAAGGAACTTGACATTGTTACCATTCCAGAATTTCTCTCTCATTCCATATAAATTTATTCATCTGGATCCTCACCATATTAGCTTTGTTTATTCTGTTATCTGAAATATTTTACTTGTTCTGTAAGTTCTCCATTGAGAATGCAGCTGAAGTTTTCTTTGATCCTACCTATTTTCATAGTTTTTGGTGTTGTTGATTTTCATGGCAAATTTGTTGCAGCTATTATGCAATTTAGTTAGAGAGAGATTGAGATTTACACTGGATTTGTTTAGGAGTACAACATTATCTGCATAAAACAAAGAGCTAAGTTTTATATCTCCGATTCAAATATCAAGTTTAATGGCACTTTATTTCATAATGCATGATTAATAAAAGTGGAGACAACATGCATCTTTGTGTTGCATTATTAAAAGTGGAGATAACATGCAATTTTACATCAAACCATCTGTATTTCCTTCAATTCTGGCTGCTGATTTACAGCTTAATCTATGTATTGCGCTGTATAATGTTCCATTTACCCCATAAGGTGTTTTGAAACACTTTTATCTGGGCACATTGTCATATGCCTTTTCTAGATCTCCAAAACTTAAGTACAGATCCTTGTTGTATTCCCATGATTTGTCAACTATTTGTCATAAAGTGAAAATACAATCCTGATAATCTCTGCGGAGTAGGCAGACTCTCCGTGATGAGTCTGCTGACTCTGTAGAGGATGTTGTAGTAATAATAATAATAATAATAATCTCTATTTCATCTTATTCTTCTTTAGACTTCCCTTCCACAGTTTTTCTTGCCCTTTTCTCAAGTATACTTGCATAAATTATTATTATTACATAACACCTCTAGGAAGTCCAAAGACTCATCGAGGGAGAGCACCTGCTCTACAACTCTTCGTCTCCACCAACCATAGCTACCTTCATCATCACTAATGCCATCCACTGCCGATCATCACCACTATTATTTTCACAGACAAATCACAAACATCCATGTCCATGGCGGGATTTGAACCCCTCAGCCTTTTGGCTGGAGAATTGATATGCTAACCACTCGGCCAACCATGCCGGCAGGTTCAATGGCTAAATGGTTTCAATGGTTAAATCTTACCATAAACACTAAATAGCGATTCTTGCATTCAATTTTACTTCTTTTTTTTTTTTATTAATTGGTGTTGTGTCCCAATTTACGATTTTTATTCTATCTAATAATTTCCTCTTATCTATGTTCTTCTATTATTTATGCTCGAGATATCACCAAAATTTTTACTAATACTTAAGTTATTTCTCCCCTTAGTACCCCTAATATTTGTATTTATACTGCGCCTTTTGGGATATTTAGTTTGAGATATTATATACAAAAACAAGGAGAAAGAACTCAAATATGTCTGAAAGTGAAACTATGTTGCAGTCATGACACTTTATCTCGTTTCATAACACACTAATTTCCCGCGTGATTAAGTTCGTATTTTTCAAGTGGTGCATTGGACAGCAATTTCAGACAACTGTTTTATCATTGGACAAAAGTTTATTAAAAACTTTAACATGGTGCAATTCAAATTTTGTTATTACTCAATTCAATGCTAAACTAAATACTTACAAACTAACGTTAACTTATTACAAGTAATTAGGCTATGATCCAATAATGGGTATTACGATCATGCCGCCATACACATTCAACACATAAATTCATTTGACACAGACATATAAGATTAATTCACACTATTTAACTATCCAAACTTAAGTAGATTAACTAAACCATTTACTACACTGACACATAACTATGACATTTAAACTTTCTTATACAATATATTAGACATGCAAAATTCTCAGGACACTTAATTACTCATATAATATTAACATTAGTAAGCTTACTTTTAATATATTCTGTCAGATACTAAAGTCCTAGTATAAATTTTCCTTGGTCACTTCAACAGTTCCGTATTAGAATAATGACACCTATTACAGACAAATTTTAGTTAACATTAGATATATTTTACAGTACCTTTCTTTCTTGAGTTTTTCATATGGGCCTTTACCTTTTTCTGATTGAACTAGCTTGGTATAACGTCTCCGATAATCTGCTACTCCTACGTTCCTTTTGGAACTGAACTATGCTTACACGGTCTTAAACTTTCGTAATTCAGGACACACTTTGAATCATCTATATGACGGCTGTGCAACTCGCGACGTGGATATCGATTTCTTTACTTCTTTCCCTTTCTCGTAGTTGACACTGGAGTTGAAACACAAAGAAAATGCTTTCTTTTCTTTGACTCTATGGCATTCTTCGCTTCTTACATAGGAAATTCGGAATCGAAATCCCGGTCACTTTTTGTTTCCATGTTGTGACGATGGAGATATAACCCCAATCTCCACTCAGGAAAACTGCGTGAAACCTATGCCACGGAGCTCGTAGAGAATTCCTCGGGAACAGAACCAAAACAAAAAAGCCTCCTGGGTGGGGGGTTTCCAACCCTTTTATACCTGCTCTCCTAACGGCACCTTTTTTAACTTCTTTTCTCCGGCCCCTTCTTGATTTTACTTCACCGACCAATTAGGGTGACGTTTTTCTGCCAAACGTCCTTTGGTCGGCGAGCCAAACGATGTCTCAATCCGGAATCGGCCCTGAGCGATAGTCTGTTATTTTTCTTCCGCTAGCCTCTAACTTAATCCCCTTTCCAAAATTTTTCTATGAATTTAATCTCTAGCCTCTCACATACTATTTCTTATGACTAATCCTTTTCTGTCTTACTTAGATAAATTTTCTCTTTTATATTAAAAAACACCTTTATTTTTTATATATTTTATTGGATGCAAGAATATTTCTTTTAAATAATTCATCTATTATTATTATTATTTTTTTTTTTTGCAGGGTTTTTAATTTATTTATTCTTCATGTTACACCATGATAGCTGAGAATTTTACATTCTTAAGATATCAGGGTGTAACATTGGCACTATAAGAGCTTTACTCCATCATCTGGAATTCAACCCTCTGATCAGGCCTTCTGAATTATGCAGTGTAGCCACTGTAAAACTTTTATACCTTCACATTTGAGCATTTCCAATTGAATATTATATACCCCAGCTGCTTTTCTGCATTTCAAGTTTTTGATGGCTTTCTACTTCTAGTATTGATAATATATATATATATATATATATATATATATATATATATATATATATATATGTTCCTGACTGCATTCCTGTTCAGTGTTTCCATCCACTCTGCTGTCACTGCTTGTTTCATTTAGCAGTCTTTCAAAGTCACTCTAGACATCGAGAATATCTTTATTTTCAGTTTTCATATTGCACTTATTATTTCTGATTCCTTTTATAATACTTTTCCTCCATTTCTTAACTTTTTCAATAGCCTCCAGAATATTTTGCCACCTTCCTTATTTTCTGTGTTCTTACCAAAATATTCCCATGACTTTTGTTTAGCTAATTATACACAGTGATCCGCTTGCTTATATTTTTCTCTGTTTTCTTTCTAAGCAATTTTTTCAGGATTTGCCCATGAATTTCCATGGTTTGGTTCTTATTTTTAAATTCATATTTTGAATAATAGTTTTGCATTTGAGTCTACATTTCACCTCTGAAAGCTGCTCAACTTGGATTCATTTTGAAATTTATTTACCTATTTTACTTTTCTTTTGAATATGATATTCAATTTTATCCTGCTCTGAACTAACCGTAATTTCCTAATAATTTTTGATAATTTCCTATTTCAAATCCCCTGCAACTATGTTATTGTTGATAGTGATATCAACAATAACATAGTCACTAAGACTTTTCTTATTTCTTGCATCTTCTCTCCACTTGAATTTGTTCACATCTTTATGTTGGAATGCAGTGTTAGTAATCACTAGTCCATGTCCTAAACAGAAATCCAGCAAATGGTTACCATTATTTTTTGCTTTATTAGCTTTGCATTTTTCTCTGAATTTTTCCAAACATTTCCTACTCTGCCATTTAGATCTCCAACTTTTTCATTGTTCTTTGGAAAAGTTGGTTCTTGTTGTAGATCTCACTTACCAAACCTATACAAAAGTGAGAGACTATTTTGGGACTCAGCACATATATTAAAGATCATTTACTGTTTGAATAAATTTTGCTGCAAGAAACACCCAAGGTAGCTGAGTGAAAGCTAAATACTTATATATCCTGAGAGTGCAGTCTGGACACATGAGTATTTAGCATTTTTATTCATTTCTTTATTATGTGTCATAGTGATTGCAGTCATGTATAATCGAGTTGCCCCAGTCCTGAAAATACTTCACGCACAAACTTCGTTTGCTTACACTTGGATAATGGATTAAAGCAAATATGAAGCATGAACTTTGATATCATCTGTAAGTGAATACTGTTTTTCCTATCTTGAATTTTTTCCACTGTTCATAGTGAGCTTCAAATAGCATTATTTCTATAAGGCTTTGGTTGATGGAAGTTTTTTTCACTTGGCTATGCTACCAATTATATATTTGGTTTAATCCATTATCCAAGTGTAAGCAAACGAAGTTTGTGCTTGAAGTATTTTCAGAACTGGGGCAACTCATGGTAAAGGTGGTATAAGCTCTGATCACTTGCCTTAGTATCCCATAATGCAAAGACATCTCCCTGCGGACATGTATAATGCTATGCATTATGCATGTCTGCATTAAGGGAAGGGTCACTACCCAGACCGGTTTCAACCTTTATTGAGGTCTCATCAGTGGTAGTGACCCTTCGCTTAATGCATAGCATTATACATGTCTGCAAGGAGATGTGCTTTGCATTATGGGATACTAAGGCAAGTGATCAGAACTTATACCACCTTTACGAGTTGCCCCAGTCCTGAAAATACTTCAGGCACAAACTTCGTTTGCTTACACTTGGATAATGGATTAAAGCAAATATATAAAAGGCTTTGGTTCTTATTTGTAATAATGCATACATTTGCTAAAATGATTTGTTTGGTTGGTTGTTTTGACTTTACAGTGAAGCAATTAAGGCTGTGAGGCCAGTGTATTTGTCTATAAATTGCATGTGTTTCTTCTGGCCAGTTTGCCTGTTTTGTGGAATTTCTGTCAGAGAAAACCCTACTAACTCTATATGAGACTGGCTAACTCACCTCAAGCTGAAAAGGCCTGATAAAGGTTCTTTGCATTCTAGATGGGATTGGAACCTAGGACGCTCTAAAATGATGTTATTATGTAAGTTGACTTCTTCTTCTTCTTCTGCAGCTTCTCCCACTTAAGTGGGGTCACTGTTTGTAATGAGTCTCCTCCACACCTTCCTGTCTTGGGCTGTCACCACATCCAAGTTCTTCATCTTCAAGTCCTCTTCTACCAGCTCCCTCCATCTCTTCTTTGGCTGACCACGCTTCCGCCTTCCTTGCACATCCATCTGCATGACCCTTCTTCCCACATATTCGTCCTCCCTCCTCATCACATGACCAAACCATCTCAACCTTTCCTCCTGTATTTTCGCTCCTAAGTTCGTAACTTTCACTGTTCCCCTGACATAGTCATTTCTCAGACGATCCTTTCTTGTCACACCGCACATCCACCTAAGCATTCTCATCTCTGCTACTTCCATCCTGCTGATGTTATTTTTCCTCAGGGCCACCGTTTCTATAGCATATGTCATAACTGGCCTCACTACTGTCCTATAAATTTTGCCTTTCAGATTGATCGGCACCCTCTTATCGCATAACACTCCAGCCATCTCCCTCCAGTTCCTCCAACCCGCTTGTATCCTGCATCCCACTTCCTTCTCAGCTCCTCCATCTTCTTCCGCTGTTGAACCTAAGTATCTAAAGTCTGTCACCTTCCTGATGACATTTCCTTCCAGCTCCAGATCTGTCTCCTGGCCGCCGCCGCCCACTGTGCAACACATATACTCTGTTTTACTTCTGCTCAGTCTCATACCTCTCTCTTCCAGTACTTTTCTCCATCTTTCCAGTTTAGTTCCCGCTTCTTCTCTTGAATCTGCATACAACATTGTCCAAGGCGCATCTTCTCTCTGTTACCACCTCCATCACAATATTAAACAGAAACGGACTTAATGCTGACCCTTGATGCAAGCCAACTGTTACTTGAAAACTTTCTGTCTGTCCCAAACAGGTCCGAACACTTGTCTTCACATTTCTGTACATTTCCCGCACCAACCTGACATATTTCTCCGGGCACCTTCTTCTCCCTCAGACACCTCCAGACTTCTTGCCTTGGCACTGTATCGTATGCTTTCTCCAGATCAATAAATACCAGATGTAGCTCCCTTTGTTTCTCTCGATATTTTTCCATCATCTGTCATAACCCAAAGATAGCATCTGTTGTTGATCTACCAGGCATGAAGCCAAATTGTTCCTTTGCAATCTCCACCTCCTTCCTCAATCTACCATCAAGAACCCTTTCTAGGATCTTCATTGTGTGGGACATCAACTTTATTCCTCTGTAATTTTTACAGTCTTGTGCATCCCCTTTACCCTTGTAGATGGGAAGAAGAGTACTCTCCCTCCATTCCTCGGGTATATTTTCCTGTTGGCAAACTTTCATGAACAGGTCCCACAGCAGGTCAATTCCCTCTTCCCCCAGTGCCTTCCATGCCTCCACTGGAATTCTGTCGGGGCCCACCGATTTTCCATTCCTCATCCTCTTCATGGCCTCCATCACTTCCATTCTACTGATGTTCTGCACCATCCCCTCAGAAGGCTGCCCATCTCCTCTGTGAGTCCTTGCATTTTCCTCATTCAAAAGTCCCTCAAAGTATATTTTCCATCTGTTTCTTATGTCCACATCTCTCCATAATACTCTTCCTTCAGCATCTTTGATCTGCCTCACATGTAAGATGTCCTTTGCTGCTTTATTTCTACATTTCGCTAGTTGGTAAATTTTTCTCTGTCCTTCCTTTGTTTCTAATTGATCATACAGATCTTGATATGCCATGGCCTTCACCTGTGCTCTCTTGGCTTCTTGCTTTCTCTCTTTGTACACCTCTCTGTCCTTTTCCACTCTTGACTCATCCCACTTCTGCTTTGCCTTCCTCTTAGCTGTCACTGCCACTTGTACATCATTATTCCACCACCAACCTTCCTTCTGCTCTCTAATCTTTCCAGATATCTCACCAAGCACCTCGATTGCACAGCTCAGGATTACTTTTGAATTATGTTTCCACCAATCTTGTACACTTTCCAGTCCATCCGAAATCCTCTCTAACACCCTCTCCCTAAAACGATTCCTCACACTCTCCTCTTTTATGTGAAACCACTTAATTGTTTTCATCCCATGGCATCCAGATGTTCTTATCTTCGATCTTATTTTAAAGTCTGCGCACAGCAGTCGGTGTTGTTGTGCTATTTGATCTGTTGTAATTACTTTACAATTTGTCACAACCTTAAGATGTTTTCTTCTAGTCAAAATGTAGTCAATTTGTGAGCTGTTGTTACCACTCCTAAATGTTATCAAATGTTCTTCCCTCGTGTAGAAAAACGAGTTCACAATTGCCAGATCAAACGTTACTGCAAAGTCCACAACCCTCTCTCCTTCCTGGTTCATCATTCCCACTCCGTGGCCACCATGCACCCTTTCACAGTCTCTATTCTGTTTTCCTATGTGCCCGTTCAAGTCTCCTCCGACAATCACCATCTCGTTTTCTTCCAATTCCCTCATTTCTTCATCTAACACGTTCCAGAACTCATCTTTTTCCTCTGCTGTACAACCAACTTGCGGTGCATATACACATAATACGACCACCCGCTCTTCTCCAAGACCCAATTTCATTCGCATGATCCTGTCGTTCCTTCTACCCACGTCCAGTACTTCACCCTTCATTCTGCCACACACCACAATTCCTACACCATTTCTTCCCTCGTTATTCGCTCCAGAGTAGAACAATTTATATCCATCTCCCAGTTCCTTTGCCTTTCCACCTTGTCTCCTGCACACATAAAATGTCCAACTTCCTCTTCCTCATCATGTCTGCCACCTCTCTTCCCCTTCCAGTCATGCTTCCAACATTCAGTGTTCCTACTCGCACCATCCTCTCCACCTGCTGGGCTCGCTTCTTTAACCGCACCTGCCCTTGATGCGGTAGCCCTCGTCCACTTCTCGCAGCTGTAGGACGAAGTGGCTGCGCATCGCTTAAGGGGTATGCCCTAGCCCTTATATCATTTTCTCTTTGACTCATAATCATAGTTTGAGTTGGCACTGAAGTTTTCCGACCGGATGCCCTTCCTGACATCAACCCTTGCATTTATCCGGGCTTGGGACCGGCACCTGTTGAGGCTAGCTTGCCTCCTTCGGTGGCTGCATAAGACAAAATGACTTAGCAAGATAGGAAAGACTCATCCCTAGCCCTCGAATACGCTAATAGCATCAGGGGGAAGGAGCAAGGAGAGGAGAAAGAAGCAAAGAAAGAAGAGGAGGGCCCAGTCTACAGAATAATATAACAGATATATATTACATGAAGTAAGGCATGGTCCAGCATCAGGTACTTCGGGTTTGCCATGCCCGTACTCACTAAATGACTATGTAATCTAAAATCATCAGCAAAAAATGTAATCAGTAAAATTATATTTGAAGTGGAAAGAAAAGTTATATTTAAGTTAATTAAATATCATGTAACAAAAACTTTAAATTTATACAGTCAGGTGCATATAGAGGGTGCATATGGTAATAACAGTAAATATTGTTTAACAAAGTTGTTGATTCAGATGTGCAAAATACTTTATGCCTTAAATTAGGCAGGAGTAGAAGAAAGCAAAGAAGTAACCCAGATTGCAGAAGTTCTTACTGCTGTTCAAAAAGAACAACAAGAGCAAGGTGAACTTGTGGAAAGAAAGGTACCTGTTGTATCATGCACAGCCACACCTAATAGCACTCCTTTTGGTAAGTTGATTGAGTGTTTATGTATTATCTCATTTGAAAGAAAAACTTTTTAGCACTATTTTGAAGTATGCTGTGTTATGTAATGGTATAGTTTAACTCATTATTTTTCATATTCTTTAACATCAGTTACTTTATGTTTGGCAATTCTTGGACGGATACATTAAAAATAGTTGATGAATTAACAACTGATATTTTAAGGATACTTGTGACATAAAGATTGTATAATATAAGCACGTACACACAAGAAAGATATTTAATTAGTCAAATATTTTGGTCTGAAAATTGCAGACCGTCTTCAGTGTCTTGCACTACTTTGGCCTCTGCTTAGGCAAGACAGTTGGTCCTGGATGGCCCAGCCAGAATCAGTTGGCTAGTGGACTTGCCTTCAAGGATATGTGAACTACCAACACATAAGCTGATTTGTGTTCCTGCATTTATTTCTGATATAAAATGAAATGAAAATTTACTTTTAAAATATCTGTAATGTGATAATTTTAAAGTTTATGCAATATCATTTCAGATTTCTGTAGTTGATGATTTGCAGGTGGCTTTGTTTTCTGGTAATATTGATGAAAAACCCCTCATTATACGAGGGTGGTCTGAAAAGTTCTTGTCCTTGAGCATAGATGGCAACACTATTGGCAAGATTTTTTTTTTCTAAGTTGATACATCTGTCAAGCATCCACTTGAAATTTCAAGTCATTCTATTGAGTTTGTTTTATTCAGCTGTCTGAAGCAAAAGTATTGTCTGTATCCCTTAAAATGGATAAAATTGAGTATCGTGCGGTTATAAAATTCTTTCTAAAAGAAGGTTTAACGAATGCCAAAAGAAATTCATTCGAAGTTCATAAAGGTTTATGGACACTCTTCTCCTTCATTTTCGACAATTAAGAAATGGGTTGCTGAGTTTAAACTTGACCATACCAGCCTTGAAGATGATGCACGTGAAGGATCTCCAAAAAGTATAATAACACCAGAAATCATTGATCAAGTCTGGAGTTTTTCATCCGCAAGCAGGCAAACCAGCCCCATGAACACACATGGATACAGTCAGGAATACTTAAGACAACCCCTCCAGCCATAGGTCTGAATTGTCAGCTATGCCGGTCCCGAGCCCGGATAAAAATGGGGGGGGGGGTAATTGAGGTGGTGCCGTACCTCCCCGTAAAAGGAGCATACGAAATGAATGAATGAATTGATCAAGTGCACAATATTGTATTGGATGACCAGCGTTTCAAAGTGCATGAAATTGCCGAGACTAAACATTTCAAAAGAACGTGTAGGATATATTTTGCATGAAGAATTGCATATGAAAAAGCTTTGCACAAGATGGGCGCCACACTTGCTCACAGCAGATCAAAAACTCACTTGCATGAAAATCTCTGAACAGTGTTTGTAGTGTTTTTAACAAAAAGAAAACTGATTTTGTGCATCAATTCATTACTATGGATGAGACTTAGAGTCACCATTACTCACCAGAATCCACACATCAGTCAAAACAGTAGGCAGAAGCTGGTTTTTCAGTGCCAAATAAGACAAAGTCAGTTCCATCAACAGGAAAGGTCATGGTATCAGTGTTTTGGGATGCTAAAGGCATTTTGCTTATTAATTATCTTGAAAGGGTAAAACAATAACCGGGGAATATTATTCCATTCTTTTAACCGGACTAGACGAAAAAATTCGTGAGAAAAGACCTGGTTTGCAGAAGAAAAAAAAATCATCTTTCATCAGGACAATGGACCTGCCCATAAAGGTGTTTTGGCAATGGGAAAATCAAGGGATCTGCACTATGAATTGTTGGAACATCCACCCTGTACCCTAGATTTAGCTCTCTCTGACTTCTATCTCTTCCTAAAACTAAAACTCTTCCTCACTGGTCTGCATTTTTTTTCAAATCAAGAGGTGATTGCAGCTTGTGTGTGTGTGTGTGTGTGTGTGTGTGTGTATGTTGGGGGGGGTGTGCAGATCTTACTGAGAACCACTACAAGGACGGGATATGGCACTGGAGCATCACTGGAATAAATGTATTAGTGTTAAGGGAGATTATGACGAAAAATAAATAATTTTGAAATTACATATTGAAATATATAATTTTGAAATTGTATAAATTTGTTTTTTCATTGTTAGGCCGAGAACTTTTCAGACCACCCTCGTATATCAACTGAGAATATTTTGTTGCTATAATTGTCTATACAAAATCATGTGCGGGTATGGGTCAAGAGAAAAATAATCTGTTGATATTCTTTTTGAAGAGCTGTAAGTTGTGGTATTTTTAGAAATACTACATAGGGAAGGCTTTTGTGTAGAACTTAGGGAGATGGAATGAAAGATGAATGGGAGTGATTGGTTTAGTGAGTCAGCAATTCAAGTGTAAAAAAACATTCAGCAACTGTTGCCCATGTAATTTATGTTTATAAAAAAAGATGGTTGTTTAGAACACTTATTATAGAAGACCTTTAAGCTTAAGATGTTTGAAAACTGCAGAATTTGAGATGTGAGTAGGAGGAATGGAGAGTTCAGTCATCAGCAAAACTTTGATTAGGGTTTGAGGTTATGTGATGAAGAGAGTGGGTAAAATAATGCCTGTGTTAGTAGGAAAATCTTAAGAAAGAATACTCTCCACAATTTCATGCAGTGAACAACCCAAAAGAAAACAGGCAATTAGGCAATAGGATGTCAATTTGCTGAGAAGCCTCGGTGCCAAACCCTGTCAGATGTCTTGGTGTTGTGTACAACAGCGTTTCTCTAAACCTTTGTGGCACACATCCATAGGTGGGTGATAAAGGCAAAGAGATTTGCTGTAGATCTTTACTGGCAGAATACATACTGGTTTTCACTGATTAGTTGAAAGTTCTCTAGGTGTTGAAGACTGCTGATCACATTTCTCTGTTACTTTAGGTCAGTGGTTTGATGGTAGACATTTATTTATTTATTTATTTTTAATTGGCTGTGTAATGGCCTGCTTCGTGCTGTGTGTGTGTGTGTGGGGGGGGTGTTACCTGAGTATAACATAGTATACAGGTGATAAACAACACATTAGTTAAGCAGCACAGTGACATTGCGACCGAAGCATTTTTGGTGTGTGTTGTTCAAGATTTTTTTTAATGTCTTTTGGGCAGAAGACCATAGGAGACATATGATGCAATCTGGGTATAGTTGGAGGTGATTTGCCATTTGCCTTGCTTATCTTTGCAGAAGTTGGATAACAAGAATGATGTTTGGAAATCAGCTTTATCCTTGGGTGAAATTGCAATGCCAACTGGGGGGGGGAAGAGAGGTGGGATCACAGATGGATAGAAATTGCACCTGGCAGCTTTTGCAGAGGATCAAAAAGCATGAATATCATTGGTGCAAGGTGCAACATTTTCTACATTTAGCCTTTTGAAAGACTAATTCCTATTAGTGAAGGCATTGTTAGTGTTGCATGCTTCATTGTAGGTGAATGAAACTGGAGTTTTTGTCCTAATATATATTATTATTACTATTATTAGTACGGACAACTCCAAGGAGTCCTTAGACTCATCGAGGGAGGCCCTAAGTCATGTCAAGAACAACTATTCAACATTCACACAGTATCTATCATACTTTGCCTTGAACTCATTTACAGTCATAGCACCCACAACAGACTCTGGCAGCTTATTCCACTCGTTCACCACTCTCCAAGTAAAATACCTAGCTCTAACACCCCTGCTAACCATGCTCTTGCCAGCTTCCATGGATGGCCCCTAGTCTTCCCACCACCAGTTCTATTCTCAAAAATATCTTCTGAATTAATCTTATAGAAACCCTTCAGTAATTTGAATGTCTCAGTCATATCATCCCTTTTCCGCCTATCAACCAATTTCTTCAATCCACAAATCTTCAACCTGTTCTCATAAGGTTCATTCCACAGACCTGCTATCATCTTGGTCACTCGTCTCTGCATCCTCTCCAACTACTCCCCATCAAGAAGAAACCCTGATGCCCAAATTTGGGTACAGTAGTCTAGGTGGGGTCTTATCAAGGTTCGATACAGAGAAACAATAACCTGTTTGTCTCTGCTCGTCAAAGTATTTTTCAGCAACCAAGTGATTTGATGAGCTGATTTAGCCACTTTTGCGATGTGCCCCCTAAACTTCAACTCCCTATCCACCAACATTCCCAAATCCCTGGCCTCATCAATCTCCTGGAGTACAGTTCCACCAATATGGTATAGTGCTGCTAATCTTTTCACCCCAAAATGCATAACCTTACATTTTGCCACACTAAATTGACATCCATTCTCCTTAGCCCAGCCCTCCAAACTATCCAAATCATCCAGCAAAATTTTGACATCCTGTGCATTCACTATTGCTCTACCCAACTTTGCATCATCAGCAAATAAATGAACAGTTCCTCTCAGATCCTTTCCTATATCATTAATGAACTAATTAAACAGTAGTGGTGCAAGAACAGAGCCCTGCAGCACACCACTAGTCACAGGCCGTCTTTTGGACTCTACTCCTGAATAAACCACTCTCTGATATCTTTCCATCAACCACCCTCCTATCCATCCCCATATGCTGCAGTTTACTGATTAGAATTCCATGTGGTATCCTGTCAAAGGCCTTAGCAAGGTCTAGTAGGATCACTGTAAACCCATTACTCTTATCCAGTTCAGCTGTCACTGTGTTATAAAACGTGAGCAAGTTACTGAGGCATGATCTACCCTTCACAAAACCATGCTGTCCCCCATACAGTATCCCATTTTTATCTATCCAATCCTGTATTTTTTTCTTGACTATTTTCTCTAAGACCTTGACAATGATTCCTGATATGCTGATCGGTCGGTAATTTACAACAGCAGTCTTGGAACCTCCTTTATGCAATGGAACTATTTTCCCCTCTTTCCACCCCTCGGGACTAACCCAGACCCGAGACTCAGATTAAACAAAATGGTCAAGGGCACTGACAATTCTTTAGCCACTTCATGTACGACACGAGCTGGTATACCATCCAATCCCACAGATGTATTGACATTGAGGTTTTGTAATAGACTATTCACCTCCCCTTCATTCACCACCATTCCCATATAAGCTGTTGGTTTTCCTTCATTCCTACAATGTCACCACCTGAATGATATACTCTTGCAAAGTACTCTCAGTAATTCCACTATATCAACTGATTCGGTTACCTTCCTACCATCGGCATTCTTTAAAATCATTCTGCCGTATACATTTTTTCTTTTACTTGCAACATATCGAAAAAACTGTTTGGGATTCTCTTTATCCTGCATGGCTAATTTTCTTTCATAATCCGCTTTTGCTTTTCTTACTACACTCGTTACCCTTCTGGCCTGCACTTTATACTGTTCATGTGCCTGCAGGTCACCTTTCTCCTTAAATTCCCTCCACAGTTGTTTCTTTTTTTTTGCAGCTCAAGCTTAATGGTGTTATTCATCCATTTAACCCCTACTTGATTTACTTGAGGACTTGAGGTATACAGTCAGCCATTGCCTCTTGTAAACATCCTTAACCACCTCCCATGCATTATCAACATCCAGCCTTTGCAGTTTTACATGCCATGGTACTGAACCAAGCAAACTCCTAAGCTTGTCATACTTACCAGCCCGGTAATTCCACATGTACCCTGTCTTAATTGAAAATTCCACACATTTAGCCACCTCCCAAGTCAAGGCCCTATGATCACTCTCACCAATTGGTGGCAACGTGGTCATATTCATTACCAAATTCTCAGATGCAATTACTAGGTCAAGCACTCTCTGACCCCTATTATTTTCCATTACATGCTGTCACAGATAGTTATTCCTTAATAACTGCATAAAATCCAATTCCTTCCTTCCTCCCATGTGTCCTCTCCTCCTTCCAATCAATGTTATCATAGTTGAAATCTCCCATAATAATTACTCTCCTTCCACTCATTGCTTCTATTTGCTTATGCGTACTATCTCCACCATCTATTCCATCACCTTGTCTATAGCAGCACCCAATTGTATATTTTTTTCGGCTAGCCTTAATCTCACACCAAATAGCCTCAAATGTGCTCATTTCTCTAGCCTGCAGTTCAACTTCTATTCTCATTGGCTGCAGTTCATCAGCTATCATCAATAACACTCCTCCCCCATTTTATTCTCTCTGTCCCTCCTTAACACACTATACCCCTCACATTCAATCCCACTAGCTATATCATCTTCTGTCAGCCATGTTTCACTAATGCCAATAACCTGTGGCCTGGAAGAGCCAAGGCCAAAAATTCTTCCTTCTTGTTCCTAATACTCCTGGCATTAGTATACATGAAATGCAGAAGCCTGTTAGACCCACCCCTATTTTGATGCCTTATATACTAACTATCCCATTCTGATTTGTTGTCCTTCATACTTGCTCGGGCATATTATACACATTCATACACTCAACTGCCTCTCTGAAGTCTGCATATCTACTCCTTCCCCTTAATAACTCTAGTTTCCCTGATTCTGTACATCCACTTCATTCAACAACACCTTTTCAAGTCTCCTCACACCAAATCCATTCAAATCCAAACCATCCATCTTATATAAATCCTTTTGCCCATCAAACTCACTTCACACGTCCACAAACTCCACACCACTCCTCCGGAAATAATGATATGCTTTTTTGCACTGCTCTGATTTTACTTACTGGAAAGGTAAGTGATATATCTTTAAATCTTCAATTGTGAAATCTGTTCACTTAGCTCACATAAATATTAAAGATTACTATATATGTTAAATTTTATAGATTGGATTGTTGATATCTTGTAGCAGGGGTTGGCAACCTTTTCAGACTCGCAGGCCACATTCAACTTTTATTTTTAATAATTGAGCTGCAAGTGTTTAATTAAGAGAAAATAATGAATGAAAAAATACTTCAGTTATCAATTTTTATTATATCAATCTTAAAAAAAACACTTAAATATGTTTTGCTGAGCAGTCAAAGAAGCTTGTAATTTATTAATTTGATTTTTTCTGAGTTCACAGTTCAAATCCCTGTATTGGCTTTCATGTTCATTCTCATAATGATGTCTATTACATTCTTTCATAACAGAAACACTTATGACAAATAAAACAAAGTGGCTTACCCCCATTTTTAATAAAGAAGTACTTGCTGTTCCATTCACCATTAAACCTTCTTCCTTCATCTGCAATTTTACGTTTTCTTGAACCCATTTTTGAAATTATTTTTAACAAAATATTCCCTGAAAATAATATCTGATATTATTGAATTATATTAAAAGACAGACCAGGAAATGTGACTGCAAAAATGTGTCAAAATCTCAGTTGTCGTTGGATGAAGTCGCCTTTGTTATCCCCACTCATGATGACTTACGCTGTTGACTCACGCCAAGTTGCATGGCGATATCACCAAGTATAGGTATAAAATTATTTTTAAATTATTATTCATATTATAAAATGTATTATTTAAATAATTCAACATACGAGCCACATGGCATGTAAGTATGGTCAACCTTTTATGGGCTGCCAAAAATGCACGTTTGGGCCGCATGCGTGCTGCTGGTTGCCGACCCCCTGTCTTACATTATAGATAAAGTAGGTAACACATAGAAGTGGACAGTTTTTTAAATAATTAAAACTTTAACATTAAAAGCAAATTCATAATAAAAAAATATATTCATATAGACATGACCCCACCAAAATCACCAGATCTCTCTAGTAATGTAGCTCTAAGTAAAATAGAAGATTCCTTGGTATGCAGCAGTTCATTGTCCAACATTAAATCTTCTGAGGAGAATGTGGAAAGTGCAGCAGGTGAGATCAAGATTTGATTTATGAAATATATAATTATTATTTTAATTATAAAAATCTAGTTTTAACATCAGTAATCTCAATTTCTTATGAATATTCTTTCAAAAGATATATTCATGAGAGATTGAATCCACCATTGTGCACCACCATTTATCAGAACTTTGTCATCATTTCAGCACTCTACTTGAAACAACAAAGTTTTTTTCAGTGTCAGAAAGTTATTTATATAATTTCATAATAAAATGAGCAGAATTCTCAATGAATAAAAAAAAAAATGTTTTATCATTGAGAATCCAAAACACTTGGAGCTATCTCTCTCTCTCTCTCTGCTGTAGGACACTGCACTGCTTTAATCATGTGTGTTATGCACACACATGATTAAGTGTGTGCTAGTTGTGTGGAGAGAGTAAAATATGGGATAGTGGAATAAAAAATATTGATAAACGTTGAGGAAAGTGTTAGTTTTAGCAATATTGTTGGAAGTGTGCAGTGGTTGAAGATCAGGGTAACGAAGAAGACTTCGTGAAAGATAGTGTACTTTTCTCGATTCCTTCACAAGATGAAGTGAGAAATCAAATGATGCAATGTAATGTGATTGGTATAGCTGAGAAGAAAAAAAAAAGAGATGCAAATTAAGAAACAGGAATGTATGACTAAGCAAAAGAAGGAAAGCAAGGAGAAAACTTTTTATGGTGATTTTTGATAAGAGGAATACTTAATCAGAGTGTGTGACTAAATTTTGTTTCTCTGGTATAAAATTTATATTATTACTGAAAACTGACAGGATGAAAAAAAAAAAAAAAAGATTGCCTTGGCATGTGCTAATGACTTGAAAGGTAAAAAATTGTATGAGAGAAGATAAGAAACAGTTATTGGAAGAAGCACAAAATTAAAGCAATGAGAGACTAAAGATTGTAAGTCTTTTTTCACACTTAATAGAGGCAGGTTGAGGAGGAGAAAATGAATGAATCAATGCATAGCTTGTGCAGAAGGAATGACTATACAGTTTGTAACTGTAGGGACTGAATTTGACAGATAGAGGGATTTATATAATGCTGATGTATTATAAAAATGGATTTGGAGTTAGGTAACTCAAGAAAGCATTGTTCACTGAGAGTTTGGAAGCACAAAGTTGGAAAAACTAAAGTTATTAGGATGGATGCAGGTAAGTATAAGCATAACCTAAAAATGCATAATCTAGTTTCTCAAGTAACAGAATTGAGTAGGACAATTAGTACAAAGTGTAAAGGTAGCTGAAGGCCTAAGGAGATGCTTTAGTTTCTGTATACTAATGCTAGAAATATCAAGAATAAGAGAGAGGAGTTTATTGGCATTGTTTGCAACCTTGCCAAAAGTTATAGACATTTGTCAGACTTGGCTGACAGTAGATGTAGTTACAGGGATAGAGAGATACTGCTGATGATTGCAGATGAATTGCAGCCAAAAAGAGTTGGGATCAGGTGAGTGGCAGTTCATTTGAGGCAATCGGGTGTAAGATAGAGGCCAACAGACAAAATGCATAGTTGTGTCCTGATATACTGGGAGGTATGTGCAAGGGATGATGCAGAAGACATGCATCAGTCAATTAGCACAGTGCACAGGTCAAGTAATTATTCTAGGTGACTTCAACTATGGGGACATTAGATCTTTCATGTGTGGGTTTGGTATTAAAATTGATGCAAAGGAAATATTTCAGTACTTGGACTAGTGGAAATTGAACAAGGGATCACATGATTGAAATGGTGTCTTGGCATGAGAAACTGCAATCAGAGGAATGCATAGGAAGCAGTCAAGGGATTGAACAAGGCTATATATCTGACTACATCCCCAGATGAGCTGCATAGGAGTTAATGGATGAATAAAACTTTAAAACAAGAGCTGCATTTGTCACAGCATTTTTTTTTTTTTTTGTTAAAACAATGCTGTGATTCAAGACTGGAAGAAAGGTGATGAATAGGAACAGATTAATAGGAATAGTATGAAAATCAGACTAGAAGTGACAGTCTTGGTGAGGAAGACAAAAATCAGATTAAAAAAAGAAATTGACTGAAATAAACCAGGAAAATTTGAGACTTTTTGCTGTATGTCAAATAAAAGGGAGAATGACTATGGAAGAATAACCTTTATCTGTAAAGTGTCGTCAGATGCACTATACATTACATTCCAGGCTGACACATTACTAAAAAATTCATTGTATAAAACAGGCTGACACACGAGCACTCTTGATGCCATGAAAGAACAAACAAAAGAATAAATTGAGGAATTAGAGGTATTAAACTATTGCAAGAGCTTGATTTGAACACTGCAGTGAGATTTAATGGGATATCAGCACAAATATTGAATGAACATGCAAGGGAATTAGCAATTTCTTTGATTGGTTGGTCAACTCGAGTCTCAGCATGAGCATGATTCCTAATGAATGGAAGGAGGGCAAGATAATTCCATTATACGAGAGTAGCGTTAGAACTGAAGCAACCAATTATATGCAATTCAGTAGATATATACTGAGTTAGCTTTACATTAGGAACATCCACTTAATAATGTGTTGGTCTGCCTCTCTCTTTGCAATCACAGCTCGCAGATGCCTAGGAACAGATTTCATTCTTCATGCATAACTCAACCCATGTCAGCAGTTTTCATATCCCATTCTAGCATATCCCACACATGTTCAATTGGGTTACAATCAGAGGAATTTGGGGGCCAAGGCAATGTGGCAAATTCATTATCATGTTCCTCCAACCACTCAGTAGTTGTATGTGCTTGATGACAAGGTGCATTGACCTGTTGAAAGATGACCATGTCCATCCATGTCTGCAGGATGTGGTCAGCTAACAGATCCTTGTAGTGTTCACCATTCAGTATTTCTGGGATGATAACCAGTGGTAAGACCGTAGGCCATAACACCACCTCCACTGGCCAACTGTGTAACCAGGGGATAGGATTTCGTGCTGTCTCTGCCAAATGCAAAACCTAGCCATCAGTTTGGTGCAGCAGGAAACGGGATTCCTCACTCCAGATGACCTTCTTCCATCTGTTAAGGTCCATTGCCAATGTTCCTTGGCCCATGCAAGCCGTTGTTTGCAATGCTTGGCTGCCATCATGTGCGTATTCTTGTTGTTGTTTTCTAACTGTCGAAACCCAGGCAAAGCAATGAATACTATTGCATGTGGAAATTAGTCAAACTGCTCTGCTGGTAGATGGGTGAGCTGCGTGACTGTTGCACATCATTGCTGAGATATCAGTCATGACACCTGATGCTTACCTCTGGGATCAACTACATGTGGCTGACCAATGTGAGCATTTCTGCTGGATGTTCATGGTTAATCCAGTCCTGGTACACCCTTGATGTAGTACGGGAGCAACGAACAAGTGCTGTTTTCGAAATACTGGCACCTGCCCTCTGGGCCCCAACTATCTGCCCATGGTCAAATTAGCTTACGTCACCATTCGTCTCCATTACAGGCAAACATTTACTGATTATGCACAGAGGATAGGTGAGCCCATTTATAGTAGCTGCATGTGACATTGATATCATGTGGTACTTCATTATCATGCTGAATATGTAAATCGAGGAGGTTGGGATGGGATGTTCCTAATGCTAAGCTAATTCAGTGTATGAGGGTGTACATTAAGATATTGAAGAAGCTAGTAAGAGCACACATCCAAAGTTTGATGTGTAGCATTTTGATCCTCTATAGGAGACAGCATAGTTTTGTTAAAGGTAGGTTCTGCCTTAGCAATCTGTTCACATTTCACAATAGCGTTGGATAAGGAGAGTGGCTTTACCATGATACTATTGGATTTTGCCAATGCATTTGACAGGAAAGATTCCAAATGGGAGATTATTGTAAAATTTAAAATGATGGGCATGCAAAATAGGTTTGCAATATTGGTCAGAAAGTAACTAACTGGCAGGTATCAGAAAGTGATATGTGGAGGTGTTGTTTGATAGGAGGATGATCAGTGGTTATTTCAGGGTTCTGTACTTGTGCTTCTGTTGTTTAACTTGTATATTAATGACATTACGGATAGGATACAAGTTATTTGCTAATGATGCAAAATTGGGGAAAAACGATAAAGAATATATATATATATCTGATATAGAATCTCTGCAAGCTGATTTGAACAGACTGGTTTTATGTGCATATGATAGTGTCAATTCAATGATGTCAAGTGTAAGTTATGGATTTTAGACTCAAGACATTACAGGAGGAGAATTATATTAATAAGCATTTGCTGCAGGTGTTCAATGAAGCCATGGCTAGGGTAATAGTGGAAAGAAATTGAAATTTAAGGGCCATATTACTGTGGAAATTAAGTCATTACATTGAATTACTGCAATGATGAAAAGAACACTGATGTTTGTAGGAATAAAGAAATTGTTCTACTTTCAAGGCATAAAGTCATGTCTGAACTATTATGTTCAAATAATGGGCACCTTGGTTCCATGTGGATTGAAATACAGCCAAAAAGATCCAACAATGAGAAGTAGTAGGCAAAATCACATAAGCCATCTATCAAGATGCTTAGCAAGGCTTTAGGTAGCAAATGCTGCAGACACCTTATTAGTTGCATTACTCAACCAATTTTTGTCACATTAATCATTGAATAGTTGACCTGCTTCCTCTAAAAAAAATATTATCTCCTTAAAAACAAAACACCCCACATGTTAAATTGTCAGCCAAGTACTGAGAAAGTGGCTTGCTGCGTATGGAATGTGGTTACCCCCTCACATTAATCCAGTGCTCACAACGATGTTTCATACTGTTTATAATGGTATCAAGGAGTTCATTTGTTATTACCAACAACCATTGCTCCTGCAAAGCTCTCCAAAGTCCCTCAAGATTTTGGGGAAGGGGGGGGGGAGGTTGAGAGCAGCAACACAGCTACCTAGAGTATCCGAGACACGATAAATGGGATTAAGATTATTAGACCCGGTAGGCCAGTCCATATATATGATAATTTCTTCTTGAAAATAATGTTCCCCAAGCTTCACTTAATGAGGATGAGCATTATCATCTTGTAGGATATCTCCCTTATTGCATGATATATGGATGAACATATATCATGCAATAAGGGGGATATCCATATCCTCATCTCTGTCATCACCAATTATCTGCTCCCTGAAATAGGAGTGCTAATCTGACCTTGCATCAGCTACAGAAACATTAGCATCTGTTTCCATTGTGCACAGTCTGAATGTCAGTTGACATGGAGAATGCTGACAAGGCTACATGTCAACTAGACCAAAACGAAATTGGGGATTGGGGCTGTATTATTTAGTACCAGTCCCAACTCACTCTAAAAATTGGTATCAGGCATGCTCTGATCTGGAGAGAACCAGGGACATGTTATCATCCTGCTAATATCCATGAAAGGGACACTTATGGTAGTGTGATGGTTTGGGCAAGGCAGCTTGTG
Source organism: Typopeltis vanoorti (assembly GCF_054136105.1). Lineage (NCBI taxonomy): Eukaryota > Metazoa > Arthropoda > Arachnida > Uropygi > Thelyphonidae > Typopeltis > Typopeltis vanoorti. The sequence continues at coordinate 111,762,227 of NC_143555.1, read as the reverse complement.
GGGTGGATGCACCAATCTGTATGTACTTCTTAGTGGAACCATGAATGCTGCAACTTGTCTCTATAAGTTGCAGCATTCACGGTTCCACTAAGAAGTACATACAGGTTGGTGCATCCACCCCACAAGCTGCCCTGCCCAAACCATCACACTACCTCCACCATAAGTGTCTCTTTCATGGATATTAGCAGGATGATAACATGTCCCTGGTTCTCTCCAGATCAGAGCTTGCATGATACCAATTTGTAGGGTGAGTTGGGACTGTTCTGTAAATAATACAGTCCCAATCCCCAATTTCGTTTTGGTCTACTTGACATGTAGCCTTGTCAGCATTCTCCATGTCAACTGACATTCAGACTGTGCACAATGGAAACAGATGCTAATGTTTCTGTAGCTGATGCAAGGTCAGATTAGCACTCCTATTTCAGTGAGCAGATAATCGGTGATGTTGGTCACCCCACTGCAGATATGGCCTATAGTCTTCCTTCACTGTATCTTGAAGATGCTCTTTGTTGACTGTTGAGTCTTTCCGTGGTCCACAATCTGTGAATTATGGAAAGACTGACATGCAACCATCTTGCTACCTCTATCTGACTTTGGCCAGCCAGTCTTATATAAATGCTTAATTGATGTATTGCACCACATCCAAGAATTTCACTATCACAAAATGTCTTATTCTCACTCCAGTCATCCTCCTCCCCCTACTCCTCATATGTACACTCGGAGGGTGTTCAGGTTACTGTGGTAACACTACATCATTAAGTTTACATAATTATTAATCTCCTATCAACAATTTTCCTCCAGTCAGTCAGTATATTACTTGTCAATGTTGTCTGTCTAACGTTTTGTTCTTCTAAGGCACTTTCTTTTCTATTTCTTGTTTTCCATTCCATAATATTTTGTAGTGCTCTATCCAACAATCCCCAATCCCCTTTAGAAATTAAATTATTTCTTAATTAGTCATTTTCTGTTGTTTGTAATTGTCTGAAAATTTTAAAACCTGTTCTTTGTGGTCCAGTGATATTATGCTCTAATGAGTTAACATATTTACTCCAATCTTCTCTGTGTGTACTTCTGGAAAGCTTTCTGACTTCAGCCTGTAGTTTCTTATATTGCATATAGTCAGCAATGTTTTTGCTCTGCAGATAGATTTAAAAAGCCTGTTTTTTCCTTTTGATTAATTCCTTTAAGTCATCATTCCAAGTTTTGAGCCATTTTTTGTTTTTCTGTGATCTGTATCCTAAACTTTCTTCAGCTGCTTTTAGTATTTCCTATATATTTTTCCAGTCAGTTTCAATATTATTTGTGGTTGGTTTTATTTTATCTCTTATTCTGCTTTTATATAAGTTTCTAACACTCCTGTTCTAGGAGGTGAATTTTAAACTGTTTATTAGATGTCGGTTCTTTATCTTTTTTTCTTTTGAAGTATGTGGTTCTCTTTATGAATTCGAATCTGTTTTCAACTAACATGTGATCACTATCAATTTCACTCCCTCTAAAAACCCTTGTATCCTTGATATTATTATTATTATTTAGTTTGTTGTTAATAATAATGTAATCTATTATTGATTTGGTTCCTCTTGCTTCCCATGTGTACTTATGTATATTTTTATGCCTGAAGAAAGTATTGCTGATTTTTAGATCGTTAAATATGAAGAAGTCCCTTAATAAAATCCCATTGTTATTAATTACTGATTCTCCCTCTGATCCAATGCATCCTGTTATTGGGCTACTTCCCACTCTAGCATTGAAATCTTCCATCAAGATTGTTGCTTCATTTTTATTTGTTTCATCAATACATTCCTGAAGTTTTCCCTAAAATTGTTCTGTCTCTTCCTCTTTTCCATCTACTGGTGCATAAATTCCGAAAATATTGAATGTTTGATTTATAATTTTCCTTCTAACTTTGATTATTCTGTCTGATATGCAAATATAATCTTAAAATTATGTTTTTCCATTTTTTATTAATCCAAATTGCAACCCCAGATGAAGCCCATTTGTCTCCTAAGAAGATCATAACATAATATTCCAGAATTTGAGATTCCTTATATTTCTTTTTTTTTGTCTCAGTTATTTCAGCTATATTAATGTTTCTATTTTTTTAGTTCTCTGTTTAACTCATCAATTTTGTGTGTTATTCCACAGACATTCCAAGTAGCTATTTTTAATTTTTCAAAGAGAAGTCCCTGTCCATTAGCTGAGCCATTTCCAATTAAATCCATCCTATTTTTATTCTTCAGAGCTTTGCAAGTAATTGTAAATTCCTTCTGGATAGGTTACCAACCTTTCGCAGGGTGAGTTCAGTGATGGAGTTGCCACCTTAAGAAGGTCAATCCTGATTTATGCTGTCTTCTTTTACATGTTTAGACATGTGAATCTTCCAGACCTTCCCATTTGGCCTACATGGCAAATGCCTCAAGAGAAATTTTTTTCATGGGATGGGATGAAATGAAGGTTTTAGTGGATGTAAAAATCTGGAGATCATTGGTAAACATTGGCAAAAAAAAAGCCACTTTAATGTTGTAATTGTGGAGCAATGTTACAACTTTGTGCATAACATTCTTGATATAAGGTAGCATGATTGCATTCTTGAAATCTTGTTTATAGTATTATACTATTAAGTGTATTAAGAATTTTGTTGATTGTCTTCAGTGCATACCCATTGAGGGCGAGACAATGACAACCTATTGGTAATGTCAGTAAGGCGTTTCTTATTTTCTTAGTTTCTTATTTCGAGACAATGACAACTCATTGGCTATGTCAGTAATGATATAGTCAGTGAGGCATTTCTTATTTCTTGTGTCTTCTCTCCACGTGAACTTGTGTACATCTTTATGTTGGAACATGTTAGTAATGACTAGTCCATATCCTGAGCAGAAAACCAGCAGATACTTACCATTAGCCTTGTTCTTTCTCCAAATTTTCTCCAAACATTTTTGTATGCCTGGTGGGATTTGTTTCCCACTCTGCTTTAGATCTCCCACAAGTACTGCTTTTTCCATTTTATTTATGCCAGCTGTCTGTTTAATGATGCAAAAAATTGCTCTACTTCTTCCTTAGGAGAACCTTCTGTGGAACCATAGGCACAGATAAGTTTCATTGTCCATTTTCCCATTTTGAAGTTTGCTCACAAAACTCTACTTGAAACTGCTTTCCAGTCTAGAAATTTATCTTCATGCTTGATGTTGAATACTACTGCTATTCCTCTTTTCCTTGATTGTTATTACCTTAATATAACATCCTATACTTATTATTTAGTGAGATCTCACCTACTTTTGTCTTCTTTGTCTCAGTTATGCAAATTATATCTATGTGTACTTTTCCATTTCTTCTGCAATTTCTATTTCCTTTCCATTGATACTCCTTATATTAATGATTTCTATCTTCATTTATTCTTCTTCTAGATGTTCACTTTGAGTTTGTTCCAGTAACTGACTTTTCACTGTTTGCCCTGGTTCCCTGAAGAAAACAACAGGCCTTGTTTAACCTGGCCACACCCCAGCTGGTATGAAATTTCATCATATGTATTGTGTGGTTTAAGCCAATAGCAAGTATAATTTGGTATGCTAAGTCCCAAATTTGCCAGCCCATCATTTATTCCAGTATCCAGTGGATACCTACCAACGTGGAGGGGTTTACACCACATGAAGGTGGGGATTGGACATTAGGTCAGAAGTCTAGTCAGTTCTCCACATTCCTTAAAGGTGATGCCAAGGTCTCCTCTCAGTTATTTGGCTTTGATCCTTAAGCAATTCCAGACACCATGGAATGGAAAGCCACTCCAAAATGCCCACTTTTATGTTCACATAATACTGCTGACAGTGTCACTTTTTACATAACATACCTGACTTTCATGTCCCCCCCCCCCCAAGTTATTTTGATTTTTGTGTTTGTTCCTTAATTTATGGAAACCAGTTTATATTCTTATTTTAATATATGATTAGGCTGCTTGTAAACAATTGACTTCACATTAGGTATCTTCAAGAAGTCTAGTCTTGAAGATACCTAAATGTGTAACCTATGTTTTTATGATTGGGTAATATAAGGATGAAGTCAAGAATATAATTTCTGGCCCAATATAATATACACATCAGTCATGCAACAGAGCTCCATTTACTTAAGGTAGGATTGGCTGAATTCCTTAACAAAAAATAAATAAATAAAAGAGAGAGAGAGAATTGCTAGAAATCAGTTCTTTTCATTTAAATTAAATTTAATTAAAGCAGTGTTTTTGAGAGCTCTGATATCCATTTCAAATTATTTAGCCTGATACTTCATTTTATAGAAATTCAGTTAATGGAAATTAATTTTTTATAGAAATGAATTATTTTCCATTTTGAATAAACTTGAAATGGCCATTGAAAAATTAATATTATTTTATTAACTTTTTTTCTGCAAATAGGAAGTGAGGGGGAAGATACTATGAGCTTATTAAGTATCACAAGTTCTGATTCAGACACTGAATTTGTAGTTGTCCCTGTTCCAGCTTGTTTTAATCTTAAGGTACCATTTGCTCAGGTTACAGAAAACTTACAGCAGCTTGCCAATGAAGAACACACAGGTATTTAAGTTATTTTGGTAATTAATTTTATATTGTTCCCTGTATGTTGATATAAGATATGTTGAAAATTCCATACATACAGATTGAAATTATTTATTAGTTTAGCTTAGCAAATCCTTAGTTCTAATTTCTGCTTTAATTAAGAGTCAGTTTTCATTTACATATCTTATCATCTTCTAAGCGCTAGTGATGTTAGATAAGTTATCAAGATGTTTATGATCTGGTACCTCAATTGAAATGAAAATGACGAAAAATTTAAAATCAAAAATAGGATCTTATTTCTGAATGTCTTACCAAAGAAGGAAATGTATAATATTATCAAAAATGATTGTTATAAATTAGTGAGGTTGTTAAGGGAGAAACTGAATTATGAATTCTGTAAAAATTAATATAAGGCGATGCATTATTTAAAAGATTTGCAAAGAAACAGGAAGAACTAATTATCAGTTGTTCCAGTTACTCAAGTCAGAACTGTCTATATTATGCTCCTCAAAGCTTGGTATACCATATCAGAAATGAGAGACAAAATATCAGATATCTTGATATTGACTCCATTTGCTATATAGAGACCAATTTATGCTACTTAATAGAAGCTGACAATAATGTATGTAAAGAAATGTGTTGCAGTATTCAGCACATTTGTGAGGGGGGGGGGAAGAAACAAATCATTCTGATTCAAGTTAGGCCAATGTAAAAGGGCTTGACAACTTTCTTTGCAAAGCATTCATATTTAAAACTGCTTCTAGAGTAAGTACTATGCTGTGCCAGACCAGACTTTTGAGGTTTTACATATTCAATGTAGCATTGATCTTCATGAATTGTTTTTTCCATAGAACTCTGTGCGCTTGAAGTAAGTGGAACTATATTCACAAGGAATCTGTTAAACACCAGATAAAGATATAGGTGACAGTCTGTCTTTTGTAGATGAAACAGATGAGAAATCCTGTTGACAGGAAAATATGTAGGAGCAAGGTGAAACCTCTTCAAAACTCCACCAATAAGTTTAGAGATACCAGAAACAAGAGAAGAGAACTTTGCAGTCCATTGAAAAACCCCAGGTGCTGGAATGCAGGAGTCAACCATCTGTGAGATGGTAGTTGATTCCTGCATTCACCTCACCTGTTAGATGAGGGCCACAACCATTCCGACTCCATTAAAGTTTTGATAATGAGATGTTCTTGTTGGAAGCTTGAGGAAGAGGAGTTCAGTTAATTTGCTTGAGTTCAGTTACTTAATGAACTGGCAACACCAATTTGCTGGAAGGCATAATGAGCAGACTCTTTAAGAATGTATTTGCAGTAAAGGTAGGTCTCCAATAAACACCAGCTGACAAAATACCGGAGGTAGTACAAGCATGAAGGATGTCCAAGGAGAAAAAACCACCACAATTTTCTTTTTCCATGGTGAATTGAACACAGGGGTGAAGACCACTGATCCAATGCAGGAATGTGGCAAGTTCACCCTTGGAATGAGGCCAAACAGCAAAAATGTCACTGACATAACAGAACCAAAGAGAGGATCAGAGATTAATGGACAAGAACAAGGTATCTTCCAGAAAGTTCAAAGAATAGTTTACCAAAGGTGGAGACAGACGGCCATCTATGGCTGCACCCCAATCTGCATATAGATCCCACCTGCTTTTCCAGCCAAAAATCCTGATTGCATTACAAATTCAAAAATCTTCACACCATCAGGATGGAAATCATCATATAGTTCATTCACTATTAGTTTACTATATGGTGATTTGACATATCATCATTGACAAGTCAAACAACAGGAACACGTATTCTTGTTCTTTGATTTGTTTGTTATTTCCACACATTGATGATGATGTACTCTTATTTTCAATATGAAATATTTGTACTTTTATTAAATTTATTAATGTGGTAATCATGAATTTTTTGTTTTATAGGTACCTTTAAAGATTAAATCTATTTCCTTTAGTTCTGATAAGTCATGAAGAGAAGTTGACTTTGAAATCTATCTTTGGAAGTTCAGTTTTTTGAGACAGTATATCAGACAAACAGTTTGCATTTGAAAGAGGTTCAGTAAATATTTCGTGTATCATCATTAGCTTGTTTTTTCATCTTCTTAGTCGAGTTTGGGAGAGGCATGTACATATTTAGTTATCACGAAACAAATGTAATTCTTGTCATCTACATCTACAACAATATTATGCCTAGAATTCTTTCCATCTTTGATTTTCAGAGGAAGTACATTTGATGTAGGGGATGGTGGCTCAAATTTTTTATATTGAAGATATATGCAGAGACTTCACTACTTGCATGTGGTAAATACAGTCCTGCCTTTCCCCTTCCCATCTAAATCCACCTCGTCCATTTTTTGAACCAGTTCTTTAAGTCTGCATAAACAAAGTTATCCATAAAAAATGAAAAAAAAATTATGATGATAGACGAAACATTTACTGAGCCTCTTTCAAATGCAAACTGTTTGTCTGATATACTGTCTCAAAAAACTGAACTTCCAAAGACAGATTTCAAAGTCAACTTCTCTTTATGACTTATCAGAACTAAAGGGAATAGATTTGATCTTTAAAGGTACCTGGAGCATAACTATAAAACAACAAACTACATTGTTACCACATTAATAAATTTAATAAAAGTACAAATATTTCATACTGAAAATAGCAGAGCATCATCATCAATGTGTGGAAATAACAAACAAATCAAAGAACAAGAATACAATGTATTCATGTTGTTTGACTTGCCAAACATTATATGTGATGAAACAAACATTACTATATGATGATTTGTCAAATCATCATATAGTAAACTAATAGCGAATGAACTATATGATTTCCATCCTGATAGTGTGAAGATTTTTGAATTTGTAATACAATCAGGATTTTTGGCTGGAAAAGCAGGTGGGATCTATAGGCAGATGGAGGTGCAGCCATGGGCAGCCCTCTGTCTCCACCTTTGGCAAACTATTATTTGAACTATCTGGAAGATACCTTGTTCTTGTCCATTCATCTCTTGTCCTCTCTTTGGTTCTGTTCTGCTATGTCAGTGACATTTTTGCTGTTTGGCCTCATTCCAAGAGTGAACTTGGCCATCTTCCTGCATTGGATCAGTGGCTTTCACCCCCTGTGTTCAATTCACCATGGAGAAAAGAAAATTGTTTTGGTTTTTCCCTTGGACATCCTTCTTGCTTACACTGCCTCTGGTACTTTGTCAGCTGTGCTTATTGAAGAGCTACTTTTACTGCAAATACATTATTAGAGGATCTGCTCATTGTGCCTCTCTGGGAATTGGTGTTGCCAGTTCATTAACTGATCTCCTCTCTCTCAAGCTTCCAACAAGAACATCTCATTATCAAAACTTTAAGAGAGTTGAATGGTTGTGGTCCTCATCTAACAGGTGGTTGACTCCTGCATTCCAGCACCTGGGATTTTTCAATGGACTGCAAGGTTCTCTTCCCTTGTCCCCTTGTTTCTTGTGTCTCTAAACTTATTGGTGGAGTTTTGAAGAGGTTTCACCTTGCTCCTACATATTTTCCTGTTAATAGGATTTCTCATCTGTTTCATCTACAAAAGGCAGACTGTCACCTATATCTTTACCTGGTGTTTACCAGATTCCTTGTGAATGTAGTTTGACTTACATCAAGCAGACAGCCTGTTCTATGGAAAAAAGAATTCATGAAGATCAATGCTACATTGAATATATAAAACCTCAAAAGTCTGGTCTGGCACAGCATAGTACTTACTCTAGAAGCAGTTTTAAATATGAATGCTGTGCAAAGAAAGTTGTCAAGCCCTTTTACATTGGACTAACTTGAATCAGAATGATTGTTTTCTCTGCCTCCCAAAGGTTTGGGAGGTTCTCATCTTATCTGAATATCAAAAATAGTTTTAATGTTATTTATTCTTAATATTAATTTCTAGCATGCATTGTTTTACCAATTAAAAACAAACTATTAATATAATTAACAGCTATTTTAGCCTGTTTTTGTTTAGGAGTGTCCCTTATATTTAATACATTGGCTAACATAACTCAAAAGGGGTATATATATATTTTAGGGCATTATGGGCGAGTATAGAAGGCAATTATGGCAGAATAAAAATGTGGAAAAATTATGTACATACCTTATTTTTGGTTTAAAGATGCCTTCTAAATCCAAGCTCTTGTTGAAAGGTTGTAAGTAAACGGGGGGGAGAGGGAAAGAACATGGGGATGTGCTTGAGACACGGGAAATAAGTTTGGGAACCTGGGTTACTATTAATAATATATATATAAATATATATATATATATATATATATATATATATATATATTATTTTGTTGTGGGGAGAGGGGGGGGGGGAGGAAAAGAAGGGGAAGGGTATCCTTATGTGGAAACTGGGGCAAGGGTTTACGGGGTGTGGACCGTTTCGGTCATTGTCTGACCATTGTCGGAACTTTGTGGGAATGACTGTAGGGCTATGTCAAGGCTGCAAGATGTATCTGCCAACTTTGGGCATTTGTTGTCGCTAAATGGCCGGAGGCGTGGCTTAATTTGTAAGTTTTGGAACATCCAACATTCGGAAATTAGGTAGGGGCGGTGGACGTTGATAGAATTTCCATCGCATTTTATGACAATAGTTTCGGATATTCTAAGCATCGTTTCGTTTTCTTGTTTGTCAATGATTATGGCTTTGTCAATTTGGGGGATGTGTTTTTGTTCAAGGGCGTGAGCTGCAATTTCTGTCTTCCCTGTATTCTGTGGTTTGTTTTTCTTTTTGATGTTGCGATGTTTTTTCGTGTTCAGATATTCTGGAATGGGAATATTGCAATCCCTGAAGTGCTCTTGTAGTCTAGTCCATAACAACCTAATTGTAGAGCCCGTGTAGGTGACGTCACAGTCTTTTTGACAAGGAAATTTGTAGACTACATTGTGGTGTTCGAATAATTCTTTGTGAGTGAGAGATTTAGTAGGTTTTAGGAGAGTTGCTAATTTATGGTTTGTGGTAAATACTAGCTTATAGTCCGTGTTTTTGAAAATGTATTTGTAAGCCTTGTATGTGTTTTGGATGTATGGCAATTTGATGACCATACGTGTCGGGAAGTCTGCTTTTGTTGTATTATTGTTAAGATGGGATTTTGCCGTATAGTTCGCGTAATTTATTAGATGCGTGGGGTAGTTGCGATTTTTGAAAACCTGTGTTAAATACTTGAGTTCAATGTTAAGAAAATTGTTGTTGGCAGAGAATTTGTAAGCATTGATAAATTGTGATAGGATGACTGATTTTTTAACGGAATATGGGTGGTATGAATTGAAATGGAGGTAGTTTCCGACATGTGTGGGTTTGCGAAATAGCTTCGTGGCAATTCTGTTATGGCTTCTGATTAATGTAAGATTTAAGAAATTGATGGATTTATTCTGTTCTGTTTCCATGGTGAATTGTAGTCTGTTGCTAAAATCGTTGAGGGATGTTTGTAAGGCGGAGATGTGTGAGGGTTTGCCAATGCATAGAATATCGTCTACATATCTGCCATAGAAGGTGATGCCGGGGGGGGGGGGGGTGAAGTAGAAGTGATTCAACGTGTGTGCCAGGAATAACTCCGCTAATTGTCCACTGATGTTTTGGCCCATTGGGAGACCGAAAATTTGAACATATAAGGAGTTGTTGAATTTAAAGAAGTTGGCGGATATTGTGAGTTTAATCAAACTAATGATGTCATTTGGTGTTAATTTTGTGCGTGTGTGTGTGTAGGGTGTGGTCCTCGGAGAGTAGTGTGTGTATGATGTCTAAAGTTTTGGGAACATCCATGTTGGTGTATAATGAAGTTGCATCTAGTGAGGAGAGGATGTCATCCTGGGATGGAGTAGTGTTGCTTAATTTCCAGAATAGGTCATCTGTATTTTTGATCATACAGATAGACGTTGTTAGTAGTGGTTTGAGTTTGGCAACAAATTTTGATAAAGGAGCTGTGGTGGTGTTCTTGTAGGAGACTATGGGTCGTATCGGATAACTGTCTTTGTGGGTTTTGATGTTCCCGAACATATAGGGGGTGTGAGTGGTGCGGGAGGGGTTGTGTGTCTCATTGTGGTTTTATCTATTTTGTTTTGACTTTTAAGGTGTGTAAGGTGCTGTTTATGTTTTATGAGGTCGGGGGTAGGATCATTGTGGATTATTTGGTAGGTGTGTTGGTCGCTTAAGACGGCCATTATTTTGTTGTGGTAATCCGTTTTATTGATGATGACAACAATGCCACCTTTGTTAGCTTTTGTGATCATGATATCAGGGTTCTTTTTTAAAGATAAAAGGGCACGTTGTAAGTTGCCTTCTATACTCGCCCATAATGCCCTAAAATATATATATATCCCTTTTGAGTTATGTTAGCCAATGTATTAAATATAAGGGACACTCCTAAACAAAAACAGGCTAAAATAGCCATTAATTATATTAATAGTGTTTAAGAGGAGTAGCATGGGAATTTCCCAGAAATTATACTTAAAAACAAACTGTTTTTAATTGGTAAAAACAATTGTTGTTTGTACCTTGTATTCCTACTCTTTGATTTGCTTGCTGTTTCCACACACTGATAATAATGATGTACTGTTATTTTCAGTATGAAATATTTGTACTTTCATTAAAGTTTATTGCTGGAGTTATTATGTAATTTGTTATTTTAAAGGGAATAGAGTTATGCCTGTAATTTAATCATTAAATCTCTATTGCAAGATTAAATAAAAACGTTCATCTCAAGTTTGAGTTAACTGAAATTGTAATGGCATTTTGATGTATCATTGTTGGATTATTGTTTGTTGTAGTGTTGAATTTTGGGAAGAGGGAATTGGGACAAAATTTTAGCATTCAAGGAACCAGTGTTAAAATTGGTAAACAAGTAAAAATAATAAAAAATAAATGGAGGAGAGAAAGGTGGTTAAAAATAAAAGGGTATGGAAGTGAAACTGTATTAAAGAAAGGAAGATGTTTAGAATTAATTCAAAACAAAAGGAGGGTTGGGGGGGGGAGAGTGAGTTTGCAACAAAGAGAATATAGACATTTACAAACTTCTTCTTTTTTTTTTTTTTTTTTTTTTGACAATATACACTATACAGAAATTTGGATAGAAATTGGACGAATAATCTTAGAAATCCAGTAGGGATTAGATATAAAAAATCCTCCATAGCTCAGTTGGTTTAATGCTTTTATTTTGTTGGAAAGACCTGGGTTTGAATCCTGTCAAGTGGCAGGATTTTTTCCTCCCTCTGGAAATTTTTATTTTTTTCACCTTATTATATACAAGCAAAGTGGCCAGAAAACACACACACACACACACACACACACACACACACACACACACACACACACACACACACACACACACAAAATTGCATACAAACTGTACTTATAGGCATAGGGCTAACCACCTTATCTTAGAATTAATGGTTATGAAATACTATAGGATACCTTGGATGGTTATGGACAATTAAGGGCTCATTAAGAACTTCAGAAAAACATGACTGATATGATTCTGAAGGATGTCTAATTTGAGAAAATGGAAAAATGTTGAAAGAAAAAGAATAAATGAAGGATTGAAAATTCTAAAGAAGTAAATGAAATGCAAAATTAGGGAGAAATTAGACAGCCTAATGAAATGTAGTTGCTTAATGACATTTTGATTAGATAATTAGAAATTTGCATCAAGAGTAAATGAGGAACAAAAATAAACAGATTGAAAGTGAGACATGTAGAAGAAATATTCTTCTGTGTGTCTAAATGCTAGATTTGTTAAAAGAATTTTTCCAATAATAACTGCAAAAATACTAAATATTTTGTTTCACCTTTCCCACAATTTCTAATGGGCTTGAGTACTGTTTTTTTCTTCATAGCTAACAGGTTAAAAAAAAGTATTTGTTAGCTAGCAGTAGAAGGAAACTTCTTGCAATAAATACTGAATTGATTAGAAAAAAAAAATTATGTTTATTAAAGCTAATATTTCTCTAGTGTAATACTAGCATCTTCAGCTGACACATTAATTGTAGAAACCATTCAGGAACAATAAATTCTGCAAATACAATGCAATCCTCTCTCTTTCTCTAAGAACACGTGCACACACATTTACATACAGTTTATATACATTTATATGCAGTTCCTTCTTAGCTTACATCACCCACCACTGGACATGTGCAATAAGAAGGTTCAACAAAACTTGTGCTGTTACTCTTGACATTTTCAGAACTTTTGATCCTGTCTGGCATCAAGGCCTGCTAAACCTCCATCCGTTTGTCTACCCACTATCTTCTGTAATTGGATTTCTAGCTTCCTGTTCACTGTGTGCCATGGTTGATGATGTTCATCTCTTTGAGCATTCACCATGAATGCAGGAGTACCTCAGGGCTCTGTTCTATCACCTGTCCCCTTTCTCATGTACATAAACAGACTACTCTGTCACCACTAATCCTGTCCACAGCTTTGCAGGAAATGGTGCTTTCCATTCATCCTACTCATATGGCAAACCATGCACTGCACAGATATCCCAAGGATCAAGATCATCTATGAGTAGTGTTAAATTCTGAATGAAACTGAAATTAAATCCATTTATGTTTCATTCAGATTTAACATGCAATAACATTCCTAGGGCCAATATTGGTATATCAGAAGAAATAAAGCTAATGTAATTTATAAGCAACATTAGTAATTTGAGTAAAACTTGTCTATGCATCATGTTGTAAATAATTATTGTAAATTTTCTAATGTTTAAACTATGTGGATTTTGTGCAGATACTTGTGTATTACGGGGAGAAAGATAACACTGGCCAACAAAAAAAAAAATTTTTTTCTGCTGATTATGATCTGACACTTGTTTTTTACTAAATTGGGTGCGCTGATTTCAAATATCAAACCCATTTTTCTCTATCACGTCAAGTTTTTCCTCTATGGCATTTTCTTTTTGCTAATTTGTAAGTTTTTGATAGTTTTAAGGAGGCAGTACTATTTAGAGGATCAAAAAAATCGATTTTTTAATATTATTTTCTGAAAGTATGTACTTTTAAAAATCTGTTCCTAACTTTTTATCAAAACAATTTTGATTTCGAAAAATTCCCGAAGATATAGCCTATTATTCAAAGCGGTGCGCAGATCAGAATCAGAGCGCTCACTGCTCTCGCTTGTTAGTAAACGAATAAATGCGTAATAACCTGCAACGGCATGTAGGCGCTTTGAATGCGAGCGAGGCCGATAACCAACCTAATACATTTAGGTGATGAAAAGTAGGCGATGACTACTGCCTAAAACAAATGAATGCTATATGCATCATAGTGGACAAAGAACAATTGAAATCAGGCAATCGTTAATCGATCGTGAAAGTATGATGAGAGTTAACAAGACAAAAAAAAACCAGAGACTTTATTTTCAATAAAGTCTCTGATTTTTTTTGTCTTGTTAATTGCATGTTAGTTGGCAGTGAAGAAAATACATCATGTCTACTACTCGAAATTGTGTCAATAGTGTAGATTCCTTCTGCTACATTTGTGGCAGCTTTACTGTTCCCAGTCAAAGGACAAATATCACTGATTTCATTAAGAAAGTGTACTTTGCATACTTTGACATAAAAATTGAAGATCAGGACAAGTCATGGGCTCCAAATAAAGTGTGTAAGTCATGTGTAGAAAATTGACGACAGTGGAGCAAGGGAAAACGCCAAAAATTAGCTTTTGGCATTCCAATGATTTGGCGTGAACCAAAAAATCACATAGATGATTGCTATTTTTGTTTAGTTTAGACTTCTGGTTATAATAAGAAGAATAAGAAAAAAATTGTGTATCCAAATCTCGACGCAGCAATTTGGCCAGTTGCTCATTCCAGTGAAATAGCCGTGCCAATTTATAAAGGATTTCCTTTACTTGAGAACGAGCATGATCTGGATATGCCAGATGTTCTTGAGGAGCAAGACCCGGATGTTGATTTAGACAATGAAAAATTTAATTTCTAGTTCTGGACCGCAAAGTTTTGACTCATGCAGAATTGAATGACTTAGTAAGAAATTTGGGCCTATCAAAGGAATCGTCGGAATTGTTAGCTTCAAGATTAAATGAAAAAAACTTACTGGAGCAAGATACGAAGATAACTTTTTATCGTAGCAGGGAAAGTAATCTTGTACAATATTTTAAACGAGTGTGGGTTTGTTTACTGTAACAATGTGTCAGGTTTACTAACTGAAATGAGTGTTGTACAATATCATCCAAATGAGTGGCGTTTATTTATCAACAGTTCAAACAGAAGTCTCAAGTGTGTCTTACTACACAATGGGAATGTATATGGCTCAATTCCTATTAGCTATTCAGTCCACTTAAAGGAAACATATGAGGACATTAAAAAGGTTCTGAAGTTATTAAAATATACAGACCATAACTGGATCATCTGTGTGGATCTTAAAATGGTAAACTTTTTACTTGGCTTTCAAAGAGGATATACAAAGTTTCCGTGTTTTCTGTGCTTCTGGGATAGTCCAGCTAGAAACCAACACTGGAGTCAGAAACATTGGCCTCTTAGAATATCCTTAAATGTTGGAGAACAGAATGTTATAAATCAACCTTTAATCGACAGAGAAAAAATCATTTTTCCACCTCTACACATCAAACTAGGTCTTATGAAGCAGTATGTTAAAGCTTTAGATTTACAAGGTGACTGTTTCCAATACATATGTGAAAAATTTCCACGACTTAGTTATGAAAAAATTAAAGCCGGTGTATTTGATGGACCGCAAATTAGAACTTTAATGAGAGACCCAAATTTTATCAACTCTATGAACGAAATTGAGAAAGAGGCCTGGACTTCATTTACGATGGTTGCGAATAATTTTCTTGGAAACAAAAAAGTGTGCAATTATAAAGATCTAGTAGAAACAATGCTTGAAAATTTCCAGCGCCTAGGTTGCAACATGAGCATAAAGCTTCATTTCCTATACAGTCATCTTGATAGATTTCCCGAGAATTTAGGTGCTGTAAGCGATGAACAAGGCAAAAGATTTCATCAAGACTTAAAATCTATGGAAGATCGGTACCAAGGAAGATGGGATTCTCACATGATGGCCAACTACTGTTGGAGTATTCAAAGGGATTGCCAAAACAGAACACATAGCAGAAATTGCTACAAACAAAAATTTATTCCCTGAAACTCGTGTAAGTAAAATTGTTATTTTTTTATAAATATTCTTGTAATTTTTACTGAATATTGTTAAGTAGTTATGTATCTAATTATTGGCCTCTCTCGCATTCAAAGTGCCAGTACATGCCGTTGCAAGTTCTTACACATTTATTTGTTTACTAACAAGCGAGAGCAGTGAGCACTCCGATTCTGATCTGCACACCGCTTTGAATAATAGGCTATATCATTGGGAATTTTTTGAATTTCTTGATAAAAAGTTAGGAACAGATTTTTAAAAGTACATACTTTCAGAAAATAATATTAAAAAATCGATTTTTTTGATCCTCTAAATAGTACTGCCTCCTTAAAACTATCAAAAACTTGCAAATTAGCAAAAAGAAAATGCCATAGAGGAAAAACCTGACGTGATAGAGAAAAATGGGTTTATATTTGAAATCAGCGCACCCAAATTAGTAAAAAACAAGTCTCATATAAAAGTCAGCAAAAATTGTGTTGGACTGTGTAATTGGATTAGATAGTGATGGCCTGAAACTAAACGCATGCGCCAAGTAGGACGCGCATGCAGGTTCCCTCCGTAAAGCATGCTAGGGGAGAGTGTGGTGCTAGGTGCTGAAAAAAGTAAGGTGTTGTGGAAAAAGGGAGAGAGCAGGAAGATGTAGAGAGGAAACATTGGGCGCGTGATTTAAAAAGCGTAGCGGCGATAGTTCGTGGCTTTTTTTCTCTTACCCCTGAATTGGAGTGGTCATCGAGATAGAGGTCGTTGGAGCACGCTGAAGTGTCTATGGCAAGTTCGCCGGTCAATGAGTAGCCCAGAGGAGCAGAGTTCCCGATCACCATGGAGATCTATAAGCCATGCCGAGCCAGTTGACCTGAGAGCAGCGAGCCAGACTTACCTTTTGGCGGAGATGTGTCTAGTCCAAGTCCATCAGTCGAATAGTGCAGATGAAATCAATTAAGAGAAGGATCGAGGAAACGAAGTTCTCTCGAGATGTATGTGAAGGTTGAGTAATTCCCCAGCCTTTGGTAATGTAGAATTTTGATCTGTTATGTAATTGTGTTGAAGGGAACAACCTGTAATTTTAAAAAGGACTTTAGGTTTATAATGTTTTAATACACCGCTCATTAAGTTTTGGATGGAGGAATTGTGTGGAAGCTCCTTGAGATAATTTTGTTATTGATAAATGAATGACCTTTAGCATTGTTATGTGTAAAATGGATAATTGGCCTTTGATAGAATTTCCTACTTGAAATAATGTTTTAACATATTACGGGAGAATTAGAAATTTTAGTTGAGTATACTCATTCCCTAAAGATAGTGCAATTCTATGTCAGAATTTGTTCATAAAGTGTAAATTGTCTGATTTTGTAATTAAATGTTTTTCTTTAGTATTAATTGATGACTTGCCTGATTTCCTTTCTATTGCACCGCTCATTAAGTTAGAACTAAGGTGGGAGGTAAAATAAAAGGGAGGCTACGACTGTGAAATGAATTTTAGTTATTTGATGAATTTAGAATTTAACGAAAATGCTTAAGAGATATTAGACAGTGTACTAAACTGAGTTCTAGTTCCTTGATTTTGCATTGTTCAATAGTCTAGGATTTAGGGTGGCACAGTATATTAGAACAAAGTAACAGTACAAAGAGTTGAAGAATAAAGGAATTTACTAAAGACCATAAGAAGAAGAAGAAAGCATAACTGGATAGGACATGTATTAAGAGGAGGCAGCCTACTGAAAAGAATGACAGAAGGGAAAATTGAAGGAAAGCGACCAAGAGGAAGAAGATGACTAATGATGCTTGATGATATAATGGGAACAAGAAGATATCGGGAAATGAAGGAGGAAGCAAGAGACAGAGGAAATTGGAGGAAGAGAATCTGCTGTGTTATACCATTGGACCTGTCAAGAGACAGAACACTAAAGATGATGAGTATAATAGAAATTTTCTCTGAATCTGAAAAGGAACTGGCACCAGCACTAAAACAAAGGAATTGACACTATCCAACGGCAATCCCTTTGTCTTCAATCCATGTGCACTACTCTTAAGAAAGTTTAACGGCCCAGATTAAATATTGAGACTGCATAGGAATTAAAGTATGTTAACTTGATGCATCGAGCAAAGAATTTTTATTGAAATTAGGTTAAGGAAATTATATGAGGGAATAAGTCAGAATTAAGATCATAAACCATGACATTAGGAGAGAAAAGAATAATTATTACAGTACTGTTCACCCACCGTTTGTAGGTCTCTCCTTGGCATTTTGCCAAGAATAGTCGATTTATGCTGAAAGGGAGAAAGAAATGAAGGATGTACGAATTGGTCACCAACATGCGAAATCACGTTTTCTTCTCTGTCGCTGTACTAGTACTAGCTTGATTTTTGTTGTCGCTTTTTTGCATTATTTTTTATTATTAATTTCTATGATGGATCCAGTACAGTCAACAAGTTCTGTTATTAAACGTTTCAGTAGCTCTTGCAAAAGAATACTGAATAATGTGCTGACATTCTGCGAAAAAGAATCGTCAGAAGGCTGTCTCCTTGTTCCCCTTTCTCAAGTCATAAAACGTGCAAGTGCAATTGCGGGCGTATCGGGGTCGACTGCTAAAAGAATTCGTAGGGAATCAAAAGGTGAAGGTAAGCCAAAATTTAAATCTCCTTAAAAAAAGCACCAGAGAAAGAAAACCATCGAAACTGTAGCTTTGAATGATTTTGATGTAGACGTTATAAGAACTATTCACGAATTTTACGTGGTCGAGAAAAAAGTGCCAACTGTTCCGAAATTGATTCCTGTGCTTAAAGAAAAAATTACTTTTCCTTGGAAAAGAGAAACTTTAAGGAAAATACTTCATGAAATCGGATTTTGTTTTAAAAAGTCCCAGAATAAAATGAAACTCATCATGGAGCGAAGTGACATTGTTTTATCTAGAACGCAGTATTTGAGAGCAATAAGACATTTCAGGGAGGGGAAAAGACCAATTGTGTATCTAGATGAAACTTGGATTGATAGTAATTTAACTTATGGAAAATGTTGGCAGTCTAAAGAAGAATGTGGAGTGCTACAAACCGGAAATGCCTCGCGGTGCATAATAATTTTGTGTGCGGGTGGAGAAATGGGTTTTTTACCGAATTCAAACTTGCTATACAAAGCCAATTCAACTACTGGAGATTACCATGGGCAAATGAATTCTACGATCTTCGAAAAGTGGGCAGAAGAAAAACTGATTCCAAACCTTCCTAAAAATGCCGTTGTTATAATTGATAACGCTTCATATCACTCTATTCGATTAAACAAAGTTCCAAATTGGTCTAATAAGAAGCAAGTTCTTATGGATCTGCTCTCTGCAAATAACATTTCTCATTCCCCAGATATGCGAAAAATTTAATTGCTTAATTTGGTCAAAAGAAACTTGCCCACAACTAAACTATTTAAATTCAACACGATGCTCAAAGAGCATGGATTTCTAGGTTTGAGGCTACCACCATATCATTGCGATATTAATGCTATTGAGTATGTTTGGGCAGAAGTGAAAGGTTTCATTCGCCATCTCAACGTAACTGGAGATATTGACATGTCAAAACTTTTTAAGCTTTCAGAACAGGCGATTGAAAGTATTACAGTTCAAAACTCTCATGTCACCTCATTGGAAAATATGTATTGGGACAGACAGGGAATTATCAAAGAATTATGCGAACCTTTGGTGATCAGTTTAAGTGAAAGTGATGGCGATTTGGACACCGATTCAGATGACTCTGAAGATTAAAAGGATTTGATAATGGTATTTTTTTTCCAACATTTTTTTTGCATGGGCTTGTTAAAAGAGTCGCAACAAGTCATAAATAATTAATCGGTTTAAGACATTAAAGTGTCTCAATTCTCTCAACCATAAGTTTAGAATTTCTAAGTTCATTTGAAAAAATTTCTGTTTTTCTGTATAATTATTTTTATTTTATAGAAAACTTTCTTAAAAATAAACTTAGTTAAATTTTTGTTTTATGCTATACCTTTTTTAATTTTGTTAATACTCTACGTACATTTTTCCAACTGTTATACAAGCATAATAGTTACACTTTAAAAACAGCAATGTTCATAAAAGAAAAGCTAAATTTTCCAATCTGTAATAATAAACAAACTCATCCCAGAAGGGATGAGTTTGTTTTCCAATATTCCGATAATAGGGTAATCAATCTCGTCCCAGAAGGGACGAGATTGATTACTCTATTATCGGAATGGATTCTCCTTTTTCTGACATGCGCAGAAGTGTCGAGGGATCTCTAATCAGTGGGCGAACTATAGTACCTTAAACACTGATCTATGTACTATCCTTCAATGGAGTAAGGACATTCTGACCATGTTCAATGCTGCCAAATCAGAGTTTTGCCTTTTCTCTTGCAAAAGAAATCTTGGCTCACATTCCTTAATCTTCAGTAATACACAAATCACAAGACAAGATCAGATTTCTCTTTGCTTGGATTAACATTTCCTTCTGGCACAAGCACATTTCAACAGTAGCTTCCTCAACATATAGAAAACTAGCCATTCTCTTTCATTCAACATGCTATTTTACACCCATCCAACTCTTAACAATATACAAATCCAAAATTTGCCCATGCTTAGAATATTACTCACATGTTTGAGTTTGGTCACCTAAAACTTCTCTAAAATTTCTTGATGCTGTCCAGAGGAGAGCAATTCAGCTCATAGATTATCCTTTTCATGCAGGTTCTCTTCAATCTTTAGCTCACAGACAGTGTTTCAGTTGTCTAGTGAAATGCCTATTCTATGGGTACTTCAATGGTCATTGCTCCAATGAGCCTGGCAACCATCAGTTCTCTGCTTTGTGTTGCACCTGTTAATACAAGAGCAGAAATACCCCTTTACTTTTCAGCTGTAAACACACCAAACCTGCTTTTCTTCACCTTTCATTCCATCTCCCTCCATCCTATGGAACGGTCTACTGCAAGAAGTATTTCCGAACAGTTACAGCTCTTAAAAAAAAAAGTCAATGAATTTTTCTATCTGACTTCTTTTCACCTGCACCCCAGACACAGTACTGATGTGGTTATAGGTCCTTCAGTCTCTCATGTATGGGATCAACATATAAAAAAAAAGTTGATTCTTACTATGGGGGTTGCTTAAGGGTTAAAGCTAAAATTACTGAAAGGAGACCTCCCCTCACATAATCTTTTACAGATTGTGGAGAACTGACTAGAGCTTGTAATTTATCCAATCTCATCTTTTCATGGTGCATTCCATTAGTAGGTATCTACTTGGATAATGAACAAAGGAGGATGGGTTGACAATATGTGATTTAACCAATCAAATTGTAATGTAAACCAAAATATAAAATGATGGCATAACATGATGGAATTTCATGCTGCCTGGGAACTAGGGAAAGCAGTGAAAAGTCTACTGGAACAAACTCTGCAAATCACCATCAACAGAATACAAGATGCACCCTCAACATAAGAGGGATCAGCAGAAAAGAAATGAAACTGGTAGAAGTGAACTAAAGAGGTACCAAGTTGGCATATTTCAATGTTATGTCACTGAAAGAAAGAAGACAAGCAGTTGTGATCCTTCTAAATGACCATTACAAGATGTTAGATTCAGACGATAATCAGGGAAAGGAAGGAGTAGATATAGTATTAATTATTAAACAAAAGGGTATGTTTGAATGGTAGACAACATCAAGCAGAGATGATGTGGGAAAACATCAAAATAGGAATTGTGCAGTCCACAGAATGTGCTGCTAAGGAAGAAGTGGTTGAAGTTTTTGAGTCATTAGAGAAGGAAGATGACACATAAACAAAGAAAAAGTTAGTCCTTGTTGGAGATCTTAAATGTTAAAATGTTTTGAAATTTGGAGAAAAGAGCAAATCTCATAATAATGGTTAGTACCTGTTGGATTTCTTTACATGGAGTGATTATTAACCGTAACATGTTCCTGCATAAAAACACATGGAAAGAAGACATAAGACAAGTACATAAATTCACATGGAGAGAAGACATAAGAAATAGGAAAAGTCTCATTGACTATGTTATTGTTGATTTCAATATCTTTGCACTGGTTCAGGACACAAGATTATGCAGGGGATTCGAAATAGGGAGTGATCGCCATGTAGTTTTGAGTAGGATAAAATTGAATATCATATTGAAAAGAAATAGTGTATAAGAAAGTTTTAAAAAAAATCATTTCAGCACTTTCAGAGGTGAATTGTAGAACTCAAATATATTAATATTATTTAAGAAAAAAATCAAAGATTTTGACAACAAGAACCAAAGTTCAGAGACTCACTGGCAGACTCTGAAGAAAACATTGCTTCAGCCAGGGAAGTATGTGTTCCTGGAGGATACAGAGAAAAATGTAAGAAAGCAGAGCATTGTGTAAAAGTGAGCTAAAGAAGTGCCAAGTCGACATAATTAGTGTTATGTCACTGAAAGAAAGAAGACAAGCAGTTATGATCCTCCTGAACAATCATTACAAGATGTTACATTCAGACAATGATCAGAGAAAGGAAAGAGTAGATATAGTATTAAACATTAAACAAAAGAATATGCTTCTTGAATGGCAGGCAACATCAAGCAGAAGCAATGTGGGTGAATATCAACATGAGAAGTATAGCCCACAGAATGTGGTGCTATGGAAGAAGTGGTGGAATTTTTTGAGTTATTTAGAGAAGGCAGACAAAAGTCCTGAGAAGACTTTGGTAAGAATATAGGAAATACTCCTATATTCTTACCAGGAAGGTGATAAAATATTTTGGAGGCTATTGAAAATGCTTATGAATGGAGGAAAGAGTACTATAGAAATAATCAGAAATGAGAAAGGTAAAATGAAAACTGAAGATAAAGATATTATAGATGTCTGGAGTAATTACTTTGAAAAACTATTGAATGAAAAGAAATGATAGAACAGTCATAGAAAATATTCAAGCAGAATGCAATCAGGAGTCTATATCAAGACTTGAGATTAAAAAAAAAAAGCCATCAGAAACCTGAAATATGGAAAGTCAGTTGGAGTAGATGATATTCAAGCTGAAATTGCTCAGATATGGAAGTATAAAAGTTTTACAGTGCATAATTCAGATAGTAGCCTGGTCACAGGATCCACTTCCAGACAATTGGAGTAGAGCTCTCATAGCACT
Organism: Typopeltis vanoorti; assembly: GCF_054136105.1. Lineage (NCBI taxonomy): Eukaryota > Metazoa > Arthropoda > Arachnida > Uropygi > Thelyphonidae > Typopeltis > Typopeltis vanoorti. The sequence continues at coordinate 111,739,406 of NC_143555.1, read as the reverse complement.
CATCTATAAAAAGGAAAGTAAGTGAATATTAGAATTATAGAGGACTTACAGGGTATTCCATGTAAGATTTATGCAAGCATACTTGAGAAGAAACTTGAACAAACTAGGTTGTTATGGTTGAGATTTTCACTTTAGATAAATAGTTGAGAAGTCATGGGTATGTAACAAGGATCTGTATTGGAGTTTGTAGATCTGGAAAAAAGCATATGACAAGAGAAAAGCTGTTCCAAATGCTACAATTATATGGTGTAAATGATACATTATATCTAGCAATACATGGTTTGTATTTGAGTTGTTAGAATTGAAGGAGGTATGATGGTTCGATGTTATCTCCATACAGTTTATAATATTTTACTATTCTTAGTTTAGTTTGTCTTTTTGGTTAATACTTATTTTATCTATCTACTTCCTTACCTAACATTACTTCTTGCACCCCCCCTTTTTTTTTCTGCTGCTAGTTAGACTTCCTTTTGAAGATCTATCTAATGTGACAGTCCCTAAGCAATCGCACAATATCAATTAAATTTATTTTTCTTAATGACTGTGCCACTTAATTGATGTTTTTTGTTCGAAAGTCAGGGCGAGAAGGAGACAAAAACTAATCTAACACTTCTATACAATTTCCAAAAATGTAAGTTGTGGTTCGTTGCTAAATTTTACTCCCGCAGGTTCATTAATGTTTTTTGGGATAGTGCATTGGCTTAGGAATGAGAACCAGGTATTTATAAAAACAAAACGTTTATTATCACGACAATGATATGATACAGAGCATAAGAAAATTTGATTAAAGATTAACTTAAACAAAATTCACATTAAATCACAAATTAACTCGTTATCTAAACAGCATAAGCTATAATGCTTTCACTAGCAGAATAATTTAATCTTGCTTGGCATTAAGTATTTTCTATGGCACAATCTAGCTCATAAGTATGTATAATTATTCTATGTTATATTAAACTTATATAACATTATTTCAAGCATCTTATGAATTAGACAACGTTAACAAAACATCTTTTTCCTCCCAAAAAATGTTCACATATAACCGCCAGTTAACAAATAATCTTTGTTATTTGAGATTATTTGTTACAATCTAGTTACAATCGTATTACATACTGCAAACCAAATGAAGGCTTACTTGTTAACAAATCTCGAGAGGAAAGTCCGATTTCTTTAGTGACACACGTAGGAACTTTCAACAGATCAATCCTCGATGGTTTCCCTTCGACATACACACTGGAGTTCTGCTGCAGCTTAGAGCGAGCGGGCGGCAGGCATACATCTCGCACCGGCGGCAGGAAAAACGATTATCCTTCTACTCGGGAAGGAGCCCTCTTAGGTGAAGAGTATAGGTCCAAGAGAAAATCAGCCAAAGGTAAAAAAAAGCCCCAAATCACGTGCTGTATTGCCCTTTTATTTTATTCTCAGTCCTTTCTTCTAAATTCGGAACACCCCAGGATTAGCCACAAGCAATGAATGAATCTACGTCATCGCTGGCTGCTTGACCTTACGATTTTGGTGACGTTCGGCGCTAATCCGGATTATTTCTTTCTAAGCTCTTAATAACAATTCTTGATTGAGGTGCACTTTAACAGCATTTATACTTTTACATTTTTATATTATTGCAACTAGATACATTCTTTTATATTAATATTTCAGACAAAATTTATTGTAAAATATTTAGCGAGGGGGGGAGGGGGGGGCACTGCCACCCAGGTTAAGAACCACTGGTGTAGCCTAATCTGCTTCCATTTTCTTTTTATTGTTTCTGTTTTGGTGTAGATTGATTTGTTTTCTCCCATTGTTTGAAATTCTCTTTGGCCAGTATATTCCCATTATCTTTCTATTATGTAAATCTGCAGTTTATTTAAATTCCTTTTGGTTAATTTCCAGGTTTCAAATTCATATATAGAATAGTCTTTACATTTGCTAATCTTATTTAAAAAAAGAAAAAAAAAATCAGCTAACGCCTTTTTATTCCCATATCGGAAGTAGGCAAGGCTGTTTTAGCCCTTCCAAATTTTTGGAGACTGAGTGGGCAGTTCAATCTCCACTGGTACCCAAGCCTATCACTAATTAAGTGGCATGCAGTGAAGAGAATGGCTCAACAAGTGTCGCCATCTCGTGGTCCTTAACCCTAACAATATCTTTAATGTCTGAAATAGTTTGTTCTATGATCGATTTTCTTGAGTTTACGGGACAAAAAAAACCTGAGTTTCTGGGAGAAAAAACCCACTTGCCCGTGCCAGAGATTGACTAACTCAGGAACCAGTCGAAAAAAGGCTTAAAAAAATTTCCTCTAGTCACCGAATAGACTCGAAACCAAGTCTTCTTTCTTGCAGTCAAGTGTCATGGTGTGCAAATGCTACATCCACTGAGCTACACAGGGCTATCTTATTTTTATCTTGAGATTTATTTCTTTACTTATCCATATATTTTTCATTGTATTGAAGGCAATTTGAGCTTTTTGTATATATTCTGCTGATAATTTTTTATCCTCTTCTGTTCCTTCTTCAGTGCTTGCCACTGATCCTACACATACAAGCCACTGAATTATGAACCTTTATGTGGATGTATGTAAATGTCACTTACGCTGCTTACATGCAAAATACTTGGTCACATGCATCACCACGTGTTCTAGGCAACTATTTAAGAATGCTGCTGATCATCATCAATGGTGTTAATCACAATCAAAGGAAAAAACAAAGGATCTTTGGGGCTTTGACAAAGGGCTTATTGTGGGTGCTTATCTGGCCAGAGTCACAATTTTGAAAACAGTATGACAATCTTTTGCTTGTAGTAGTTTATTATTATTTCTAAAACCTCTTCATACTTTCCTTCTAGTTTGCTCTGGCTTTTTATTTCCTAAAACTAAAATTATCAGTTATGGGAAGAAGTATCATTGCTTCTGTTGTTGTACAGGTTAGTAACATGTATTCCCCCCCCCCCCCCCCCCAAGTAATTCCTTAATCTGGTTGTCGGGAACTTTTTTTTGAGGAGTTTTCAACTGAATTAGCTGATATCTTCTGGCGGCATTCAGATTTTTCTTCCCAAATTTTCTCAGGTTTATCCCTCCCAATATGCAAAATGTAAATAGAATTAACTATCTTGTCATAGCATTAAGTTTTTATAAAGCTGTTGCTTTTTATGTAAATCTATTCATGGAGGCTGTAAACTCATTGTACCACCACTGGACTACACTGCTTGGAAAGAAGTCAACAGACATCCCCCATGGACAAGGTACATTGTGCCATGTAACTTTTTTTTTTATTTGATTTTTATGGTGCAAAAACATCAAAGGTAATGCTGCACCAGAACACAGGTCACAGCAGTACATATGGTAATTGATTAGTAGGACAGTTGCAAACATCCATGCCCTTGGTGGGATTTGAACACACAACCTCTTGGCTGGAAGCAGATATGCTAACCACTCAGCCAACCAGGTCAGCTGCCATGTAATGAGTCATATTTGTAGCCAGTATAAATTGTAGGAATATGATGCTCTTAAGTCAGTGCAACTGTATCCAGATGAAATGGCTGCAAGAAGGGAACTGACAGAGTTTGAAAAAACCATTATGATGGGTTGCTGTGTTGCAGGCCTGTCTGCTCAACAAATTGTTGACAAATTGGGCCATCCCAGGTTAACAGTCAGTGATACCATACTGAGATGGAAGCATAGGGAGACAGCTGCAAGTTCTACCTATAGTGGACAACTCACCACACTCACTGAACGTGACCATCGGTTGCTAGAAGAATAATATGTAAAATCCACATTTGTCGGCCAACACATTTAATGTGGAGTTCTGGGCATCAACTGGGACATGAATCTGCACAAAAACATTCAGAACCAAGGTTCACAACATGGATTTCCATGGTAGGATTGCAATATGCAAGCACCACATTACTCAAACCAACACGTCGCATCATCTTTAGTGGTGCAAAGATCGTGTACAGTGGGACATGGAAGCTTGAAAAGGTGTGTTATGCAGCAACGAATCACGGTACATGCTCTACTGAGCAGATAGATGGATGTGGGTGTGGCAGCTGCCCAGTGAATGTCTCTTACCAGTGTGTGTAACCCCAATTATGAAATTCAGAGGTGGCAGATGGTATGGTCCTGTTTTTCCTGGTTTGGCCTTGGACTTCTGTTTGTGGTGCCACTCATTTGAACTCTGAGAGTATCTGAACATTCTGGACAATGCAATGACATTTCTACACAACTGACCATTGTCTCTTTCAGCAAGGCAATATACTGTGTCTTAAGGGTGCTGCTGTAACTGCATTGTTTGTGGACATGAACGTCACCACACTTGACTGGCTTCCACAGAACCCTGATCTCAACCCTACTTAACCTTTGTAGGATGAACAGGAGCATTGGGTGAGGTCAAGGGACATCCATCCCATAACAGTCCCAAAATTCCCATTGATCATTATTGTATGCTTGTGGAAAGTATGCTCCATAGGTTGCTGCAGTCATCGCAGCGAAAGGAGACCCTACATCTTATTAAGATGGGTGCCATGGGCATCCGTAGACTTCTTTCCAAACAGTGTAAGTGTTAGATAATATGGAAATCCTGCAATAGAGACCAAACATGGAACTTTTTAAGTCAATAAACAGGATGACACACCAAGCCATGAAGTTCTTCTCTCATCTAACATTCCCAAACATTGTAGATGATATTGTTTACTAGCAAAATCATTATAAATATATGTGAGTTTCACTAGGTGGGAAATGACCAGGAACAGGGGCGGCTCATGCATAGGCACTGCAGAACTGCAGCACCCCCAATTTTTCTCAATATATATAAATATATTTATTAATTTATTTACATTTGCTTGTAATATTTAATTTTATCATCAACCAATCCTATACAGTTCTCTTATTTTGTATAAAAACTAACACAAATCCATCTTGTAGCACTTAGGAGAGCGAAGGATGCTAGCAGCACTGTGTTTATGACAGTGTTATATTGTTACGTGTACAAGCATATGCACATCATAGTGAGATGCTAGCTATTAGTGTAATGCGGCACTGTCCATCACACAGTTCCACTGTTGTTTATATGCAGTTTGCACCAGTAGTAGAGTGTTTGTAGTGCTTATCGTGTTTACTCCATCTCTTTAAATATTTGGACATTATAATTAAAGACATAATATTTGTTATAGTTTTAATTTTAGAACATTATTGGGGTTATGATAATGGATTTTATTTTTAAGTAATTTTGAATTATACTAAACTGTATAATTTTATCGATAATAAACAATACTGTTTCATGTTTAATTTTTGTTTAAAATTTTTACCACAATTTTGATATTTTATCCAAACACGTATACACTGTACTTACAGTGTGTATGTATATTTTGAAAGTTGCAGCACCCCCATGATTTCAAGCCACGAGCTGCCACTGACCAGGAAAGGCATGTGTGTGTAAATCAGTGGAAAACTATATTAAATTTCTTGATATATATCAGACTTCAGATTATCTAATATCTTATAATTTCAAATAATCTGTATTTTAACTTGTTAATGTCATAATGTGTACTAGCTTTTAGCTTTGTGGGCTGTAGGAGCAGATGCTCTTTTTCATAAGTATGTTGTAATTTTTACATTAGATTTGTTTTCTTGTGTAATGCACATTCACTCTGATACTCTAGCATTGATGAATATAACAATTATGTACAATTTTTGTGTATAATTTGAGTAGTGTTGAAACATGATATTTCAAACTTGTATAACCACTGAATTTTTATTAATATCAAATTTAGTTACAGATGGTAGTTCTTTTGATGCCGCTAATCACAAATACATCCTAGTAAATAAAAGTGCCGGTAAAAAAGAAATGAAAAAAGAGAGTGAAGATGACGGTACAAATGCTAATTGTCAAATGAAGCATATAACTGAAGTTGTTTCCCAAGAGACTGGTGCTCCAGAGGAAGCTGAGAGTATTTGTCTTTATCAGAAGAGTCATTCTAACCAAAAGCTTCCAGAAAATGACATTCAGACTTCTTCAACAGTTATTTTGCCAAGTGTATCACCATCAGAGGATATTACAATTAGCAGCGAAAGCAGTTCAACTACAGTTTTGGACCATGAACCAAGTAATCATATCCATGATGATGATGAGCCAACCATTGATTCCCAAGATATCCAAAAGATACAGGTGAAATTATCTGTCTTCTTATGTGATAAAACTTAACAGCATATGGTATATTTTTTAAACTTAATGAAGATATTAAAAAGATGAATAACATTATATTAATTTCTTTGATTGTTGAATCCTGATTATTTCTAGTGGTGCACAGAGGTACTCCAGTTTAACAAAATATAGTTGAACTTCTTGGTAACAATATAGACTCCTGCCTTTCCTAATCTGTAGTAGGATCTAAGTGATCTAAAATGTTTTTAATTTTTTTTAATTGTTGTTGGTAAAGAATTTGTAAATCCAGAAACTGAATATTTTTGGCAAACAGGTTCTTTTTGGGTGAAAAATCCTTTTTTTGTAATACTCCTTTTTGGGTATTTTAAAATTTTATGTAATGTTATTATCAATCTAGGTCTACTGTCTGGTGAGACTCAGTGAAATAGTGAGGTCATCCTTAGTTCCCCCAAGATGGATGATCTCACTATTATGTTATGTCAACATTAGAAAGTTGAGTTTTAGAGAGAGAGGGGGGGGGAGGGGGGAACAGATAGATAGTTGAAGAGGTCAGAATATTTAATGGATTTTGGAGAGCGATACAGACAGCACATGAAATGGGTAGGTCCACAACTCAAATTGGCTTCCCTTCTCCAGTTTCATCAAACAAGGAGGGATGTTGGGTATTTTTCTGTTAGCAGTGGCCTAACACGGATCGTCACTCTTCCCACCAGAATACCTGACAATGCCCTCCAATTTGCCAACACACTTTATCTCTTCCTAACAAGTTCCCCTTCCAAGTATGCTGTGGATGGCAGTTTTCCTCTTGGTAACTGATCATAACCTCAAACAGGTCTCTTTTGCCACAGAACAACCTTCACCCACCAGTTCTTAAGTCCTGAGTCCTTTGGTATTACAAGGGTGCCAAATGGGATGACTTCCTCCTCCTTCCCTTGGTCCAAGTACTGCTTCAGTTCTCCTGATCCAAACGCCTGCCCAGACCAAATAACAGAAATCATCCTCACAAGAATGAAGGGCTTCATCCCTTATTCCACTTCAAATTCACAGTCACCATCCAATCCTTGGTTCTCAAAAAAGTATGCCATTGCATTAAACGAATGCATTGGCATACAATGCATGTAAATGTAATGTATGTAAATGACCTGCCTTCTCATGTGCTGATTTATTCATGGAAAATTTGAAGAAACATTTCCTCACATCTATAAACAAGAAATCTTTAGTTTGGTGGAGAGATATAGATGGCATCTTTATCATCTGGAAATACCATGTTGCTGAGTTGAGGTTCTTTCAACATTGGACATTGAACTATAGTTGAACACTGTCATAAGAATACATACATACATACATACATATATACATGTTATCTTTGAACAGACTGGCCACTCTGCTTTGATTAGAATAAAAGAACTTTAAGAGTATACTGTGTTTTTGGAATTGACACTAGGCATAGAATTCTTTGGAACCAGACAAAGAATTTTCATTCCATCAGGCTCAAATTTGATTGCGACTTTTCCTTAAACATCTAAAATGCTACGAAATTGTATGAACCTTAACTGCTCCGACAGTATGCCAATCTCCAAGTTTTGGGAAGCGATTTCTATTAACTTTTTAATTTTATTTTTAATCTGCACAAATTATTATAATTGTCCCTTTGAACTCTGATAGTGTAGTCCTATCAACTCAAATGTGATGGATCATTTTGCTGCTGTATCCTCAAATTTGAGGTGAGGGACTGGGATTTCTACATTGCATTTGAGTTATCCTCAACTGTATTAAATAAATTTGTAATGTGCATATTTTATTTTTAACTAATCTATTTTAAGTTATTTTCGACCCAATAGTTTTAACCCACAAACATGCAACTATATACATAGAGGGATTCCAATTTAATGCATGCACTCTACCGTTTCGTTATTCAAATTCCTTATTGTTGTTCATTGTTTGCACTAAAGATGTCTTACAATATGTAAGACAAAATATCTGCATAATAAATTTAGTTTTTGCTGTGATACACATGTGATTCTATAGTTATTATATTTGCATACCATTGGAGCAATCCCAATCTACATGTAAGAAAGGGGAGGGGGAGACAGAGTGACACAAAAGAAACAGAAAACTTGCTCTGGAGATCAAATATGACAACCACTTCAGGATTCTGTTAGCTAATGAACTGATTTATCAGTCAGTGAACGCCATCTACCTCTTATGGATCTAGGTGACATTTCTTCTAGTTAGGGAAGATATGATAGAGGTGAGCTGAGACAAAAAGCTATGATTGTGAATAAGTCGGTGCTCAGATTGTGCAGCAGAAATGTTGTGGAGTTTGTGGATGTGTGGAGTGAGTTTAATGAAAAGAAGGATTTATATAAGGCAGATGGCTTGCATTTGAATGGAATTGGGGTCAGAAGTTTTGAGAAAGTGCTGTTCGGTGAGAGTTCGGAACACAAAGTCAGGGAAACTAGAATGTTCAGGAGAGATACAGGTGAACGTGGGTTCAGACAACCTAGAGATTAGTAAATGAGAGAGTGAACACATGATGAAATGTAGTACCCCAGGTTCTTAACTTTAGTGGAATAAGCAAGACAAGTTGTAAGGTAGGTTATGGGATGAAAGGGATATCGCAGTTCATGTATAATAATGCCAGCAGTATTCAAAATAACAGCATGCAGTATTTTTTTATTGGTTAGCACAGCTTGACCAAAAGTGATTGGCATTAGTGAGACTTGGTTGACTGAGGATGATGTGATTATAATATGATAAATTTCTTAGGAATTATTTTTGTAAATTCATTGTTCTTGTTAGTATGCTGATATGATATAAAATGGCAGTGAAAGGCCAATCATTGCATAGGTAGATGCAGAAGACAAGTAAATAGTATGGATTTTTTAGAAATGGTATGGTGCCTTGAATGTGGTATGTATGTGTGTGTGGGAAGATGTCATGGATATTTGTGTAGAGAGGTTGAATAAGAGAGATGAGTGAGTGTTGGTATGTAGCAAGTGCAGTATTCTGCTGGACCACGAGGCTTATTTAAAAATGAGTTTAAATATCATTAGGGAACACGGTGTCATAACTGAAACAGCAGTTTGAAGAAGATTGTGCAAATGTTCAGAAAGTATGTGGAAATGATAACAAGGAAAGAGTTCTATTGATGATAAAGTGGGCAATAATGATGTTGAAAAATAGTGCAGTTAATGACATTGAAAAACAGTGAAGTTAACATCAACAGCAGGGCTGATGGCAAACATTTAAGATTGGATATTAGGAGGTTGTTGATAAGGGTAAAAGATAATAGTGTGATAGGAATGGTCGTCAGGGTGTTGACCAGGTATGACAGTGATGAGATGAGGCAGAAATCAAGGATTATGAATGATATGTTAGTTGAAATATGTGGAGAGAAAGGAGTGTAGTTTGTTAATGTGTGTGGAATGAGTTTGAAGGACGATTTGAACTATATAAGAGTGATGGACTATATTTGATTGGTTTTGGTGTGAGTCATTTGGAGACACTGCTGCTGGAAGGGAGAGTAATGAGTGCAAAGAATGAATTTGAGAAAGTAAGAAGTAATGTGAAAGAGCAGCAGAGTAAGGAAGGAGAGATTGAAGTAGTGCTTATAAGGATATCCTGACCTTCATGAAGATAGAAAGGGTAAAAAGGAAGGTGAAGTATGGACATAGTTATGTCCACACAAGGTAGAGATGTGAATGGGGAATGGTGGCAGTGGTTTTGAGTCAGTATGGTGTGTGATTAGAGTAAATAAAATAGAATGAAATACTTAGTTGCATGTTGCTATAGACCTGGTAATGTGGAGTATGGTGACCATGAAATGTATAAGAAAATTAGCCAGGCAAATAGGAAAAGGGTAATTTTAATTGGGGTGTTTAAGGTCAAAGCTGTATAACTGGGAAGAGATCTCCATGTAATCTTTTAAGGAATGCAGAGAACCGATGGGGCTTCTCACCTAATGGACATTAGGTCAGAAGTCCCATTCATTCATTCTCCTTCCATCTATCACATTCTCGTAGTGCACCCTGTTAGGTATCTACCTGGATACTGAACAAACGAGTTTGGGCTGACAATTTGGTATTTAGCTGACCAAATTGTATTCTTATTGGCTTAAACCACAGTGTTAAATGATGGTACAACATGACAGAATTTCATGCCGACTGGGGACGTTGCCGACTTACACAAGGCTCCCATTGTTTTCGTGAGGGAACCAGGGTGAACCACGAACACATCCCAATTCAAAATTCAGAACAAATCCTAGAACATGTACCAATCTTTTTGAACAAAGTTGAAGAAGATGTACTCTCAATTTAAGAAGCATCAATGGAAAAGAAATGGAACTGGCAGAAGAAATCTTGTTTTTAGAGAAACTTGAAACTTTGAGCCATAGTTCTATACAATATATATACACAAAAACACAAAGTAAAAGTATTATTTATTAAATATACTGCTATATATTTCAGTCTGAAATTAACAGACCAGTGGCTTAAAAAAAATAATAGTGTGATAGGAATGGTATTCACAGTGTAAAACATAACACCAATAACATTGTTTTTCCCTGTTATGACTAACCTTTTCTGCAGTTAAAGCATAACACTATTGGAGATTTAACATCATACAGCTCATTTTATTTCAAATAAATCAGTTGTTTGCATTCTACCTTTTAACTGTTTTTTAAGGCTACTGACGATGGGCTGTTAATTTCAGACTGAAATATAAGGCAGTATATTTAATAAATAATACTTTTACCTTGTGTTTTCATGTATATATTGTTTAGTAGAAGAATTGGATAAGTACTAGATTGACATAATAGGTGTGACTGAAACAAAGAGGACAAAAACAGATGAGATCTTTCTAAGCAACAAATACAAAATGTTATATTTTGGCAATAACAATCAGAGAAAAGAGGGAGTTACCTTAGCATTCAACACTAAATATGAGGATAATCTTGAATGGCAGGCAATATAAAGTAGAGTGATGTGGGCAAATATCAGAATGGGGAACTGGACAATGAGACTTATTTGTGCTTACCAAGGAAGAAATGGAGGAATTTTTTGAGGCATTAGAGAAGGCAGCTGGCTCAATAAAAAAGGAAAAGTTAATCTTTGTTGGATATCTAAACAGCAGGAAATGACATAGAAATATTTTGGGAAAATTTGGAGAAAAGGACAAAGCTAATAATAATGGTAAATGCCTACTGGATTTCTGTTCAGGACATGGATTAGTTATTACTAACGTTCCAACATAAAAACGTGCACAAATTCACATGGAGAGAAGATGCAAGAAATAGGAAAAGTCTCATTGACTATGTTATAGTTGATGTGATGTTTTCCCACTGGTTCAGGACACCAGAGTATACAGAGGATTTGAAATAGGAAGTGATCACTATTTAGTTTTGAGCAAAATAAAATTGAATTTCATATTGAAAAGAAGAGTGTATAATAAAGTTTTAAAACAAATCAAGGTTGAACAGCTTTCAAAGGTGAACTGTAGGCTGAAATACACAACCATCATTGAAGAAAAAATGAAAGTATTTGAAAACTAGAATCAAACCTTGGAGATTCAGTGACAAATCCTGAAGAAAACCTTGATTCAGCCAGAGAGACATGTAGTGAGGTTGTCTGTAATTATAGAAAAATCAGAACTCTATGGTGGATTCAGGAAGTTAAAGGGGTAGTGAAGGAAAAGAAGAAAGCTCTTATCAAAAGTTCTTAGCAAGTAAGTCAGCTTGTGCTCTTAGAGAATACAGAGAAAAATGTAAGAAAGTGAAGACTGTTGTTGTTGTTTCCATCGAGTCGTTTTCGACTCCTGGTGATTCCATGAACATACACCTTCCATTCAGATCTGTCCCTGACCATATCTTTCAGAATTTCCAAGTGCATTCCAGTTGCTTCTTTAACTCCATCCACCCATCTGATTCTTGGCCTTCCTCTTCTTCTGCTTCCGTCAACTTTAGCAAGCATCATCATCTTCTCCAGACTGTCATTTGCTTGCATAATATGTCCGAAGTATGACAATTTTTGCTTGATGATCATAGCTTCGAGGGAGCAATTTGGCTTTATTTTGTCTATCACTGATTTATTGGTTTGCTTTGCAGTTCATGGTGTTCTTAGTAAGCGTCTCCAAATTCAAATGCATCTATCTTCCTTCTTTCACTCTTTCTCAGGGTCCAACTTTCACAACCATACAGTACCACAGGGAATACCATTGCTTTCACGATTCTGATTTTGTTGCAAGGCTAATATCTTTATCTTTAAAGATCTTGCTTAAATTTGTCATTGCTTTCTTTCTGAGTAATAATCTTCTTCTTACTTCTTCAGTACAATAACCATCTTGATCAATTTGGGATCCTAGGAGCAAAATCGTTAACTGCTTCTTTTCTCCCCATCTACTTCAAAATCATTAAGTTCACGTTGCCATAACTTTTGTCTTTTTGAGGTTAAGTTTAAGACCATATTTAGCACTTTCTTCTTTAACTTTCATAATAAATTCTTTCCAATCTTCTTTGCATTCTGCTAACAAGGTGGTATCATCTGCATACCTCAAATTATTAATATTTTTTCCACCAATTTTAATTACAACTGAAGACTCCTCCATCCCTGCCATGCTTAAAATGTATTCGCTGTACAAGTTAAACAGGTACGGAGATAAAATACATCCTTGTCACACCCTTTACCTATTGTAAAATACTCAGTTTCTCCACGATCTATTCGGACAGTAGCTTCTTGTTCATATTAAAGATTCATCAGAAGGATAATGAAATGCTCTGAGACTCCCATTGTTCTTAACACATTCCACAGCTTCACATGATCTACAGAGTCAAATGCCTTGCTATAGTCAAGGAAACAAAAGGTAGACATTCTTGTGATATTCCTGTGCTCTTTCTATTATCGATCTCACATTAGCGATTTGATCTCTTGTTCCTCTGCCTTTTTTGAAATCCTGCCTGTTCGTCTGGCATTGCTCTCTTCATGAATGGTTCCAGTCTTTTCTCAATAATCTTAAGCAAGACTTTACTTGCATGAGAAATCGGTGCTATAGTGCTATAATTTTCCCACTCTCTTGCATTGCCTTTCTTCAATAAAGATATATAAACTGATTTTTTCCATTCCCCAGGCCATTTAGTTGTGATCCGAATTTGCTGACATAGAGTTGTTAAAATTTTAACTGCCTCTTCTTCCAGGGCTTTGAGCAGCTCAATAGGTATTCCATCTCCTCCTGGTGCCTTCTTACTGGATAGCTGTTGAGTGATCACCTCACTTCATTCTCCAGCAGTACTGGTTCCTCTGTATAATCTTACTCTTCAAATTTCTCAGTAATTTTGGAGTCCTTTCTGTAAAGGGTTTCTGTATACTCTTTCCATCTTTCTTTGATGTCTGCAGCTTCTGTAAAATATCCTTTGTGTTTACTTTTCAATATTGTCACCTTGGCACTAAACTTCCCTGTTAGTTCTCTGATCTTTATGAAACGATCTCTTGTTTTTCCTTTCTTGTTTTGGTCTTCTACTTGTTGGCATTCCTGGTTAAAGTATTTTTCCTTGTCTCTTCTGGCTTGTCATTGAAACTCTGCATTCAAATGCCAAACTTCCTGCAAATTTCCTGTGGCCTTCATTTTCCTCCTTTCCTGAGCAGTTTTGATGGCATCTTCTGACAGCCATTTAAACTTCTTCTTACAAAGTGTTGGAATATTCTTCTTTGCTTCTGTTTTAATTATATCTTTAATCTCTTCCCATAGTTCATCTGGTTCTCGTTCACACAAATTGAGTGTGTTGAATCTGTTCTGTATACTAATATTGTATTCAGCTGGTATGTTTCCAAGATCATATCTGATCGACATTTGTGTTGTTTTCAGGTTCTGTAATTTCACATGTATCGTAGCCACTAATAACTCATGGTCTGTTCCACAGTTTGCACCTGGAAAAGTCTTGAGAGACTGAATTGCACTTCTCCATCTTCTTTGTCCAAATATATAGTCAATTTGATTTCTGTATTGTCCATCAGGTGATATCCATGTGTACAATCTTCTTTTGTGCTGTTTAAAGCAGGTGTTAGCAACAAACAAAGAATTCTCTGCATAAAATTTAACTAGTCTCTTCCCTGCACTGTTACGAATACCTAAACCAAAACAACCTGTTATTCCTTGTTCCTCAGTCTTTCCCACTTTTGCATTCCAATCTCCGATAAGTAGCCATAAATCGCGCTTTGGTGTTGCATCTATCACTTCTTCTAACTTGCCATTAAATTCTTCGATGTCTTCTTCATCATTCAGGTTTATGCACCCTCTGTAGTGGGTGCATAAACCTGAATGATGGTCATCATTGGATGTCCACTCACTCTGAGAGAAATGATTCTGTCACTCACTGGATTATAACCTAATAAATACCTAGCCATCTTTTTCCTGAGTAAGAAAGATACTCCATTTTTACGACTTGTCTCATGTGTCCTGAGTAATACACCATATAGTCCCCTGACTGAAAATGGCCCATTCCTGTCCATCTAAGTTCACTTATTCCCAATATATCCAGCTTCTTGTGCTCCATTTCCATCTTTATTATTTCCAGCTTACCTTGGTTCATACTTCTAACATTCCAAGTTCTAATCCTGTGGTTTCTTGTGAAACAGGGAGCTTCCCTTTTCCAACCAGAAGCACTGTTACAACTAGCTAAACAAAAGTCATGGGAAGACTTTTGGTAAGAACATAGAAAATAAATATCAGAAAGATACCAAGAAATTATATGCTTAGTTTATTCCTATACCAAGTGTAAGCAAACAAAGTTTGCACCTGAAGTAACTTCAGGATCAGGCAACTCGTATATAGAAACTAATGACTTCACATCACTTGTCTTTGTGAAGTCATTAGCTTCTGTATATGAGTTGCCCAATCCTGAAGTTACTTCAGGTGCAAACTTTGGTTGCTTACACTTGGATTAAGGAATAAACTACTTCTTCTTCACGCATTAGATGTAATCTGTTGTGACCAAGACTTCATCTTCTTTAATGGTATCTTTTAGTCTTTTTCTAGGTTTTCCTGTTCATCTCTTGTTCTTTGGTTTCCAACTATAGTCTTGTTTTATTATTCTCTCTTCACTTCTCTCCACATGTTCAATCCCTTTTATTCTTTGAATAGATACCCAATTGTTTATTGCTTATATTTCACATTGTTTTCTTCTGTCTATATTTTTTTTTATTTTATCTAGTCTAGTTTTATTTACCATCATCATCAAATTCCTGCCATGTACCCTCAAGTGGTGTACAGGATATGATAGTACTACGTGAAAAATTTACATCATTACTAACTTCCTATCTACAATTTTCCTCCAAATCAGTTCTGTTACTTGACTGTCAAGACTCCAACATTATCAGACCTTATATTTTTATCGTATAAGGCACTTTATGCCATATCAATCCACATATATCTTGGTCTTCCTATGGGTCGTTTTCCTTCCAACCTGTCAGAGAAAACTTGTTTTGCTAATCTTTCCTTGTTCATTCTGTTTAAGTGACCATGCCACCTGAGATTAGCTACGCATTCCTGGATGCTGACAATGTCAAGTTCTTTCCTAATATCCTCGTTTTTAATATGATATTGCCATTGATGCCATCTGTTCACGCCTATAATTTTTCTCAAGACTCTCATATCTGCGGTCTCTAGTCTTTGGTCAAGTGTTTTACTTCTGACCCAGCTCTCAGATCCATAAGTTAAAACTGGTTTGAACACTGTCTTGTATACAGCTAATTTAGTGTTCCGACTAATTTCTCTCTTATTCCATATGAATTTATTCAATTGACTTCCAACCACACCAGCTTTGCTGATTCTGTTGTCTATTTCTATATCTTCAGTAAAAATCGTGCCTAAGTAGCTGAAATGTTTCACTTGTTCCACAGGTTCTCCATTCACAACACAGTTGACATTTTCAATGATTCTGCCTATTTTCATTGTCTTTGTCTTTTTATTGCTGACCTTCATACCATATCTATTACAACAGTTATTCAATTTAGTCAGAGAATCTTGCAGACTTGTAGCGGATTTATTTAGAAGTATAACATCATCTGCATAAAGCAAAGAGCTGACAAAGAGCTCTTTTCTCCAAATTTTCCCAAAATATTTTTATATGTCTCACAATTATTTCCTACTCTGCTATTTAGATCCCCAACAAGGATCAACTTTTCCTTTTTCATTGTGTCAGTTGCTTTTTCTAAAGCCTAAAAAAATTCCTCCACTTCTACCTTAGTAGAACCTTCTGTGGGACCATAGGCACAAATAAGTCTCATTGTCCAGTTCCCCATTCTCATATTTGCTCACATTACTCTACTTGAGACTGACTGCCATTGAAGAAGATTAGCCTCGTATTTTGTGTTGAATACTATGGCTACTCCTTCTTTTCCTTGATTGTCATTGCCTGAATATAACATTTTGTATTTATTGCTCAGAAAGATCTCACCAGTTTTGGTCTTTTTTGTTTCAGTCACCCCTATTATGTCGATCTGGTACTTATCTAATTCCTCAGCTAGCTCCATTTCTTTGCCATTCAGGCTTCTTACGTTGATAGTACCAGTCTTTAACTCTGGTGATGTTGAGTTGGGGGTTTGTTTTCAGATTTGTTCCAGTAGCTGACTTTTCGCTGTTCGCCCTGGTTCCCTGACGAAAACAACGGGGGCCTTGTTTAACCAGGCGACGCCTCAGCTGGCATGAAATTTTGTCGTGTTGTACCATCATTTTTTATTTTGGTTTAACCAGTAAGAATACAATTTGGTCGGCTAAATCCCAAATTGCCAGCCCATCCTCGTTCATTCAGTATCCAAGTAGATACCCAACAGGGTGCACCACGAGAAGGTGAGGATTGGACATTAGGTCAGAAGCCCTGGTCGGTTCTCCGCATTCCAGGCCAGCAAGCTTGATAGAATTCTAAAAATCTTGTTTATTCTCTTGATAACTCACTTGTTAGTTTCAAAGGAAAAATGTCCCTGGCATACACTGCCTGAATTCATCTTGATTCACAAGTTTGCCTTTGACAGTGCATTTTCCAAAACATCTTGCTTAAATCTCCAAGAGAACTAAGCTGGAAAATTCCTCAATGCCATTTGCATTTGTACTATTTGTATATCAATTTCATTTATTTTTATTATGAAGACATGAGAAGTCACAAAACTTATAACACAAATGCCTACCATATATGGAAAAGTGATCAGAAGAAGCAAATAATCTGGTAGTGTGTGGGAAAGGCAGGGGTAGGCAGAATGAAAGGGAGAGGAGAAGTCTGTAATTGCAAATTGATCTTAGAATTTACTAGTCTGGTGTTGAATACTTGGATACTGGTTATAACAAATGTGGCTAAAATGGATGGAAACAGATATTTTACAATAATAATTGAAATGTTTAATTATTAAGTTAAGGGGATAAAAATCCCTTATTGTTTTTCAGCCAGTAAGCGAAACTAAGATCGAAAACTATGATCTGTAACGTTTCATGCCAACGAACTGTCAGCATATCCAAGCGTAAGTGACCACTTGGTAGTGCCACCCCATGGCAACTCGTTGCAAAGGTGGAGCAAGCTCCCTCACTGTTCTTGATATTTTCTCATAATGTAAAACACACAGCTCTTAAGAGATGTAGCACTGTTTTACATTATGAGGAGAGGTCACTACCCAGACCGGTTTCAACCTTTTTTGAGGTCTCATCAGTGAGTAGCTAGACCTAGAATATCAGAGTTTAAGTGAAGAAAACTTACATACTTTTGCTATACGATTGCCCGAAAGGTGTGTCACTAATTATATTATATTATAACATAGTATAACTAAGATGAAAAGCCAAACGGCTTTTTTTTTTTTTTTTTTTTTTTTCCGGCGAGGTTGATATAAGTTAAGGGGATAAAAATCCCTTATTGTTTTTCAGCCAGTAAGCGAAACTAAGATCGAAAACTACGATCTGTAACGTTTCATGCCGACGAACTGTCAGCGTATCCAAGCGTAAGTGACCGATTGGTAGTGCCAGCTACTCACTGATGAGACCTCAAAAAAGGTTGAAACCGGTCTGGGTAGTGACCTCTCCTCATAATGTAAAACAGTACTACATCTCTTAAGAGCTGTGTGTTTTACATTATGAGAAAATATCAAGAACAGTGAGGGAGCTTGCTCCACCTTTGCAACGAGTTGCCGTGGGGTGGCACTGCCAAGTGGTCACTTACGCTTGGATACGCTGACAGTTCGTCGGCATGAAATGTTACAGATCGTAGTTTTCGATCTTAGTTTCGCTTACTGGCTGAAAAACAATAAGGGATTTTTATCCCCTTATATCAACCTCGCCAGAAAAAAAAAAAAACAGCCATTTGGCTTTTCATCTTAGTTATACTATGTTATAATATAATATAATTAGTGACACACCTTTCGGGCAATCGTATAGCAAAAGTATGTAAGTTTTCTTCACTTAAACTCTGATATTCTAGGTCTAGCTACTCACTGATGAGACCTCAAAAAAGGTTGTAACCGGTCTGGGTAGTGACCTCTCCTCATAATGTAAAACAATGCTACATCTCTTAAGAGCTGTGTGTTTTACATTATGAGAAAATATCAAGAACAGTGAGGGAGCTTGCTCCACCTTTGCAACGAGTTGCCGTGGGGTGGCACTACCAAGTGGTCACTTACGCTTGGATACGCTGACAGTTCGTCGGCATGAAACGTTACAGATCGTAGTTTTCGATCTTAGTTTCGCTTACTGGCTGAAAAACAATAAGGGATTTTTATCCCCTTAACTTATATCAACCTCGCCAGAAAAAAAAAAAAAAAAAAAACAGCCGTTTGGCTTTTCATCATGTTTAATTATTATTATTATTATTAACATCTGACCTCCATGGAGTCAAAGACTCATCATGGGAGGTACACACTATTGCACACAATGCTCATCCAACTGAGCCTTAAACTGATTTAATGTGTTACATTTACAACACACTCAGGCATTGCATTCATCTCACCAACCACTCTCCATGCAAAGAACCTGCTCCTTACTCCTTTGCTCACACCCTCCTTATACAGTACAAAAAATCTCTTTCATGTCAACCTGTTAACAATCCTCTGACTAGCTAACATGTCTCAGTCATAACCCCCCCCCATCTCCTCCTATTCATGAGACTTTGCAATTTACATCGTCTCAATCTGTCCTCATACTCCAATGACCACCTTTTTGAATCTTCTCTGGACCCTTTCCAACATATCCTCATCACCACCATGAAAAACCTGGTGATCAATATAAGATAATAAAATCCATATGAGGTTTAATCAACACCATTATACAATGGCATCATGACTTCTTCATTTTTGCATATCAGGATCCTCTGCATCATTGCCATTATCCGATGTGATGCCTTCACAACTTGTGCACTGTGGCCCCTGAATTTCAGGTCCTTGTCTACCACCACCACCACTCTCAGATCTCTCATCTCATCTACTTCCTTTAAAGTTTCTCCACCAAGTGTGTACTTTGCATCCCATTCGTTGCTTACACTTTGCAACATTGAACTGATACTTACTTACTTGCCCATTCTTGCAATATATTAAAGTCCTCTTATAAGGCCATAACATCTGCTTGACTCTGCATTGCTCTTCCTAATTTTGCATCATCTGCAAACAGTTGCATATCACTAGTTAAACCCATCCCAATATCATTAATATACATATTGAACAACAATGGTACCAAAACTAACCCCTGCGGCACACCACTAGTGACCTTCCTCTTTTGGGATACTGCATCTCCATATACAGCTTTCTGGTAGCCAGTCACTGATCCAACTCAAACTATGGAATCCCCACACACACCGCTATCCTGGAATCACTCATCACATGTTTTACCCTTTTTTTATTTCATTCTATTCTTTTGCACACTTTCATTAGTTTCCACTAAACATCTAATATCACTCCACAAATTCCTCATTTCATTTTTAATAACTGTTTCATCAAATCTTGCATTCTGACAATTTTACTCTCTGTCATTCCTGGAATTTCATTACCTCTTATTCTACCATGCCTTACTTTGATTTCCTCATTCATACCTTCTTTTGCTCTCTTATCACTAATTTTCACTGCTGCATTCTTGCATTCTTTAACCCCCCCAGTTTCACTAGCTTTGGTTTAATTCCTGTTTCTTTCGTTTATGTCATCTTTCATTTTTTCAGTCTGTTTTGCATTGGTTAACTCATCGTTTAATATATTGCACTTCCTACAAATCCATACTTCTCTCGTCTCCTGTTCAGTCTCTCTCCACAAACATATCTCTTACAATCCGCCATGCATACATATTACAATCGTGACATCGAACCATTTTTGAAAAGTCTGTTGTTAATGCCACTTGATTTTCACAGTGCTCGCCTGGTCACACTGGTTGACACTTGCATGGTTGACCTCATGAGTACCACTATTGTGTTTTGTTTAAAGAAGGCACTTTCAAATAATAAATCATGCAGAAATCACACAAACATACTATGTTATCAAAAATAAACAGTACAACACTAAAATTCAAGCAATATTGCCAATTATTACTTAAAATAGCACATCTTTTCCGGAGCTCTTTTCTAACACTGTGCACACCTTACGGCTCTCTAGTGGCCAATTAAATATTATGTTATTATTTTTGTAGGCATCATACCTGTCTACCTTAGAATAGTAAATATATCAAATATAGTTATCGGCAAGTAGTAAATTAGAATAGCAAATTGTTCTAATTATACTATTCTGTATTAGAATAGTAAATTTTCAACATATAAGAGTAAATTATATGTTGGTTGGCAGTTTGTAGCCATATCTATTTAAATTTGAGTTAGTTGAAAAGCTATTGCATTTTAAACTTGCTTTTGTGTGGCATTGAATTATTATTATTATTATTCCCTTGTGAACCACATGGTCTGCAGCCATTGAAATAGGAAGGAGTATTAAATGTATTTCCTGTGTGTGTGTGTGTGTATATATATATATATATATTCAGATATCTGCAGTTCTGATCTATAGCTAGAGATGATGAAATGATTATATAAGAATAAAAAGATCACCTCACCAAAGTGGCACTAAGAGTCATGGTATTTCTGTCCTTGACTACTATTCTGATTAAAAATGCCCAGCCTACTCAGAAATGTTTCCATAGTAGGTGAAACCTGTGTCTACAGCCTTTCTAGGATATGAGGAATATTTATGAAGAATTTTGATGAACCATGTAGACCATGTGGTTCACAAGAATCTTGTGAACCACATGGTCTGCAGCCATTGAAATAGGAAGGAGTATTAGATGTATTTCCTGTGTGCGTGTGTGTGTGTGTGTGTGTGTGTGTGTGTGTTCAGATATCTGCAGTTCTGATCTATAGCTAGAGATGATGAAACGATTATATAAGAATAAAAAGATCACCTCACCAAAGTGGCTAAGAGTCATGGTATTTCTGTCCTTGACTACTATTCTGATTAAAAATGCCCAGCCTACTCAGAAATGTTTCCATAGTAGGTGAAACCTGTGTCTACAGCCTTTCTAGGATATGAGGAATATTTATGAAGAATTTTCAAATGGAAACAATTTAACTGGTCTCATAAAGAGAGTAGATATTATGTTTACTGCAAAATGGACAAAATGGCTACAGAACACAAATTCTTACTCATCAGGGATCTACTAGCAATCATGGAAATGAACACCTATTCAACCTGTTCCAAAGAAAGATGATTAACTTCGTTGTCTGAAGGCCAACTGTATGAATTCCACCACTCCCAATTTGCAATGCATCCCTTTGCCAGCGTCACTTACCTACCTTTGAACATTTGCCATGGAAAAGTTTAGAGAAACTTGTGGTGTCCCTGACATTTCCAAGGAACTTGATCAGGTCTGGCACTTTGGCCTACTTACTAAACTACTATTATATGGCCTGTTTCCCACTCTGGAAACTGGCCATTGGATTGCCAATTTCCTTTTCTAGTCATTCACTGTGGAAGTGAATGACTTCCATAGTGAATAGTGGAAGGCTATTTTTCTTTAGACTTCTCCACAAATGCTAGAAGTACCCCAGAGTTCTGTACTTTTACCTATTTCTGAATAGTTTCTCACTACCTTCAAATCCTATCCATACTTTTATTGATGATGGTTTTTCATTTCACAACTCTGCAGTGCTCAAATATCTCAAGCTACAAGATCCTCCATAACTGATTCTTTAAACACTGATTTTCTTATATTTTTTGGGAGTGAGGCGAATCTTGTTCTACTTCACTGTTACCAAAACTCTGTACTGTCTTATTTTAAGCAAGAAAGAACACACTTCATCTTCCATCACCTTTGATAATATCCAGATCTCTATGCAAGATCAGATCATCCTCCTTCTTGGACTGATTTAAACCTCTGGCCTTTCTTGGCACAACTTCCAATACTGTAAAAATTCTAAATCTGCCTTACTATAGACTATTTGTATGTAATTGCGCCTTTGATTAACCAACACTTCAATTAATCAACCAGCAAAATGATTTTCCTGCAAGGTCAGGTAATTGAGGCATTATTATATATATGTGTGTGTGTGTGCATGTAAATAAAAGAGAGAGGGGAGAGAGAGAGAATTGTAAATTCTTACTGATGTTCTAGAAAAGATTTATGTAACTCTGAATCTTTCCTCTATGTAAGATTACTTCTTTTTCTTCCTTCCTTCTCCATTTACATGTAGTATGGGTGACACCATTCATAGACAATTGTGATGCTCATGTCAGATATACTCTATTTCTCAGAATTATCCTCATTTAAGTGAACAGCAGTAAAGTAATTATACAGGCTGGATGCCAGATAGTATTGAAGAACGAATCTGATGGTAACACCAGGAGACTTTCTGAAAGATAGCAAATAATCCTGCTGCCACTTATTCTGCCAAATCATGTGGAGAGAGAGAGAGATTCTGAGTAGGGAACACTAACAAGACCATGTAGTGGACTCTTTCATCCCTCATTGCCTTTCCTTATCCTTTTAACTAACTCCTTTCCCACATCCAGTCATGAAAGTCATCAAAAATAACTTTGATAACAGAAAACAGTACCGAAATATCTGTTGAATGTCGAGTGAATGTCATCTGTTTTATATGGACAAACTGGCTGTTCATTAGAGAAGAGATTTAAGAATACCACTATTATCTTTTATCTGTTACAATAAATCTCTCATGTCAAGTCTTGCTCAGCATAGAATTGACAGCACACACAATTGTTTGGTCTAATTACTAATTATATGCTTTATTCACAGAAGCCATTTTAAAATATGAATGTTTTTTTTTAAAGCTCTAAGACATTACATTGTCCCAATTTAAATCATAACGATTGCCTTTCTTCTTGACTAAACTTCTGAGAGATTTTAATTCATAATAACTGTAAATGTTATACTCGTGTATGTGTGTGTGATTTTTTTAATAACATTACATTTCATGTGTAAACTAATTGAACATCATTCTCCTAGCTCAGCATTTATTATGAACTGAAACTGTATGTTCTATTTCTTGAGTGTTGCTTATTATATCACAGAGATGGTGAAGATTCTATCTGAAATATTTAGATTTCATGTTTCCAATAAACTTTGTTTTTCCTTGCATATATGTGTTCATATCTTAATCGTTTATATCACATGCTCCATTGATTACAGTAAGAATAAATCTAATAAAAAAAATCAAATTAAGTTTTCTCTTTTGCTATGTCACTCATATAATATATGTTCTAGTTTTTTTTTTTTTTTTTTTTGTCTGGTTTGAAATTGTAAATCCAATTTTTTGTTTCTTTCTGAACCAAATTTAGTTAAAGATGTATTATATGTGCTGTTTATTGCACCTGTTAAACACACAGAATTGTATATCACTAACACTAGAATCACATAATTGATACAATCACTTCCAAAATCATAATTTCACAAAATGTCAACTATTTACTTCATCATCAAATTCCTGCCATGTACCCTCAAAGGGGTGTACAGGATATGATAGTACTACATGAAATATTTACATCATTACTAACTTCCTATCTACAATTTTCCTCCAGATCAGTCTGTTACTTGTCAAGACTTCAATATTATCAGATCTTATATTTCTGTCGTCTAAGGCACTTTGTACCGTAACAATCCACCTATATCTTGGTCTTCCTCTGGATCATTTTCCTGCCAACCTGGCAGAGAACACTTGTTTTGACAATCTTTCCTCGCCCATTCTGTTTAAATGACCATACCACCTGAGATTAGCTCTCCTAACGCATTCCTGGATGCTCTGACAATGTCAAGTTGATATTAGGAAAGAACGTTTTTAATATGATATTGCCATTGATGCCATCTGTTCACACCTCTAATCTTTCTCAGGAATCCTGAGAAAGATTATCTGCAGTCTCTAGTCTTTGGTCAAGTGTTTTACTTCTGACCCAGCTCTCAGATCCATAAGATTATTAAAACTGGTTTGAACACTGTCTTGTATACAGCTAATTTAGTGTTCCGACTAATTTCTCTCTTATTCCATATGAATTTATTCAATTGACTTCCTACCATGCCAGCTTTGTTAATTCTGTTGTCTATTTCTATATTTAATTTACCATCTTCAGTAAAAATCGTGCCTAAATAGCTGAAATGTTTTACTTGTTCCACAGGTTCTCCGTTCACAATGCAGTTGACGTTTTCAATGATTCTGCTTTTTTTCATTGTCTTTGTCTTTTTATTACTGACCTTCATACCATATCTATTACAACAGTTATTCATTTTAGTCAAGGAATCTTGCAGACTCGTAGCGGATTTATTGATAAGTATAACATCGTCCGCATAAAGCAAAGAGCTGACATTAACATCTCCAATTTTGATATCATGTTTAACACTTTCCTTCATAATGTGATCCATATAGATAATGAATAACAGAGGGGATAATATACATCCTTGTCTCACACCAGGTTTAACATCAAACCATCTTCCTGTACTTCCTTCAATTTTAACTGCTGACTTACCACTCAAATAAAGACTAAGTATTGCTTGATATAATGCCCATATATTATATGACACCATATAACTGTAGCGTATTGAATAGCTTCTCTTTCTTGGCACCTGGTGATATGCCTTTTCCAGATCTACAAAACTCAAATAGAGATCTTTGTTATATTCCCATGATTTCTCCACTATTTGTCGTAAAGTCAAGATCTGATCCTGACAGCCTCTATTTGGCCTGAATCCAGTTTGTTCTTCAAGCTTTTCTTCCACAATTCTTCTCAACCGTTTCTCAAGTATACTTGGAAAGAGGGGGGAAAATAGTTCCACTGCATAAAGGAGGTTCCACGACTGCTGTTGAAAATTACCGGCCAATCAGCATATCAGGAATTGTTGTCAAGGGCTTGGAGAAAATAGTCAAGAAAAAAATACAGGATTGGATAGATGAAAATGGGATACTGTATGGGGGACAACATGGTTTTGTGAAGGCTAGATCATGCCTCAGTAACTTGCTCACGTTTTATAACACAGTGACTGCTGAACTGGATAAGGGTAATGGGTTGACAGTGATTCTACTGGATCTTGCTAAGGCCTTTGACAGGATACCACATGGAATTCTAATCAATAAACTGCAGCATATGGGGATGGATATAGGGTTGGTGAGATGGATAGGAGGGTGGTTGATGGAGAGATATCAGAGAGTGGTTTATTCAGGAGTAGAGTCCAAAAGATGGCCTGTGACTAGTGGTGTGCCACAGGGTTCTGTTCTTGGACCACTGCTGTTTAATTTGTTCATTAATGATATAGGAAAGGATCTGAGAGGAAGTGTTCACTTGTTTGCGGATGATGCAAAGTTGGATAGAGGTGAAAAGATTAGCAGCAGTATATCACATTGGTGGAATACTCCAGGAGATTGATGAGGTTAGGGATTTGGCAGTGTTGGTGGATAGGGAATTGAAGTTTAGGGGGCACATTGCAAAAGTGGCTAAATCAGCTCATCAAATCACTTGGTTGCTGAAAAATACTTTAAAAAGCAGAGACAAACAGGTTATTGTTCCTCTGTATCGAGCCTTGATAAGACCCCATCTAGACTACTGTGCCCAGATATGGGCACCAGGGTTTCTTCTCGATGGGGAGGAGGTGGAGAGGATCCAGAGACGAGTGGCCAAGATAATAGCAGGACTATGGAATGAACCATATGAGAACAGGTTGAAGATTTGTGGGCTGCAGAAATTGGTGATTGGCAAAATAGGGATGATATGATTGAGACATTCCAATTACTGAAGGGTTTCTATAAGATTAATTCAGAAGATATTTTTGAGAATAGGACTGGTAGTGGGAGGACTAGGGGCCATCCATGGAAGTTTGGTAAGAGAGTGGTTAGCAAGGGTGTTAGAGCTAGGTTTTTTTACTTGGAGAGTGGTAAATGAGTGGAATAAGCTGCCAGAGTCTGTTGTGGGTGCCATGACTGTAAATGAGTTCAAGGTGAAGTATGATAGATACTGTGTTAATGTTGAATAGTTGTTCTTGACATGATGTTGGGCCTCCCTCAATGAGTCTAAGGACTCTTTGGAGCTGCCTGTAATAATATTTGCATAGATATTGCCAGGAACACTCAGTAGTGAAATACCTCTGTAATTCTCACATTCAGTTTTATTTCTCTTTTTATATATGGGTACTATTAGAGCTCTACTGCAATCATCAGGAATTCGTCCCTCTCCATGCTTTCTGAACTATACAGTGCAGCCACTATAAGACTTTTATACCACCATACTTCAGCATTTCTGGTCGAATATCATACTCCTGCTGCCTTTCAACATTTCAAGCCTTTGATGGCTTTTTCCACTTCAAGTATGGATATGTATCCCTGACTATATGCCTGTTGAGTGTTTTTTACCACTTTTTCTATCACTGCTTGTTTCATTTAGCAATTTCTCAAAGTAATTACTCCATACTTCAAGGATATCTTTTTTTTCTATTGTTTTCATGTCACCTTTATCATCTCTAACTCCTTTTACAGTATTCTTTCCTGCATTTCTAAGCTTCTTCAACAACCTCCAAAATATTTTGCCACCTTCTTGATATTTATTTTCTATATTCTTGCCAAAGTCCTCCCATGACTTTTGGTTAGCTAGTTTTACACAGTGTTTAGCTTTCTTACATTTGTCTCTGTATTCTCTAAGAGCACAAGCTGACTTATTTGCCAGGAACTTTTGATATGCTTTCTTCTTTTCCTTCACTGCCTCTTTAACTTCCTCTGTCCACCATGAAGTTCTGATTTTTCTATCCTTACAGACAACCTCACTACATGTCTCTCTGGCAGAATCAATCAATGTTTTCTTCAGAGTTTGCCACTGAATCTCCAAGGTTTGATTCCTGTTCTCAAACTCTTTCATTTTTTCTTCAGTAACCTTTGTGTATTTTAGTCTACAGTTCACATATGAGAGCTGCTCAACTTTTATTCGCTTTAAAACTTTCTTACATGTTATTCTTTTCAATATGAAATTCAATTTTATCCTGCTCAAGACTAAATAGTGATCACTTCCAATTTCAAATTCTCTGTACACTCTGGTGTCCTGCAGGAGGGAGAAAACATCACTATCAACAATAACATAGTGAATGAGACTTTTCTTTCCTTGCTTCTTCTCTCCATGTGAATTTGTGCACATTTTTATGTTGGAACATGGTGTTAGTAATAAACCGTTCATGTCCTGAGCAGAAATCCAACAGGTATTTGCCATTATTATTATCTTTGCTCTTTTCTCCAAATTTTCCCAAAATATTTTTGTATGTCTCACAATCATTTCCTACTCTGCTATTTAGATCCCCAACAAGGACAAACTTTTCCTTTTTCATTGTGTCAGATGCTTTCTCTAAATCCTCAAAAAAATTCCTCCACTTCTACCTTAGTAGAACTTTCTGTGGGACCATAGGCACAAATAAATCTCATTGTCCAGTTCTCCATTTTTATATTTGTCCACATCACTCTACTTGAGACTGCCTGCCATTCAAGAAGATTAGCCTCGTATTTTGTGTTGAATACTATGGCTACTCCTTCTTTTCCTTGATTGTCATTGCCTGAATATAACATTTTGTATTTATTGCTCAGAAAGATCTCACCAGTTTTTGTCTTTTTTGTTTCAGTCACCTCTGAGACAAAAAAGTTTCAGGGGTGACTTATGTCGATCTGGTACTTATCTAATTCCTCAGCTAGCTCAATTTCTTTGCCACTCAGGCTTCTTATGTTGATAGTACCGATCTTTAACTCTGGTGATGTTGAGTTGGGGTGTTTTTTCAGATTTGTTCCAGTAGCTGACTTTTCGCTGTTCACCCTAGTTCCCTGGCAAAAACAACGGCGGCCTTGTTTAACCCTGCAACACTCCAGCCGGCATGAAAGTTTGTCATGTTGTACCATCATTTTCTATATTGATTTAAGCCAATAAGAATACAATTTGTTTGGCTAAATCCTAAATTGCCAGCCCATCCTTGTTCGTTTAGTATCCAGGTAGATACCCAACAGGGTGCACCACGAGAAGGTGAGGATTGGACAATAGGTTAGAAGCCCTGGTTGGTTCTTTGCATTCCTTTAAAGGCTATATGGAGGTTTCCTCTTAGTTATACAGCTTTGACCCTTAAGCACTCCCTCCTGCATTGCCTCTTTTGTATGTAATGTAAATATCATGAACTACTTTCTTTGTATTATGTCTCATATCAGTAAATAATTTTTTCACAGGAAGTTTTTTTTGCTTGGTTATCAAGTAAATTGTGACACACACACAATTTTAATCCTATACCCCCCAAGAATAATCAAAGTTTGCAACTAGGCTACTTGTATATAGAGGCTGTTGGCTTCACATCAGTTGCTTTGGTATCCATAATACAAAGTTCACTACCTTTTGGATGTAAATGTTGTTCTGTATTATGGAAAATGCCACCACCCAGATTGGTTTCAATCTTTATTCAAGTTCTTCAATAAGAGCTAGACCCAGAAAAATATTGAGATTAAATCAGTGCACTGGTCACATATTTTCTATACAAATAATAAAAGTGGTGTATCATAACATTTTTAATTACTCTGGTTCAGATATGAGATTTAAAAATATGGTGATATAGTATTTACAAACTTGTATACAGAAAACATATGACATCTGCATTGATTTAGCTTCAGTATTTAGCTTCTAATTCCTTCCACAGGCCACGCAGTTAGCCTAGTGGCTGTGCGCTTCACAAGAGGGGAATCATATGACTGGAGAAGGAGTTTCTCAGGTTCGATTCCCATAGAAGAAGTGAGGAATTTGAGGATCTTCCTCAGCCATAGCCAAGTTAGCCGGTCTTGGGCAGTAGGGTTTTTTCCGCCTGTTTATCTGGCGTTTTTCATCCCGCAAACTGGCCCCATGAACACAGACGGATCTACAGCCATAAATACTTAACCCCTCATGAGGGGGCTCAACTTGCCCCAATAGGGACGGGGTAGAAAAAGGGAGGAAACTCCATATGAATAAATAAATAAATAAATTCCTTCCACAGAGGAATTAGACCTCAGTAAAGGTCAGACCAGTTGGGGTAGTGACTGTTCCCATAATGCATAGCAATATACATATCGAAAGGAAGTGTAGTTTTCATTATTGGATACCAAAGCAATTGATGTGAAGTCAACGGCTTCTCCATACAAGTAGCCTTGTCTTGAAGGTAGTTCATGTGCAAACTTTGTTTGTGTATGCTTGTGTGTTGTGCATGATTAAAACAAGAATATAATTTCTTATTTTTTGTCTGTTATAATTTCATAAATAATTTTTCCAGACTCCTGATACCAAACTCCTTCAAGTTATAAGTGCAGAAAAATTAAGGATTTCACATACTTCAGAATTATATATTATAAAACTTGTCTTATGTATGAAATGTACATTAAGTTGTAAATTCTTTATAAATAAATAAAGAAAAACAAATAAATGTATTGTACTGTGCACTACAATAAATCTGGACAATTAATTGTGTTATTAACTTGAGAGGGCACTAGAGTCGCTGAAGAACGTGGCTGTAAATTTGAGCTGTGCTAAAAAAAAAGAAGTTTTTTAATTGGTGTATAGTGTGACTTCTGTCACGATTTATGCTATATTTTTTCTATAATACAAATGTCCTTCAGTGGTTCTGCTTTTGGAGTTTAGTTGTTGTTTATATTGTGTTATTTTTGGTTACCAAGAAGGCTAGGTTAGAGTTGGACTCATCTGCATTGGAAGAGAAAAAGAAGATAAGTTTTCGTTATTTAATATAGTTAAATATGTTTTATAGTTATAGTATCACATAAGTAAATTAGCTTATGGTAGAGCGTATAACATAGTATAGGACAGCATTCAGTATTTAGCGTTGAGTAGTTCCTCAGCATTATTTGAATAATGGCAGCAGCCGCAGCTCCAATTACAAATGGCATGTCACCAAGTCCTCCCCCATTTAAGGACAATGTTTTGCATAACATCCTACAGGATTTTGTTGCATGCGGTGCTTGTGGTATGTATGCGTCCCAGCAGTTGGATATATGACGGGTGTGAGAGAGAGGGGGAAGTACATGTATGCATAAAATATAGGCAATGGGAAGAACTTAAGTGAGTTTGATATTACCATAACCGACCTTGATGCATCAGAATCTCAACCTAGAGAGACTAGTAGTGTGATAGAGGGGCAAGGATAATGAGCGAAATATGAATGAAAAAATAAGAGTGGGGGAGTGTGGAAAGTTTGAATGATTGTGAAGTTTTTGGAGATGGTCTTAATTGAGAGGATGAATGGTGAGCAAGAATAGCTAACTTGCAGAGAGAAAGAGAGATATGAACGGAAAGAGGAGGTGGAATGTCTCGAGAATGAGATGAGAAGTGTGAAAGATGAGATTAGGTGAATGGAAGAGATGAATGCAAGGCAGTTCAGCGTAGGGATGAGCAAGAGTTTTGGAAATGATAGAAGAGAAGAGGATAGAAATAGTAGAAAAGAGGGAATGAGAGAGAGTTATGAGAATAATAAAAGAGGAGAGAATAG
Source organism: Typopeltis vanoorti (assembly GCF_054136105.1). Classification (NCBI taxonomy): domain Eukaryota; kingdom Metazoa; phylum Arthropoda; class Arachnida; order Uropygi; family Thelyphonidae; genus Typopeltis; species Typopeltis vanoorti. The sequence goes on along the minus strand of NC_143555.1, from coordinate 111,708,285 downwards.
AAACAGTAGGAGAGAGGGGATGAGAAGAATGCGAGGAGTGCTGGAACCAGGGAATAGAGTGATGGGAGGTAAGTAGGGGAACACAGAGAGAAAGTGTTAGAGGAGAGAGAGAGAGAGAGAAAAAGAGTGAGTGAGAGATGCAGGTGAGCAATCAAGTAACAGAGTGGTAAGAGGTGTGATGTATGGAGACTTGACAATCCATGGTGTGAAAGATAGGATGCCAGAGGAGTGTTTGCCTGGAGGAACAATAGAAAGTGTGGTTATGGCAATTAAGCAGGGTAAAAGAGTGGATGAGATGATTGTGATGGTGGGCACGAATGACTTGAGAGGCAGTGTAAATCGAGCGGCGAGAGATCTGAGATTCATGCTTGAGGTTGTATAAAAGAAAACGCAGAGAGGAAAGATAATGTGTGTGGTACCCAGGTATGATAATGACGAGCTGAGTAGAAGAGCAGTAATAAACAATAGCATAATAGCTAGAATGTGTCAGAAGAGAGGATTGGAATAAGTGGATGCTTGGAGGCATTTGAGGACGGAAAGGTATATGAGAGACCATTTGAATGAGAATGGATAGATTGCTGTTTTCTGAAAGAGTTGGTGTGTCAATGCAGGGAAACTAGAATTCCCAGGTGGATGGTAGCAGTGGGTGGCCTCTTGTGGGAATGGGTGCTTGGGGGAAGGAGGATGACATCCGGTAACGTTGAGTCCAGTGGAGTCTGGAGGGGATAATGATAGGTATAGAAACAGTGAGACATTTTTATGCTTTATACTGTTGCCAGGAGTGTCCGGAATAAAGGAGATGAATTTGTGGCGCTGATAGCATCAGTCTGACTAAAGATTATTGGGGTCTCTGAGACATGATTGACGGAAGATGATATAATTACAGGAATAGAAGTAGAATATGGTGTGAGGTAGAGGCGGGCAAGACTAAATATTTAGTGGGGTGTTGCTACAAGCTAAGGATTACAGAGGGTGGGGAATGGAGATGTTTAGGCAGTTGAGCTTGTAAGTGCAAAAAGAATGATTGTTATGGGAGATTTTAACTACAGCACTATAAATTGGAAGGAGGAAAATGTATGTAATAATAAGGGAATGGAATTTCTAGAGTTCTAGAGGGACAAATGTCTTATGCAACATGTAATAGAGGGAACAAGAGGCTCGAGAGTTTTGGATTTGGTCATAGCATCTGAAGAGCTGATAATAACTGAGATGACATCTCTTCCCCCAGTCAGAGAGAGAGTGACCATGCAGTTTTTGACTTGGAAGATGAATAGACATTCAGGAGTATCAAAGAGAAGGGAACATATGTGGAATTATAAGACGGGTGATTATAATAGTCTTAGATATCAACTTGGGACAGTTCCATGGAGGGAGGAAATGGAAGAGTGAGATATCATTAGTGCATGGGAAATTGTGAAGGAATATTTGTTAGCACCAATAGTAAGCTATTCCACGAGTGAAGCAGAGGACACAATTTGGTGTAAAGTGGATGACAAACAATACCAAACAAGAACTGCAGGTGAAAAGGAGGTTATGGGAGAGATGTAAGGAGAGGAGGCGGGGTGGAGAGCAGATGCATGAAGAATATAAGACTCGGACCAGGAGAGTGACTAGTATGGTAAGGAAGGCAAAACTGGAATATGAGAAGAGATTGGCCCTAAGATCCAAAGAAAAATCCTAGGGAATTTTTTAGCTATGTAGCCAGTAGGAGGAGAAATGATTGTGGAAGAATGACATTGCAGGATAAAAATTGGAATAGAGTGACAGGTGGAGAGGACATAGTGGAGTTGTTCAATGAGCACTTTATTGGAGTATTTCATCCTTGACATGTAAGTTTTAATACTGGAAGGATAGGGCAAGTTCGAGGTTTAGAGGTGCAAGAGGGGAGAGTATGTTCCAAATACTGAGTACTCTGGATGTCAGTAAAGCTGTGGGAGTGGATTGTAGTTCACCACGGGTTTTGAGAGATTGTGCTAAAGAACTAACAGCTCTCTTGACCTGGCTTTTCAATGAAAGTCTAGCTATGGGAAAGGTACTCAAGGAATGGAAAGAAGGTATTTAAGTTGCAGCACATGGGTTTAGATGTCAGGTTAGTCAACTGGATTCAGGATTGGCTGCCTGATAGATATCAGAGAGTTGTGTATGGTGGGGCAATATCAAGGAGGCAGAAGGTTACAAGTAGGGTCCCACAGCGCTCAGTACTGGGACTGTATTATTTAACCTTTATATCAATGACATTGTCAGTGGATTGCAGGGAGATATTCAGTTGTTTGCAGATGATGTGAAGCTGGGAAAGATTATTAGTAATAGTGCAGATGTGACAGCCCTGCAAGAGGATTTGAATAAACTAGACAGATGGACAAATGAATGGGGGATGTCAGTTTAATGTAGCAAAATGTAAAGTCTTCATATACAAGAGATCTGGGGGGGGGGTGATGATTGATAGAAACTTGAAATTCATGGAACATATTGCAAAGGTGGTGAAAGTAACCCAGAGTATTGCTGCAATACTGAGAAGGATGCTGACCTGGAGAGATATGAGTTATCTTTCCATTGTATAAGACCCTGATCAGACCACACTTAGACTATTGTTCTCAAATTTGGTCCACAGGATTTGAAGGAGATAAATTAACTGTGGAAAGGGTACAGCGGTGATAATAAAGATGGTTTCAGACTGTACAATGTTAGTTATGAGGATCGGTTGAGGGAATGTGGACTGCAGAGTTTGGTAGATAGAAGGAGGAGAGGTGATATGCTTTAGACTTTTAAACTGTTGAGAGGTAGTTACAGAGTTGATGCTAGGGAATTCTTTCTCTTGGTGGAACAGCGGGAAGGAGCAATGACAAGGGGCCATCTATGGAAGTTATGAAAGGAAGCTGTGAGGAGGGTTTCTTTGCATGGAGGGTGGTTGAACCGTGGAATGCATTGCCTGATAAAGTGGTGAGAGCAAGAAAGGCAATGAGTTCAAGGAGTGGTATGATGAACTTTGTGTTTCCAGGAAGGACCTCCCATGATAAGTCTTTTGACTCCATGGAGACCTGAATAATAATAATAATTAAATAACAGTATATGCACTAAATAATATTTATGAAGCCCAATTAATTGGAGGCTTCCTACATTGTGGTGTGCACCTACTTAATAAAATTTAATGCAGAATAATTTCAGAAATTAAAAAGATATTATTATTATTATTATTACATGACACCTCCAAGGAGTCCAAAGACTCATCAAGGGAGGACACCTACTCTTCAACTCTCCGTCTCCACCACTTAGTCCACCAACTACAGCGAACCACATCATCTACACCAATATATATACTGCCCACCACCACTACTACTACTAATATTTTTACAGACAATCACAAACATCCATGCCCACAGTAGGATTCGAACCTATAACCTTTTGGGTGGAAAACGGATAGGCTAACCACTTGGCCAACCAGGCTGGCATATCGTTGTTTATATATTGTTAGATATTGTTTATAGAGTTTCTGTATAAGGTTATGCTTTATGCATTCTGTAATGCAGGGGTCTTCAACCTTTCAGACAGTGCGGGCTGCGTTAAAAATTTCACTGAAGCCTGTGTGCCACTAAGCTATGCTGCGGTATTTAGAATTATAAGATGCTTTCCAGATTCACAAGGAATGCTGTGCATTTGATACTTGACATAAAATCCTATAAAAAATAAACCTCAGCTTTAAGAGCATAGGTAGGAGTTTTGTTCATGATAAGTAAATACAATCCATACTTGAAAAAAGATAATTTAATGAAACATTCATTTTTTACAATGTCACTGGGCAACTTGGTAATGTTTTTTCTTGACCAGCTTGTCAATGTTGGCATCAGTTGGAAGTTGCTATGTGTGGAGTATTCTCGAGATGTTGATCCATAATCTGAGCTCTTGTCTTGGACTTCACATGCTTCATTCTGGAGAACTGCTCACATAAGTATGTGCTTCCTACCAAAGCTCACATCTTCAAGGCATGTCTGCGAAGATTAGAGAATGCATCCTCAGAAATGTAGTCTTTGTAAAATGTAAACAAGGGCACATTGAATAATTTTTCTCTCAAAGAAGTTTTGGAGTTCAACTGAGCCTGGTATTTTGGCAGCATTGACACTAAATGGTATCGAAAATAAATCTAAAGAAGACTGTTGGTTACGAAAATCACTAAATCTCTCTTCAAAATCACTTCGCAACACAGCTAGTTTTGTAGCATATTCATCAAGAGACGAACAGTTGGACTCAGCTAGAAGCTGAAAATGAGTTAAGTCTTTTTTTTGCGAGTTATGCCTCCCAAAGTTTGAGCTTGGCCACAAAAGCTTTGATGTGATCAAACAGAGTGTGCACCAGTTGATCTTTGGATTGTCGCCTTGTATTTAGGTCATTCATATGCAACAAGATGTCGGTCACAAAGGCAAAGTCTGTCATCCATTTTGGATTGTTAAATTCCTCGATCGGATTTCCCTTGGTTTGCATGAACTGCTGTATTTTGCTCCTTAAGTCGGAGACTCTTTTAAGAACCTTCCCTCTGCTCAACCAACGCACATCACTATAATAAACCACATCACCGTGATCCACTTCTCACTCTTAGGTCAAAAACTCTTGCAATTGACAATGATTCAATCCTCTTGCCCTAATAATGTTGATGACAGTCACAATAACTTTCATGACATTCTCAATCCAAGAGTTTTCATGCACAAATTCTCCTGGTGGATTAAACAGGGGTAATGGATGAAATCTTTTCCTTCTAGTTCCGGTTCTTTCTGTCGCAGTGCAACAAACTTTTGTTCTTTTCCACCATAGCAGGGGCACCATCAGTTACCACACCCTCGAGGTTGGTTAAGCTGAGGTCGAAACTGGAGTGTTTTCTTGGTGGCTTCAAGAATATTAGTGCCTTTCATCGTTCCCTTCATAGGTACGAGCGCTAGCAGTTCTTTTGTCACATTGAATTGTTGATCAATGCCACAGACAAAGATAGCCAGTTGTGCTGTATCCATCACATCTGTGCTCTCATCTAAAACAAGTGAATGTGACATAAATTCAGATGACCGTTTTTTTTAATGTTCCTTCAATGTTATTGGCAAGTACTTTGACACGTCGTGCTACAGTTACCTCAGACAAACTCGGTTTTTTAAACACTTCCTTATTATTTGGGCACAGAATATCCCCAGCAGCGATGAGACACTCTTTCACAAACTCTCCGTCCAAGAAGGCTTTTGATTTTTTAGCAGTTTTTTCAGCTATTACATAACTTACTTTGATGCACGCTTCGCTCTCTTCCCTCTGCCCTTTAAACGTACCCTGCTGGCATTTTAAATCAATTTGGAGACGGTTCACTTTGTCCACACGTAGCTGCCCTTGAAGGTGATCGAAATTGGATGCATGCTTTGTCTCATAGTGTCATTTTATATTATATTCTTTTGATACTGACACTGACTCGCAACAAATTAAACCCACTGGCTTATCATCAATCGGCACAAAAAAAGTACAATTTCGTCCACTTTTCATTAAAAAACCGACAAGAATCACTTGATTTATGCTTTTTACTCGTAGATGCCATAGGGATGGAAGGTGAACCCAAAAAATGATCCAAAATGGCCATGTAATGGTTATTATCCACTGAATATGTCTCACACTAATGAAAAAAGTGGCAATATAAAACCACAATAGGCTATAGCTGACATAACGAACCTGTGTGCGCTTATACATGAATATCACACTGTTCACGACTGACTAACTGTGGATGAGATCCTCTTGTATTTATATGAAAATAACATCGAGAACCTTCGAGATGTATCTGGAAGGCACTAGACAGTGCACTCGAACGAACTACTGCTTCAGCCATCTACCTGCGACATTAGTACTAGTACTTAAGTACTGCTTGGCACTGGTAGATGGCTGAAGAAGCATGTCCATTTAATATTTATGTTTATAGGATTTTATGTAAAGTATCAAATGGACAATGTTCCTTGTGAATTTGGAAAGCATCTTACAATTCTAAATACCGCAGTATAGCTTAGTGGCCTGCAGACTTCATTGAAATTACTAATTATATGAAGAGCAAAAAGATTCAATTCGCCGACATAACTTATTTAAGTTAAGGGATATTACATCCCATATTGTTTCTTAGCCGAATAAGAAACTCAGAGTTTCATGCCGAATATAGAAACTATATAAAGTTCGGCGATTCCAAGTGTAAGGAAATACCTGGATACTGCAGCAACTGACCCTTTAGGTAATGCAAGCTGAGGCAACTCATATCAAAGGTGGAGCAAGTTCCGATCACTATTCTTGATATTTACCATAATGTGAACTTAGCTCCTGGGAGCTGTATTACTGTTCTACATTATGAGAGATGTTGCCGAAATGAAACTTTTTGCTCTTCATATAATTAGTAATTTATTAGGACACCTCTTGGCAATTCTCATAGAAGGGATGTAAGTTCTGTTCGCTACAAACTTGGTATTATTATTATTAACTAGGTCTACCCACTCACTGATGAGACCTCAATAAAGGTCTGGGTAGTGACCTTCTCTCATAATGTGGAACAGTAATACAGCTCCTAGGAGCTAAGTTCACATTATGGGTAAATATCAAGAATAGTGATTGGAGCTTGCTTCACCTTTGATACGAGTTGCCTCAGCTTGCACTACCTAAAGGGTCAGTTGCTGCAGTATCCAGGTATTTGCTTACGCTTGGAATCGCTGAACTTTATATAGGTTCTATATTCAGCATGAAACTCTTTGAGTTTCTTATTCGGCTAAGAAACAATATGGGATGTAATATCCCTTAACTTAAATTCATCGAAATTATTTTTTATTTAATCGCGTTTTAATGTTAAGTAGTTATTTTTTCAAAATGGCCGGTGGGCCACAGGTGTCCTGCAGATTATGCGATGAAGACCCCTGCTGTAATGGATAGCAGTCTGTTTATTGTATTTTTTATTATTTTAGTGATTTTTCTTTAACAGATTATTAATGAAAAATTATTTTTGATAATACTTAGCAATAAGCAATCATATTTTTATATTAGTTGCATATAATCTAATACCATATGAGCTAATAAATATTGTCAAATAACTGGAATAGTTATTAATTATTATTATGTGTAAAGTTCATGTCCATGCATTCTTTTAATTATTTCATGATTTCTGTTTGACACTATTCTGCACATTTTGAAATAAAATATCTATTTTGTAGAATTCATTAAAACCAGATTCGACACTTTCAAGCCATACAGAATTAGTTGATTTGCCAGATAAGCAAGAAAAAGAGTAAGTATTTTGATAAAGAATATTGTAATTTGTAATATTTTAAATATATCTTAAAACAATTAATACTAAATAATATTTCAAATTTGACAATCAGTTACTGGTCTGAAATTTGTATTTACACCATATATTTTTTTTTGCACTCTACTACAGTTTAAAAATATCAGGCAAAAGGCTTTTAAGCATTTGTTTTGTCAACTTTTTTTAACATTAACAATAATAAATGCTTTAAGTTGTTTTATGCTTAATAAATGAAATTGTTAATAGGTTTATGAATCTCTTAGCAAAAAAAAAAGTATTTGTTTGGTACATGGGCTGCCTTTTGGCACTAGTTTTCATTGATTTGCAACATGGCCTGAACTTGCATGCAAAAACACAACACACTGCCTAAAAATTATTACAGATGAAGTGACTAATTACAAATAATTATCGGCAAGAAAGTAATAGGCACACAAAAATGAAAGTTACACCAGTGTCAAAAAACAACTAAAAACATATGCATGTATAAAAAGCAATTTTTATTTTTGCAACTAAAGCACAGTGCAGATATATATGAAGGCAACTCAGCTGAATAAAGCATTTTCTATGTTGAAGTTTCATTAACGAAGTCTATAATAACACCTGTGAAAATTCAGAAACAAGTTTTAGAAGCATTTCCCAATTGATGATAACTTGTTAGTTAAGGAGAAAGAACTCAGACTCATGAAAAGCGAGTGAAGAAATTATGTTTGGCAGTCTGTCTGTTTAAGCCCAAAGTCTATACTTTACTCTAAATGTGATGGAAGGATGTTGGAAGTTTATTTTACACTTGTTAGACTATAATAAATTTAGTATAATCCTTTTTCCAAGTGTAAGCAAACAAAGTTTGCGTCTGAAAATATCTTCAGGACTGAGGTAAGGTAGTACATCCCTTGGCAACTCGGAGCAAAGGTGGACCAAGCTCTCAATTACTGCTTGTCTCAGTATCTCCCATAATGCAAAGCACATCTCCTTGCTGACATGTATACTGCTATGCATTAAGGGAAGGGCATTACCCAGACCGGTTTCAACCTTTATTAAGGTCTCGTCAGTGGGAGGCAGACCCAGAATGGTGAAACTAAGGCAGAAGCAATTGAGAGGTCATATTTACCTATATGAGTTGCCAACCAGCGTATCACCTTATTATTAAATTACTCTGGATTTAGAGAAAGATGTTGGAAGTTTATTTTGCGCTTGGTTAGACTATAATAAATTTAGTTTAATCCTTTATCCAAGTGCCCGTGAAGTATGGAGTAATTACTTCGAAAAATTGCTAAATGAAACAAGCAGTGATAGCACAGTAGTAAAAAAACACTGACCAGGCATACAGTCAGGAATACATATCCATACTTGAAGTAGAAAAAGCCATCAAAGGCTTGAAATGTGGAAAGGCAGCAGGAGTAGATGATATTCAACCAGAAATGCTGAAGTATGGTGGTATGGTATAAAAGTCTTACAGTGGCTGCACTGCATAGTTCAGAAAGCCTGGACAGAGGGACGAATTCCTGATGATTGCAGTAGAGCTCTAATAGTATCCTTATATAAAAAGGGAAATAAAACTGAATGTGAGAATTACAGAGGTATTTCCCTACTGAATTGTGGAAGAAAGAACAAGCTGGATTCAGGCCAAATAGAGGCTGTCAGGATCAGATCTTCACTTTATGACAAATAGTTGAGAAAGCATGGGAATATAACAAAGATCTGTATTTAAGTTTTGTCGATCTGGAAAAGGCATATGACAAAGTGCCAAGAGAGAAGCTATTCAATACGCTACAGTTATATGCAGTAGTGAGCTATGAAAATTTTAACAAAGGGCTCGCATCGTCGAACAAAAAAAAAAAAAAAAAAAAGAAAGGCCTAACTTAGCCCTTATAATACTTATATTACGACTTTGTACTTCTGACAGATATAATAATTCTGTAGGATATCAATCATTAATGCTAGATCAAAAATTTCAAATTGAGAAGTCAGTTTAAAAAGCCCTTATATTTATTTCGATACAAAATGCTTGCCTAAAACTGGATAATTTCTTCACAAAATAAGAGCCGTTCGTAAACTTCAAGCTGCCCATCTTGGTCCAAACACACGGCCGATCTTTAAAATTTCGATACCAAGATCTTTTGCAATTGTATTTAATTCTCGTTGATTTTTTGGTGATTGATGACAAAAAGCATATAATTTATCCATAAACATTTCAAAATGATTTATTTTAAAATTATATATTTAATGCTTTTTATCGAATCATCTAATGCTAATTGTAAATGATGAGCGCAATGCCAAATCACAACATTGGGAAATTTTTTGTAGAAGTTTGATTGCAACACCTGATTTGTTTCCTAACATTGCGCTAGCTCCATCAGAACAAAATGCAATGAAATGATTTTTTTATGTAGTTATCAGAAAATCCATATGAATTTAAAGTAGCAATTATAGCATGTATACATTCCACGGTGGTATTTTCTAGTTCTACAAGATTATTAAACAAGAAGAACAAGGGACTTGCAAATTTGAGAAAAATTTAACAAAGGGCTTGCAGGAGCCCTCGCGAGCCCCTTATAGCTTACCAATGGTTATATGGTGTCAATGGGGCATTATATCAAGCAATACTTAGTCTTTATTTGAGTTGTAAGTCAGCAGTTAGAATTGAAGGAAGTACAGAAGATGGTTTAATGTTAAATATGGTGTGAGACAAGGATGTACATTATCCCCTCTGTTATTCATTATCTATATGGATCACATTATGAAGGAAAGTGGTATTAAACATGATATCAGAATTGGAGATGTTAATGTTTCTTTGCTTTATGCGGACGATGTTATACTTCTAAATAAATCCGCTACAAGTTTGCAAGATTCCCTGACTAAATTGAATAACTGTTGTAATAGATATGGTATGAAGGTCAGCATTAAAAAGACAAAGACAAATGAAAATAGGTAGAATTGTTGAAAATGTCAACTCTGTTGTGAACGGGGAACCTGTGGAACAAGTAAAACATTTCAGCTACTTAGGCACAATTTTTACTGAACATGGTAAATTAAATATGGAAATAGACAACAGAATCAACAAAGCTGGTACGGTAGACAGTCAATTGAATAAATTCATATGGAATAAGAGAGAAATTAGTCGGAACACTAAATTAGCTGTATACAAAACAGTGTTCAAACCAGTTTTAAATTATGGATCTGAGAGATGGGTCAGAAGTAAAACACTTGACCAAAGACCAGAGACTGCATATATGAGAGTCCTGAGAAAGATTAGAGGCATGAACCGATGGCATCAATGGCAATATCATATTAAAAACGAGGATATTAGGAAAGAACTTAGCATTGTCAGTATCCAGGAATGCGTTAGCAGAGCTAATCTCAGGTGGTATGGTCACTTAAACAGAATGGGCAAGGAACGATTAGCAAAGCAAGTGTTCTTTGCCAGGTTGGCAGGAAAACGACCCAGAGGAAGACCAAGATATAGGTGGATTGTTACAGTACAAAGTGCCTTAGACGATAGAAATATAAGATCTGATAATGTTGGAGTCTTGACAAGTAACAGACTGATTTGGAGGAAAATTGTAGATAGGAAGTTAGTAATGATATAGTTTTTTTTTATGTAATACTATCATATCCTGTACACTCCTTGAGGCTACAAGTCAGGAATTTGATGATGATGATGATGAAGTGTAAGCAAACAAAGTTTGTGCCTGAAAATATCTTCAGGACTGAGGTAAGGTGGTACATCCCTTGGCAACTCGGAGCAAAGGTGGACCAAGCTCTCAAATACTGCTTGTCTCAGTATTTCCCATAATGCAAAGCACATCTCCTTGCTGACATGTATACTGCTATGCATTAAGGGAAGGGCCACTACCCAGACCGGTTTCAACCTTTATTAAAGTCTCATCAGTGGAGGCAGACCCAGAATGGTGATACTAAGGCAGAAGCAATGGAGAGGTCATATTTACCTATATGAGTTGCCAACCGCTGTACCACCTTATGATTAAATTACTCTGGATTTAGAGAAAAATGTTGGAAGTTTATTTTGCGCTTGGTTAGACTATAATAAATTTAGTTTAATCCTTTATCCAAGTGTAAGCAAACAAAGTTTGCGCCTGAAAATATCTTAATGACTGAGGTAAGGTGGTACATCCCTTGGCAACTTGGAGGAAAGGTGGACCACGCTCTCTTCACTCCTTGTCTCAGTATCTCCCATAATGCAAAGCACATCTCCTTGTGGACATGTATACTGCTATATGTGTTAAAGGAAGGGTCACTACGCAGACCGGTTTGGACCTTTATTGAGGTTTCTTCAGTGGAGGCAGACCTGCTTCTACCTTGGTATCACCACCCTGGGTATGCCTCCCACTGACGAGACCTCAATAGAGGTCGAAACCGGTCTGGGTAATGGCCCTTCCCTTAATGCATAGCAGTATACATGTCCGCAAGGAGATGTGCTTTGCATTATGGGAGATACTGAGACAAGGAGTGATGAAAGCTTGGTCCACCTTTGCTCCGAGTTGCCAAGGGATGTACCACCTTACCTCAGTCCTGAAGATATTTTCAGATGCTTACACTTGGATAAAGGATTAAACTAAATTTATTATATTAAACTCTAAATGTGAATTCAGGGTATCTCACCTTCTTAGTGGAATTCTTTACTATACTTTGCTCCGGAATTGTTGCAGTAGGTAATTGCAAAGTGTTTTTTTTTTTTTAACATGATGGATTGTATTGCAGAAGAGGAAATTTTCTTGTTGAAAATTTGTTAGCTATGAAGCAAAATATCCTCTTTACTGGAAAATCAGCAATATAACTGCTGTGTCAGGGGAAGGGAAGTGAAAATTAACAACACACACAGAGTTATTGAACACATACGAGACAGCCTGAAGATAATTTTTTGTACTGTGACATGTGGTAAAGTGGAATGTTTCATATTCAGGTAAAGAACAGGAATTGGAATTATCTGCCATGAAATGTTATGTTTAATTCCTCAAGTACTTGAATGCAAACTAGATGTTATTTTTTAATGCAATGAAGTATCAATACACATGCACAGTGAGGTGACAACATTTTTTGAATATGTAATTCCCTAAGCTTGGATTTGCATATTCAAAGCAGGAATCAGCTAAGGGCAAGGGGTCCACTTCATGGCTTCTGTGTTTCGAGATTGGACCTCTCTGCATACATATCTCCTCATCTTTCTTGCAAGCTTTGTTTATTTTTAATATTTTTCTCCCTTTACTAGATTAGGGATTCCCCAAAATTAAGTTTTAGGCTTGCTATTAAAAAAAAAATACAAATTTGTTTATAATTAATGAGTAATGCCAAATTTTTTAATGTAACTAAGGTTTATATCCCCAGTGTTACTTTTCTTTACAGCATTATACTTATTTATCTAAAAAAAATATTAGTTTCTCTAAGTGTGAATCAAATCTTAGTCTCAGAAATAAGACAAGAGAATTGTAATACAAAAATTAATATTTGTTTAACTAATATACAGTGATCAAAATTAAAGTATCCCTGTTTAAGGCCCTGTGGAAAGCCATCCAGTTATCCAAATGCTGTGAAACTTGCAGGAATACATTGTGTGTCATGCAGAAGCAATATCTAAAAAAAAAAAAAAAAAAAAGTAGTTCCAAAATTTGCGACCAGATGGCACTGTGTGCAACATACTGAATGTGAATGTAGAAATTTTTCTGTGTGTGTAAGGAGAAAAGCACATTAGCAATTAGCATAAATAACACATCTTATTCACTTCCATTATGCATTCATGGGCTGTACTGTTCAATCTTCTACACTTCCTGGTATGCTACAAACTGCATCCTTTGCACAGTGTGTTCAATGGCGGAACACAGCTGGTCATGACTGATTTATTTATTTATTGTATAATGATAAAATACAACAAGAAACATAATACACCAATTAACAGATGTATGACAACTAAAAGTTATATAAAGGAAAGTTTTGCAAAGCAATTTTCAATTTTTCAAGGCAATTTATAGCTTCCATTATAGCATTACGTATAGTGCTCTTAAGCATATATCAGGTACTCCAGTTAAATATGGTCAGTAGTTTGAGAGTGATAACCGCAGTCACAAGCAGGAGAGTTGGTTCATTTCCATTTATGTAGATAGTGTTTACATCTACCATGACCAGTTCTAATGAGGTTTAAGGTTGTTCAAAGATGACGTTGTAGTCCAAATCCAGGTAGATGTAAGGTCTAATATAGCTAATCTGGGATTGTTATGGTGTTGAAGCCATTCATCTTACCATATATCAGTCATGTTGAAAGATTCACGTATTAATTCCTTTGCTGTTCTCCAACTAGGATTTCTTGATTTTAGTCTCCTTGTGAAGGAATTTTGTATGCCTTCGTGGATAGGTAGGTTAATATTGTTAGTTAAATTTGTCCATAATTTAACAAGAGCTGCTTTTCTGCATAAGTTAGGGGATGCGATGTTACTGATGACAGGAAGCCAATAATTTGGTCTAGATCTTATAGTTCTGTTATTATTCTTTGTTTGATAAAGTTGGATGTCCACCTTAAAAGTATTGTTGAGCCATACTGGGGAGCAGTACTCTGCAGTTGAATAAATCAAGGCCAAAGCTGATAGACATAAGTCCTCAGCATTTGCACCCCAAGTTGAACCAGCCAGCTTCTGAATTTTTATTTTTTGAGCTACTTTCACTAGATGTTCTTTGAAGGTGAGTGTTCTATCCAGGGTGATACCTAAATATTTAGGTATACTATTAAAGTTCAGTAATGTATCCCTGAAGAAGACAGTAGGTTTGAAATTAGTGATTATTAAGATGGAAGGTAGAAACTTCAGTTTTTGATAGATTTTGGTTTCGATGCCACTATTTAAAATATGAGTCCAGAATTTTCAAATCATTTGTAATTATTTTTTCAGCTTCATTAAACTTGGTGCTTTGTGTGATTATTGCAAGGTTGTCTATATAAGCAAATTTCTTTGAACTGGTTTGAGGTTGATCATAAATATATAAATTGAACAACAGTGGAAATAGTACAGAACCTTGAGGGAGTCCATTATTAAGTTTGTGTGATCGACTTTTTGAATTACCTGTATCCATCTGTTATTAAGTATATTGTTCAATAAATTGGCAAATCTTCTACATGGAATCATCTTCAGAAATTTAAATAGCAGGCCCTTTCTCCATATGCGTCATATGCTTATAAGTCAGTGAACACAGCTATAGATTTCAGATGTCTCTCAAAACCATTCTCAATCATTTATGTAAGAGCCAGTACTTGTTCACAACATATTCTTCCTGGTCTGAAGCCTTCTTGTTCAAGAGGTATTAGGTTGCTTATGATGGGAGATATTTTGTTGTATATAATCCTTTCCATAAGTTAAAGAGTAACACTCATAAGAGCTATGGGTCAGTAGCTCGCTCCTAATGATGGATGTGTGCCTGGTTTTAGCATGATTATTATTTTCGTTCTTCTAAAGAGAGAGAGAGAGAGAGAGAGGGGAAAGATCTCCTGAAACCAAAATGTTATTATATAGGTTCTTTCTTTCTCTCATGTAGTCCTAAATGGACCATTGAGTCACTCATGGCTGGTAGGTGATTTCTTTGTTGGCCTCCTCCAATCATCTCAGTTTCTTGTTCTTGATGTCAGTTAAGAATGGGAGGAATTTGTCCATTTTTTGATGTTATCGGTCCATTTTAATTGAGGTCAGCCCATGACCTTTGATCCTGGAACAATTCCTTCTAGTGCTTGCTTTGGAATGCCATTAGCCCTCTCCACATGTCTGAACCATTTCATCTGTCATCTTCTGATGACTGTCAAAATATTTTTACTTTTTCTCTTGCCTATTGAATCAATCAGTTTTCGGACATTTTCATTGGTTTCGTGAGCAGTATAGGGAATTCTTAAAAGTCTTCTGTAAATTTTCATTTCAAAAGACAGGAGTCTTCTCTCATCTTCCCTCAATAAAGTCCAAGCATCACAACCATACAAGAGGATAGAATTCACCAAGTTGTCAGTTAGTCTTAGTCTGGTTGTGATTGCTATTCTGTTATCTCCCCACAATGGTTTTAACTTCTGTAGGGGCCATGGTTGCCTTAGCAATTCGGTATTTAATGTTGGTTTTTGGGCGACCATCTTGGCTCATCGTGCTTCCTAGATAAGTGAACTTGTTTACATTCTCAATTTGTTTATTGCCAATTTGTATCTTTAAGAGTTCAATGTCTGATTTTGAGGTTATCGTTGTTTTTATTTTTTTGTAGGTTTTTGTATAATACATATTTTTTTAATTTTCCGAAAATGCGGCTGGTTATCTCTTGTAATTCTTCTTCACTTCCTACCAGAAGATCGATATCGTCTGCAAAACTTAAGTTATTTATTCTTAGTCCACCAACTACTATTCCAGTGTCATATTCATGAAGATCTTCATCTATGACATATTCCAGAAAACCATTCTTCCCGGAACAGTTCGCTGCTGTAATTTTTAATTTCAATTTTCATATCAGATGAGGAATAAAGAGATTTTATAATCCTAATGATTTTGTTGTCAATACCATAATGTTTGATTTTTTTTTATTTTTTTTTTTATAATAATTTTATACTGTTCTCTGTTATCACCACTATTAATATGAGATTTCAAATTTCTTCTTTCATCACATAGGTCCAAAATATTTTTGGTTATTCATGGTTTATTGACTTTTGTTTTGTATCCAAGAATTTCTTCAGCTGTCTCAGTTATCTTTTGTGAGAAGTATTTGGTTTTAGATTCAATATTATTATATTTTTTGAAGCTTGTGTCAAAAATTTGTTTTAATTTGTATTTATATAGTGTATTTATTTGGGGATCTTTTAATTTTTCTATATTATATCTTTTACGAGTTGATTTTGTAGGTAATATTTCCCTCATTTTCATATTCACAGTTGTTGATGACCATATTGTGGTCGCCGCTGATGTCGGCTCCAGGAAATGATCTGGTTCTTGTGAGGTTGATGGAGTTTTTAAATTTTGTGCTTACAAGAATAAAGTCAATTTGGTTGTGTGTTTTACCATCAGGAGAAGTCCATGTCCATCTTCTGGAAGGTTTATGGGGAAATAGAGTGTTAGTAATGGTGAGTTCATTTTGTGAGGCAAAATTGATCAATTCAAAACCTCTTTCGTTTGTCTCCCGATGGCCATATGGTCCGACAAATGGGAGAAAATCCTTACTGATGTCTGTTCCAATTTTGGCATTCCAATCGCCCTGTACAATCAAAAGGTCTTTTCTATTCGCTCTGGTGATTGTTTCATTCAGTTGATCATAAAACTCTTCTACTTCGGAGTCCTCGTGGCCTGTGGTTGGGGCATAGACCTGTATGATGATGATGATAGAGTGGTTTTCCTCTTAGGCAGACTAAAGCAATTATGCTACTGATAGGATTGAATTCCATGACAGAATTTCGTGATGATTTGTGTATAACCCAACACCTTCTTTTCCACTGCAGTCACATCCAGACTAAAGAAGTAAATGTCCTTCATCTGTTGTTAGCTCTCCTGTTTTCGGCCATTGAATTTCACAAAGTCCCATAACAGTCCATTCATATCTTTTTAGTTTGTGCTGTAGTAATTTGAGTTGACCTGATTGTAGTAGAGCCCTAATATTCCAAGTTCTGGTTATTAAATGGTTGCAGAGTCTGAATCTGGATCCAGTTTTTTCATTATTTTTGTCAGTGATAGTGGTAGCGCCAATCGCTAACTTCTCATTGCCACCCCTGGAGCTGCTACCAAATGGCAATATGGACCTTGTTGAACCGGGTGACATCTGAACCGGCATGGTGTGCTGTGTTAAATCTTCGCCATGAATGTCTAATTGGCAGTGAATTAATTCTGGTGGAAAGACTTAGACGTTGGTTAAGCATTTTCACTATATAATTTAAGGAAATTACACCTACTAGGATATACATTAAAATAAATTTTAATATATTTCAATATTTCGGCAACGTCACATTGCCATTTTCAAGAACTTAAGTACAAGACACGTGCACGCAGGCACAACAAAACAGTAAGTGAAGAAGAAGTAGGAAGCTATTATTTCTCCTCAAGTCCTGATTGTGCCCTCTAGCGGGCAATGTTGGTATTCTTGGGCGATTGGGCTGAAGGTCTTCTGATGTAGGTTTCCCAAATTTGAGGAAGTCTCATGCAGCCAAATTTGTTGATACGGTGTATTATCCTGGCTTTCTTCCACCGTATTCTATGGCAGGTATCCAGCGCATGGTCAGCAAGACAAGAGTGGCTGTATTGGTGAAAACGTATGTAGTCCTTGTGTTCTGAAATTCTGATATTTGCTGTCCTGCCTGTTTGGCCAACGTAGGACAGCTTACAGCTGCAAGGGACCTGGTATACACCAGGTAGGTCTAGGGAGGGAGGTTGGTCTTTAGTAGAGTGGATAAGGGATACCAATTTTTTATGTGGTCTGTAACAAGAAGTTATGTTTTTTTTAAGATTTTTGTGATTTTTTCCGAGGTGCCTTGGATGTAGGGTATGGTGATGTGATGGATTTAGAGTAATCCTTGTTGTGAGGGGGGGGGAGGTTGTGGTTTACTGGTTTCAATATTTTTTGGGAGGGGTTGCCATTGGCTGAGAAAGTGTTGAGAATGTGGTTTAGTTCTGTGATTAGGGCATTGTCATCGAACAGATAAGTTTAGCTCTGTTGTGTAGTGTCTTAATGACTCCATATTGTTGTGAGGAGGGGTGGTGGGATTGTTGGTGAATGTATCTGCCTGTATGGGTGGGTTTACATCCAAGGCACCTCGGAAAAAACTTTGGCCAAAAAAAAAAAGGGCAGTGAATTAAGACAGATGGTGCCAATCTCCTCTTCTGTCTTTGCCTGCTAGCATTTAGCTGGGCATAGTGGGATGGACGTTTGAATATTTTCTATTACTATTCTTTCACTTCTTTCCTCATAATGATCTTTCAAAGTAATTATTCTAGACATCATCCAGAATATCTTCAATGTTTGTCACCTCTATCATCTCTGATTCCTTTTAATAATAGTACTCTTTGCTCACTTTTAAGCTTTTTTTTTTTTTTTTTCAGTAGCCTCCAAAACATTTTAGCATTTTTTGTATGTTTATCATTTGTATTCTTATTCAAAAGTCTTTCCTTGACTTTTATTGCTACTTTGATGCATCCATGGTTGTCTTACATTTTTCTTTGTATTCTTAATGCACCTGCTGATTTACTTGTTTGGTATTTTCAATATTGCATCTTGTTTTTTCAGGAATACCTCTTTAATGTCTCTAAAAACTTCACTCCCTTATGCCAGATGCCTTTCAGATTAATACACATATGTTGAAGTACCCTTGGGCTTGCAACCACTCTTATGTCTTGCATTAACTATCTCATCCAAATTCGGCACCTTAAAACTAATAAACTAATTCAGCATTTTTTTGGTTATTCTTACACTGACTTTCCTCCTTCCAAACTTTCCTCCTTTCCAAACTCTCTGAACAGTTTCTCCAGGCTCTCCAAAAGCATTTCACATGTAGTGTGTCAGTATCATACTAATAAAACAATGTATGGCGGGTATCCCAAAAGCAATGTCGCTATTGTGATAGTTCTCCACACAAAAGAGGTATGTCTGTAGAATAAAAAAACAACAGATAGTCTGAGTCTCTGATTTATTTTTTAATATAATGTCCCTCCTTTTTAATGCATTTTTTGTTACCACTGCATAACAAATTTTTCAACATCATCATATTAATTAAAACTCTTCATGTCATTTTTAGGACCATTTTCTCATTTGCATTGATGTATCTTATTGTGGTATGGAGGTGCTTATAATTTGGCAGGTTTGAAGTTGTTTCCACATTTCTTGTTCTTGATGGCTTTTTTCTGCCTCAAGTATTGATATGTCCTGACTACATTCAGGACATATATGTCTTGAATGCAGTCAACATTCAGGACACATATATGTTCTGAACACAAGTAATGCCTAGAGTGACAGAGAAAATATTCATCAGAGAAAATGTTTTGGATAATACAGGAGCAATACTCACATGGTTATGCTAAAAAAGATTAAGTTAGAAATATTCAAATCTATAAAACTTATGAGCAATACTCATATGGTTCAGATCTACAAAACTTATGAGAAATACTTATATGGTTATGCCAAAAAAGATTAAGTTAGAAAAATTCCAGATCTACAAAACTTAAATGTAGATCATTGTTTTATTTGTATGATATCTTAGTTATTTGTGTTAAAGTGAAAATATGATCTTGACAGTCCCTATTTTCCCGAATGCAGCTTGGTCTTCTCAAATTTATTTTCCACAGTTTTACTTTGTCTCTTCTCTGAGTATGCTTGCATAAATCTTACTTGGAACACTTTCAAATAGATGCACATTTTAATATTGAAAGTTAGAGGTATCTCTGGAAGAGAAATCTCCTTTTGTTAGATATTTTGTATTGTTGATTCTCGTAGACAAGCTTATACATTGGTTATGCATTTCTAAATCACTTAGGGAATTGAAACAACGTAGATCCGAATATAAATTAAATTATACTTTAATTAATATTTCCAATATTTCGGCAATGTCACGTTGCCATTTTCAAAAGGAACTTACACCGGAGCAAATATAAATACGAAAGATTATTTATGGAATCAGCCTCTGCCCTAAGAAACTCTCCGAACCTCAACAAATTTGGTTGTATGCCACTTCCCCAAATTTGGGAGGCATACACCAGCAGACCTTCAGCCCAACGGCCAAGAACGCCTACTTAGCCTGCCAGAGGGCACCATCAGGACTTCTAGGAGAACGATAGCTTCATATCTTCATTCTCAGTTACTGTATTGTTAGTGCCTGTGTGCAACTGCCTTTTTGTAAGTTCCTTTTGAAAATGGCTATGTGACATTGCCGAAATATCGGAAATATTAATTAAAGTATAATTTAATTTATATTCGGATCTACGTTGTTTCAATTCCCTAAGTGATTTAGAAATTTTGTATTGTTAAAAAAAAAAAAAGTAAGATTTGTAGGGTATGCTATTTTTATGAGAAATATGATAGGAAATTAGCATTAAAGTTAACAGGTCATTATTAGAACTCCACTATAAAATGGTTTTGGCATCAATGTTGTAGAAGTTTTGTTGATTCCTTCAAGGAAAATTTATCATATAAGAAGGAAAAGTGCACCATAGTGGGAAAATGTGGATTGGATAATAGACAAAAATGGAGAAGGTTGTTGATACATGAAAGAAAGGAAGTAGGTGAAAGAATGTAGTCCCTGTGGATTACATTCCAGCCTTAATTGCAAATTTTGAGGATTGAGATTCATCATACTGTAATGAATGAATAAGATTCATCACACAGTTTCTCTCACACAGATTCATCATACATTTTCTTTTGGCACACATAATGTGTGCCACGAAAAAAAAAACTAGCAATCAGTCCATTTGCAGAAGTCAGAAAAGAGATAAGATAGGTGCTTATGTAAAACTTTTTTTTTTTTTTTTTTATGTTGAGCCCATACACAGTAGATTGGTTGGTCAACCTATAGTACATTAGTACCGTGTATGGGGAAAGGAGGGATTTGTTTACATTTGATTTGAATGACTTAATGATTTGAGTGGTTTGAGTTATCTGGTATTCTGGTTGGCATCTGGACAAGTTGTGTAAGGTCGTTGGTGATGGCAAATGTTTCGACATCTCTTCCTGCAAGATCTGTACAACTGGAGGAGGAAAGCCAGCTAGTGTTGTGGACGTTAAAATCGCATAGGAGGATGATTTCGCTGTTGGGTGAATAGTGTCCTCCAACCTGAATAGTGGAGGATACTATTCAGGTTGGAGTTTAGGCCACGGATGTTGGTGAAGCGGATGTATAGAGTTTTGTGAGTCGTATGTTGGACTGCATGGGTCTTGCACATATCCTGCTATGCGGTGCCTGTATGCTGGTCTCCATGGTGGCTGCTAGTGGCATCACTTGGTTATTTTGCCAGTTTATCTTGTCTGTAGTCGATGGTCCAGCTATTGTTACCATTTTGACGTTTTTCTTCGAGTTGTCTTCGAAGCTGGCATCTTTGTTCCCTTTGTGCAAGTGATAGGTCTGATTGTGCATGTATACGCGATTGGGGACAGGTGTCTTTGAACTTGTTGTTGATCGCTGTTATTATTTTTGATGTGCTTGTTGGCATGTGGCAAGTCACTTTTACTAGGCGTGGAAAGTTCATTCCATCCTTCCTTTTATTTGTAGGCCCGAAACGATGGCACCTGACAATATTCTTAGAATCGATGTTTCATTCTTCAGCTAGTTTGCTGAAGTCCTCTTGTAATGATTTTCCATTTTCTGTTTGGGAAATTCAAAATGATGGCATTGTTTTTTGTGTTTAGCCTCCATCAAGTCGTTTACCGTTGATGCGATTAGATCGCAAAGTTCTTTCGCTGATGGAGTGGAGCTTGTGTTATGCTGGTTTTCAATTTGTTCTAGCTTAGCTTCGAATGCATGTATTTTGGAGGTAAAAGTTTCATTTAAAGTATTGATGTGCTGTTCGAGGTTTTCAACACGTTTACCTATGTTCAGAAGTTGTTTTACTGAAGGAAGGCACAGCAAACAGAAGAATGGCTGGTTAAGATCGATAAGTAGTTTTTGCGCTGCTTCGTCTATTTTCGTGCAGGAAGTGTGCAGCCAGTGGCAACAGAACTCGCAGAAAATGCCTTTTTTTTCTGTCTGTGACACCAGTTTTGCAGCTGCGGCATGTAATAGGTATCTCGGCAGCAGTTGACGACACGTAGTGCTCGTTCGCCGTTGGCTTTTGATGCCACCATCTTTGCTGCATACGGTAGGCATCATGAGCACTTACACATGGCTGATTTAGAATTTGGAGGATAGCTGATTTAATACACTTTAAGTACTTACAGGTTGTACTGAAGTATTCCGCTGCTTGGTGTTTGGTTTCCGTTCGACGGTTAATTTCGATGGGAAAACACTTGCAATAACGGTAAATTGGGAGCACAAGTTTGAAGTAGCTTATTCACCAACGCTGCCTGGCAGGAAAAACTTGATCAAATATCATTATCAAACATCTTATGAGTATCCACTAGAGTTTCTTTAAACTTATTCATAGTATTTGTTTAAAGGTATGTGTGAGAGAGAAGTAAGATATATTTTGTTGATCATCAGTGGCAAAATTTATTCTAGTAATCATTATAAGTTGAGAAATTCTGGGTAAGGTACTAGTAATTTGCTGCTAATAGTTTTTTCTGTTACTTTAAAAGAAATGAAGTAAGAACATCAATATGGTAATTTGATGGTAAAGATTTGCCATCATTCTTAGGAATAGATTGAATATGGACTAATTTCCTGGCTGCAAGATAAACAGATAAATACAAGTGGAATAAGAGAATTTAAAAATATTTATTCATGTAATCATTCATTACAAGTATAATAAGAGAATTTAAAATGACAACTTAAAACAGGAGTTTTCAAAACAATTTTAAAAATTCCATCAGAACTACAAGACATTTTTGTATCCAGTTTGGACAAATACCTATGATCTCTTTCAGGTGAAAAACCGAAGGCAGAATGTTGCAAGTGTGGAATGGTAGAAGGATATTAGCTGAGATAATCGTTACAATAATTTGAGGAAAAATGAGAGGCCAAGAGATTGGCTTTTATCCATGGATTGCATAGAACCAAGTATAAAAACTCTTGGGGGACCCTGTAACCCCTTGAGAGCATGTCCCCTGGGTGGCAGATAGGGGAGCACACCATGTGTGTGTGCATGCGCGTGCATGTGTATATATATGGTGGGGTGGTCCGAATATACTGAATAAGGACTCGTGGACAAACAGGGCAATCATCTCGATTGTAAGGGAAGCGGCACTCCCATGGACTAGCTGGATCTATCCTCTTTTTGTTCTACTTTGAAGATCCACTTACTTTAATCTTTCCTATAAGGCCTTATCAGCCAACTCTTCTTATTATATGACCCTTATGCTATTAGAGTATTCGAGGGCCATGGGGTCTTTTCATTTCTGGCCTTACAACTATGCCCTCTCTATAAACCTTACTATAATTCTTCTATAATCTACTCTTTCCCCTTCAATATACCCTATTCCTCCTATGGGTTTAAATTCGGAAGAAGGCTAGTTCAGAAGCCTTAAGGTAGCAGCCCTACCACTGAACTATTCCATCATCAGGCTAGTCCCCTGACATGGAGAACATAATTCTACTAGTAAGCTGACAGAAAAAGATAATCAGACAGAATCTATAGGAATCGACCCTGGAATGGAAAAGGTAAAACAAAAATGGAAACGACAAAATATAATACACATAGCAAACTGGAATGTAAGAGGAATAGCATATAAAGAAATAGAATTAGACCAGTTATTAAATGAAAGAAATTTTAAAATAACAGTAATCACCGAAACAAAAAAGGAATTAAAAGGAACTATGAGAACTGAAAATTTTAATGTGATATACAGAGGAGTCGACAGAGACCAAAGAGCACAAGCAGGAGTCATGATTTGGATTCATAACTCCCTTTCAAAACAGATAAAACATTATAAATTATGGAATGAAAGAATAATAGAAGCTAGAATAAAAATAGATAGAGGCTATTTAACAATAATTGGTTTATATGCCCCAGAAGAAGGAAGAGAACTGGATAATATTGATTTTTATAATCAGCTACAAAATATATATAATAAAATAAATAAAAATAATTACTTAATTTTAGCAGGAGACTTAAATGCAAGAATTGGAAACACGAAAATTAATAAGTTTTAAAAGAGGTAAACCGTGAGTAGACATATCGATACCAAATAAATAACGGAAAAAAACTCACGTAGAAAGATTATTTATTAGTATAATTTTTGCCTGTGTGTCACAGACATCTTCAGTACGTTAAGCTCAAAATTAAACACTAACTGACAATTCCAAAAAGCGCCACCTAAGTAGCTGGTGTAAGATAACTAAAAAGGTCAATAACTTTCCTAAAAAAAAAAAAAAAAAATTAATACAATAAAAAGTTAGGAAAGATTAGCTGATTTGTAAAGTACTATCTCCCATAAAGGGGATAGACGTAAGCCGTCGGATCTGTTTAAGTTAGGAGAATGAAGAAGAGTTTCACATGTTTCTTTATAAAGGCGTTCCATGAGAAACTGACTTTTGTGAAGAACTCCTGTCTTTCTCCAATGAACTCTGTGTCTAGTGAAGATGGCATGTTCAGAAAGTCCAGACTTTTCAGGTTTAAAGTATTCAATATAAGATTGGTGTTCTTCTAGCCAAATAGAGGCAGATCTTCCCGTTTGTCCGAAATAAGATAATCCACAAGAGCACGGAATCTGGTAGACACCTGGATGATTAAGATGTGGAAGCTTGTCCTTAGGAGAAGTGAGAAAGGTGGAGATTTTTCTAAACGGTCGAAAGGCAACAAAAATATTCAGTGGTTTTAAAACTTTTGCTATACGTTCACTGATGCCTTGTACATAAGGGATAGTAATGTGCGCTATTTCTTCTTCTGTGTTTGAAGAGGAAGACATATTAAAACTACTCAAAGTTCTTTTAATGAAGCAATTCTTATAACCATTAGATAGAAAGGAAGAAGTTATATATTGTAGTTCTTTCTGTAAAAGATCGTCTGTAGAACAAAAGGAGTGGGCCCGATGAACCAGTGTTTTAATAGTTCCTGCCTTTTGACTGGGATGGTGATGAGATCCCGCATGGATATAATGGCCTGTATGAGTCTTCTTTCTATAAACTGAGAAATGTAGGTTACCATCTGGTTGGCGAAGAATTAGAAGATCTAAAAAGGCTAACTGCTTATTTGATTCTACTTCTAGGGTAAACTTGATCCTAGGATGAAATGCGTTTAACTTAGTGAGAAATTGTTGAAGTTCATCAGAAGAGCCATTCCATACAGCAAAAATGTCATCGACATATCTGAACCAATGAGTAGGTCTGGGAGAAATATTGTCCAAGATACGTTGTTCAAAATGTTCCATAAAGAAATTGGAGATAGCAGGAGAAAGAGGATTACCCATTGCTGTTCCTTCAATTTGTTGATACAACTTATTTTTAAAGGAAAAATAACCAGAGTTTATTACAAAATCAAATACGTTTACAATGTCTGAAGGAAATTCCTGTTGTAGTAATTCAATACTTTCCGAAAGAGGCACATTTGTAAATAAAGAAACAACATCTAAACTGATCATGATATCAGAAACGTCCAAATAAAGATCTGAAATTTTAATTTTGAAATCCAAAGTATTTTTTATATAAGTATCAGTTCTTCTAGTTGAAGAGGAGAGTAAATTTGATAAAAATTTTGAGATTTTTTAAGTGGGGCAAACTATACAATCTACGACTGGTCTTAATGGAGGTTTATGAACTTTTGGAAGACCATACAATCTAGGTGGATGACCGAAGAAGGTTTTAAGTTTTTTCTTTTGATCTATCCCCTTTATGGGAGATAGTACTTTACAAATCAGCTAATCTTTCCTAACTTTTTATTGTATTAATTTTTTTTAGGAAAGTTATTGACCTTTTTAGTTATCTTACACCAGCTACTTAGGTGACGCTTTTTGGAATTGTCAGTTAGTGTTTAATTTTTGAGCTTAACGTACTGAAGATGCCTGTGACACACAGGCGAAAATTATAGTAATAAATAATCTTTCTACGTGAGTTTTTTTTTTTTATCCTTATTTATTTGGTTTCGATATGTCTACTCACGGTTTACCTCTTTTAAAACTTATTGCTAGACTTCATGGAGAGTCTATTTCTAAACAATCTTCTAGATACGGTAAAGTATTGGTAAAGAAGGCCAAATGCATTAACAGATTAATATTCCTTAAACGATGTAAGATGGCCCAGGTTATTCCAACCTGTTGTAAAATAAAAGAAGTTTTTAGGTCCCCAAAAGCTCATCGGATCTACTTCAAAGCTAGTAAGTCTCTTTTAAATATTCAGCTACACGAAGATAAAAAATCTCTTGCCATCTTAAATGGAGAAATTATGGATATAAAATATGCTCTGGAATCTGTTTTAACTGTTGAAACTTTTACTACTGTAATGCGCATATCTTCGAGTTCTTACTTAAAGGTCTTTAATGATTCTCGTGACAAGCTAAAACGGAAATTTGAATCACTAGTCAGCTTACCTAGATCCAGTAATAATACTATTGATATAGATAAAGTAGTCATAAATGTTTCCGGACGTCCTCTAACAGACTGTGAACGTTTTGTTTTATCAAAAGGATATGATTTCGCTGTTACGCCGAATAAGGTGCCAATTAGGGATTTTTTTCATAACATAGACAGGGGTATTCGATCCTTATCCCAAAAAACAGCCAACAGATTACGTTTTGAATGTGCACAAATTCTTTTTCATGCCAAGCCTCCTCGTCCTAATCTTTCTTCCTCTGAGTTTAAAGCATTGAAATCATTGAAGAATAACAATAATTTAATAATTACGAAAGCTGATAAGGGGAAAGCTGTAGTGATTCAAGATAGGAAGGAATATGAGAGAAAAATGTCTCTTTTACTTCGCGACTATTCAACTTATAGGCCTCTTACATCGGATCCTACCCGGAGTCAATTGAATAGGCTTAATTCTCTTATAGATAATGTATCTACATGGAATGGAGATCAAAAGAAAAAACTTGAAACCTTCTTCGGTCGT
The DNA here is from genome assembly GCF_054136105.1 of Typopeltis vanoorti. NCBI lineage: Eukaryota > Metazoa > Arthropoda > Arachnida > Uropygi > Thelyphonidae > Typopeltis > Typopeltis vanoorti. The sequence continues at coordinate 111,681,367 of NC_143555.1, read as the reverse complement.
CCACCTAGATTGTATGGTCTTCCAAAAGTTCATAAACCAGGCATTCCGTTAAGACCAGTCGTAGATTGTATAGGTTGCCCCACTTACAAAATCTCAAAATTTTTATCAAATTTACTCTCCTCTTCAACTAGAAGAACTGATACTTATATAAAAAATACTTTGGATTTCAAAAATAAAATTTCAGATCTTCATTTGGACGTTTCTGATATCATGATCAGTTTAGATGTTGTTTCTTTATTTACAAATGTGCCTCTTTCGGAAAGTATTGAATTACTACAACAGGAATTTCCTTCAGACATTGTAAACGTATTTGATTTTGTAATAAACTCTGGTTATTTTTCCTTTAAAAATAAGTTGTATCAACAAATTGAAGGAACAGCAATGGGTAATCCTCTTTCTCCTGCTATCTCCAATTTCTTTATGGAACATTTTGAACAACGTATCTTGGACAATATTTCTCCCAGACCTACTCATTGGTTCAGATATGTCGATAACATTTTTGCTGTATGGAATGGCTCTTCTGATGAACTTCAACAATTTCTCACTAAGTTAAATGCATTTCATCCTAGGATCAAGTTTACCCTAGAAGTAGAATCAAATAAGCAGTTAGCCTTTTTAGATCTTCTAATTCTTCGCCAACCAGATGGTAACCTACATTTCTCAGTTTATAGAAAGAAGACTCATACAGGCCATTATATCCATGCGGGATCTCATCACCATCCCAGTCAAAAGGCAGGAACTATTAAAACACTGGTTCATCGGGCCCACTCCTTTTGTTCTACAGACGATCTTTTACAGAAAGAACTACAATATATAACTTCTTCCTTTCTATCTAATGGTTATAAGAATTGCTTCATCAAAAGAACTTTGATTAGTTTTAATATGTCTTCCTCTTGGAACACAGAAGAAGAAATAGCGCACATTACTATCCCTTATGTACAAGGCATCAGTGAACGTATAGCAAAAGTTTTAAAACCACTGAATATTTTTGTTGCCTTTCGACCGTTTAGAAAAATCTCCACCTTTCTCACTTCTCCTAAGGACAAGCTTCCACATCTTAATCATCCAGGTGTCTACCAGATTCCGTGCTCTTGTGGATTATCTTATTTCGGACAAACGGGAAGATCTGCCTCTATTTGGCTAGAAGAACACCAATCTTATATTGAATACTTTAAACCTGAAAAGTCTGGACTTTCTGAACATGCCATCTTCACTAGACACAGAGTTCATTGGAGAAAGACAAGAGTTCTTCACAAAAGTCAGTTTCTCGTGGAACGCCTTTATAAAGAAACATGTGAAACTCTTCTTCATTCTCCTAACTTAAACAGATCCGACGGCTTACGTCTATCCCCTTTATGGGAGATAGTACTTTACAAATCAGCTAATCTTTTCTAACTTTTTATTGTATTAATTTTTTTTTTTTTTTTAGGAAAGTTATTGACCTTTTTAGTTATCTTACACCAGCTACTTAGGTGGCGCTTTTTGGAATTGTCAGTTAGTGTTTAATTTTTGAGCTTAACGTACTGAAGATGCCTGTGACACACAGGCGAAAATTATACTAATAAATAATCTTTCTACGTGAGTTTTTTTCCCGTTATTTATTTGGTAACGAAAATTAATAATAATATAGGAATACATGGAGAACACACTCTAAACAAAAATGGTAAAAAATTGATTTACTTTGTAGTTTATAATAACCAAAAATAACGAATTCCTTCTATAAACATAAAGACATACATAAATATACTTGGGCAGCAAGAGGATGGAAATCAATATTAGATTACTTCATATTAAATGAAAAGACATCAAAATTTTCATTAGATATTAGAGTTCACAGAGGATATGAAATAAGCAGTGACCACTTCCTTGTTAAAATAAAATTAAGATTACCACCTAAATGGCTACAAGTAACAAGAACAGAAAGAAAAATTGAAACATTTGTTTATAAAACTAGACTATTGAATGACACAAATGTACAATGGCTATATGAACAAAGAATTAACCAATATCTAGATAAAATAAAATAAAATGTAGAAATAGAATGGCTTAATATAAAAACAATACTAAATGTAGCAGCAAATGAAAGCTTAAGAAAGACCAAAAAAATTCAATAAAAGAAAAAAACTGAAGATCTGGGATGATACAATCAAAGAAATAATCAAAAAGAAAAAAGAAGCCTATCACAAATGGTTAAGCAGTAAAAGATTAGAAGATGAAATAGAATATAAAAGAATAAGAGCCATGGCTAAAAGAGAACTCAGAAAAAGACATAGAGAATCATGGAATAAATTTGTTTCTAATTTAGAACATGATTTATATAAAATAAGACCCAATTATATAAGATTTTGAAACACTTAAATGCAGATACCAAAGAAAACATAAAATTAAACACTGAATTGAAATGAGAAGAATTTCTAAATTACTACACAGAACTGTGGACAGACAAATATTTTAAAAAAGACAACTGGCAAACAATTAATGAAAAGGAAATAACCGAAGAAGAATTAGAAATCAGCCTGAAAGAAACAAGAAACGGAAAATCACCTGGAGAAGATAAGCTAGGTTCAGAACTATATAAATACGCAGGAACAAGATTCAAAGAAAGATTCTTATTATTTTTAAATAAAATTTACTTAACTGGTATCCCCCCAACAGAATGGAAAAAAGCAATTGTGATTCCTATCTTTAAGAAAGGTAATAGAAATGACCCTAAAAACTATAGAGGTATCAGTATACTAAATTCCTGTTACAAAATATATAGCAATCTTAAATAACAGACTAATGAAATATTCCGAAAACTTTATTTTAGAAGTACAGAATGGATTTAGAAAAGGACGATCATCTATAGACCCGGCCTTTTGCCTAAAATTAATAATAGAGAAAAGAAGAGAATATAATTTAGAAACGCATATTGCATTTATTGACTTTGAAAAAGCATTTGACAAAGTTAAAAGAAACATATTATTTAACATATTAAAAGAAAGACAAATACCAAATAATATCCTAAAAGCTATCACAGGTATATATGAAAATAATCAAATACAAATAAGATTAAATCACGATCTATCATATACAAGAGAGATAAACCAAATGTCCGACAGGGATGTCCCCTCTCAGCAACTCTTTTTAATATCTACTTGAATGAAATAATAATAAAATGGAATAAAAATTTACATCAAGGAATTAAACTTTCTCCTACAGTTAACTTAAACACTCTCCTCTTTGCAGAAAACCAAATAATAATTACAAATCTGAAGATAACTTACAGAAAGCTATTTTAGATTTAAATGAGATAGCCAAAGATTATGGTATGATCAATAGAAAAATCAAAAACTATGGCCTTTAAAGGACAAGATCCAGCAAGAACTAAGATAGCAATAGATAACAGTATCTTAGAACAGGTGAATTCATTTAACTACCTAGGATGTATGATCACATATGAAAATGAAAAAGATATAAACATAAAAATTGCAAAATATTTAAAAATAACAAGTATAATTAACTCTATATTTAAACCAAACCTAGTTCAAGAACAAACCAGGCTAAAAGTATACAATACATTAGCCCTACCAGTCTTAATGTATGGAAGCAAAATCTGGACAATAAAACAAAAAGACAAACAAAGATTAACAACAGCAGAAATAAAGTTTATGAGAAAAACTGCGAAGTATACCCTATTTGATCACAAAAGAAACGAAGATATTATGAAAGAATTAAACCAAGAACCAGTAATAGAAAAAATTAAAAAATATAAATATAAATGGATGGAACACGTTCAAAGAACGAAAATAGAAAGATTACCAAACCAAGCCTTAAAGTACAAGCCATTAGGAAAAAGAAAACCAGGACGTCCTCTTAAACGATTCAACGATGACTTCTAAGGCTGGAACAGGCCATGCTAGGCATAAATCCTTGATACGGATGATGATGATATTAACTGAGATAATCTTTACATTTGAGTAAAAATGAGAGTAAAAATGAAAAACCAAGAGATTGGTTTTTATCCATGGATTGCATAGAACCAAGCATAAAAAGAGTAACCATGGTAGCTCTCCTATGGTACCAATGTACTATAGCTTTATTATACCTTTGCAGTGGGTGAAAAAGCAACAACTGAAGTTGGAAGTAAGAACTCATTGTGGAGTAGATATAGATTAATTGATTTTTCACTTAGCCATATATTTGGAGAATTTCACCTCTCTCTTCAAATTATGGCCTTAGTACTGTTCGCATATACCAAATTTGACTGACTCTGGGATGTGTAGGTTTATGCATGGTACATGATTTTCATTGCCTCGTATGAGATGATCACTCTGCTTACTTGGGAACCTGAAGTGGTTTAAAAAGTTTCACATTTCTAGTTTAGAGCTAAGGTTCAAACCCATTTTGTCGGTGCACTTGATGTAAAAACGTAAATAAAAAACCTTAAATGGTCTGCTCAGTTTTGAAACCAAGTGGGGCTGACTGGGAAATTTCAAGTTTTAATTATTTTTTTTAAATATTACTTTGTTAAGTTAGAAAAATTCAACTTTCAAATAGATATACATTTTAATATTTTTTCCCTGAATTTTTTAATGAAGTGTTATTTTTTTTTAAAAAAAAAGTTAAATTATTTTATTTATTTTTTATTAGTAAAACCTCATCTCATTCAACTGTTCCTAGTCCATTTCTTCAGGCTTATCAGCAGCAGGTTCAGAATCAGGGGTAATTTATTTATTATTATTATTATTTTTTTTATATTTAAGAACTCTCATTTGAAATATATAGGTAAAATTATTTTTCACTCACTCATGTTCTGCATCTGAGATTTTATAGTTTACATAACTTTTTTAATGTAGAAAGGTTTATCACTTGGTTACAAATTAAATCAAACATGAAAGAAATTCTATTCTTTTTTAATTCTTTATGCAAGCATAAATAAAGAAATTTTACATATTAATTATCTTTACTAGGCTACTTGTATATAGAGGCTGATGACTTCACATCAGTTGCTTTAATATCCTATAATACAAAGCACTCATCCTTTCAGATATATAATGCTATGCATTATGGGAAAGATCACTGTCCCAGACTGGTTTCAATCTCTGTTGAGGTCTCATCATTGGAAACTAGACCCAGAAGCGATACCAAGGTTGAATTAATGCAGAGATCATTCATTTCCCATATAGAAGTAGTGAAAAGGTGTATTATCACCTTATTATTACAATTTTCTTGATTAGAGATAAACATAGACCTTAGTAAAGGTTTAAACCAGTCTGGGATCATGACCCTTTCCATAATGCACAGCATCATACTTGTCTGAAAGGGCGAATGCTTTGCATTATGCAATACTAAAGTCACTGATGTGAAGTCATTCACCTCTATATACAAGTAGTCTAGTTGTGAAGATACTTCACATGCAAATCTGTTTGTGTACAGTTGAATAAAAGATTAAACAATAATATAATTTAAATTCTTGGTATGTTTAATTTAACTTTTTTAATGTCTTTTAATTTTATTTATATTAATTTATTTCCTTTATATTATTCTATTGAGTATCTTATTAGTAATAAACAAAAAAGTAGGTTGTTGGTTATTGCAAGATATTTAACAACTGTCATTAGGTGAGAGAAATAATTTATGCTACAGTTGGCACAAATTATTTTTCACTTAATTTTTTTTTTTAAGTTCAAAACAGAAAATAGCCTTCTTCCTTAAGTTTTCAGGTTTCCACAAGGAAAAATGGAAGCCTGTGCATTTCATTGATTTACAATTTACACAGAAGTTGAAATACTATGTTCAATTCAGTGCCACTGAGAAGTATGAAGGAGAGGGACTAATTGCACTTAAATGGAGGATTGAAAATGGGAAAATAGCAATTAAGTGGTTAGATATTGAAAGGATAGGTAACATATCTGAAAACAAACCCCAACTCAACATCACCAGAGTTAAAGATTGGTACTATCAACGTAAGAAGCCTGAATGGCAAAGAAATGGAGCTAGCTGAGGAATTAGATAAGTACCAGATCGACGTAATAGGGGTGACTGAAACAAAAAAGACCAAAACTGGTGAGATCTTTCTGAGCAATAAATACAAAATGTTATATTCAGGCAATGACAATCAAGGAAAAGAAGGAGTAGCTATAGTATTCAACACAAAATATGAGGCTAATCTTCTTGAATGGCAGTCAGTCTCAAGTAGAGTAATGAAAATGGGGAACTGGACAATGAGACTTATTTGTGCCTATGGTCCCACAGAAAGTTCTACTAAGGTAGAAGTGAGGAATATTTTGAGGCTTTAGAAAAAGCAACTGACACAATGAAAAATGAAAAGTTGGTCCTTGTTGGGGATCTAAATAGCAGAGTAGGAAATGATTGTGAGACACAAAAATATTTTGGGAAAATTTGGAGAAAAGAGCAAAGCTAATAATAATGGCAAATATCTGTTGGATTTCTGCTCAGGACATGGACTGGTTATTAATTAACACCATGTTCCAACATAAAAATGTGCACAAATTCACATGGAGAGAAGAGGCTAGGAATAAGAAAAGTCTCATTGACTATGTTATTGTTGATAGTGATGTTTTCTCCCTCCTGCAGGACACCAGAGTGTACAGAGGATTTGAAATTGGAAGTGATCACTATTTAGTGTTGAGCATGATAAAATTGAATTTCATATTGAAAAGAAAAACATGTAAGAAAGTTTTAAAGCGAATAAAAGTTGAGCAGCTCTCAGATGTGAACTGTAGACTAAAATACACAAAGATTATTGAAGAAAAAATGAAAGATTTTGAGAACAGGAATCACACCTTGGAGATTCAGTGGCAAACTCTGAAGAAAACACTGATTGATTCTGCCAGAGAGGCATGTAGTGAGGTTGTCTGTAAGGATAAAAAAATCAGAACTCCCTGGTGGACACAGGAAGTTAAAGAGGCAGTGAAGGAAAAGAAGAAAGCATATCAAAAGTTCCTGTCAAATAAGTCAGCTTGTGCTCTTAGAGAATACAGAGACAAATGTAAGAAAGCAAAACACTGTGTTAAAAACTAGCTAAACAAAAGTCATGGGAGGACTTTGGCAAGAACATAGAAAATAAATAATAAGAAGGTGGTAAGTTATTCTGGAGGTTGTTGAAGAAGCTAAGGAATGGAGGAAAGAGCTGTAAAAGGAGTTAGAGATGATAAAGGTGACGTGAAAACGGGAGAAAAAGATAACATATCCTTGACGTATGGAGTAATTACTTTGAAAAACTGCTAAATGAAACAAGCAGTGATGACAGTACAGTGGTAAAAAACACTGACCAGGCATGCCTTCAGGAATACATATCCATACTTGAAGTAGAAAAAGCCATCAAAGGCTTGAAATGTGGAAAGGCAGCAGGAGTAGATGATATTCGACCAGAAATGCTGAGGTATGGTGGTATAAGAGTCTTACAGTGGCTGCACTGCATAGTTCAGAAAGCCTGGACAGAGGGACGAATTCCTGATGATTGGAGTAGAGCTCTCATAGTACCCATATATAAAAAGGGAAATAAAACTGCATGTGAGAATTACAGAGGTATTTCTCTACTGAGTGTCCCTGGCAAGATCTATGCAAGTATACTTGAGAAACGTTTAAGAAGAATTGTGGAAGAAAAGCTTGGTGAAGAACAAGCTGGATTCAGGCCAAATAGAGGCTGTCAGGATCAGATCTTCACTTTACGACAAATAGTCGAGAAAGCATGGGAATATAACAAAGATCTGTATTTGAGTTTTGTCGATTTGGAAAAGACATATGACAAGGTGCCAAGAGAGAAGCTATTCAATACGCTGCAGTTATATGGTGTCAATGGGGCATTATATCTAGCAATACTTAGTCTTTATTTGAGTTGTAAGTCAGCAGTTAGAATTCAAGGACGTACAGGAAGATGGTTTAATGTTAAATCTGGTGTGAGACAAGGATGTACATTATCCCCTCTGTTATTCATTATCTATGTGGATCACATTATGAAGGAAAGTGTTAAACATGATATCAAAATTGGAGATGTTAATGTCAGCTCTTTGCTTTATGCGGACGATGTTATACTTATCAATAAATCTGCTACAAGTCTGCAAGATTCCTTGACTAAAATGAATAACTGTTGTAATAGATATGGTATGAAGGTCAGCAATAAAAAGACAAAGACAATGAAAATAGGCAGAATCATTGAAAATGTCAACTGTGTTGTGAATGGAGTAGAACAAGTAACCTGTGGAACAAGTAAAACATTTCAGCTATTTAGGCACGATTTTTACTGAAGATGGTAAATTAAATATAGAAATAGACAACAGAATCAGCAAAGCTGGTATGTTCAGAAGTCAGTTGAATAAATTCATATGGAATAAGAGAGAAATTAGTTGGAACACTAAATTAGCTGTATACAAGACGGTGTTCAAACCAGTTTTAACTTATGGATCTGAGAGCTGGGTCAGAAGTAAAACACTTGACCAAAGACTAGAGACCACAGATATGAGGGTCCTGAGAAAGATTATAGGCGTGAACAGATGGCATCAATGGCAATATCATATTAAAAACGAGGATATTAGTAAAGAACTTGACATTGTCAGCATCCAGGAATGCATTAGCAGAGCTAATCTCAGGTGGTATGGTCACTTAAACAGAATGGGTGAGGAAAGATTAGCAAAACAAGTGTTCTCTGCCAGGTTGGTAGCAAAATGAACCAGACCAAGATATAGGTGGGTTGATACGGTACAAACTGCCTTAGACGATAGAAATATAAGATCTGATAATGTTGGAGTCTTGACAAGTAACAGACTGATTTGGAGGAAAATTATAGATAGGAAATTAATAATGATGTAATTTTTTTTCATGTAGTACTATCATATACTGTACACCCCTTGAGGGTACATGGCAGGAATTTGATGATGATGAGGTAACATAATGTGCGTGTAATTCAGAAAAAGAAAGACACAAGAGTGTAAGACATGCAAAAAAAACAGAGAATTATAATAGGAGAAAAGAGTGAGATATAAATAACAAGAGAGTGGAATGAATGCAAGACTAAAAATTGTGAAAGAGATTTGTTAATGAGATCAAGTCATATGATCAGAAATTTAAGAAGCAAGATTGTATATTTGTGGTTAACAGAACTTTGTGCACATTTTCAGTTTTTCTTCCGTTGTATTTGAAAAGCAGTTTAAAGTATACCAGATCACTGTTACATAATTTAGCATTGAGAATAATGAATGATTTTGATGATTTTATTATTCATGTTTTGTCCATGCACTTCAATTCAAATGCTCTAATAGTTTGGAAGACCTGAAAAGTTAATATATCTTTTCCTGATAATGCTGTACTTAAAATATTGATCTGGAAACAGCTAGCAAGATGTCTATTTTTGTGGCTGAATATATCGTTCCATGACTCTCAGAAGGATACATGCCAGAACTTTTGTTCTTGGTAAACCTTCTTTGATGCACACACTACATGATGATAAAATATTATTATTTAGATACTTATTTAATTTATATTCTTGTTGATAGGCTTATACGCTGGTTATACATGATAACTAATAATTAAGGAATTGACAGCGTACACTAGAAATATAAATTAAATAAACTTTAATATATACTTTCCGATATTTCGGCAAACGTCACGTTGCCATCTTCTTGGGAACTTATTACAAAGACAAGTGCACACAAGTACTACATAACAGCAAATGAGAGCAGAAGCTAGGAAGCTAACCCCTGGCAGGCTATATTGGTAGTTCTTGGCCTTTGGGCTTTTCCCAAATTTGGGGCAGTTCTCATGCATCTAAATTTGTTGAGGTTTGGCATGTTCCTAAGGGCTGAGGCTGATTCCATGAATAGTCTTTCATATTTGAACTTGCTGCGGTGTATTACTGTGGCTTTCTTCCATCTTATTCTGTGGCGAGTATCCAGAGCGTGGTCTCCAAGCCCAGAGTGGCTGTACTTGTGAAATCAGATATAATCCTTGTGTTCCGAGATTCTGATATTTGCTGCCCTGCCTGTTTGGCCAAAGCAGGACAGTTTACAGCTGCAAGGGGCCAGGTAGGTCTAGGGGAAGTGGTTGGTCTTTAGTGGAGCAGATAAGGGATGCCAATTTTCTATGTGGTCTGTAACAGGTGTTCAAGTCATGTTTTTTTAAAATTTTGTTGATTTTTTCTGAGGTGCCTCAGATGTAGGGAATGGTGATGGATTTAGAGTAATCTCTTTTGTGAAGGGGAGGGGATGTGGATAACTAGGTTAAGTATTTTTTGGATTCTTTTTTTTGGGGGGGGGGGGGGTAGCCATTGGCTGAGAAAGTGTCACGGATGTGATTTAGTTCAGTGGTTAGGGCTTGATCATTTGAACAGATTATTTTTGCCCTGTTGAATAGTGTCTTAATAACTCCATATTGTTGTGATGTGGGGGGGGTGATGGGATTGTTGGTGAATGTATCTGCCTGTATGGGAGGGGTTTTCTATAAACTGAGAAAACCAAGGTTCCATCAGGTTGGCGAGTGACTAGTCTGTCTAGGAAGGGGAGGTTATTGTTTTCCTCTTTTTCCAGGGTGAACTTGATTCTAGGGTGTTGGTTGTTTAAGTGTGTTAGGAAGGAGAGGAGTGAATCCGGGCCATGTGGCCAAATAGCGAACACATCATCAACGTAGCGAAGCCATATGGTAGGTTTTTGTGAGGCTGAGTTTAAGGCTTTCTCTTCAAAAGTCTCTATAAAGAAGTTAGCCAAGGGTGGGGGAAGTGGTGAACCCATGGCTGTCCCCTCTATCTGTTTGTAGAATTTTTCCTGCCAAACGAAATAGCCTGAGTTCATTGTAAACTGAAATAGGGCTGAGATATCGGGAGGAAATTTAGCTTGGATTAGCTCTAAGGTTTCTTTGAGGGGGGACATTTGTGAATAAGGAGGAGACGTCAAAACTGACCATTATGTCATTATGTTGGAGTGTAAGGTTTTCTATACTGGCTTTGAAGTGGGCTGAGTTTTTTATGTGTGATGGTGTGTTTCCAGTATAGCGTGAGAGCGCTTTGGCTAAATGCTTGGCTAGTTTGTAAGTGGGGGAATCAATGCCATCCACTATGGGACGTAATGGCACATTTTCTTTATGTATTTTTGGGAGCCCATATATGCGGGGGGATCTAGAGTTATAGGGTTTCAGTCTGTTGGTAATCTCCACAAACCAAGAAGTGACCTTCTTAAGGAGCCTATGGAGTTTTTCTAATTTGAGAGTTCATGGGATTATATTCAATAAGGAGGTAAGTGGATCGATCTAATAGTAAAGCCTTGAGCTTACCTGTGTAGTCATTAAGATTGAGTACCACAGTGGCGTTCCCCTTATCTGCTTTGGTGATCACTATTTCTTTGTTTCTCTTCAATTCTTGTAGTGACTTGTATTCATTAATGGATAAGTTGGATTTTGGAGGCTTTGCTTTTTTGAGAACACAGGCTACATCCAATCTGATATCGTTGGTGATGTGGTTTGGAAGGTGGTGAATCCCGCGTTCAATTTGTATCATAATTCCTCATCCGGTAATTTCTTAGGAGCAATGGCGAAGTTGTGACCACGTGACAGAGCGTTGAGTGCTTCAGGCTTCAAGATAGCTGAAGAAAGGTTAACTACAGTGTTGGTTTGTAGTTTAGGTTTGGACACAGAGTTCTTTATTAATTTATCAAACTTGTTGATATGTCGGCTCCGTACGTTCGAATTCTTTATTAGCCACCATACACGAGACGTCATGTAGGACTGACCAAAGCTTATGATTAAGCGTATGTGAAAGCTCATTTTCTAGCGCTAATACAGCTCTGTTTATGTCGGCTAGGGAACTACATGTAGCGGTAATTTGCTCCCGAAGTAAAGCCTGGCTCGCCCGGTTGTAGATATACGGAGAGCTTTCTGTGAGACGAAGCGGTGTTTAAATTTTACACAGTTAGGGATGACTTGATTATCCCGGCAGCGTTTTAGGAATGCCAGACGGTTAATACTATAACTATGTTGATGATTGTGTTCGCTATTAGGCCACATGAATCGGATTCACTCCTCTCCTTCCTAACACACTTAAATAACCAACACCCTAGAATCAAGTTCACCCTGGAAAAAGAGGAAAACAATAACCTCCCCTTCCTAGACAGACTAGTCACTCGCCAACCTGATGGAACCTTGGTTTTCTCAGTTTATAGAAAACCCCTCCCATACAGGCAGATACATTCACCAACAATCCCATCACCCCCCCCCCCCACATCACAACAATATGGAGTTATTAAGACACTATTCAACAGGGCAAAAATAATCTGTTCAAATGATCAAGCCCTAACCACTGAACTAAATCACATCCATGACACTTTCTTAGCCAATGGCTCCCCCCCCCCCCAAAAAAAAAAAAAAAAGAATCCAAAAAATACTTAACCCAGTAATCCACAACCCACCATCCCCTCCCCTTCACAAAAAAAGATTACTCTAAATCCATCACCATTCCCTACATCCGAGGCACCTCGGAAAAAATCAACAAAATTTAAAAAAAATATGATTTGATCACCTGTTACAGACCACATAGAAAATTGGCATCCCTTATCCGCTCCACTAAAGACCAACCACTTCCCCTAGACCTACCTGGTGTATTCCAGGTCCCTTGCAGCTGTAAACTGTCCTACTTTGGTCAAACAAGCAGGAAGCAAATATCAGAATCTCGGAACACAAGGATTACATCCGATTTCACAAGTACAGCCATCTGGGCTTGCAGACTACGCTCTGGATACTCACCACAGAATAAGAAGGAAGAAAGCCACAGTAATACACCGCAGCAAGTTCAAATATGAAAGACTATTCATGGAATCAGCCTCAGCCTTAGGAACATGCCAAACCTCAACAAATTTGGATGCATGAGACTGCCCCAAATTTGGGAAACATTTATCAGAAGAACTTCAGCTCAAAGGCCAAGAACTACCAATATAGCCTGCCAGGGGGGCACCATCAGGACTTTAGGAAATGTTAGCTTCCTAGCTTCAGTTCTCACTTGCTGTTATGTAGTACTTGTGTGCACTTGTCTTTGTAATAAGTTCCCAAGAAGATGGCAACGTGACGTTTGCCGAAATATCGGAAAGTATATATTAAAGTTTATTTAATTTATATTTCTAGTGTACGCTGTCAATTCCTTAATTATTAGTTATTATATTTAATTTATAAATAAATGAATATGATGAAAGATTTCCTTTTTTTAGCACCTATATCACTGAAATAACGATTTCAGATTTTTCTTCCATTTCAAAATATTCTGAGGAATTTTTCATTGGAAAGACTTGATATTGGGAATACTTCTGCTGTATTTCCTTGTTTGCCTTTTGAAGAAGTTCTTAAAAATATTGACCAAGGAGTAAAGGGTGGGAGAATTGGGGATACATTCTTTTCTCAAGGGTCATTGGCTTGCGTTTTTCCTTTCAATTACTGCCACTCTACTGTCAAATGATAGTTTTGCTCAAAGATAGAGGAAGGAGAGAGAGAGAGATTCACCATTAAAATACTACTATAGCTGTTTTTTTACTAGGCCATAAATTTTAGAAACAGATTTTGCACAGTGACTATGGGGGGGGGGGCAAGTATTATTAATATTCACATTTTTAGTGCAAAAAAGTAATATTCTAAAAAATATATTTAACGCAAAAAATAAGCCAGAAATTTTCGAAAACTACAGTTTGCTCCTGTAATAATAGTAACGCTGCAAAACGAAGCTTATTAGGTGATGGAGCTACTGCTTACCAATGAAAGGCAAATTTATATTTAATATAAAATTTAGATTATATTAATTATGTAATCTAAAATCTAATAAAAATAAAATTTAATATAAAATTTAGATTGTATAATCTAAATTTTATATTAAATGTAAATTTGCTTTTGGTTGCTAAGGGATAGTACATGTAAAAAGTCAAAGAAGTAAAAAAATAAATTCTGTGAGCCCTTTTTATTTCCCAAAAGGAAAAAGCAACACTCTTTTAGTTCTTAACCATTTTGAGAATTATTAGGCACCTGGTCTTAGCTTCTCCCCATGGCTGATTTCATTCCCACAGTGTGCTAGATGAGCAGCAAGGTTTCTAATTCTAACTTTTGTGTGATCCCATCCATGAACAATTGTAAACCACAGCTGTGTGGGTAGGTTAAGGGTTTATTTTTTACTATTATTATGAATTATATATATTTTTTGTTATTTTTTTACGTAATCAACAAACCTTACATGCACGTGATTGTCCTTGTTCTAGAAGTCATTATAATTCTAGTCTTCATCGAGTGTGTATCTTAAAAATGCATTTGATTACACTAGCTTGAGCTGGAAAATTGTCAGGTTTTAAATACTCAATTTAGTTATTAAATTGGCTGTTTCATTCCTGTTCCTGTGTAGTTTATTCCAGGAATTTCAACATGACTCTTAACCCTGGGTCTACACTGTGATTCGGCTTTCCCTAAATACTCCTTGACCATTTTCTGTGCATGATTTGTCATCCTTCCCTTGCTGCTACTTATACTGTGGCACTTCTGCAAGCTACCTGTGGAGTTTGCGAAGTAAACCAAATTAAATAGCTGCCATTAATTATCATTATTTTCTTATTGACCTCCATGTAGTCACAAGACTCATCATGGGAAGTCAACACCAGTCAATACAAAGTCTATTATATCCCTCCTTAAACTTATTCACTGTTTGCACTTTCACCACATTCTCAGGTGAATGCATTCCATGATTTAACCATAAGAAAAATCTGAGTTAATCAGATAATAATTAATACCTTCAGTAGCTTAAATGTCTCAGTTACTCTCTCCTTTGTCTTCTATCTACCAAATTCTGCAGTCTGCATGTCCTCAGTCTATCCTCAGGATGAACATTGTATGGTTCTGATATAATTTTGTTATCCTTCTCTGCACCTTCTCCAAGATTACTTCATGCCCTTCAAATCCTGGTGACCAGATGTGGCCTGATCAAAGATTTATACAATGAAACCACCACCCTTTTATCTCTCATTAATATAATCTTCAATATTGCAGCAATTCTCTTAGATGTCTTCCAAACTTTTGCAACATGCCCTCTGAACTTCAGTTTTCTATCTACATTGCTTCCTCCATTTCTTCCAGTAATACTCTACCAAGTGAATATGAAGCATCCCATCTGTGGATCCAAAATTTCGAAACCTTACATTTTGTTGCATTAAACTGATATCCCAATTCATTAGCCCACCTTTTCAGCTTATTCAAATCCTCTTGAAGGTCCAAAACATCATCACTGTTACTAATAACCCACCCAAGCTTTGCATCATCTGCAAACAACTGAATATCTCCCTGTAGTCCCATGACAATATCATTTACACGAAGATTGAACAGCAATGGTCCCAGTACCGAACTCTATGAAACATCACTTATAATCTTCCTACTCTTTGATCCTGCTTTTTCCCCTACATACAACCCTCTGATATCTATCAGAAAGCCATTTACTAATCCAATCCAATAACTTGATATCTAAACCCATATGTTGCAACTTAAAAACCAACTTGTCATGTGGCACCCTAACAAACGCCTTTGAAAATTTCTTGGTGGGGGAATTGCAGTGTATGCCTTACCCTCGTACACTGCTCTTACTCTATTGTAAAAGGTAATCAGATTACTAAAGCAAGTGCACTCTTTAACAAATCCATGCTGGCCTGCATAAATAATATTGCCCTAATCTGCCCAGTTCTGTATATGAGTTCTTACCAGTTTCTCTAAAATCTTAACTATAGAAGAAATACAAATAGGCCTATAGTTTGATTTATTTTTATTTTTTATTTTTATATTTTTTTGATGTTGGGCCCATTCACAAGAGGTTGGTTGGTCAACCTATAGTTTGATACCTCCATTCTACCACCACCTTTATGCAATGGTACTATCTTATCTCTTGCTCCCCCAGGAACTGTCCCCTTGCAAGACTCATTAAACACCCAGATTAATGGTATAGTCAGTTCCACAGCACATTCCCCTTAAAATGTGTGTTGAAATTCTATCAATTTCAACACACATTGAAATTGATAGAATTTCAACACATACACAATCTATCTCCAGCAAGGTAATCCATTCACTATAATTTTTCCTCTTGCTCACCACATAGTGAAATAATTCCTTGGGATTCTCCTTGCAGTGCATTCTTTCTCTCCTTACAATATTAGTCACCTGTATAGCTTGAGCTTTATATTTCTCATGCAACTGTTCTCCATCTTTCTCTCTCTCTTTATATATTTCCCATATTACTCTTTTTCATTGACTGTTCTGCTTTTATTTCTCTTATCATCCATTTGATTCCAAATTGCTTCCTGATTCCGGATTCCAAAGAGAGCAAACCACATGTGATTGAATGTTAAACCTTGAATTTTATTACATTATAGATGAAAGAATCAGTTCTGGAGTTTTTTTAAAACTTACGAATATAACTGTTATATGAGATATACAGCATTTTGATTTGCTGTTAATTAAGGTTATGTTTCTTCCTGGTTGTGAAGAAAGCTAAACCTGATTTATGTGCTTTTTTATTCTGTACATTTCTAATATATTCACCCAATGCAGATTTCTCCAGAACTACCTATCTCTCCTATATTACAAATTCTGCAGATACGGTATCTTTATGAGTATGTATTTATGCTTTTACTGATTTCATCAAACTAGAACAACCCATATCTTTTCATCAAACTGGAATCAACTCATATTATTGATCTAAAACTTTACTAAGTTTTAGATGAACTTTGAAAAATCCTGGTAGTTTTTTTTGTGTGTGAAATGGTTTTTTTTAGTCTTAGTATTTCTGCAGTATGTCAATAATATTACTCTTAATGAAGAGGTTTTTTTTCCCCATTGTAATTCCTCTACTCAAGTGGTTGTTCAACCTATAGTCCATTAGTACTATGGACAGGTATAAAGTCAAGGAGAAAAAAGTAACTTATCAACATTCAATTTGAAGATCTATAGCTTCTGCTCTTTAGGAAATACATAGTAAGGCAGAATATTCCAAAAGACAGCAGAAGTTGGAAGAAAAATTTTGCTCTCTGAATATGCAACCAGCAGAAAATAAGAGAATGGAGTGAATTGGTGAAATATGGCTTATTATCAACCTAATTGTTCTTTTTTGTACTGCCTTAATATTTTAATGGAGCTGTTAGGGACATCCCTCCAGATGTTAGAAGTGTATTGAATGGTTGGGCAGATTTGTGATTTATATAGAATTAATAGTTGTTCAGAGGTAAACTAATGCTTGAGAAGGAGAAAGCCTAATTTTTTGGATGCTGAGGATGCAATGTTTATAATGTGTTAATATTTGTTAATATGTTTGAAAGATTAGAGATATTTCAAGAAGAGAAATCTCATCTTGTCCAGAGATTTGTGCTTGCCAGAACAGAAGACTAAGATTGGGGGTGGGGGGGCTTCTCGTGAAAAATAAGACAGGATTGAGGTTTACTACCATTTGAGATGACAACAGAGCCTCGCTGAAAAATAGTTTGGAGATCAGAGGAATTTTTTCTGAGTTCACAGTTTGTCAAATGAGAAAGAATATGCAGTGTACTGTCATCAGCAAAACTATATCATATTTGCATTCCACATACAAAAGATTATCTGTAATAATACATTAAGTGATGTGGTAGACCAGGGTTTCTCAAACTGTGTTCCGCAGAAGGTGAATAGGTGTTCCACGAGAAGTTCTGGAATTTGTCATTTTAGTTTTCTAAGCATTTTTCATGAAGAAATATTTTATAATAGAAATATTCTGAGGAGAATAATACTCATGAATATGCCGAAAAGCTCAAACCCAGAACCCATAATAACATCTGTGTATCGTTAATTTTCACACATCGAAACATTTCAACATTTGGAAAAGGGAATAATGCTGATTATGACGGGTCATAAAAATTGCCTGCAAGCGGATTATAACAATGGTGGCATATCCTCTGTTCTCAAAACTGAAGGAAATGACATCTGTGTAGCAAATGTCAGTGACTAAGCAGCATATTTTTAAACATGGAAATATTCATGAATTATCGTTAATTTTCATACATTGAAATCTTTCAACAATTGGGAAAGAGAATACCGCCGTTTATGACCGATCATAAAAAATTGCCTGCAAGCCGATTACAACAGTGGGCGGCGTGTTCTCAAAACTAAACTAAATAACATCTGTGTTGCAAATGTCAGTGACCAATCATCAAGGAAGTATAAAGAAACTATTTCCACTGAAATTGAAGATCAACATTCTCAGATCTGTATCTGGTTCCCAGATCTAGTAATACTGAATACTTTCTTCACAAGTTCGTATTGCAGTGTGCAAGTGTTTGTTCTGAAACCAGAGTGCCGTGATTTTTTAAAATTAATAGGAATACAGATTTAAATTCTAATATGAATAAGAGACAAGGCACTTTGTTTAATTTTGGTATTAAGAAATCTCTTATTGAAGGTGTAAGTGATGGAACAGATAGTAAGTCATCCACCTCAAGTCTATAAAGATCTCCAGGATGTACAAAAGGAGGGAAAAACTACCAGCACACAGGAGAAAAAGTCTGCATTCACTTGTAAGTACTTATAATAATATTATAAATATATTTGGTGATCAGAATAGGATATATCAATGAAAATCAGCACAAATTAATTTAATGATGGTTTATTGATGCTTTAATTAAGTCAATTAAATTTAACTTTAATTGATGTTGAATTAATTATAAATTAAATTAAACTTAACTAATAATAAAAATTAGCTAAATTACTAATTAATTATTAATTAATACATTACAAAATAACCAAGGTGTTCCGTGAAAATTTCAGGATTTGTGAAGTGTTCCGTCGTAGAAAAGTTTGAGAAACCCTGTGGTAGACTAAGGGTTTGGTAATCTGGAATCCTGCTCTAGAGACCAAACATAAAGGGTTTTTAAGTCACTTTGGTGTCTGTATTCAGCAGGATGATGGTCTCACAGTAGATGGCAAAATTCCTCTACAACCTCATGAGATTTGTGAACATCCATGCAACTGTAGAATTTGAACTGTTAAAAGCATTGTTGGTTGAGAACAGAGATGCTGCTAACTTGGTCAACCAAGCCAGCATTAAGAGAAGATTAGCACTGTGAAATACTGATTTCACTGTGTTAGTCTTTTCTTTGTTTATAAAATACTAACATGATGTAAACCAAAATAAATATAGTATTATTGTGGCTAAAATAAAAATAAACCTACTTCAAAAATTCTCCTCCCTCCAACAAAATAAACTAAAAATTTCATTAAATTGTGTACACCATCGCCAGTAGATATTTAAACCTGATCTTCTGTTTTTTGATTGAACTGCAAATGATTGCCATACCAACTGCAGTCACTTATATCAGTTGTATTAATCACACTAAAGAACACTATAAACCAGAAAACAAACTTCTTGCCAGATACTTCATACTGATACTTCTTGCCAGAGAATGCCTAACCTTGAATTCTCCCTTTTTGACCTCATCATCATCAAATTTCAGCCATGTACCCTCAAGGGGTGTGCAGGATATGATAGTACTACATAAAAAATTTATATCATTACTAACTTCCTATCTACAATTTTCCTCCAAATCAGTCTGTTACTTGTCAGGACTCCAATATTATCATTATCAGATCTTATATTTCTATCATCTAAGGCACGTTGTACCGTATTAATCCACCTATATCTTGGTCTTCCTCTGGGTCGTTTTCCTGCCAACCTGGCAGAGAACACTTGTTTTGCTAATCTTTTCTCGCCCATTCTGTTTAAGTGACCATAACCACCTGAGATTAGCTCTGCTAATGCATTCCTGGATGCTGACAATGTCAAGTTCTTTCCTAATATCCTCGTTTTTAATATGATATTGCCATTGATGTCATTGGTTCATGACTATAATCTTTCTCAGGACTCTCATATCTGCAGTCTCTAGTCTTTGGTCGAGTGTTTTACTTCTGACCCAGCTCTCAGATCCATAAGTTAAAACTGGTTTGAACACTGTCTCGTATACAGCTAATTTAGTGTTCCGACTAATTTCTCTCTTATTCCATATGAATTTATTCAATTCACTTCCTACCATACCGGCTTTGTTGATTCTGTTGTCTATTTCCATATTTAATTTACCATCTTCACTAAAAACTCGTGCCCAAGTAGCTGAAATGTTTTACTTGTTCCACAGGTTCCTTGTTCACAACACAGTTGACATTTTCAACAATTCTACCTATTTTCATTATCTTTGTCTTTTTATTGCTGACCTTCATATCATATCTATTACAACAGTTATTCAATTTAGTCAGAGAATCTTGCAAACTTGTAACAGATTTATTTAGAAGTATAATATCGTCCGCATAAAGCAAAGAACTGACATTAACATCTCCAATTCTGATATCATGTTTAATACCACTTTCCTTCATAATGTGATCCATATAGATAATGAATAACAGAGGGGATAATGTACATCCTTGTTTCACACCAGATTTAACAGTAAACTATCTTCCTGTGCTTCCTTCAATTCTAACTGCTGACTTACAACTCAAATAAAGACTAAGTATTGCTTGATATAATGCCCCATTAACACCATATAACTGTTGTGTATTGAATAGCTTCTCTCTTGGCACCTTGTCATATGCCTTTTCCAAATCGACAAAACTTAAATACAGATCTTTGTTATATTCACATGATTTCTCTACTATTTGTTGTAAAGTGAAGATCAGATCCTGACAGCCTCTATTTGACCTGAATCCAGCTTGTTCTTCACCAAGCTTTACTTCCACAATTCTTCTCAACCGTTTCACTAGATTTGCCAGGAACACTCAGTAGGGAAATACCTCTGTAATTCTCACATTCAGTTTTATTTCCCTTTTTATATATGGGCACTATTAGAGCTCTACTCCAATCATCAGGAATTCGTCCCTCTGTCCAGGCTTTCTGAACTATGCAGCGCAGCCACTGTAAACTTTTATACCACCATACTTCAGCATTTCTGGTCGAATATCATCTACTCCTGCTGCCTTTCCACATTTCAAGCCTTTGATGGCTTTTTCCACTTCAAGTATGGATATGTATTCCTGACTGTATGCCTGTTGAGTGTTTTTTACCACTGTGCTATTACTGCTTGTTTCATTTAGCAATTTTTCGAAGTAATTACTCCATACTTCAAGGATATCTTTTTCTCCTGTTTTCATATCTCCTTTATCATCTCTAACTCCTTTTACAGTACTCTTTCCTCCATTTCTAAGCTTCTTCAACAACCTCCAGAATAACTTACCACCTTCTTATTATTTATTTTCTATGTTCTTGCCAAAGTCCTCCCATGACTTTTGTTTAGCTAGTTTTTAACACAGTGTTTTGCTTTCTTACATTTGTCTCTGTATTCTCTAAGAGCAAGAGCTGACTTATTGGCCAGGAACTTTTGATATGCTTTCTTCTTTTCCTTCACTGCCTCTTTAACTTTCTGTGTCTACCATGAAGTTCTGATTTTTCTATCCTTGCAGACAACCTCACCACATGCCTCTCTGGCTGAATCAATCAGGGTTTTCATCAAGGCTTGCCACTGAATCTCCAAGGTTAGGTTCCTGTTCTTAAACTCTTTCATTTTTTTTTCAATAATATTTGTGTATTTTAGTCTACCATTCACATCTGAGAGCTGCTCAACTTTTATTCGCTTTAAAACTTTTTTACATGTTATTCTTTTTAATATTAAATTCAATTTCATCCTGCTCAAGACTAAATAGTGATCGCTTCCAATTTCAAATCCTGTGTACACTCTGGTGTCCTGCACCAGGGAGAAAACATCACTATCAACAATAACATAGTCAATGAGACTTTTCTTATTTCTTGCCTCTTCTCTCCAAGTGAATTTGTGCACATTTTTATATTGGAACATGGTGTTAGTAATAACCAGTCTACATCCTGAGCAGAAATCCAAGCCATTATTATTGGCTTTGCTCTTTTCTCCAAATTTTCCCAAAATATTTTTGTATGTCTGACAGTCATTTCCTACTCTGCTATTTAGATCCCCAACAAGGACCAACTTTTTCTTTTTCAATGTGTCAGTTGCTTTTTCTAAAGCATCAAAAAATTCCTCCACTTCTACCTTAGTAGACCTTCTTTGGGACCATAGGTGCAAATAAGTCTCATTGTCCAGTTCTGCATTCTCATATTTGCCCACATCACTCTACTTGAGACTGCCTGCCATTCAAGAAGATTAGCCTCGTAATTTGTGTTGAATACTATGGCTACTCCTTCTTTTCCTTGATTGTCATTTTCTGAATATAACATTTTGTATTTATTGCTCAGAAAGATCTCACCAGTTTTTGTATTTTTTGTTTGTCACCCCTATTATGTCGATCTGGTACTTATCTAATTGGTCAGCTAGCTCCATTTAGAATATAGAAAATGATGATACAACATGAATTTTTTGACCTTCTGTAGCTTAAAACTTCCATGCCTCATTGTGTATTATTCATCTGCTGTTTCTATTGCTCAGCCAAGAATGAAAATAATTCTGACCGGACCTCCTTGAAGGTTGATCCTGCAATTCAGCTATCCAAATGAGGTCTTCCTCCTTACTGACCATTGCAAATTCTTTGTCTCCAAACAGCAATTCCTGACAATCCTCTCCATTCATATAACACTTTGGATCTTCACTACTCTTGGTAATTTAGATCAAAATATCATCCAAATGTCTACTCCAGTGGAATGTCCACCCCTCAGCCATTCACAACCTAGTGTCTTTTGGCACCAGAAAAGTTTTGGTTGTTTAGAGAAAGTGTTGGTTACTGTTGGTCTATTATTTGAGCAGAAGTTTGGCAGTCTTTTGCCACGTTCATTGCTTTCTCCATACCCAAACTTTCCGATTACTCTTGGCCAGGTATCCCAGTCTTTGTCTACTTTTGAATTTAGTCCCCCCCATTACAATTAGGAGTTCTTGACTTGATGTCTGCTGTACTGCTTTTTGCAAATCTATATGGAACGCCTCAATGTCTTCTTCTGATGATGTCGAAGTTAGTGAGTATACTTAAATAATAATCAGTGATCCAATTGATGTTTTAAATCTTGCTTTTATTATCCTAGGTGAGATAGGATCAATAGAGAGTTTGAGCCTTTGGTTTTAATTTAAGTGCTACTTCCTCTTGGTGTTTGTTGTCCTCCCTGCCAGAAGTTAAGATTTTGTACTATCCATGCTGGAATTCTCCTTTTCCAGTCCATCTGGTTTTGCAGAGTCCAATCACTTCCCATCGGTAGTTGTCTAACTCACACAGTAGTATTTCCAATGCTTCTTCCTGGTGAAGAGTTCTTACATTTCATGTTCCTATGTTTGTTATGTTTTTCCTGTCTACTAGGTTATGTTTTGTTCCAATAGCATATTTTTTGCCTTCACTATCTTGGTTCCCTAATAGTGGGCTCGACACTTGTTTGACCAGCTGACGGTTGAGCCGACATGTATCTTTTTAGGTTGGTTAGAGTTCATTCAGTTTCAGTGGGTAAGTTTTGTCAAGTGTCAACCACCACTCCTTGACCTAAGTTCGGCTCCTAAACATGGAATACAGATGCTGTTTGCACCCAATTCACTGAATACAGTTGCTTGAGATCGCCATATCTGGCTACCCTCACTTACTTTAGCCTGTGAGTCTACACAGTTTACCAGGGTGTGGCCGCTACCAGTTTACAGTAGCTTCTTGGAGCCATAAGTGAGAGTTGGGTGTCCAGTGAGAACCAATCCATCTGAACCACGTGCAACCATCCAAGTGGAGAGGTACTATCTCTCCTTGACACCCCAGTACTACATTCTAATTATTTTGTGTGGCAAAATGCTTTTTACCTGCAAAAGAAGGCATAGCCCTGGACTCTGTGTTATTCCCCCCCCCCCAAATTGCTACTTTTACATGGAAGCTTTTGAGCAACATGCTCTAGAGTCCTTTACTTTAAACCCCAAAGTCTGACTTAGGTACATTGACAGTGTTATATGGCCACCAGACTTTAGATACCTTCTTCAGCCACCTAAGCAAACAACACACTTCCATTTCTAGAGATATGCTTATCATGCATTTTCCTTCCGGCAGTCTTTCCTTCACTGTTTACCATAAGCCTACACATACTGGCTAATATATATATATATATATATACACAGAACTCTTACCACCACCCAACACACAAACTAGGTGTCATTAACAAAAACAGAGCTGAGCAAGCACTTAAGCATGAATTAAAAGTTATCATCAATACCTTTCTAACAAATGGCTATAGCAAAAATACTATCAACAGAATTCTTCACAAGCCTGCACCTAATAATAAAAATAAACTAGATTACAATAAAACTGTAGCTATTCCATACATTAAAGGGATATCAGATAAAAATAAACAGAATACTACAGAAATACAACCTTAATGCCACCTTTAAACTTCCTGCCAAATTAAAGTGATTCCTCCAATAATCCACTTCCTCACCTGGCCTACACTGGAGTATATATTCAGAGCACCTGTAATTTGCTTTATATAAGTGAAACTGGATGCACAATTCCTATTTGAAAAAAGGAACACAAACAGCACATTAAATTTAGTAACTATAGTAAATGTGGATTTTTTTATCATGCACTGATCAAAAACTCTATATGGAATTGACTGGAAAGGCACATGTTCATTATATCACACTAAAATGTGGTACGAACACATATTTAAAGAGTCTTGTGAAATTTTAATCAACTATCCTAATCTTAACAATAATGATGGTCTAAAAATTCCAAAATATCGATGGTACTATTCTACCCACATAACCTTTCATTCTAAGAGTTCGTTATAAATTATAATTAGGAATGTAGTAATCCAGAATCTTAGCCTTAATATAACACATGTTCAATTATTGATTAGGCTACCTCTCATCTGTATTAAAAGAATTAATATGAATTTGTTCTCTGACCATGTTATAAATAGGAAAAAAACTGTGATGTAGTTTTTTTTTTTTCATTAGAGGTCAGAATAATGGTTGATCAAATCATTGTCACTTTGACATACTCTGTTTAAAATGTAATATACTATAGCTCGTCTCTCTCTCTCTGTGTATGTACTCCAGATGATGATCTTATAATATGAAAACTCAAACATTTAGAAAACTCAAAACTGCTACTGAAAAACTAGGATTACAAATCAACCAGGATAAAACTGAATATTTAGATGTATGCAGAAATCATAATCAAGGGGAAATTAAAGTAATTATTCTTGACATGGTTTAGTCTTCATAATTTATCAATATGAGTCAGAATAATATCACCTTTGGATATCAACTTCTTTGATATCCGAAGAAATGTCAGTTAATTAGTGACACCAGTATGAATTATGTCAGTTTAGATCCACAGCAGATCTCCTTGTCTACATCATTTACATCTGGACATGTTTCTTGGATAAATCTTTGCTATTGCATTTGACATTTCCATGGCATTTAACAGGGTTTTGTATCAAGGGCAAATCAACAAATTTCACTTTGTGGTCTCTCTTCCTAATATTATATCTAATATATTAATTATCAATAATATCGAATATTATACTAAAAAGAATTGTACCTTATGCTGAAGAAAATATTATTATTATTCATCCTCCATGGATGAATAATAATAATATTCATCACAATTCGCCACACTTTTACTTAACTTCCAGGGATGACCTCTGGTTCTGCTACTCTTTTTTATAATCCCCTCTGGATTAATCTGATAAAATCTTCTCACTAACTTAAATGTCTCTATCATATCACCTCTCTTCCTCCTGCCCACTAAATTCTGCCATCTACATTTCTTCAACCTCTCTCTCTCCATAGCCAGCATTCCAAAGTCCTGACATCATCTTAATCACTCACCTTTGGACCCTCTCCAATGTCTCCATATCACATTGAAAACCAGGTGACCAGATTTGAGCACAATAGTCCATGTATGTTAAAGATACCAAGCAATTTTAAACTTGGTTTTACTCCATTTTTCCCAAGTGAGCAAACAGACAAAAATGTCAAGTTTGCACCTGCAATTGATGCAAGACTAGCTGATCCTACAGGTAGTGCAAGACCAAGGCAACTCGTGGTAAAGGTGGAGCAAGCCCTGATCACTAATCTTAATATTTACCCTTAGTGCCAAAACACATCTCCAAGAAGGGGATGTATGATGTTTTGTATTAAAGGCAAGGGGCCACTACCCAGACCGGTTTCGACCTTTATTGAGGTCGAATGGGAGTTCATGCCTTTCATCACTGGCCTCTTTAGATTTAAAAAAAAAGTTGTGCTGAGAGTCAGCTTGATAGTGAGAGAGGAGGAGAAAAGATAGAGTGGATAGTAGTAGATAGTTAAAAGAGGCCTCAGTCGATCTACTTGGCCTGACTTAAATGTCAGCACCAAGCAGATCTCCGACATTATCTCCCTCCATCCGTTCTTTTCAGCTTTCCCCGGTCAGTCACCTCTTCAGGTGTCTGCCCGAGGAAAGTGGGGAAAAACAAATGAAAGAAGCACCACATGAAAAAGAGGAACTAGTAAATAACATTAAAAATTGCATATAACAATTTGTAAGAAACTAGGTAAATTCTGAAATTTCAACCTGAATGACCAGTTTAATACTGAGAAGAGCAGGGGCAGAGCCTGGCCTGGGTGATGCAGCCCACAAGGAGCTGCACCGCCTCGGTGTAAGCCTTCGCAGCCCAGGTTCTCAGGATGCCCCCTCCTGTGTGGAATAGACATAGACCTTTTTTACAACAAAAATTCTAATCTGAAAGAGGACAAAAAGATGAAAAAACAAACCAGAATTTTTTTTTTTTTTTTTTTTTTCTTCCCTGCTCTGGCAGATCGATACTAGGAGTCGACTGACTTGTTAGGCGAGGTTTAAATCCTCCTGCTGTCTATTGTTGTGGGTTTTAATGATGAGATCTGCTAATTTGTCTCCACGGACGTGGTTTAGCATGTAGAGGCCTCTGTGCAGTGCTAGTCCCACGTCATCCTCTGCATCGATAAGACCAATGATCTTTTCAGGAGTGATTTCATCTATATTATCGACAAACACGTCATTCCATTCTGCACTGACGACTCTTGGCCTGTTTTGTCCTGTGAGTATCAGTTGAATGTCTCCGAATGTTTCTATTGCTTTTCGTAGTCTCGCCGCCTCCTCGGGGAAATCTTTTAAGAGATGCAATATACAGGGTGTTCGGGATAAATTTGACATATTTATAATTAATTATATTTTTCCGTAAGTTACATGTATTAACACACACTTCTCTTCATTTAAAAGTTTGGACCCTTCTTCATTCATATACAAGATGTCAGAAAGGATGGATAGCTGGAACCCACCTGAATCATGGAAGAGAATAACTTGTATCATGATGATTTGTGCCCGCCATCAAAATAAGGATATTACGACTGCTGCCCAATGCTCCCTGAATACAGTAAAAACAATCAGGCATGAACTAGAGACTTGCAATGGTGACTACGAGGATGTAGCAAGAAGAAAGATCCCTAGCAGACGATCTGATTGCGTTCGTACAGCAGAATTCCTCGCAAATCTGCAGGAACAGGTGTTGAAGAACCCTGGCATTGGAATTCGGGCTTTGTTCGTGGAGTTGCTAACTGTAGTCAAGCCCTGGATAACAAGGGTAGCCAATGGTAGGCCGTATGTATGGCAGCAGGATTCGGCCCCTTGCCACACCTCTGGGAAAAGTCAAAAATGGTTGTCTGAAAATTTCTACGACTTCACCAGTCCAAATGTTTGGCCTCCAAACTCCCCAGACCTTAACCCCATGGATTATTTTGTATGGGGCGCAGTTGAAACAGACACCAATCGCACTTCCAGTAATACAAAAGCCCAGTTAATGGA
Organism: Typopeltis vanoorti; assembly: GCF_054136105.1. NCBI lineage: Eukaryota > Metazoa > Arthropoda > Arachnida > Uropygi > Thelyphonidae > Typopeltis > Typopeltis vanoorti. Next base: position 111,653,563 of record NC_143555.1, on the reverse strand, counting down.
TAAAATTAAAACAGTTTTTGTGGCCCTTCCCAGGGAGACTGTAGCATCAGCTTGTTCGAGGTTCCGAAGCAGAATTGAAGCTGTGATCGATGCTAATGGTGGTTATTTTGAGTAAATCTTGTTGATAGTATTGTAATTAACTCTGCCTGTAATGTTTTTTTGTCAATTCATTAAATTTAATAGATACAAAGAAGATTTTCTTTTTCCTTACGAAACTGTCAAATTTATCCCGAACACCCTGTAGGTGCATTGGCCTTTGCATGAGGGAACTTTGTGGGTTCTGAAGTTGACTTTATATTTCCAACTTGTGCTGGACTTCCTTGTTTCAATTTTTTAATATTTACTTCTTCAGGGCTGGCTGGCCTCTTTTGTGTGGTTTCTGCATTGTTGATTTCCATATCTACTGCCTCCGTGTCCTCGTCTATTGTGACTGCAGTGATAGTTCTGTTTTGTTGGTGCTGCTGGTTATTTTCGGTTGCTACGTCTGTAGTGGCGGTTTGATCGGTGGCCAGTTCCTCCTGCCCTTCATCTCTCCTGGTTGCAGGCTTCTCCACTGGTGTACTTGGCAGTGTTTCGGAGTTGGCGGCATGATTCTTTGTTGTTCCCTCATGCGCAGCCTTCAGGGTGGGGAACTCATTTGGTTTCTGCACCAATAACATTTTGGGCTGTTGTTTCCGTGTTGGGCGTAATAGTGCCTCCCAATTTTTCAGCCAGATTTCTGTCTGGACAGGTGTCTATTTTATGGCTGTTAATGCATTTTAGGCATGCCGATTGGCACTGTGCTAGTGTATGACCCGCTGTTAGGCAGTTCTGACACTTTAACTTCGGGCACTGGGCCCCGAGATGAGTCAGGGCTCCACATTTAAAACATTGCCTCTTTACTCCCGGGTAACTCACCATTACCCTGGCCGATCCGATCATTACAAAATTCGGACCTTCTGTTTTCATGGTTAATGAGAACGTGACTTCCCCCGACATCCATTCAGGGTAGTCAGCGTCTTTGCCTACTTGGACATCTCGTACGGTTCCCCATTTCGAAAAGACTTGATTAATTATGTCGTTCCCTCCTTCTAGGTATTCCAGAGGGAATCGCTCTATTCTCATCTTTTTTAGAGATGCTACCAACGACAAAAGGATGGCAAAGTTTCCCTTCACACTCAACCCCTTTGAGTAGTTTCTCCCTTGTTGTTGTATTTTTACAAACTACTTGATATCTGCCACCCCCATAGGGGGTAAAGCCAGAAATATTATCTGCCCCTACGCAGTCAATTAGCGCTTTCGCAAACATCCTCTTGTGTACACTTGCGTCGATTTCGAACCCGAGGGTTCTTACTCTCGGTAGAGCCGAAGACATACTTCAAAAAAAAAAAAAAAGGGAAGAGTAGACCCTTGTATGATCCAAGTCCATAAAAAGACAGACCTGTAGAAAGGCCAAGCTTTCCCTGTTTGCAGATAAGAGAAACCTGTTAAACTTAGGTACAGGGGGAACACAAAGAACCAAAGAAGAAAAAAAAAAAGACAAAGGGTTCTTACCAAGGCAGCAGGACTGTGATAGGAGCTCTCTCTCGGGGTCTGGAAACTGGAATCCAAGGCTGGGATACTTTCACTGCAAGCTGGAACATGGAGCTTTCTCTCGGGGTCTCAGCAGTGGGAGCCAGGCTAGAAATACCAAGATTTAGTAATGCAGAGCTTGTAAGTATTTTACCAAAACGAGTTACCATAAGGTGTTATAACCTTATTAAATAAAAATCTCAGGAGGAGATCTAGATGTAGAAAGTATTTTTAACTTGGGTATAATTATGTTAAAGATACCAAGCAATTTTAAACTTGGTTTTACTCTATTTTTCCCAAGTGAGCAAACAGACAAAAATGTCAAGTTTGCGCCTGCAATTGATGCAAGACTAGCTGATCCTACAGGTAATGCAAGACCAAGGCAACTCATGGTAAAGGTGGAGCAAGCTCTGATCACTAATCTTAATATTTACCCTTAGTGCCAAAACACATCTCCAAGAAGGGGATGTATGATGTTTTGTATTAAAGGCAAGGAAAAAATGGAGTAAAACCAAGTTTAAAATTGCTTGGCATCTTTAACATAATTATACCCAAGTTAAAAATACTTTCTACATCTAGATCTCCTCCTGGGATTTTTATTTAATAAGGTTATAACACCTTATGGTAACTCGTTTTGGTAAAATACTTACAAGCTCTGCATTACTAAATCTTGGTATTTCTAGCCTGGCTCCCACTGATGAGACCTCAATAAAGGTCGAAACCGGTCTGGGTAGTAGCCCCTTGCCTTTAATACAAAACATCATACATCCCCTTCTTGGAGATGTGTTTTGGCACTAAGGGTAAATATTAAGATTAGTGATCAGAGCTTGCTCCACCTTTACCACGAGTTGCCTTGGTCTTGCACTACCTGTAGGATCAGCTAGTCTTGCATCAATTGCAGGCGCAAACTTGACATTTTTGTCTGTTTGCTCACTTGGGAAAAATGGAGTAAAACCAAGTCTAAAATTGCTTGGTATCTTTAACATAATTATACCCAAGTTAAAAATACTTTCTAAGTCCATGTATGGTCTGACCAGTACTTTATACAGTGGCACAACCAATTCCTTATCCCTACATGTTAGAGTACTTCTTATTATAGCAGCACTACGATGTGCAGCCTTTGCAATACTAGCAATATGCCCTCTTCTCCAATCTCATCCACTTATTGATATTAAAACTACAGCCCCACTCCTTTGTCCAAGCAAAAAGTCTATTTAATCTTCCTGAAGAGAATTAACATCAGCAGTGATACTTATAATTCTTCCCAACTATGCATCATCAGCAAACAACTGAAGATCCCTAGTCAATCCACATGATATATCATTTACAAACAAGTTAAACAGCAGGTGCCCAAGAACAGAACCTTGGGTAATGCCACTGGTTACCCTCCTTTTTTGGGACACAGCTCCATCATACACAACCTGCTGGTATCATTCAGAGAGCCAATCTCCAATCCATCCAATGGACTATCTATTCCCATTCTCTGCAGCTTGTACACAAACTTATCATGTGGTAATCTATCAAATGCTTTTGCAAAGTTCAAGAATATCACTGTATATGATTCTCTCTTATCTAACACACTTTTTACCTTATCATAAAATGCAAGTAAATTGCTAAAACAGGACCCTTTACAAATCCATGCTGACCATCAACCATCCTCTATTCTATTCCTTACTAATCTCTCCAGTACCTTGACCACAACAACAGTTATACAGTCTATAGTTGGAGACTTTTATCCTAGAATCATGCTTATAGGGTGGTACTATTTTGCCTTCATTCCACTCCTTAGGAACCCTACCCACTGCAAGACTTTCATTAAATAACCAGGTCAAGGGCATAGCCAACTGTTGTGCACATTGCTTAAGAATGTGTGGTGATATGTCATCTGTTTCCACAGCTTTATTAACATCTAACCCAACTAACATCTGAAACGCCTCTGTTCTTTCACTTCCAATTCTCCTAATACTTGCCCCTCTTCTATATATTGCATAGCATCATTTATACCAGTATGATATATGCTGATAAAGTGCTCATTCAGTAATTCCACTATGTTCTTCGCAGCTGTTATTCTGCTGCCATGACTATCCACCAGTGTTAACCTGCCATAATTAATCATTCTCTTGCTTGCCATATAGCAGAAAAATTCCCTTGAGTTAACCTTGGCCTGATCAGCCAATCTCCTTTCATACTGCACCCTTTCTTTCTTCACCATGCTCATCAACTTTCTGGCCTGCACTTTATAGTCTATGGATTCCATTACCACCAACTGTCTTGTACCTCCTCCATAATATTTTCTTTTCCAGCACAGCTTGCTTGATTTCACTGTTCATCCATTCCACTCCTACTCTATTTACTTGCTTAACCAATGTATAACTGCATACCAAGGGTTAAGCAAGTAAATAGAGTAGGAGTTTAGCTTCCTATAATCACTTGCTTTATACTTCCACACATATATATTCATTTTTGGCAATAACCTTTTCTTGTTTCGTCACTTCCCAAACAAGTATCTCATGATCACTCTTATCAACTGGCGGCAGTGTCAACACCTCATTAACAACTGCATCTTGTGAAGTTATCACCAAATCCAAAACATTAAAGCCTCTAATTGTTTCAATCACATGCTACTTATGATACTTATCTCTCAGAAATTCCACAAACTCACTCTCCTTGTTTCCATACACTTTCTCCTTCCATTTTATATTCCTGTAATTAAAGTCTCCCATCAGGATTAACTTTTTACATGCCCAACTAATTTACCTTGATATTGGTGAATATTAAGCAGGATTCCAAAGAAATACATCAACAGTTGACCAAACATTTACACTTAAACAGATACTAGAGAATAAAATGGGAATATGATCTGCAAGTCCACATTTTATTTTCAGACTTTAGAACAGCATATGATAGCATTCATAGAGAAGGATGGCCTATTGGGAATATTAGATGAATTAGGAATACCTCATAAAATAATCGATTGTTCAGTGGTGCAAATTTTGATTTGGACGACTAACAGCCGAAGCATGGTATTAGCTAATGGAATTAGATCTGAACGTTTTGATATTAAGACAGGATTGAAGTAAGGAGATACCCCTTTCTCCCATCCTTTTTAATTTAGCATTAGAAAAATGCATTCGAGAAGTAAAAGATAACACAAACAGAACAATAATATTAGGATATGCAGATGATATATGCCTTGTTGGAGAAAATGCTGAAGACATTAGAAAAACATTTAGAAAACTCAAAACTGCTGCTGAAAAACTAGGATTGCAAATCAACCAGGGTAAAACTGAATATTTAAATATATGCAGAAATCACAATCAAGGAGAAAATGACCATTTTACCATTGATAACCTGAAATTTAAAAGTGCCACCTACTTCAAATATCTTGGAACATTGATCACTCGAGATAATAAAACTAGAATATCTTGGAACATTGATCACTCGAGATAATAAAACTAGAAAAGTGTTGATGGTAGGGAAATTACAGAATCAAATGAAATAGTTGAGTTACTTAGTGATTATTTTGCTAAAGTGTACTGTCTTGGTTGTGATATTGCAGTGCCAAATGTGCCATTGGCTGATGATAGTCTAGAGATAGATGAAATAGAGGTGCTTAGTATATTACAGAACCTTAATGCTAACACTGCTATTGGGTTAGATGGCATATTGGCCCCTGTGTAACGAGAATATGCAAGAAAATTAGCACCTCCTCTAGCCAGGCTGTTTAATTTAAGCCTCAGTTCTGGTAAAGTTCCAATAGAGGGGAAAGTAATTCCACTTCAGAAGGGAGGCTCCAATACAGAGGTAGCAAATTATAGACTAATCAGTATATCTGGAGAGGTAGTTAAGGTTTTGGAGAAATTGATGATAATTACAATTCAGGAGTGGGTGGACAGCAATATAATACTTTATAAGAGGCAACATGGTTTTGTGAAGGGTAGGTCTTGCCTTAGTAACTTTCTTACTTTCTATAATAAAGTAACAGTGGAGTTGGATAAAGGAAATCCTTGCTCAGTGATAATGCTGGACTTTGCAAAGGTATTTGACAGGATTCCACACAGAATTCTGTTGCATAAATTGGAACAAATGACTATGGATCCAAAGTTGGTGATTTGGATTTAGAGGGTGGCTGGTGAATAGATATCAAAGAGTGGCTTATGGAGGAGCTGAGTCCAGGAGAAGGTAGGTGACTAGTGATGTACCTCAGGGCTCAGTGCTTGATCCTCTGTTGTTTAATTTGAAAGGAAATATCCACTTGTTTGCTGATGCAAAATTAGGAAGAGCGATAGTCAATTCAGATGATGTAGATATCTTGCTGGATGACTTAAATAGGCTGAATATTTAAATGTATTCAGTATGGGCTAAGGTAAATGGTTGTTAGTTTAATGTGGCTAAGTGTAAGGTGATGCACTTTGAGAGGATGAGATCACATGCTGAATATGTTAATGGAACTGAATTGCAAGAAGTTGATGAGGCAAGGGACTTGGGAGTTATTATGTACAGAGAACTTAAGTTTAAAGGGCATGTTGTGAAGGTTGCCAAGACATCACATCAAATTACATGGTTGTTGGTATAAAGAAGTGATTGTCCCACTTTATAAGACATTAATAAGACTGCATTAGGACTATTGTGCACAGATCTGGTCACCTGGATTTTTTGGTGGAGAGGATTCAGAGGCGAGTTACAAAGATTGTTGCAGGTCTCTGGAATGCTTCCTACGAGGATAAATTGAAGGTCTGTGTGCTCCAAAAACTAGCTGATAGACGTAAGAGAGGAGATATGATAGAGGCACATAAATTATTAAAGGAGTTTTATAGGATTGATAGATGACTTTTTAAGACCAGTGCAGAAAGGAAGAGAATGAGGGGCCATCCCTGGAGATTGTGTAAGAGTGTGGTTAACAAGGATTTTAGGAGTAGATTTTTTGCTTGGAGGATTGTGAATGGGTGGAATGTATTGCCAGAGGCGGTTTGAATGCTTCATCTGTGAATGAATTTTAAGGAGAAGTATGACAGGTATTGTGTGAATAATAATGATTACTGTGTCAATATAGATTCTCCCGCAATGAGTCTTTTGACTCCATGGAGACACCGTTGTAATAATAATAATAATACATGCCTCCAATAGATCTTATCATTCACTACATCATTTATGATCTTCCAAAATTCTATCAAACAGAGTTAAAACTGAAATATACAAGACAATCATTAGGTCTATTGTTTTATATGGAGCATAACAGATCAAGATGCAAAAGTGTTGAAATTGAAAATAAAATCCTCAGAAAAGTCTATGGACCTGTAAGAGATAACACAACAGGTGAATGGAGAAGAAGATATATAACCAAGAACTATATGAACTCTATAGATCCCCACCTCTAGTTGATGAGATTCGAGCAAGCAGATTAAGATGGCTTGGACATGTGGAAAGAATGGGAGAGGAGAGAATGGCTGAACAAGCATTCAAGATGAAGCCTGGTGGAAAGCAACTCAGAGGTAGACTACAGATGCATTGGGAGAATAATATCCAAAAAGACAGCTGAGATGGGAATCCAGAACTGGAATGAAAGAGCTCAAAGCAGAAAGGAATGGAAGAAGTTGGTACATGGCAAAAAACGGTCTCTTTTCCTTCCTTTGTAATTGGATTGCATTTTCTCTTGTGTTGCTCACTGCATGTAATGGTGGAGGATATTATCTCTCAGATTTTCCTATTAATGCAGGTGTTCCATGGAGTCCTGTTATTTCACCCGCTCTTTTCCTCATATACATAAATGACTTTCTCTTACTGACCTCAAACTGCATCCACAGTTCTTTTCCCCAATGAAAAATGTGCACCCACATTTTTCATTGGGGCAATAACACCTAGAACTACCATCAGTTTCCAACCTCTTTTCTCAAAAAGGACCTTTGTTCTTCATCCCTTACCTTGGATAATGCTCATCTGAACAGTCATGACCAGATGTCTCTTCTCAGGCTGACTGATTTGTAGCCTTTCCTGGCATAATCATATTAGCTCTATATCCTCAGCCTCCAAAAAACTTGGCATTCTTTTATGCTTTTTATCTATCCAGCTATTTATTCTGTACAAATCCTAAATCTGCATTCTTGGGAATATTGCACCTAAAACTTCTCTAAAAATTCTCAATGCTGTTCAGAAGAGAGCATTTTGGTGCCTTGATGACCTTTATCTCACAGACTCTCCTCAGTCACTGTCTTAGAGATGATCAGTTTCTTCATTGTGTCTCTTCTGTGAAATTTCGGCTAAACCTACATAGCACAAGAAATAGCTGCCCAGTATCCTTGATAGTTGAGCTGCTGACTCACCAAACTTGCAACTCCCATTCATTTTTCATTCCATCTGCCTTGATTCCGTGGAACAGTTCTCCTCATGAAGTGCCTCAAAGACTACAATCTTCAGCTCTTCAAGAAGAATATCAACAGATTATTTTGCTATCAGCTTTGCAGCTGCTCATGTCTGTTAGTTATATATATATATATATATATATATATATATATATATGGGAATAAATTTTTAACTTGGGTATATTGTATATTAGGATAACCAAGCAATTTTATATGCTTGGTTATTTTAGCACCTAATCCCAAGTATGCAAACAATTATTTGTTTGCATACTTGGGATTAGGTGCTAAAATAACCAAGCATATAAAATTGCTTGGTTATCCTAATATATATATATATATATGTGAGTTGTAGCAAATGGGTTTGGATATCAGGCTAGCAAATGGGATTTGAAATTGGAAACCTTTATCAAGGAGGAAGTTAGGTTTCACAGGGACCTTTAACATTAAGCCTTCATCAGATGAGTGCTAGGAGACATTCAGTTTTCTGTGGATGATGCAAAGCTGGGGAAAGTGCTAATATAATGGCTCTTTAGGAGGATTTGAATAGGCTGAAAAGGTGGATAAAGAAGTGGTAATGATGGTTTAATATAACTGAGTATAAGGTTTTTGAAATTTGGTATTCAAGATGGAAAGCTATGTATTCTGTTGGTTCGGCTGTGGAAGAAGCAGAAGAGGCAATGGTGAACAAGAGCTCAAGGGACATATTGCAAAGGTGAAGACAACTTAGACTGCAGTAGTGGGAAAGATGTTGACCAACAGAGATAATGCGATTGTATTGTTATATAAGGTCTTCATTATACTACATTTCAACTACATATAACCCAGATGATCTATTTACCTGGATTTTGAAGGGGAGGGGAGAGAGAAACTTTAGAAAGGAAGCAAAAGTGGGTAACAAAAATGATTACCAGGACTGTGGAATGTTGGCTCTGAGGATAGATGAGAGCATAATATATGTATAGTTTGGTTGATAGAATATGGAGTGGGGTTAATATGATTGTAACACATGTTATTGAGAAGTATTTACAGTAGACACAAGACAATTTTTTTTTCATAGATAAAACAGGGGAGGATGGACAAAAACAAGGAACCAATTCTGGAATTGGCATATGGGATAAGGGAGTAAAAGTAAGATTTTGCAACAAGAGTGATAAGAGTATAGAGAATGAGTGAGTTTAAGAAATTGTATGATAGACTTTGTGTTAACTGAAGCAGACATCCCATGCTGAGTTATAAGGGATATTTTTATGAGTTGCTAGAGTAGGAAAATGATAACAATTTTTAGCTCTTATCTGACTTTCCAACAATCTTAGTTTATTATGAAAAGCTTTGACATGTCCATGCAGTTCATGAACCAATTGTCCTTGTTTTTGCAATTTAAGATTCAGTTCATTTAGGTATCCGGTGACATCTACAAGGAATGCTAAATCACACACCAACTCATCATCTTTTACTCTTAATTGTGTTTACTTTTATGTCCATAAAATCTGCAATGTCTTGTCTCAGATCATAAAATCGTTTTAACATTTTACCTTTACTCAACCACCTCACTTCACAATAATAAGACACATCTTCATAATCCGAAAATAGGTCTGCCAAATACTCCTTAAATTAGCAGTGATTAAGTGCACTTGACTTAATAAAGTTAATACTGGCTACTACAACTTCCATAACATTTGGGAATTTAATCGATTTTGCACAGATTTTGTTTGTGGATAATGCAGTGAAAATTTGTTAAATTTTCTGGATGGATCTGTAGTTCTATTGCTCTTTCATGAACTATTCCAATAAATCCCTTCTGTGCACCATCCATTGTAGGAGCTCCATCAGTGCATATGCCAGATAGTGAACTCCATTTAAGCCCAAATCTCTCGAAGAATGTGTTGACTGTTTCAAATATATCTTCACCAGTAATTGTTCCTTTTAACGGCTAAATCACCAATAATTCTTCTGTGATGTTGAAATCCGCATCAACTCAAATAAATATTTGCTAGTAGTGTTGTATCGGAGGCATCGGTGCTGTCATCCAAAGCAATTGAAAATGCTTCCAATCTAGCAATATTCTCTTTTAAACTTTTTTTGATATCAGCCATAATTTCTATTCGTCGGACAACAGTACGTCTCGACAAACGAATATTCTCGAAGTCTTTTTTCCTTTTCAGGACATATACTTGTAACATCCAGCAGACATTATTTGATAAATTTTCCTTCACTGACTTAGAATGCTTAGCGAATTTTTATCTTACCACAAAGCTGGCTTTGATAATGCTGTGGTGCTGCGTTCTTTGCTTGTTGAACATTTGCTGCTGGGTATCCAAGTTCTTCTTCATCTTCTGTATTTCATCTTTTTGTAGTTGTCCATCATTGTTCCAAAAGTTGTCCATCAATTTTTGGGTGATCCGCATGTCTTGAAGTAAAGTGTCTCTTCACGTTGTATTCTTTGTTGACGGATATGGATTCGTTGCACAGCAAACATACTAGCAAACCTTTATTCAGAATAAAATAATAATCCTCTGTCCAGTTGTCTTGAAATTGACGATTCTCTGCATCTACTTTTTTTTTTTTTTTTAGCAATAACCCCTGACATTGTCCCAAATTTATAAGCGATATTCAGAACTGTCAAACAAAACTGTCTTCTACACCACAGGCACTGAACAGAACAGAACATAACATCAATGCAGGCACTGAACAAAGCACAACACCAATGCAAGTACCGACCTGACACATTGTAACACGTTCACACACGCCGCTAATCAAAGTGAGAAAGAGACCTTGGTTGGAGAAAACATAGTGTGTTTTGCGCAAGTCATATGACATCAACTTAATGTGAGTTAGTAGAACACACCATGTTTTCTCCCACCATGAATCAGACAAACTTTGCTGAAATAGATTAGGGCCAGATCCGGCCTGCGGGCTGGGGGTTGCCCATATGTGATTTAAGTGAATGATTAATTTAACAAAAGAATGCTTGATAGACACAGAACCAACAAAAAATAGACTGTTTTTTCACTTTATTGGAAAAAAAATATATCCTTTACCTATTCCCTCTTTCTTTTTACATGTAATACAAATGATGAACCTCGAAGGCATTGATAAACATACTGCAAGGACCTAGAACATCACCCCTTCTTTCCATTCAAAGATATAGCAGTAAAGTGCCAAGCATCTGCTAGACTGTACATATCTGGAACTGAATCTGATGACATCATCAAAGCATTTGTTAACTAGCAGGTTAACAAATAATACTTCTCCAATTTACTCTGCCAGTCATGTCTGGAGGGAATCATAGACAGGACAGTGTATTCCCTGTGGGAGACATACTCATTAGTCTTTTACATTGTCTGCATGCTGTTATACCTTAATGCTTTTCTATCACTAACCATTAAAGATACTATAAATAAAAAATAAATATGCTAACACTGAGGATCAAAAATATCTCTCACAACAAATAATATGTTTTAACAAATTATAAAAAATACAGTGGTGCCTCACAGTTCAACAGTTGAATTTTGCAGGCTGGCCCATGCGCATGCATGGAATTGTACGATGTTATTTGTCATTTCTTGTTGGGCTGCGTTGGTGTTTGCTCATGTTTTTCATGCTAATTTTCAATTCTGCATTTTTCAGAAAGTAAAAATTTTGTGAATCCGCAGTTGTTATTATTATTTTTGAGTGAAATTTAAGAATGGGTCCAAAGAGAAGTGAACAGAGGAATAATTCAGGAAAGAAGCACACTTGGTTGAGCATAGTGAAGAAGAAAGAAATTGTAGATAAAGTGCAGAAAGGTAGAACAATTACAGATGTAGCTCAAGAGTATGGCGTTCCTCGGTCAACTGTGGCAACTTTTTTTGGCAACAGAGAGAGAAGATTATGGGTGGTAGGGTGTTTGCTGGTGCAATGAAAATTTCTGATAAGAATAGACCTTCGATCAATGAAGGAATGGAAAAGCTGCTTATCACCTGGATTAGAGAAAGACAGATGAAGGTAGATCCAGTAACTCAGGCAATGATCTGTGAGAAGGCTAGGTTAATTTTTGAAGAATTGCAGAAGAAAACTCCAGGATGTACCTCAGATCAAACTGAGGAATTCAAAGCAAATCGAGACTGGTTTCACAGATTCCAAGGTAGAACAAGCCAGAGTGTTCTCAGACAGGGGGAAGCTGCTAGTGCAGATAGAGGGCTGCAGAAAAGTTGGTGAAAAAATTTGAAGATTTAATCAGGAAGGAAGGCTACCTGCTATAGCAAATTTTTAATGGGAGATGAAACAGAATTATTTTGGAAGAGCTTGCCAAATCGAACTTACATCATGCAAGAAGATGTGAAGATCCCAGGACATAAGTCTATGAAAGATAGGCTTACCTTGTTATTGGCAACAAATGCAAGTGGCAACTTTAAACTAAAGCCACTTCTGGTCTACTACTCAGAAAATTCTCAGTGCTTTGGGAAGAAATTCATTAAGTCCAAACTGCCAGTGATGTGGAAATCCAGTGCAAAAGCCTGAGTAGACTAGCAAGTTTTCAAAGATTGGATTTTTGAGGTGTTTGTCCCGAGCGTGAAGAAGTTCCTCACTCGCAACAATTTGCCTTTGAAAGCATTGCTGATCCTTGACAATGCCAGTGCACATCCTCAAAACTTAGAGAACATTCTTGAAATTGACTTCGACTTTAGCAAAGTCCAGTTCTTGCCTCCAAACACGTCACTGATTCAACCCATGGATCAGGAAGTGATTGCATGTTTTTAAAAAACGTGAGAACACCAAGGCTGTGTTCTCATGGCTTTTCGACTTGACTCCCTCTTCTGACAAGACACTGAAGGACTTCTGGAAGACCGAGTTCAACATTCTCCATGCCATTTCCTTTATTAAAATGACCTGGGATGGAATGACACGGAGAACTCTTTGTGCATCGTGGAAAAAACTCGTTCCTAATTTTTCTCAGGATGACAACAGTGCAGACCAACCAGCTGCTGCAGCCATGCGAGAGGTCATTTCGACAGCAGAGAATCTCGACATAGAAGAGGTTGATGAGGCTGATGTAGAAGAGCTTGTGGAGGATCACGGTGACGAACTGACCATGGAAGAACTCAGAGCACTCAGTGAACAGCAAACAAAGGAAAGAGAAAGAAGAATTTCATCTGAAGAGGAGGATGGCAGGGGAAAAAGGGCTGATGCCAACAGCTGCCATTAAAGAAGTTTTATTCCATTGGGAGAAGGTGCAGTCCATTTGTTTGTTTGTTTGTTTAGAATGGCATCCCAACACTGCTGATGTGAGTAGAATGACAGACTTGTTCAACAACACCATCATGCATCACTTCAAAACCACCTTGAAAAAGAGGTAGAACAGGATAAAGAAGATCCCTTCCAACATCTAAGGCTCAATAGATTGTATGCATTCTGTATACAATAGTAAAATACACAAAGTAAATAATATGGTGTATTTCTCTCCCACTCCCCTAATGGGAGAGTGGGATGGGAGTCTGACAATGAATTAATCTATTTTCTATAGACTTATATGGGAAATATTGTCCCACAATTCAACAGTTTCGCAATTCGACATTAGTTCGACGATGGATTAGTGTCGAATTGCGAGGGACCACTGTATTCCATTCAAACAAAGATGTTTCTACATCCACTTTGTAATATTTATTGCCTTAACATCAATCTAAACCCAATACACCAAGGGATCTTGGCATATTGGTGGATAGGAATTTAAAGTTCAAAGGTCACATAGCAAAAGTTGCAAACCTTGACATGTAAGGATAAGGAAGTCACACCTGGATTATTGTGTGCAGATTTGGTCTCTTGGATTCCAAGGGGATAAAGAAGCCGTGGAAAGGGTGCAAAGAAGAGTTCAAAGATTATATCTGGATTATGAGATTTAGATTATGAGGACAGATTGCAAGTATGTGGATTGCAGACTGGTTAACAGCAGATAGAGAGGGGGGTTTGATATGATAGAGGTTTAAATTTTTGAATGGGTGTTATAGGATAACTGATGAAATTTTTCATTATATGGAAGGTGGGGTTTCATTATATGGAACGGTCAATGAGTTCAAGGAATGATATGATAGACTTTTGTGTTTCTTAAGAAGGACCTCCCTCGATGAGGTTATTGGCTTCCTGGAGGTATCAGATAATAATAATGTCTGCACTACTACTTGCAGGCATGTAAACCAGATCTTACAGAACCTAAACTGTCATTTATTGATCTGACATCAAATGTCAGTAAATGCCAGACAAAGAATTCTCTCTTTATGATCTATTTTGGCTCAAAATTTCCTTGCTACACTTCATTGTATTTATTTGATGTTGTTCTTAAGGAAGATGATCACACCTCACTCTTTGATCATGTAAAGGCTTAAGCAGCCTGATAATTATTATTATTCAGGCCTCCATGGAGTCAAGAGACTCATCGTGGGAGGTCCTTCTTAAGAAACACAAAAGTCTATCATATCATTCCTTGAACTCATTGACCGTTCTTGCTCCTACCACTCTGATAATGCATTCCATGGTTCAACCACCCTCTGCACAAAGAAACCACTCCTCACCCTCTTGCTCACAGCTTCCATTTCGTAACTTCTGGCGAATGGTCCCCTTTGTCATCACTCCTTCCTGCTGAAGGAGTGATGACAAGCGAAAGAAATCCCCCAGTATCCACCCTTTAACTTCCTCTCAACAGTTCAAAGTCTCGATCATATCACCTCTCCTTCTATCCACCAAACTCTGCAGTCCACATTCCTTTGCCGATCCTCATAACTGATATTGCACAGTCCTGAAACCATCTTTTGTTATCTGCCTCTGTACTCTTTCCACAGTTAATTTATCCCCTTCAAACCTGGGGAGGGACCAAATTTGAGAACAATGGTCTAGGTATGATCTGATCAGGGTCTTATACAACAGAATGATAACTCTTTTATCTCTGCAGGTCAGCGTCCTTCTCAGTATTGCAGCAATCCTCTGGGTTACCCTCACCACATTTGCAATATGCTCCCTGAATTTCAGTTTTCTATCAATCATCATCCTCAGATCTCTTGCCTTCCCTACTTCTTCCAGTATACAGCTCTTCCCATCAATGTATCCCAAACTTCAAGACTTGACATTTTGCTACATTAAACCAAAACCCCCATTCATTTGCCCATCTCTCTCTCTAGTTTATTCTAATCCTCTTGCAGGGTTGCCACATCTGCACCATTACTAATAACCCTTCCCAGCTTCACATCATCTACAAACAACTGACTACCCCCCCCCCCCCTGCAATCCACTGGGAATGTCATTGATATAAAGGTTTAAAAATACAATCCCAGTACTGAGCCCTGTGGAACCCCACTTGTAACTTTCTGCTTCCTTGATATTGCCCCACCATACACAACTCTCTGATACCTATCAGACAGCCAATCCTGAATCCAGTTGATTAATCTGACATCTAAACCCACGTGCTGCAACTTAAATATCAGCTTATCATGTGGCACTCTGTTAACTGCCTTTACAAAATCCAAAAAATTGGCAGTATATGCCTTTCCCTCATCAACTGCTCTTGTCACTTTATTATAAAAGGCAATCATATTACTAAAGCAAGAACACCCCTTAACAAATCCATGTTGACCCACACAGATAACATTACCCTCATCTACCCAATGCTGTATATGGTCCCTCACTAATTTCTCCAAGATCTTAACTACTGAAGAAACGCAAACTGGCCTATAATTAGACACTTCCAGTCTGCTACCACCCTTATGCAATGGCACTTTCTTACCTTCCTTCCATTCCTTGAGTACCTTTCCCATAGCCAGACTTCCATTGAAAAGCCAGGTCAGCTGTTAGTTTTTTAGCACAATCTCTCAAAACCCGTGGTGAACTACAATCCACTCTCACAGCTTTACTGATACCCAGAGTACTCAGTATTTGGAACACACTCTCCTCTTGCACCTCTAAACCTCGAACTTTCACTATCCCTCTAATATTAAAACTTACATCTCCAAGATGAAATATTCCAGTAAAGTGCTCATTGAACAACTCCACTATGTTCTCTGCATCAGTCACTCTATTCCGATTTTTATCCTGCAATGTCATTTCTCCTCCCACTGGCCACATCAAACTTACCAAACCAACTTCTATCCATCTCTGTCATTCTATTTCCCTTTATTTTTTTTTTCGAGCAGTTCCCTGTACTGTTTATCCCTCGGGTCTTCAAGAAAAGATTAAACAGATTCTTTCTTTCTTCCTTGCATGGCACTATCGTGTTATAGGTTTTGTTACTTCTATATGAGACTAATATATATAAAAAAAAAAAGAGCTTACAACTGTTGTCAAAGAAAAAATAAACAATAAAAATAACAAATCCAAATTTAATTTTGAAAGGGCCAAATGTTGAAAACTTTCTGATCCCTCACCAAGGCTATTGTGCACGAATTATGCTCCCACTCTTACACACACACACACACACACATGTCCAGCTGGTACACCACTCACAGAACAGACTTCATAACATTATTCTTCACTTTCTGCATACAGGAAGGGAAATTTCCACTTACTATACCATGAACAACCAACTGTATTCTCTCTTGTCTTCAGCCATTAAAAAAATCAGAAGAATCCTTAATAGTTTCAGTACTAGTAGTATATCTAGTAGAAATGATATCTTCCAGTCCTGCTCAAAATTTGTTGTCCAGACTTAACATCCATCATGTATAATCTCAACAGCTTGTCATACTCTATATTCAGACCATTCAGAAAAGCGGAGATAAAAGTCATACATCAAGCTATTGTTCCATTGCCTCAGTTTTCTTAAATAATGGAGATCATCAACAGTCAACTTCATCACTGCCTAGAGGTCTGTCAATTAATTGGTGATTGACCACATCACCTTGTTCCATAGCAGATCTCCTAGCCAACATTTTTCATCAACAGACACAAATTATAGAAAAGCTGTTTGGAGAAACTTGTTCAGGGCATTTTGTCAGATCTGGCATAAAGACTTAGCAAACTGCCATCTTATTGTCTACTTTCTGTCCTTTGCAGTTGGATCATAAGTTCCTGATTGTTTGCTATCTGTCATGGCTGATGGTTTTCTTAATTCAGATATCCTCCCCAAATCCTGCAGAACCCTAAGGTTGTACATTAGTTCATGCTGTTTCTCCTTTATATAATGATTTGCTCCCACTAATGTCAAATATTATTCATATTTGATGAAAGTGCACTTCATTCCTCTTTGTTTGATAAATCTTCTTTTATTCAATTTTCAAATGATTCCATAACAAGTGCATTAAACAGTGATATTCTTGGTATTCTGTGGTGGGATATTAAGGCGGTCATATGAACTTCAGTGCTCTCAGAACACAGCCCTTCTTATTATTTCTCAGTTACAGTTGAGATATCAAACAAACAAACAAACAAAAACAAAAAAAAAAACAACTTCGCCTTTCCGTACTTTTGATAATATTAAGATCTCCATTAGGATCTTAATATTAAGAATCTTGGGAGTTGTTTTCCATTGAAGAATTTCAAGGCATTCATGGTTTTCCTTCTCACCTGTACCAACTACTAACATATAAATATGAAAGCCATCCAACCTGAGAATGTTGTTCTCATATGTAGAATATTGCACCAACGATCTCCCTAAAAATACTTAATGCTATCCAGAACAGATTAATCTGGTTAATAGATGACCTCTCACACAGACTCACTCCATTCATTTTCTCATAGATATTCTCTTATACCTTTTGTAAAGCTATTTTCATGTGTTCCATTTTGCTAAACTGGTCACCATCATTCCTCCATTCACTTTTCCTTAAGCCTGTAAAAAGACACAAGCAGGTGCTGGTCATTCCTCATTTCTCCTCTTTCATTCATTATCTATTCTTTGGAACAATCTTATTTTTTCATGCTGATTAAAAAAAAGCAGATCATTTCTGATCCAGCAGTTGCAAAATACATCAGCAGGTTCTTTCTTTCTTTCTTGTTACTCACATGTTGCACTAATATACTATAGATTTTTCAATCTGTTGTGTTTAAAGACCACAAAGAGTGTTTTGACAGCTGTACGAGGGAATGGAATGTAGTTTGTGAATATATGGGATAAGTTTGAGAGATGGATTGAATTTAAACAAATTTGGCACGAGTCAACTGGAGAAGATGGCTATTGCCAGAAGGGAAAGTAATGACAGGTGAAGCAGCTATGACTATGAAGCAAGTATATTATATCTGTAAATTGCATCTATTCTTCTGGCCAGTTTATTTTTCAGGATGAAAAACCTGTGTTTCTGAGAGGGAAAATCCTCCCACCTCCATATGAGACTGGCTAACTCATCTTCTGTTGAAAAGCTCTGATGAAGGTTCTATCTTCAATCTGGAAGCACTTGTCCTTAGAACTTCAACCCAGCAGCAAGTACATTCATCCCAGTCCACTAGGGCACTATTTAGAACTTTAGATTTGCAATTGTTGTTCCACTTCAGTCATACTCTGTTTATACAAACAAAGTATAAACTATGTTTATATTTTGCACATATAGTTTGTTCATTGTTCTCTGATGATGGCAATTTTACTCTGCTGAAATATTGGAAATATTAGTTTTAATATATTTATTAGGATTATTTTAATTTTTTATTAGGAAATTGAAGTTTTTCTGATTAACGTATAGTATGCATTTTAAGTTTTTGTTAGGGGCTGGATAGAAAGTGAAGGTAATTCAGAGAAGTCAAGCTATAAATGTGGTCTTTGAATGACTGTTTCCATTTCAGGCAAGTTAATGCAACTATACACTCATAGCTCGAGATTACAAAAACAGTCTCTCATATCTCTAACAACTTCTTGCCAGTCTTTCATTTAATCTTGTGTGAAGAAATATCCAGAACATGGTTTGCCATTTCTGACTTGCTATACAGATGATCATAAATGTAGTGGTTACTTCAAGGCAGATGTTAACAGATATACCACTTTGTCCAAAGTGGGTGCATGTTGCTGGTACAAGGAATCTTATACAATCTTATATGCAAGAAGATGGGCTTATCCTTTATAAAATGGAGGATGTGTGGTTTGAAAATGGCATAAAAGTTATATTTATTAAGTACCTTTTTTTTTAGATATCTTAGCTATCTTTTCAGATGGTCTACCAGGGATATAGGGAATGGAAATAGTTTTGTTGTCTTGTGTGCCAGGTGTGGGAGCAGTTTGTGAGTATGCAGTGTTTTGTCTATTTTATATTAGCTAAAAGTGTCGCAAAGATAATTGAATTCTGTGCAAATGATCCTGTCTCTGTGTGTAAGTGATTTGAGAATTATGTACTGTTTAAATGGATGGAGGTGTGATTGCTATTTAAGTACTTTCCTGTGTGTGTGTGTGTGTGTGTGTGTGTGTGTGTGTGTGTGTGTGTGTGTGTGTGTGTCCTATAAAAAGAAAAAGATAATGAGCAATTTGGTAGTCCTATCACTAGTGTGTGTGTGTGTCTAGAAAAGAAAGCAGTTTCTTTTGTGTAGTGAAATGTATTTTTGGATGTTGGCTGTTTAAATGCACCAGAAAGGTATCTGTGCATCTTTGATGTTTCATTGCCAAGATAGGCCATGAAACTAAATTGTAAACACATCTTATGCATGGTATAACCAGACTTTTGGAAATCCATTTACTTACTCCATTTCCCAAGTAAGCAAACAGACAAATAAGTCAAGTTTGCACCTGCATGTAGTGCAAGCCCCTTGCCTTTAATGCATAGCATCATACATCTCCTCAAGGAGATGGGCTTTGCATTAAGGGTAAATATTAAGAATAGTGATCAAAGCTTATTCCACCTTTACCATGAGTTTCCTAGACTTGCACTACTTTGCAGGTCACCTAGACTTGCACTACGTGCAGGCGCAAACTTGACTTATTTGTCTGTTTGCTTACTTGGGAAATGGAGTAAAACCAGGTTTAAAATAACTTGGCATCTTTAACATATATTATACCCAAGGTAAAAAACTTTCTACATCTATCTCTCATCCTGAGATTTTTATTTAATAAGGTCAAAGCACCTTATGGTAACTTGTGTTGGTAAAATACTTATAAGCTTTGCATTACTTAACCTTGGTATTTCTAAGCCTGACTCCCAGTGATGAGACCTCAATAAAGGTTGAAACTGGTCTGGGTAGTGGCCCCTTGCCTTTAATGCATAGCATCATACATCTCCTCAAGGAGATGGGCTTTGCATTAAGGGTAAATATTAAGAATAGTGATCAAAGCTTATTCCACCTTACCACGAGTTGCCTAGACTTGCACTACGTGCAGGCACAAACTTTACTTATTTGTCTGTTTGCTTACTTGGGAAATGGAGTAAAACCAGGTTTAAAATAACTTGACATCTTTAACATATATTATACCCAAGGTAAAAAAACTTTCTACATCTATCTCTCATTGTGAGATTTTTATTTAATAAGGTCAAAGCACCATATTGTAACTTGT
This sequence comes from Typopeltis vanoorti, assembly GCF_054136105.1. NCBI lineage: Eukaryota > Metazoa > Arthropoda > Arachnida > Uropygi > Thelyphonidae > Typopeltis > Typopeltis vanoorti. Next base: position 111,633,226 of record NC_143555.1, on the reverse strand, counting down.
GTTGGTAAAATACTTATAAGCTCTGTATTACTTAACCTCGGTATTTCTAAGCCTGGCTCCCACTGATGAGACCTCAATAAAGGTCGAAACTGGTCTGGGTAGTGGTCCCTTGCCTTTAATGCATAGCATCATACATCTCCTCAAGGAGATGGGCTTTGCATTAAGGGTAAATATTAAGAATAGTGATCAGAGCTTATTCCATTACAAGAGAAGATTAATCCAAACAGATTAATTTTTCATAAAATCACCATTATTTTGACCTATCCACTGGATTTTTGTAAAAATATATCATCAAGAGCTCTTCAAATACCATAAATTTGCTGTTGTAGATATCGTTCTAGTTCTTGCAAAAATGAGAACTATCAATAAAACATTCAACTCTGACAATTTCAAACTGAACCATATGTAAAGAATTATAAGAACTTGCTAATGAGTGTTTTATCATTTTGTGATAATGGAATTTTTATTAAGTTCAAGACAGGTTGATAAAAGTTTCTTTCTTCAACTACTTCTGCTTCCCCCATTCCCACTGTAATTAGAATTTTTTATTAGTAAAATGATTTCAGATAATGAGGATAATAATTGTTCTCTGGTTTGACACAGTTAAATAAAATTTGGTAACTGGGATCTCCATTAAATAGCTGCTCTAAGCTCAGTTATGATAATGAGAGTGGTAATTGCTCTACAGAAATGCTATTAGAAACTGCAATATTTTTATGATTCTTTGTGTCCTTACAAGTGAATATTTCAGGTCACAGGTAAGAAATATTTGTTTAACCATTTTTAAATATATAGTCTGAAATTATTCATGCAGTAAATTTATTACAGAAAAAGTGTACTTGTTTATCCCCTGTTTTGTTTGTTCTTAATTTGTAAATAGTTTTTATGTGACCTTCATTAGTGCAGTACAGCATTTTAAGACATTTATTGTTAAAAAAAATTAAATATGTATTTTCCTATTAAATTTTATATAGAGACTTTAAATGAAATATATAATAGTTTTTGTTTAAATTAAAGCACCAGATTTAATTTTTGTTACACAATCACATTAGTATGAGTATGATTCACTGTTACTAAACATGTATTTAGACTTAAGTTCTGATTTAAGCTCATATTCAGGTTTTAATGGATTCAATATTTCATCTCATTCACAGATGTTATATGGGATACAATATAAGTCCTCTTAGGACTAGAAGCCTCAAGTCCTAAGACCAGGGTCCTCAGTGAGTGCTGGTAGCCAGCCTTTGCTATTGACTGGGAGGTCTATGAATTAGTTTCCCAAATCTTTGGGAAAATTTCACATAGCTATATTTATTGAGATTTCTTTCTTTTGCTTTTCTGGAACATTTATGGTTATTCAAGCCAGTCCAATCCTTAATGTCTTCAAACCACTTCTCCTGGGTCTACCTCTGCCTCTTTTTTCATACAGTTTCCCTTCTAATATTAATTTCTGAATGACTTCTTGTCTAGTTAGATGTCCAAAATATTTAAGTTTTTGTTCTTTAATTATTTTCATGAATGTTCTTTTCATTTTTGCTTTCTTTAAAAATATCTTAATTTTTCATTTTCTCTGTCCATGATATTTTCAACATTCTTGTGATAGTCCACATTTTGAAAGCTTCTAATTTTTTCTCTGCTTCTTTATTTAGAGTCCATGTTTCACTGTTTTTGAGAAGACTTGACCAGATATAGCATTCTGTTAATATTTTTCTTGTGTCTATATGGATGTCTCTGGATGTTATAACAGTTTTCATATCAATAAAGGCTTTTCTTGCTATCTCTATTCTTCTTTTTATTTCTTTAAGGGAATTTCCTCCATCTGTAAACATTAGTCCCAAATATATAAAAGACTTGAACCTGTTCAATTTTCTTTTTGTTAACAGTTATGTTTAATTTCTTATTTATTGGTTGTTTTGATATAATCATGCACTTTGTTTTCTTTAGGTTAATAATTAATCCCATGTCTAAACTTCTGTTGTAAATTTCCGTGGCTAAGTTTTGAAGATCATCTTCAGATTCAGCTATAAGGACTGTGTCATCTGCATACCTGAAGTTGTTGAAGTTCCTATCCACAACTTTTGCACCCTTCAATTCTGCAATATCTTTAAAAACTTACTCACTATATATATTATACAGTAAATGGTGATAAGACACATCCTTGTCTTATTCCTTTTTTGATTTCAAAGTTGTCAGAATATGCATTTTTATATAATACATTTTATTATATAAAATTATATACTTAAAGCATTACGAAACCAACAAGTGGAGGAGCCATACATCAGGACCATCACATCAGCATACACCAATGCCACAGCAGCAATTTTGCTGCTGTGGCATGTCTTATACTTCTCTGTGGAAATACAGAGAAGTATAAGACAAGATGATGATACAATATATCCAAAATTATTCACAGCGTGCCTGGAAGAAATATTCAAACTTCTTGATTGGAAAGGGAAAGATCTGAAGATAAGTGGAAGATATTTAAGCCATTTATGTTTGCAGATGACATAGTTATCTTTACTTCAACTGTGCCTGAATTACAGACTCTTATCCATGAACTCCAACTTACTAGTAAAACAGCTGGCCTAAAGATAAACCTAAAAAAGACCCCAAGTTATGCTCAACAGTTATGGACAACCAGAAATAATAAAAATCAATAATGAGGAGATTAAACAAGTAGATCATTACATATACTTAGGACAACAAATGTCAATGGAACAAAATATCATGGACGAAATTAAAAGATGCACGATGCTTGGGTGGAAAGCATTTGGAAAATTACATTCATTATTCAAAAGCCAACTACCATTATGCCTGAAGAAAAAAGTTTTTAACCAATGTATTCTTCCTATGTTGACATATAGCTGTGTAACATGGACACTAAATGCAAAGGAAATTCAAAAATTAAGAACAACACAAATTAGTATGGAAAGAAGTATGCTTAGTATCACAAGACTGGATCACAAAAGGAATATGTGGATAAGAAATCAAACCAAAGTCTCTGACATCACAGGAAGAGTGAAATATCTGAAGTGGCAATGGGCTTCATATTCTTGAAGACAAGATCAATGATGGACAAAACAAGTACAGGCAGCCTTCATTTTACACCTCACTTCGTTCCTGAAAAAACGGGCGTAAACCGAATCAGTGTAAAACAGCCCCAATTTTAATGGGAGATACAAAGTTATGTTCCATGCAGTCAAAAAATATGCACATGAAGTATGTGTAAGCTTTGATAATACATGCATATTTATTTGTTAAAATAAAATTATTAATAACGAAAACAAAACAAAAATTATATACAAAAAATATGAAACTTCGAAAAGATATTACATATTTCTATGTTGAAATTCCTGGTTTCAGATCACCTGCATTTTTTTTTTTTTTTTTTGAAAAAAAGTATCCAGTGTTAACTGCCTAGATTTTCTTTTTCTTTCTTTAAGGAGGAGTAATGGTGTGGGGTGCATTCAACTGGTTTGGAGTGGGACCACTGATCATTGTCCATGGTTCCATGAAGACAGCTCAGTGCCTTGATATTATAGATAATCAGGTGCTGCCTACATTGTGGAGTTTTTATAGAATGGACAACCCATGTTACTGTCAAGACGACAATGCTCCCATGCCACAAAGCTGCAGCTGTTATGGAATGGTATGAAGAGATGGGTGTTAAATGACTGTCCTGGCCTGTGCAGAGTCCTGACCTCAATCCCATTGAACACATGTGGGACAAATTGGAACAGCGATTGAGGTTCAGAGCAGCACATCCTCGATCTGTCACTTAACTCAGTGCTGCCTTGATGGAGAAAGTCTCCCTGAAAGGGTGCAGGAGGTGAAAGCCAAAGGTGGACTTACCTGATATTAGGATTCGCCTACTGGTATCAATTGTAAATTGCTAAAGTGTCCAGACAATTATTGGTTGATAGTGTATATGTATATATGTGTGTGTATGTGTGTGTGTATATATATATATATATATATATATATATATATATATATTCCACACATGAGAGGTACAAGAACCTATAGTACATCAGTGCCGTTTGTGCATTTGATTCTGCGCATGGTGTCCAAAGCATGGTTAGCTAGACCTCACTGATTATAGTTGTGGCAGGAGATATTTCTGATGTTCTTCAAGGCATAGATGTTGATAGAAACTTCCAGTTTGGCCATAATTTACAAGAATAAGGAACCTTGTACACACCTGGAACAGAGAGGGGGCGGGGGAGAGTTGATAATTTTAGGAGACTGCCAAGGACAGCCAACTTCATATGAGGTTTGAAAGTAATGCAGAGATTATATTTTTTTAAAGTTTCTGGCTGTATTGTCTGAGGTTATAGAGAATAATAATAATAGCAGTACTGTAATCTATATGTTGAGAGGAATGTGTGGCAGTGGGAGGACATATTAGTTTGCTAATTCCTCCTCTTATCTCACATTCCTCTCAACATATACAGATTATGGTAATTCTATTTCTATTCCCTATCTGGACCACCTCAAAAAATAGCCCAAACTTCACTCTATACTTCTTTCAAATCTCATATGAAGTTTGCTGCCCTTATCTGCTTTCCCTAAGGATCATCTTCCTCTCATCTCTGTTCCAGGTATGTCTTTGTACACACCTGGAAAGGTGATAATGTACAAAGGCAGCAGATATATATATATATATTTTTTGTTTTGAATTTTCAATAGATTTAAAAACCTTCAAATTTTAATAAATATGATTATGTGAAAGTTCCTTGTATTTAGGGAACTTTCACAAAAGAATATTGGAACCATTAAACCTGAAATGAGAATTCATTGTTGTTCTTGAATATGTGTATGGTTTTTTGTGTACATTTCATAACTGCTTTTGTGATTGCAAATAATTAGAATAAACTATCTTTTAGAACAATCCAAGTCCTCCCAGAAAGTTTAGTCACTGGAGCACTAAATGCTGCTGCAACTGTGTATAATACAGCATATGCAGTAATTTCTAGTATGCAGATTAAGCCTGAGGTTGGTATCAAAAATCTTTGTGTCATTAGAATTAATAGGAGTTATACTTTATATGCTATTTCTATAGAAAATTCATGCTCTCCAGTGAAATTCATTTTTACTATCATTGGACTGTCAATAGTATCTTCTGACTTCAGAAGATATTATGGATATCCTCCACCTTAACTGTTGGTACATCTTTTCTACCACACCTTCAGTGCATTGAGGAATCTATTCATGGATATCTTCTCATCACCCCCATTCATATACAACTAACCTCCTCTGAGTTGAAATGATAAAAAGTCTCTCACAGCTTATGTATTGCTACCATTCTCCTTTCTTCCTCTCAACTACATTTTACAGATAACCCACCTGTTCTTATCATAATATCTTTTATGGCACTTGTTCAGTGATGGGAAATGTAGGCTGAAGTCAGCCATGAACCTGGAGGGGCATAACTGGTAGTGATTTAAAATAGTCCATAATAAAATCATTTTCCCTACTGCCTAGGCTTCTAGGTAGTCTGAACATATAGGTAGTTGGAGAGAATTGAGGTGATGGCAACTGGTCAGTAATTAGATGGCAGATTTTATATACTTTTTTTTAAAAATAAGTTGGATATATATATATATGCTTGCTTTCATGTATTGGAATATGTGACAACTAAGTATAAAAGCTTGTAAGAAATGATATAGGACAAGTATTAGTTCTAGAGCACAGTGTTTTGAGTAATGTTGGAGAGATACCATCAGGACTAGAAGACTTTTTAACATCTGAGTTATTTAGTATTCTTCTGATATCATTTTATTGAAAAGCGACAGGAAGTATGGTGCACTGCTTCTGGTATGTTATGAGACCAATTTGCTGTAAATCATTTGTGCAAAAATTGGAGAGAAGAGTGATGCCAGGAGGTCAGCTTTGCTTTAGGTGTTATAAGAATGATGCCATACGAATGAGAGAGAGAGGCAGAAGCACAAATGTGCAGAAGTTATGCCTGATGGTCTTTGCAAGTCAGAAGACCAACTTCCATTTGGACAGGAAGCAAGTTTTTTACTATCAGCCCTTGCAAGTAAAGACAGATTTTGGTTTTCCACTGATTGTTTTGCATTAATTTGCATGCTTCATCACAGGCTGAATAAGAAGGGATTGTTGTTGGTGCAAGCCACCTGCAGTATGCTGAATTCTTAATTTGACTGCTTTGGTATACAGTTTGTTAAACTGTGCTTGGAAAGTGTGGGTAGAATGGGAAATCAGTTTTTCTGATGATGATTATAATTTCTATGACTTGCTTATGGGTGTTTTGATACAAGAGTGCAATTCTAATCCATGTAAAAGGAAGAGTAAAAGATCTAGAGGTCATCCCATTTGATTCTTTTCTAATGTCCAAAGACATGAGGTTAGGATTGGCTGGAGGGAACACTGTGAGTGAGGATATTTGTCAAAAATTGTGATATGAGTTACTCAGAGAAGACAGGTGGCCTATACAGTATATTTGGAAGGAGAACTGATTTTTTTTTTTTTTAAATTAAAAAAAAAGGATGTTGTGTGAATGAAGAAGATTATCAGGTATTTAGGTTGATAGAAGATGTACAATTTGCATTAGATCATTGCTTATAGCAAAAAAAAACTCTTGCATCTCATTCAGCTTAGTCATAGTTTTGGAAAAGGAAACCAGTTGCAGTTGTGGGCATTAAGGTCACCTAGGAAGATGACCTCACTATTTGGAGAGCTGGACTGCAAACTAAGCTTCAGGGATAAGAAAGTGAAGAGGTCAGAGTGTGTGTGTGTGTGTGTGTGTGTGTGTGTGTGTGTGTGTGTGTGTGTCTGTTTTAGAATTTGGAAATCTTAAGACAGGAGCTCCAAATGCAGTGGATTCTAAATGTAGAATTCACTGGCAAGTAGTGTCTAATCTCACAAAGGCAGTAATTTGGACACATTGAAGGTTAGGACTGGTAGTTGTAGCAGCAAAAATAGGTGTGGTCTATATGGATGTTGGTAAAATGCATATGAAAATTATTTTATTTATTTTTTGTAGGCATTTTGGCATGTTTTGGTTTGATTTGTCATTTTTGTTGAAATTAGTTTTTGAGAGTTTATTTTAATTACAATGGTTTTGTTTTCTGTATTTTTTTTAATTTTTTTGATTAGGTAATAGATGAAAAGATACTTTTGGATGTGACATCCATACTGAAAGAGCAACCAGTCTCCTTGACAGTGCCTCCACATACCACTACTTGGATTCTCCCCTGCAGGCATGGCCTGGCAGAATATGTGGAAGTGCACTAGCTGACTGGGAAGCCTCCTGATTCATTACTGGTATAGCTTTTGGGCCAGTGTACATCTGGCAACCTGCTTGACTTCACATAAACATAGGAATGACCACAGTCAGGTGGGCTTCCTGAAATCATTTAAAAAGGCCAAGAAAAGAGCTGGAAAATTTTGGTACCCTCAAAATTTTTCAAATTTTTTAAAATCATGGGTTGATATATTTCAACCCATGCTGCATGGAAAAGAGGAAGCAGTAGGGGGGACAGAAACCAGTGCCCCCCCTACTCTGGAGACCAAACATAGAATTGCCATTTCAGGATACATCCACCTCCTAATGGGTCTAGATTTTTCTGTAGTGGAAATGCTCACTCCTCAAGAAGGTGGGATTGACACTTGACAGGAAGAAGCTGTATATTATATTCCCCTGCCCAAATAAAGTTGCCAAGTTTTTTCTCCCAGTAAACTTTTTGCTTTCCTCTTGCAGGACAGGCATACAGTGAAAGAGCATGGATGGCGTACACACACATTTCACAAACATAAGACTAATAGGATTAACCATCCTCTCATGGCATTAATTTATATGAAGCCAAGTTATTTACTTGGCTGTTGCAGGCCACGGAGCATCATAAGATAGTGTAGTATGCATGAGTTTATGCTAGCCTTCACATAAACATAAGAATGACCACAGTCAGGTGGGCTTCCTGAAACCATTTAAAAAGGCCAAGAAAAGAGCTGGAAAATTAAAACTGTAATGTCTGTAATTTAAACCAGATGTTCATTAGTCCAAGGGAATACATATTCACATTCTTTAAAAAAAATATATTTTTCAGCTGCCTCTTAACTAATGTCACTCATAACTTGGACATCACGATTTAAGAGGTTTTTTTAATCTGGCTGAATGCATTCAGTTTTTTCTAAGTTTATAAATCTTCTGCAGTCAACTTTATATTTTTTTTTCCTAGAGGACTGATAAATTAGGTGAGCATGTTGGCAATGCTGTATTTCCAAAAAAAAAATTATTTTTTTTGGAAACTGCTGTTGCAGAAACTAAATTCATGCATTCATCTGCAGTTTGATTTATGGTATCATCCTGTTGGAATCATATATATATATATATATATATATATATATATATAATCAAATTAATACTCAGTCTTTGTGGTTTATAAATGAAGAAAATCTACAATATATAGAAAAATAAGATCAATAACATATTCTAATGATATCTTCCATAAACAGTCATTTTCATAGCATGCAAAAGTTTTTTTATGCATTTTTAGATTGCTCCACAGTTTCAATTTTACACGGAAATAGATTCAAGTCTCTTTTGAGTAATCTGTTACTCTGATACTAAATAGATTACAAAATTTTTGCAGTTTCTTTTAATTGCTACAGTAGTGTCAGTGCTTCAAATGTGTTTTCTAAGATCAACATTTAAGTGATTCTGAAATCTTTCAATATATCATATAATGCTGCACTTGATGAAATATCTTTTAGGTGTAACTCCTCTCGTGAATGCTCCTTGCCTACATTATAAAGCTAATTTCGAAATATAGTTTGTCATTTTTTTCCCCTCATGATATAAACTTCAGGGTTTTATTCTGAAAATTCAAGCATGTAAGAGTCACTTGACAAAAGATATGCTTATTTGTATTTACTTTTCAAAATGTAGATGGTTTATATTTATGAAAGTTTGATTAAACATGAACCAAAGAATGTGTCAAATGTTAGATAACATTTAGGAATGTGATACATAATAAGTTACATCACACTGAAATGCCTACTGCCGGCACTGCATATATAAAAGGCACTATTTCTCAACAGTGACACACGATGTCCACATGTTAGTTATAACTTGGCCTACATGTTAGTATCATCATTCTTGAACTTCAGTGTTTATGGTTTGAGTGTATACTTTATATCTGTCAGGTCCACTGTTCAAGAAATTCATTTGTCCAGATAGGCACAGACAGAATGAAAATAGTGAGGTTTACTTGGCACCATGTGTGTTATTTTGAAATAACAAATCAAGATATCTCTGCCAGTAACAGTATCATTGAATGTATAAGTACCAGATTAACCATGAACAGAGAATAAGAATTCCATCAACACACACTGATCTTGGTTGTAGAATGAGGGAGTAAGTTGTTTATGGTCCAGTAAATGCACTTTATGATGATTAAAATGAGCATTTAATTAGAATGTGGCTTTGTCTAATTATACGCATACAAGTTAGTAGATAGGGAGTTAGAGTTGAGAGGGCATATTTGTAGAAGTGGCTCAAGCAGCTCATTGGATTACTTGGTTACTGAAGAATATCCTGATGAGCAGAGACAAGCAGGTTATTATACCTCTTTATAGAGCCTTGGTAAGACTCCATCTTGACTACTGTACACAGATCGTCACCTCAGTTTCTTGGTGGGGAGGAGGATCCAGAGTTGAGCGACCGAGATGGTAGCAGGTCTATGGAATGAACCTTATGAGGACAGGTTGAAGATTTGTGGGTTACAGAAATTAGTCGACAGGCAGAAAAACAGGTGATATCATTGAGACACAAATTACAGAAGGTTTTTTATAAAATTAATACAGGTTTGGTGGTGGGAGAACTAGGGACCATCATTGGAAACTGAGTAAGAGTGAAGTTAGCAGGAGTGTCAGGACTAGATATTTTGCTTGGAAAGTGTTAAATATGAGGATGGTCTAAAAAGTTCTTGGCCTAACAATGAAAAAACGAATTTATAATCTCCCTTAAGACTAATATATTTATTCCAGCGATGCTCCAGCGCCATTATCCCTTCACTGTAGTGGTTCTCAGTAAAATCTGCAAAATACCCCTTACAGCTGCAACCACCTCTTGATTCGAAGAAAAATGCTGACCAGCGAGGAAGAGTTTTAGTTTTGGGAAGAGATAGGTCAGAGGGAGCCAAATCTGGGGAATAAGGTGGATGTTCCAACAATTCATAGTGCAGATCCCTTAATTTTCCCATTGCCAAAACACCTTTGTGGGCATTGTCCTGATGAAAGATGATTTTTTTCTTCTGCAAACTGGATCTTTTCTCACGAATTTTTTCGCCTAGTCTGGTTAAAAGATTGGAATAATATTCCCTGGTTATTGTTTTAAGATAATTAATAATAAACCCTTTTCAAGATAATTAATAAACAAAATGCCTTTAACATCCCAAAACACCGATGTCATGACCTTTCCTGCTGATGGAACCGACTTTGTCTTATTTGGAGCTGAACAACCGGCTTCTGTCTACTATTTTGACCACTGTTTGGATTCTGGTGTGTGTAATGATGAAATCCAAGTCTCATCTGTAGTGATAAATTGATGCACAAAATCAGTTTTATTCTTGTTAAAACACTCCAAGCACTGTTCAGAGATTTTCATGTGAATGCGTTTTTGATCTGCTGTGAGCAAGTGTGGCATGTTTTTTTCATATGCAATTCTTCATGCAAAATATATCCTACACGTTCTTTTGAAATGCCTATAGTCTCAGCAATTTCACTCACTTTGACTCGCCGGTCGTCCAATTGATCGTTCACTTGATCGATGATTTCTGGTGTTGTTACACTTTTTGGACGTCTTTCACGTGGATCATCTTCAAGGCTGGTATGGCCATGTTTAAACTTGGCAACCCATTTTTTAATTGTTGAAAATGAAGGAGAAGAGTGCCCATAAACTTTTATGTACTTAGAATGAATTTGTTTTGCCGTTAAACATTCTTTTACAAAGAATTTTATAACCGCCCAATTTTATCTATTTCAAGAGATACAGACAACACTTTTGCTTCAGACAGTTGTATAAAAAAACTACTTGATAGAATGACTTGCAATTTTACATGGATGCTTATGACAGATGTACCAACTTAGGGGGGGGATCTTGCAGTGCTGTTATCTGTGGTCGAGGCCGAGAACTTTTCAGACTTCTTTTATAAGTGGAATGGGTTGCTAGAGTGTTGTAGGTGCCGCAACTGTGAATGAGTTCAAAGCTAAGTATGATAGATACTGTGTGAATGTTGGATAGTGTCTGGCATGATGTTTATGGTCTCCCTCGATGAATCTTAAGAACTCCATGGAGTAGCCTTTGATGATAATAATAATACACCCTGATGCATGTTTTATATCCTTAAAATCACCAGCTTTTACCCATTTGTTAATAATTCCACTAATAAAATTGTGTTCCTCATTCATGATTGTCTTCCTGAATTGAATACAATTAGCCATTGTGTGAAAATCCTCTCCCTTTCCCATTAATATTATGATCTATTAATTGTTCTTGAAAAGATTAAATTTTACATTTTAGTGTATATTAATAAACTTTTGTAAATATTCTTTGAAAATCCATTTAATGAATGAAAAAATTTGCATAAAATCAAATTCTGCTTTCAGCATCAGTTTTTAATGTGAAATAATAATTCTTGTCCTTTTTTTAAAGTTTATTTTGTTTAATCTCATTAATATGTAATATATTTTTACATCATCAAACAAGTAGCTAAAACATAAAAGTATACAAATTTTAACTTTCGTTATCATGAATTTTTAGCAAACTGTAACCACAGGAATCCCTTCACCACTCCCATCTCTCACTCCTATGGAACTGTTGGAAGAAATGGGTTTCGATGACCGCTCAATTAATGAGCGTCTGTTATTAAAGCATAAAGGTAACATGACAGCAGTTGTTGAAGAATTAGTAACACTATGTTGCAGTGACCAGAATTCTCCTCCCTCTTCTGGAAGAAGGCCTACAAATGCAATAGAATTTGACTGAAGATTATAAACTGCAGACTCCTTTTATTTTTAAATATAGTGTTCGCTCTCATTTATCTCTGCCTCAACTCTGTTTGTCAGTTTTCTGTTACAATGACAGTATGGTGGCAATGTATTTTTAATGTTAGTGAGGAGTATCTATATATATGGTTTAGGTCATTGAAATGTTACAGTTGCTTATTACCCTATTAAGACTGATTTTTAGTATATTTTAATTTTCAGATTTTAATCGTGTTTTATGTAAAAATTGGCAGTAGCACTTTAAAATTCTGCTAATTCTAAATATCAAGATATTTAGCTTTAGTAGATTTGCTGATCTTTGTAGTCACAGTGTTTCCAGATGAAATATTTATACATAATACTAAGAATATCATTTCTTATTTTTGTCAAAGAAACAGCATAACTCCTGCTCGAGAACACCAACTTGTTTGATTTAGGCTCTGTTTTATATAGCACTTCACTTTTATTAATAATTCTCTGCTCTTAACACGGATTTGAGAAATTGTCAGTGTAGTATTCAAAATTTTAGAATCTCAGATTAATATGATCTACCATACATAGTTCACATATATACTTGGTTTATTACAGGACAGTGAGTTTCCTGTTTTGTAATGACTTTATTTTGAAATAAAATATTATTTCGCCTCCAAGTTTCTTTTCTCTTTTTCAAAGATAGGACACAAACATTAAGCATCTTCATCTAATAATCTGTTCTGGACAGCTAATGAGGATAGGAAAGCGTCTATATTTGATAAATACTAGAGTCTTAAATATTATGTTGATTTCATGCTAGCTAATCTATAATTCAAACTCTGTATGTATTGAGATACCACTGTTTACCAACAGCAGCATGATATTGCTGAGTAAGATGAACTGATTGGCAGAAGGGGACACACACACACACACACACACAATATCGTTTTAGAAAATTTTTTAGCCACTAACCATCCCTTTTCTAACTTGAGCTTAATGCTATTACACACTTAAAGATGACAGCAAGGAATACAGAAACAGTTTAATGGCTGAAATTGCAGATCAAATCACTCAGTACCTTATGTCAAAATTAAATCCATTCCTACATTTTATTAATGATATATCAAAAATCCAGTAAAATAATGTGATGTCTAAGGAATTTGATTTTTAAACTATGGACTGATTTTGAGTCCTGCAAAACTCACTCAACTAAAATAATAAATATATAGATACTAAAATCTTTAAATACAAATTATACGATAATCTTATTTCTTATTCCTTCCTTCCCCTCTTTTACTTTGCATTGTTGAGGATTTTCAATTCATTTAACCACTGCCATATCAAGGTTAAGGTGGTTAGCCCTATGCCTCCTGATGTATCCTATGTCTATGGATGTATATTTTTATGGGCCGATTTGCCTGTCCTGGGAGACAAAAAAGCCCAGTTTCTGGGTGAAATCCCCCCCCCCATCTCCGTATGAGACCGGCTAACTCGCATTTGGTTAATAAAGGTTCCTCACGTCACTGACCGGAATCAAACCCAGGTCTTTCCGACCAAAGTAGTCTATACTTGAATGAGCTATGCAGGCTCATTATATGATAATACAGTTTCAAAATAACTAAAAAAATATTAAGATCTATCTTAACTATACAGATATTGCTTATATTTCAGTGACAGTAATGCAAGAGTCACTATAAAGGGGGGGGGGATACTGAAAATAAGCCTTTTCAAGGTCAGAATGTTCAAATGTAATCACTAAAAAATAATTTAATAAGAAAGTTTTGGCAAGATCACTTGTAGTGGTGACATTAATTGTACCAATGAAAAAGAGCAAAATTTTTAACTTCTACAGAGTCAATTTATTCAGCAAACCATGTACTGCACAGTGGAGCATTTCAGAAATTTACCTTATTGCACAGAAGACCAAATCCAAAGACTCATCATGGGAGACCAAGCTATCCACACAATATCTGTTATTCCTCTCCTTGATAGGCAAAATACTCAACTGACTTAAAAGTTTTTAAAATAAATTTTAGTTTAATCCAAGTGTGTGCAAACAAAGTTTGTGCCTGAAAGTATCTTCAGGACTGGGGTAAAGTGGTACAACCCTGGGCAAGGAGTTGGCTGGTGTTGTACTCAACTGACTCTGGCAACCAATTCCATACATTCACTAATCTCCAAGCAAAAAAATCTCACATTCTTGCTAACCACACTCTTACTCAATTTCCAGAAATTACCTCTTATTCTGCCCCCCCCCCTTTCCTCAATGTATTACTTTGCTGAAAGACACAATGGTCATTTCTGTACAAACAACACAAAGTTGGAAGCATTGCATTGTCTATTTAGATACCACTTGAAGTTTAATGTTCATGGTAACCACAAACAGAGGTCCAATACTAAAACAGGAACAACAGGACCATACCATCACACCACCACCTCTGAATTTCATAGTTGGGTCTATGCACTCTAGTAAAAGATGTTCATATATGATGATACTTCTTGGTAGAGGGTGTAGCAGGATTAGTCGCTCCATAACATAGCTTTCCAAGCTTCTACATCCCACTGTGCATGCTCTTTGCACCACTGAAGATATGCTACATGTTAGTTCAGGTAATGTGGGGGTTTGCATATTGTAGCCCTGTCATGGAAACCCATGTTGTGAACCTTGGCTCTTAATATTTTTCTGCAGATTAGTGTTCCAGTTGATGCCCAAAACTCCACATTCAGCATGTCAGCCGACGAATGGAAGTTTTTACATATCCTTTGTAGCACATATGGTCACATTCGGTGAGTGTGGTGGGTCATTCACTGCAGGCAGCACTTGCAGTTGACTCCCTGCGCTTCCATCTCAGTATGGTATCACTGATTGTTGACATGGGATGGCCCAATTTATTAAGAATTCACTGAACAGATAGGCCTGCAATATGGCATTCTGTCACAACACCTCTTTTAAACTCTGTCAGTTCCCTTCTCGCAGCCATTTCACATGAACACAGTTGCACTGACTTGGGAGTATCATATTACTCCAATTTTTACTGGCTACAAAAAATGTGACTCGTTACATGGCACAAGCACCTTGTCCATGGGGGGGGGGGGGGTGTCCAGTGATTTCTTTCCAAGCAGTGTAGAATAATACTGGATTTCAAGGATATTTAAGGTAAAATTAAATAAACAAACCTTGTTTATAATTACTAAACATAAGACTTTTCCAAATTTTGGGTAAGGATCATTCTGGTTCATTGAGTAATGTAATAGAGCTTTGGCACTCTTTGAATAAATACTCAAAAAGAGACAAGTCTTCATCTGAAAGATGGTTAGTGTTAACTTTGTGCTGAGCCAGATCAGACTTGTGGAATTTCTTGGTAGATGTAGGACTGTTCTTGAAATCTCTTCTCAACATCCTATTTGTCCAAAATATGAGAGTGATCAATTGCAAGGGACTTAGTAAACACATGGGAAGGAAAGTGGAGACTGTTTATCCTTGGTGAAAGGTAGCATAGAGGACAATTTTTTGATAGGAAAGAGGGTAATTATAAAGTATTTTTTCATGATTCCTGAAATTAGTTCTGATATTCCAGTTATGTAGGGGATTGGACTCTGTGTATAAAGTTGAAATTCTTAGGGATTGATTTTTTTTTTCATGTTGCTTCCACCCATGAAAGGTTATTTGCAAACCTATAATACATTTTGTTAAACAGAGCAATGTGTGCTCTATTGAGTATTTTTTTTTTTTTCAGGATGTTCTGTTGATAAAAGACTTCAAGAACATTAATCTTGTATCTATTACGGAGAAATTCCACAAGTCTGGTATGGCTCAACATGGAGTCAGCACTCAAGACAGAATTTTCTGGTGGAAGACCTGTCACTTAGCTGTTGTTTTAAATTTCAGCACTTATTTAGAGAGAGAGAGAGAGAGTGGGTGCCAAAGCACTGTTATATTACCCAAACTTGGAGCGACTGTTTCCTGACCAAAAAATTTGGGAAAGTCTTTTCCTTAGAAATTGTGTTATCATCAATTGTATTATACCATTTCTAGCATGCTATTGCTTGTGAAATCTCGTTTTGTTATTCTATCTTTTGAATTATCAGTTACACTGAAGATATCTGTAAGTTTTAGATCAAAATGTCAGTGTATATACATTATTGAAAAAAATAAACTTTGTGTTTCATACTTTCTCTTGTTGCACAAATTCCATTGAAACTCAGTTACTTTATTTTTTTCAGTTCTTGGATTTTGTCAGAAAAGTTTGTACAGCCTGAAGTTTCTGAGCACTTACGTTATGGACATATATTATTGACAACACCTAGCCCAGGGTTTGTCAATTATTAGTGACAAGCTGCATGTGGTTCTTTGACCATGTAACTGCAGCCCTTTTAGCCTTCATGTACATGTCACAAACACTTCTCGGTTTAGTTTTCATGTACATTGTGAGCAGAGCACATGTACTGTGAGGTGTTGAAAGTTAATCATTCCAGTGATTAACTTTCAGCAGTGGAGTGCAAGACTAAAATGCCTTAAAACTGAAATTGCAGATTTTGAGAGGCAAAAGGCTGCCCTTGAAATTCTACACAAATGGATAGCAGTAGATGAGTTAAAAAAAAAAAGCAAGACCAAATTGTGTTCGATGCATGGAGTAGCCAGACACACAAATTTGAAAGTATTTGCATTTGGACTTCTTTCAGTTTTTGATTCAACATATTTCAATGAGCAAATATTTTTGAACATGAATTATATTAAAAATAAATCAAGAAACCATCTGAACAATGCGAGTCGCTCATGAAAATTATGGCATACTCACCCGATGTTGAGAGACTTGCTCAAGAAGTTCAGCAGCAAAGTCACATTAATTCTTATCTAATTGTCTAATTGAATGTTTGTTACATTTTCTAAGTATTAAAGTATTTCAAAAAAAATTTTTTTTTTAAAAAAAAGCACCTTACTCCATTCCATTTTATAAAAAACTCCCTTTCCTCTCAGCTTGAGCTGAGGTGCAGCTCTTTGGTTTCTTTTTAATTAGATCAAAAATGGTTCCTCACTCAAAAAAGCTTGCTGACTCCTGCCATAAGTCTATGCCAGCGCTTCCCAAACTGTGGGCCGTGGCTCCCTTGGGGGCCATTAGTTTTGTTGAGAGGGCCATGAAATAATGAAAACAAATTTAAAATGTTTTAAGACTAAGTAGGATATCTTTTTATCTTAAAAGAACCGTATTCAATTTTTATTATTTCTTTTTTGTTATTTTTTTATATTTTAATGGAAAAAATTACACATTGGTGTTGGTTTACAAATTTTGCTTCATGCATATTTCAGCACTTAATGAATATTAGTAAATATATGCTTATTCATATAAGTTTCATTTCATTTCATCTCAAATTGATAAGAAGCACAAAAAGAGCTTACAAATGCAAAATCTTGCGCTCATTTAAAAGGGCCAAGTTTTTCGCGTTTTAAATTTTTACAATGGGGCTGTGAAATATTTTAATTTTTCCAAAGGGACCTTTAATAAAGCATAAGTTTGGGAAGCACTGGTCTATGCCACAATTGAATAAATAATAAATAAATTCTCTAATTCCTCCCCTCCCCAATAGGAAGTAAGCAAGACTGTTTTTGCACTATCTAAATTTTGTAGACTGTGCGGAGTTGAATCTTCACTGGTAGCAATCACAGATAGCTGGTCCAGACTATTACTAATTATAAATGGCATCTGTTAGAGATGACTAACAAGTGCTGCCATCTTGTGGTCCCTAATGCAATATGTTACTGTCTGAAATGGTGTGGGTTCTACGGTTGATTTTCTTGAGTTTATGGGACATAAAAACCAGAGTTTCTATGAGAAAAAAAATCCTCCTGCCAGCTAGAGATCGACTAACTTGAAGACCAATCAAAGAAAGAGAAAAGTTCCTCTAATCATGACAAGTTTCAAACTGAGAATGTTTTCTTTGAGCATCCTAGTACTATGGATGAAAATGCCATTTACACAGGCTTGGCACAGTTGAATGCTACATGTATAAAATAATTACTGTAATGCCTTTGTTGGTTTTGTCTTTCATCCAACCTTATATTTGCTAGTTGTTGGTTGACCCCACATTCAAACATAAAGAAAATTTTTATTATATTGTGCCACTCTATGTGTGAAATCACACAGTTATTATGAAGGAATCGATCATCAAATAGCACAACAGCAATGTGAACTTACTACAGGCTGAAATTTTCTTACTTATACATAGGGTTTCCTGCAAGATTCGTATTTTAATGAGCGATGCAATGAAACTAAAATTAGGCAAGCACAAGAATTAAGTTAAACAGGATATTTAATTCTCTCACAAAATTATTCTTACATGAGAAACAAGAACTCTATTAAGATCAATACAATTAGAAAATAATTTATGCATTCTATAAAGTATTTAGATTCTACTCAGCTGAGTGCATAATTTACTGCTAGAACATATAAGGCTTTCACAATTCTCATCCGTTAGGATTTTAACTTAGTTTCACCTTAAACAACAACAATATTCAGTAAAACACTTAAAAATTAATTCTTTTTAGTCTCATAGAATAATCACAAACTTCAATTTTATCAAACACTTAGCTGGCATCATCAATATCTATCAGAGGATTAAAATAGTTCTTAAAAGGCTCAGTCTTGAATTTACATATACATTGTGAGATAACACATTCAAACACAAATTAATTCTTCAATGAAGTTTCACAAGGAAATGTTTTATAATATTACTCATTCAAGCTCGACTAGTTGGCTCCAGCAACACGAAATTTGACCAAGTTCTCCGGACACAAGCAACACTATCACACGTTAGTTATAGAATAGATATTCTTACCGGTATGAACATCATAGCTTGCACATTTTACAACACTTCTAGGCACACGATAATCTTCCACTATAGGCAACACAAAACTTATAGTATCCCTGAGTTCAATAACTTATTTGTTAAGACTGGAAAATGTATTTTCTTGCTCGTAATAACTTATCTTACAATAAATCTCGATCATATTATTATCCTTTCACTCGGGTCAATTCCTTTACAAGGTGACAGGAAACTATAAATAAATATGAGTTCGAAGTAAGATTCATTAAAATCGGAACAAGTTTCCAAATCTTTGTTACGTCGTACGATCCAAGGGTAGATCACATCTCACAACCTTCCTACACTCTCTCCAATTTACTTCTGGTTCCTTCTTCTGCTATCTCATAAATCCTCTCTCTTTTTCCCGCCTAAACTTGTTTTTCTCCGCTCTTTCAGTTTACAACTAAATTCCCACGTGATCATTGTACAGTTCCCAACGCTAAGGCACATTCTATCTCAAAATAACTTAGTTTTCTGACAGGAGCCAATCAAATCACGTTAGCAGAGTCCCTTAGAAATACTTTCACTTTCAGTAACAACAAATAAAATGCATATATTATACTTTGCTTAGGATACATTTACAAGTCAATATAAAGAATTTATATAAGATAAATAACTAAAAAAAATTACAATTATTATTTCAATGAACAAAAAACAGTAAGTTTAAATTACAATTTACTTAGGAGCAAACTTAGCTCAGGAAATGCAATTCATGTTAAATCATGAATGAAGTATTAATAATCATAAAAATTCTTCATTCACAATTTAACACCTTATTAGTCTTGGTAATTTGGTAATGCCTTATTAGCCTGGGCATATTGACTTAGAAATAAACAGAAAATCTCTTGGGGAAAAAAAGGGATGAAATTGTACAAGCTACATATACTAGTTAAATTTCAAATGAACTTGAAATTCTTCATTGACATTATGGGCAAAGGATAACAAATATCAATTTAATGTGGCAAAGTGTAAGGTTATGCATTTTGGGGTGAAAAGATTACTATTTGTGTACCATAGTGATGAAGCCAGGGATTTGTGGAGTGCTGGTGGGTGGGAAGAGTTGAAGTTCAGAGGGCATATCACAAAAGTGGCAAAAACATGACTGCCCTGATACCCTGACAAGCAGAAATAAGCAGGTTATTGTTCCCCTTTATAAGACTTTGATGAGGTCTCACCTGCTTATTATTGTGCATAAATCTAGTCTTCTGTAGAATTTGAGAAAGGAAGTAAGTGAGAGAAAAAGAGGGAGAGAGAGATGTAATTTTTTTTTTGTATGGAGATTGGCAAGAGCATGGAGTGGGAGATGAGAGGGTAGTGAGAATATATGCAGTGAATATGAAGGAGTGTTCTGATAGTCTATGTTGCCTGAAGCAGACCTCCTATGGCAAGTCTCATAACTTGATGGAGGACTTAAATAATAATAATAATAATAATAATAGAAGTACAGTGAAGAAAGCTACACTGTTGAACTGTTCTGAACTAGAGTTCCTTGAAGGAAACAGTTCCTAATTGTAATTCATCAAATAGAAAATGTAGGAGTAAAGATTCTTTCTACATTAACATGCAAAAACACAGTCTCTAATTCTACACTCTATTTAGAAGTGGAAAGGATGGCACAAAAAATCATACCTCTAGATCATAGGTTCCCAAACTTTTTCAGGCCACCGCCCACTTTGCAAGACATAAATTTTGTAATGCCCCCCTCCGTTATAACAGTAATGCCCCCCCATATAAAATTGGATTTATTTTTGTACAAATCAATTAGAAAAGTGGTTTTATTTATTTTATATATATTTTGAAATTAAATATAACGAATATATTTGCTACTGTAAACATAACCTATTATACACACATATATACATGCTCTATTTTCTCATTGATATAGAAAATTGACATCTATTTCTATCTGACATGGTAAATTTTCAAATGATTAAATAATTGAAATAGAAAATTGATAAAAAAATTGATCGTGTAAGACGGGCATAAGATGAATTAAAATGCAATATTTAAATTTTAAGTGATTATCTAATCGCAAAATCACGAAAATAATTAATTTTTAAATATATATTATTAATTTCTTTCTTCTATAAAGAGCCACCGACCCCTAGACCGCCTGAATGCCTCCAAATGCTTCTGATCCCACTAAAGCCCCCCCCCCCCCCCAGAAGGCTTCAGCGCCCACTGGCGGGCAGTACCGCCCACTTTGGGAACCTATGCTCTAGATGGATCAAAATAATCTTACAAAGCCGAAGGGAACTGCAACAGTCAAAATATGCACTTTTTGAAATGGGAAAAAACAAACCAAACCAGTATTGCAACAGAAATAAAAAAGAGGAAATGAATTGGACATACTATCAGAATTACTCATAAAGACACAACTAGGACAGCCATGGAATGGAATCCACAGGGAAAAAGGAAAAGCAGATTGTCTCAGTCTAGAGGAGACAGACCGAGATGGAGATGAAGAAGATGAGGAGATCCTGGAGTGAACTCAAGAGGAAGGCAGCAAACATTCCGATGGAAAGCATTGATTGAGGTTGTATGCTTTGCAGGGAGTGAAGAGGATAAGTAAGTAGCTTTTTGAAAGATGTGATTGCTATGGGATTTTTTTTTTTTTGTTTACTTTACATTAATTCTATACATGAGAGGATGGAAAACATACAGCACATTATTGTCATGTATGGAGATGAGTTTAAGAAGAAAGAGGGAAGGTTACAGCTTTGAGAAAATAAGGTGAGGAAGACTGTTCCAGAGGAGAATAGAAAGACAGATAGAATGAAAGAGAATGACAAGTTTAATAGGTTTTGACGTTAGAGTGTAAATGAATGTTGATCAGCAGATGCTTATGTCATTAGAGGTTTATAAGAATGATAAAAGTCAGTCAGTAGAAACTGTACCCATGAAATATCTGTAGAAAAAGAACATCAATGTAATCAGAGTGAACTATAAACTTCATTGTCCTCTTTCAGATACCCAAGTATTTTTAGAAGAATTCCAGTGCACTACCCTTAATGTGAGAACAGTATTCTAAGGTTGAGCAGATTTCAGGTTTATATAGGGCTAGCAACTGTGCAGGTGAGAAGCAGTTGTCCATGGAAAAGAGCATCATGTTTTTTTTTGTTTTGTTTTTTCTGAGATCAAGGAAGCTGTGAATGTGTTTTGTACTAGGACAGGATAGAGGTGCAAGTTATCCCAAGAAGAGCAATCTCTGATCTTCTCTGGAGATCGAGTATTATAAAAAGTAATGAGATAAAATGAGGACTTTCTTGTGAGAAGGATGACAGGATAGTGTTTTTGGTACTAACGAAACTGACAATGTTCTTCGCTCTGGAGATTAGCAAGGAGATTAATGTTTAAAGCACTGGTTATAGAAGATAGGAGTAAAGGATCTTGATGACCTTAGGATCATTTGAACATTACAAAGTTTATCAAATGAAGAAGAGGAATGAAGGTTACTGCTCATCAGCAAAACCACCATAAATGAGATTATTGGAATTGTTGCATGGCTGCTCACACCAATAACATTTACTTCTATAAGAATGCTCCCCCCCCTTGCTTGGATGGAAGGTTTCTGTAGCCTGCTCATCTCATAACCAGTGAGAATATCGTATGATGGGATAGTGTCACAATCACACCAAAGGTCAACTTCAACACTTGTAGGACATCTGTAGGCTAAGGAAGTTCTACTGAAGCATTGCTCACACTTATACCATAATATCAGACTGGAGAATCTGAAATTTTGCTACCAGACACTTGCATATGGCCACAATTGCTATTACAGCTGGACTTTCACATACTGGGCTTGATGTTTATTACTTTTAAGACAAATTTTTATTTCTGCCCTCCTGCACTTGATCTTCTTTTAAAGCTTTCAGCTAGATGTTTTTTGCATGCACACTTCTCATACATAGCACCTTGTACTGATTCATTAGGCAGAAAAGAGCAAACACAGTTGGACAAAAAGGAGCTATAGTAGAAATTAAATAAGAAAGGATAGTGTTAAATAAGAAAAACAGATATAACAGTGTAACAGTTTTATTATGTGTTGTGTGACAATGACAAATTGAAATGTCTTTTGGTTGTATAAATGAAGATGTTGCCAACACATTGGCCATGAAACTGAAAATATAAGAACTGATTTTTACATTTGCATTCATTGTTCGACATTGAAGTAACAAAATACCACTGGACATATGCAGATGAATCTATCAGATTTCAGAGTTAGTTTATCTTTAGCTCAGATATGTTTTTCCTCCTTCCCTTCTCCCACCTTCTGGAAGAAATTAGTCATTTTCAATCTGCAATACCAGTTAGGTTAAGAACATCATCTATTGTGCTATAGGAATGCAGCCAACCTCAGTGAAAAATGAAGGGAGATTGACTGCCTACTGATTTTCAGAGTTATGGAATAAAAGATTTTTATTTAAATAATAATAAAAAAAAATAGATGTTCAAAGGATTTATTTATTTTAGAGGAAACCATCATGACTTCTAATCTTTACAGAATCTTTTGGATTGGTTGATAGAAAGATTTCTAATAACAGATTATATTATGCTTTGATATCTGAAGGTATTCAAGTATAATCAGCTATATTATACCACTAAAATAGGTTTACAGCTAAAACAGTTTTGGCATGCCAGTGGCAGATAAGTGTTTTTTTAAATTATGGAAACACATAGATGGACTATTCCAAGTAAATAATTTGAGATATTTTTGAAATATTAATTTTAATATCAAATTTAATTTTTGAACAAAATGTTAAAGATTTGCCCTGTGTGTGTGTGTGTGTGTGTGTGTGTGTGTGTATATATATATATATACATATATGCACAGATACAGATTTATATATATGCATATAGATACATATAAATATATATGCAGATTTATTTATTTTTTCTACACAAAATAAGCACTCTAGACTCATCTCTGGTATAGCAATTCACTCATTAGCAATGATCCAAAACATCTGTTGTAGTTCTGATGCAGGTAGAAGTGCAGGATATGATGGAATGCCACACATCATTATATCCTGCACTTCTCATTGTGTGTAGCAATGTTTATATACATAGGTAGAAAGAAATGAAATGAAAAGTGGCTGTGGATTCACAAAATATAGGTTAATGAGTAAGGTGTAAAGTTATTTGAGTTAGTGTACAGGTAAAGGTGAAATTTCAACAAGAGGTCTTCAGAACCAATTATGTAGTATGCTAGAATTCCAGTAAGAAAGAGTATATTATTGAACTATATTTAATATTCTATTGCATTTCAATATACATTAAAATGATTTTACTTTGTAATAATGAAAGATGGACTTAAACACAGCAATAAAAACATTTTCAGCATTATTTCAAAAACAATGCTTTTCCTGCTCCAGTAGTGTCATAGGGATGTTATCCCCACAAACCATTGACAACCAAATTGTTTTCATTATATTACATGACACCTACAAGTGCTACTGGATTAACCCTGACACAGTTGTGCCAGAAGCATTACTCTTGAGGGATCCAAAAAAAATAGGAAACTGAATGTGAGAAATTAAAAATGGGGGTTCCCCCCACCCCAAGAACTACTTGCAGCTGGGCCCCATATACCCCTATTCTTCTATCTCCAGGAGGGTTCAAAGTCTCATCATGACAGGGCACTTTACTTCTACTCCAAATAACTGACTACATTTTAATCCTTCATTTGATTTCTTGCACCTGAATAGTCAATGAAAACCGACAAAAAAAAAAACATTCCTTTTTTATTATTATTATTATAAAAACCTCCATGGAGTCAAAGACTCATTGTTCCTTTAATCGTTATTTATTGTAACTTCTGTCATTTAAAAAAAAATCAAAACTTACGCTGTTTACACACTATTTATATATATCGGTAAAAAATTAATAAATAAAAATAATTACAGTAATAATATCAATGCCTTCCCTGTGAGGTAATAACAGGTGAACTGCGCCCCCTAGAAAACATTGAAACTGCCGCCATACATAGTTTGATAGATTGGATTTTCCCTTCCCTTAAGTTTTTTTTTTTTTTTTCTCCCCAGAAACTAATACAGGGTATAAATGTCTGTATTCTCTTGGGAACCCTTTTGCAAGTAGGGTAAACTTGTGTGTCCCTACTAGTTTTGGCGGAGACCCAGGATTCCGCGGAATACGGTTTTAAGAAACATTGCAATACACTACAAGTATTATTCTTCCCACGTAACTAATACAATCTGTAATTTTGCTTTAACACTATAGTAAAGCAATGCACGTATAAAAAAACAAACTATTTTACTTGTTCTACATGCTGTTTGTTGTGGACAGTAAAAATGAAAAAAAAAAGATTTTGAAGACATCTTTTTAACATTATCATTGAGGATTATTATAAACCAGTGGGCGCTACGGGCTTGTAATAATTAAATGATTGTTCTGGTTTTAATTAGTAGATTGCCGAATTTTTTTTAGAAAGCGAAATGAGTAGATGGGTAGAGAAATTACTGCAACATAATCATGCTGTGCACACTGGTATTTAATAGCACAAGTTTTAACGCAATTGGCAAACTTCCGACTTCCTGGAAACCTAAAACTTTTGAAGTATTCTTGTTACTCGTTACTATAGCATCTTCGCTAACTTCTGGTAGACCTCAAGATACGTGCGCCAGTAAAAACAGTTAGTCGTATGTCTTCACGCTTCTAACGGTATCCGTTTATTGCTCCCAAGTGTAAGACCACATGCGAACTCATTAAAAAAAAAAAAAAAAATCAAGGACGACCAAAAAGTCAAACTTCGCTCTTAGATAAAACTTGAGATCACTTTGAAAATATCCAACAAATCTGCTGCAAAATATGTTAGTGATGCAAAGGTCCATGTTTCTAAATATGTTTTCACAAACGAGGATCTTGTTTAATAATTCGAATAAAATACACCTAAACGCAGATCTGCTGATAAAGTTTTCAAAATATAGAAATCTTAGTAAAGAGTGCGATCAAGAAATGTCGGTTAACTATGATGTTGATCGATTAAAACTGAGCAACCCATCAGCATTTTATTATTATTATTATTCTTCGGAATAGATTTTATGGAGCTCTTCAACTTATTCAGCAATGCGCTGAATATGAAAAGTACCGTTATCATTTTTATTTTTTAAGTGACAACCTCATGTCAGTATTGGTATGCATTCATATAGTTCTTTTCCGTTTCTTTCTTTTCCTCTGTTTATTAGAAATATTTTAGCCGATGAGGTCTTCTCGATTGGTGCTTGTCCCCGCCCTAGTAATATAGCATTGTCCATGTGGGTATTTGTAGCTTACAATTGCTTTTAATAAAAGATAAGGTTTAAACTTGCCGAGTGGGTAGCATATCCGCTCTCCAGCCAATAGGCTGCGGGTTCGAATCAGGGTTGCCACCTGTCCCGAATTAGGCGGGACATCCCGAATTTTAAGAAAATTTTCAGCGTCCCGAATTACCTAAACGGGACAACTTATATATTTAAAATACAAATATTATTAAATCGCTAATACCGGTGCCAATGTATTCAATCTTTTAATTTTTATAAGGTTAGAATTACATATTCAACTTTGGCTTTTTAATTTTATACATTTAGAGGAGAGGAAGACTTTCATATTCAATAAGTGTGTCCCTCTTTGGACTTACCAAAAGGTGGCAACCCTAGTTCGAATCCCACCGTGGGCATGGATGTTTGTGATTGTCTGTAAAATACAAGTGGTGGTAGTCGACGGTATGCATTTATTTGTTATTTATTTAATAAAATATACCCAGTGGAAGTGGTTCCACTTGGACTCAGCTAAACCGCCCAAGCGTCATCAGTTGGATTCTAGTCGCCAACTAGAGGAACTTTTTCAAAGCCTGTTTTCGACTGGTTCCCGAGTTAGTCGATCTCTCGATCTCTGGCATGGGTAAATGGTTTTTTCTTTCCGGAAACTCTGGTTTTTCGTCCCGTGAAATCAAGAAAATCGGCCGTAGAACCCACAGTATTTCAGATATTTAAAATATTGTGTTAAGGTTAGGAACCTAACGATGGCAGCACTTGTTGAGCCATCTCTTCACTGCGGGTTGCTTAAATTATTGATAGCCTTGGGGGACGCTGTCTCTGATTGGCTACCAGTGGATACTGAACTGCCTACTCAGTCTTCAAAAATTAGATACTGCTAAAACGGCCTAGTCGACTTCCTATAAGGGAATAAAAGGTGTTAGCTATATTATATATATATATATATATAGTAAGACCATCCCAGAGGAATGGTGATTTGTGAAGTGTGATTTGCGCACGATATATATTTGCTGAAAAATCTAGTAACGACCTTTAGCTACTTTAACGACTAACTAATTTCTAGAAACTGGGGGAAGAGGATGCCAATGTCAATAATTGACTAATCGCGATAGCAGTCCCAATACTATCATTGATTTTAAATGGCATCCGGGAAATAGAGTACATTAGACAACTGCCGCCATCTCGTGTCCCTACCCCTAACACAATATGTTATTGCCTGAAATAGCATGAGATCTATGGTCGATGTTCTTCATTTGCGGGATTAAAAATCCCACTTTCTGGGGATATTGGTGACAGTCATATGCAATTAGTATACGTCATCTCTATCTGATAGATTTTTTCATTTTTTTCCCCGGGTGCTGTTGACTGGTTTTCCCATTGTATCTGTGGATGGGATTTGTTTTCCCTGAAGTGCTCTGGTTTTCCTCTTACAAGTATGAATTGTTCCTCTGTGGTGCATTATGCAGCAATCTCTTCAGAAAAAGGACGCAATCGTGCGCTTTAATTGAAAAGACAAAATCGTCTTTATATCAACTTTATTAACTACACAGGTAAAAATACGAAGTTTTACAAATTGCTACAGGACCTTTTTTCTAGGCGTTTCCAAACATTTCAGACAGAGACAAGAAAAGTATTTCCTTTCACAGAACACACACACACACCAAAAGGTCTTCTCTAATACACCTTGGGTATGCACTCAAACTCAATAACAGAGAGAGGTGGAATTAGTTATTTACCAACTTCCAGATAGAACAGTTGCACCTACTCTTTTGGGATTGAGAACAGTTTCAAATCTATAGGAGATCAGTGTTGTTCATGTGTGTGTGTGGTGGGGGGAGTGAACTGTTTATGGGGAAAAGAAATCAGTTGTTTTATTTCTAGATGAATCGGAAGTCATAATCCTTGGGAAACTTACTGAATCCTTGGTACAGTAGGTTTCAAACTGGAGAACTAAACGGACCAACAACAGCTGTTTTTGTTTTTACGTGTTGAGGGATGAATGGTGATGGCCAATTCAGCAGAACATTGCCTATGAAAATACTAACAAAAGAGACATAAAACAGAAGCAGAACAGCTGTGAGAAAGTGCATAGTTAGTCCATAAGGGAGAGGTCATTAGTTAATCATACTGATCTGTTCCAGTAGGTTTCAAACTGGAGAACTAAACGGACCAACAACAGCTGTTTTTGTTTTTACGTGTTGAGGGATGAATGGTGATGGCCAATTCAGCAGAACATTGCCTATGAAAATACTAACAAAAGAGACATAAAACAGAAGCAGAACAGCTGTGAGAAAGTGCATAGTTAGTCCATAAGGGAGAGGTCATTAGTTAATCATACTGATCTGTTCTAGATGCATAAAATATTTGGGGATTTTCGGATTGCCTTTCCAAAACGGTATTACTGCAGAAACAGTATTCTAAACGTGAGCGAATTCGAAATTTTTATAGGATTAGCAGCCATACTGGTGAGAAGTAACGATTTGAGCGAAAGAAGACATCAAGATTTTTAGAGAGGATGGAAATTGTAGATATGATGTGATCCGTTTGTACCAAGACAAGTTAGAGCTTTCAGTCATTCCAAGAGGAGAAATATGATCTTGAATAGAGTAAGTATTATCAAAGATAGAAATAGTAAAATCCTATGAAAATAAGGCATAGCTTTGTATGGACATTAAAGTTGACAAGGTTGTCCTCAACATTCGATGAGGAAAACCTTACGAACTTCAGTGTGATCCAGACAATGTTATTCGAGGTCATGGAAAATCTTGATGTTTCCAACGCTTAAATCAATAATGGATATGGAGTGTCATCAGCAAACTCTTGAAGTTAGCGCGAGGTCATTAACTTACAGGAGGAACATCGAGCATAAAAGTACCGAACCATTGACTATACTAGTATCAGTGGTGAAATCTGCAGAATCAATTCATCGTGAGCTGCACTGAGCAAACTTAGAAGAATTTAGCAACTCAGTGGCCAAGGGTACAGGAAGGCCATAATATAGTAGCTAGATAAACTTTCCTATGTAATTACGTTCTTTACGTGTATTTATACAAGGGAAAGTATTTATGTTAGTACTGTTTATCATGCTAACACTGATTCTGTTTTGTCTCTGAATTTTTTTCTTTAATCAAAAATCAAAATCATGGATTGTGTGTGTGTGTGGAGAATCCTCTCCTAATAACCCTGTTGCGGAAATACGTCCAAGTCGTAAGAATAATAGGTTTGTAATATCCAGTCGCAAGAGGGTCGCACATAGAATAAGAGGACATTATCGATATTTTCGGGTTAAAAAAAATAAAATAATACAATTCTGTATAATTTTGGTCACACCCCAAATTAAAGGGTAATTAGTGGCATGTGTGAGGATTTCACCGTGAGTGAAAATTATCATTTAGATTAGTAAATATCCATAGAAAATATACTATGGTGTTTTAATTGATCAATAGATGGCGCTAATTTAGTTGCTCTACTTCTTTTTTTTATGCTTCACTGAGATATGTGAAAGGGAAAAATTTATTATGCTTCCCTGATTCACTAATAGGTGTCACTAAATATTTTTATTCCACTTGTTACGTCCTTGTTTTATGATAGTTATCTGTCTTTGCCACTAAAAACCTAATGCCATCTGGTGGTCAAAGCTATTACATGCATATTGCAATTGCAATTATTTCGGTTTTTTTTTGTCTTTTTTTTCGCTGAATATTAATAAATTTCGATAGATCAACGAAAATTCCTGGTGTAATTAAGAACGGTGCAACTTAATGAACGCATGCGCGGATGTTAACTCGCTTACGATTGAATCAGCTCTAGTTGATTAAACCTCTGATAGATACGGAAACAAGCAAAATGACTACAATTTAGAATAGAAGCCAACTTAAGTAATATATAAATTAGCGGTGAAAAAGGATTAATTGCAGCTTATAGGTCAATTATATGTAAATGATTAATGAAGAAAAGGATTAGTATAAAATCAGGAATCCTATGGTTTCTTTCCTTATCATTATAACTAAAAATCTGATAACGATAAAATTGCCTATAGCAACCCAAATAATAATTCTTGACTTCTTTTCGACCCAGCTAATTTATTACGCAGAAGAAAAGACTTCTTGAACTTTGAATTTTATTGGCTTTTATCTCCACGATTTTTGCTTAGTGTTTATGGTATTTTTATGAGGGATTTAAGTCAAATAGAATTGTGATTTTGTTGATGACTGAGAACGTTTTAATTACATCATTAAAGAACCTCTGTGGCAACAAATGCGTGATTAAATTACTGCCAAAGCTCATAAAATTGAGTTATGTGCTGTGAAGTTGGATACGATAAGAATAGGGTTGTTGCTGTTGTTGGAGAAGGTTATGTATGGAGGGGTTGCTTAGATGGAATAATTCATTTGTAATTAACAGGGTCTATTTTAATATCTGTATAGTTCAGTGAAGTCTATAAAACGATATACACGAAGTGCAAAAATTGTGTTTCAATGTTTTAATTCTTCCACTTTTAAAGATGAGTTTGGAGATAAGTGGACAGCATGGACTCATCAAAAAAGAGCAATTAGATCCACAAGCTTTGGATTTATTTATTCGCATAGTAATGTATAATTGTAACGTTCGCTTTTAATTATTGGATATCATCGCCAGTTTTGGTCGATTTGGAACCATCATGGAGTACGAGTTAGAAGGATGAGCCGATGTCAATCCGATGGCGTCAGATCTGGAAAAGCAAGAAGAAGATGTTTTGTTGTTTGTGGATCTGAAATCAATCGTGAACTTTACCACACTTTTATAAGTATTTAACGACGGACAAAGCAACACTGTTATTATTATTTTATTTTATTTCTATCCTTCTTTCTATATTTTTTCTTATCGTTGTTTCTTTTTCTTTCATTCTTTCTTTTTTATTATTTTCTCATTTTATTCATATCCCAGTTCTTTTCTTTATATTATTCTTTCCTTTCTTTATTCCCATTCTCTTTTCATTCTTTTATATTTTTATATTTTATTCTATTCTCTTTCTTTTTTTATTATTGCCTTTCTTACTATATTTCTTTTCCCTTTCATTCGATCCTTCTCTTTTTTCTTTTCTTTTTTTTATTTTTCTTTCATTCTTCTTTTACTGTCCTTTTTTCGATCGTTCTTTCTACCGTTCACTTTTTTTTTCAGCTTTAGTTTTTATTTCTCACTTTATTCAGTTATCCCTTTGCTATTTTCTATCTATTCATTTCATTTTCTCTCTTTCTTAATTGATTTGGTTCTCTTTATCTTTTCATTTTTCTTTCTTTCTTTTTGCAGTTCTTTTCTATCTTTCCCTTTCTTCTTTCTTTATTTCTTTCTCCCTATTAATTTCTATATTTCCCCATTTTCTTTCTTTCTCTTCTATTCTTTTCTTTCTTTCTCTTATTCCTTGAAATTACAAGATCACTAATCTTTATTTACTTCAAGAAAAACGTTGCGACTTTCAGATAGTCGTGTTTTCGGAGCCCTCAAAGATTAATCGCTTGTCGCTTGGATGCATCGGACATCACATCCAAACTACTAATCGAGACCAAAACTGTTTTTACTTTAGCAAGTTTAGTGATAAAGCCAACAAAAGGTTTATGACATCGTCTTACACTTTACTTCGTTCCCCTGATGGTGATACTCTTGAAAAGAGTCTCGAATCCTGAATCCATAGGTTGTCCTATATGTTTCTTGTATGACAGTCAAGATTATTTGACGTAGACTCATGATCAAGTTTAAGTAGTGCAGTGAGACTTTTTTTTTTTGGCTGGGGTGGCGGACGAGGATGATGACGAGTTTACTTGGATTCAAGAGAAAAGTTTTCTACTCTTTTTGAATTCCCCGAAGATGAACAGGCTGACATCCGACTTCTTCGACCTCCTCGAATGTGAGATAAGTATTTCTAGATAGTCGACACGGTTAGAAATTATGAATCTTGTATCGCACTGGACCTAGGAACTTCAGCCATTGTCTAGCAATGTCACCCTTCGTTGAAGAGACTTGCTTGCAATCTTATGTTAGATGAGTAACCTTCACAAGGACTTTTCAAATGATAGTGAGTGCCAACTCGATACAGAGAGATGAAAACTTTTTTCATCGTACAAAATAGATTTAAAAAAAGCTGGAGAATACACATAGGGATACGAACAGAAAGTGAAGATAGAATTAACATTAAATAATTAACAAAAGTATGTTTATAAGAAGCGAATTTAGTTTTCGATTCCCTAAGCCTAGTTCTTGTAGTCCTAACACCAGATGGCGACACAGGTCAAGTAAGGTTTGTAATATTTTTTAAGAGACAAGAACAACAATAGTATAAAAATATTCAGAAATACTCTAAATGACTTCAAATTCATTGCGAAAATTGACCTGAAAAATGTAAGTTACTAAACTCTGAACAGTTCAGACCTTTAGCCAATTTTCATCACTTCACATATCTCATAACGATAAAGCTGAAAAGTTGTATATAACAAGGTTACATTTTTAAGTGCTCCAAGTTTTATTAATGCAATTTTTTTAATTGTAAGAAATTCGAAACCATGTTATATGAAGTGCTTATTATATTCATGTAGGAGAATGTACTCTGTTAATTGTGAATGTCTCCTAAATCTTTAGAAATCTGGTTTTAGGGATGGATCAAATTAATTTATTATTTAATTTATTTTGTTTTCAATTGAGCTTTGTGTCCTGTCTCTGCTTACTGAAATATTGAATTCCATTCTTATAATAAAATTTATTTAAAAACTTACTAAACATGTATTTAAAAGATATACTTAATTTATTTTACACTTTTATAATAGTTTCTTATAAAAAATGGCAAATCTATTTATACACCTTTTATTTTTAAAAGTATTTCATCTATTAATATTTCCAGCAGTGTAGTTTTTTTTTTTTGTTTTGCAAATGCCTATTGCTGTAGCATTTTGCATTTTAATTTCCAGGATGTGTGATATCAAGACCGTTTTAATTTTTTTATCCCTCCCAAAAAAGGTATAAGTATCTATCACATTTCGTTTGTCCCTATCCCTATATGCATTTAGTAATTCCATTTTCGATGCACAAAATTATAGAAGATGTGTGTTAAATTCTCTACAGTGATCTCAATTTTGGTGTGTTTGGCCATCTTTCGGGACAAAATTAGAGTTAATCAACTGTTGATGTATCTTTAGAAGAGTGGTTGTATTTGTTGTTATTTTAAATTAAGTTTTGTGGGATGAAAAAACCCGAGTTTCCGAGAGACAAAATCCTCTGCTACCTCTATATTGAGACTGGCTAGTCGGATCCAGCTGAAAAACACTTATGAAAGATTTTATGCTCTAGATAGACTGGATTTAAACCCGAATCTTTCCAACCATAGGACACCATTAATACCTACTGAGCTACAGTAGCTCCCTCTACAAGCGCGAGATGATGAAGAATTGCCTTGCAGAGGATATACCATAAAGAACACGATGCATTCTCATAATAATAATTAGTCCGTTCAAAAAAAAGTTTGAATTAATTCAATGGCACTTTGTCACATTACTTATTATAACGTGCTCATCCAATATTCTTTTTAAAAAATAAATAGAAAAACCTCTCCATCTATTCCACGAGTCAAATCTACGACTTGTTCATTCGAAGATCCCCTCATCCATTGGACCCTACACATATTTTGACCGCGTATTTATTTATTTATTATGTGTACCCTTAAATTTGCGTGTATTTGTGGAATGTGAGCACTGCTCAAATTTCAAATCAAATTAACACAGAGAACTCCCAGGCCTATTGGTACACAATGCAAAAACATAGAGACGTTCCTTGTAGAACACTGAATATTATAATACATATACATTTTTATTTTGATATTTACTTTTAGTTTTTACTTTTCAGTTTTTTTTTTTTTTTTTAAATAGAAATCAGCTAATGCCTATTTTGTTTCCCGTATAGGGAGTAGGCGAATTCGTTTTTAAGCCCCATGTAACTTTTGGAGACTGAGTGGGCAGTTCATTCTCCACTGGTAGCCAATCAGAGATAGCTTGCCCAAGGTTATCCCTAATTAATCGGCATGCACTGAAGAAAGTGGCTAGTAAGTGCCGCCATCTGGCGGTCCCTAACACAATATATTTATTGTCTGAAAATAGTCTGGGTTCGACGGCCGATTTTCTTCAGTTTACGGGACGAAAAACCCGAGTTTCCGGGAGGAAAAACCCACTAGCCTGTGCCAGAGATCGACTAACTCTGAAATCGGTCGAGAAAAGGCTTAGGAAAAGTTCCTCTAGTCAGCGACTAGATTCGAACGCCTTTTGTCGTGCGGCCAAGTGCTGTAGAGTGCAAACGCCACTTCTACTGAGTTACACAGGCTCTTTATAATAATAATAATAATAATAATAATAATAATAATAATAATAATAATAATAAAACTACTCGCAGCAAAAACACGAGTACCATCTATGGATAAAAAAGGTGAACTATTATATATTTATCCATATGAATTAAAATATCTTTGAACCTAAAATAAGACTGCTATCTATCTATCAAATGCTAAACTATCATATTTTATGAGTTTTGGAAATGAAAAAAAAATCAAAGTAATATATTTATGATTAAGAAGTTGTAATGCATTTGCCACCAGGGTTCTCTGGTGCTGTATAGTTTTTTACCCCCCCTGATTATTTTAACACGGTAACGAACAACGATATCAATTAGATGTAAGACAAAAGATTTTGTCATTTCTAAAATTTCGTCGCATAGAAAAACTTTTTTCTAGGCATTTATTCATCCGGTTCCCAAGTTAGTCAATGGTTGGTGCGGGAAAGTACAGATTTCTCCTGAAAGTCGGATTTCTAATCGTACATTTGATAAAAGCCGACCGTAAAATTATACTATTACTATTACGCGAGTGTTAAGGTTTAGAGTCACCAGATGGCATTAGTTATCTATATCACAATTGCTTCGATGTTTCTAAAATCACGGATAGTCCTAGACTCGGCTTTTGGTGACACTAGAGATGGAGATCGGCTTCCTCTTTCTCTCATTTTCATATGATAAAAGAACTCCCACTACTTGCTTTAGGAATCCTGGAAAATAATAGGAAATTACATATTATCAATTTGTTTATAATGATGATAACTATAATTGTTGTATTTTCTTTTAAAATAGAATTTGAAAACTGGACTCTGTTTCTTTTGTTATTCCAATAGCCTGTGGAATATCGTCTGAATCCTAACGTGTTTCCCAATGATCGTATTTTGTGTGGTTTGTCCTTTTTTGATAAACTGAATTATATCGAATGATTGGTTAATGGGAAATGGGTGCGGAAGTAGCAAAAAATATTAACGGAATGGAGTCTCATTTTTCTGTAATAGAGGTCAGGCTTTCATCTAAAGAGAAATCCTTCTCTCTCTCTCTCTCTCTCTGTGTGTGTGTGTGTGTGTGTGTGTGTGTGTGTGTGTGTGTGTGACACACTCGCCGAATTGAGCGGAACTAACGATGAACAACATTAGTGAAGTTCATCAACAATGCCCCCCCCCCCAAAAAAAACAAACAAACAAAATAAAAATGTCCTCGCACGCAATAAAATGCTGGCGAACATAAAAAATCCATTTTGAACCAGTAAGCCAACTTGGCCTAATGAATGCACCCAGACGACACGCATTTGTTTTAATCATCCCCAGCTAATAACAAATGCAAATGAAAAAGAAATCTTCGCGTACTCACCATGGAGTCAACCCACACGCTTTCAAACATACCTCTTTCTCAATCAAGCATTTCAAATGCTAACATTTCGACTTTGTTGTAATGATTTTCCACAACTCTCGTCTCAGCAACATTTGCGAAAACACACGAAAAAGTTTGCACTTCCTGCTAAAAAATAAAAATAAAAATAAAAATAAAAACTCTCCAACGTCTTCCAAGATGACCACCCCATTTAAGTATCTTATTAACAGCGAAGCCGTAATCCATCCCTTCCCCAGAGTTTCGCAATTGGAACCGTGCCAAGAGAGCGAGAGAGAGAGAGAACATTGGAAAATTCCAAACTGGGAATTTCGATTGCCGTGATCCTTCCGTAATGACATGTTCGGCACGAGCCCGTCTTATCATTTAACGCCTGTGGTGTCTTCTAGACGATTGCTCTTGCGATTATCCCAGCAGGAAGCGAACAGCAAATCTAATCTACGCAGGAACTACAGTTGTGTGCGTATGTGTGTGTGGGTGTTTATTTGTGTTACACTAGTGCTGCCATCTGTAGGCAGGAAATGTAATAATAGAGGATTGTTACTGATAACATTCGCAATCCCCATTAGACTCACTTGTTGACCAAGTGAGTCTCCGGATTACGATGTATCCCACCCAGTGGTGTCGCTATAGCTTTTACCACCCGAGGCGGTCCCTAAGTTTGCCGCCCATCTCAGTACACACACACACACACACACACCAAAAATACTACAAAAAGTCAAAACGACGTATAGGGTAAGGTTCAAAGTGCCGCCCGAAGAGTTACTCCCCTTCCGCCCCCCCCGTAGTTACGCCACTGATCCCATCTTAAGCAACGATGTAATCTAACTAAGGAAATTCATATATTTTGTTTTCATTCACATCGACTCACATGTTGCAAATACTGAAATCATTTTTATTTTTCAATTTATTTATTTAATAATAATAATAATTATTATTAGGTTTCAAGTTGTCTCGCAAACAAGCTAAATAATCTCAATGATGATTCTAACAAAAATGATTTCTTCTTATGGGACTGGTGTCAGTAACTTCGTTCACGTTCGTTTTCTAATAAAAAGGTAATGTTCTGAAAAATGTGAAGAGTATTAAGCAGAGAGAGAGAGAGAGAGAAAGAAAGAGAAATAATAGCGAAAAATATATATAGAAGAATCTAAAAAATAGTGAATGAAAGAATAATGAAAAGATAGATACATAGATAGCGAGAGAGAATAACGGGAAAAAAGTATAGGAGAAGAATCTAAAAGGTAGCGAATGAAAGAACAATGAAAAGATTATTTTTATTTATTTATTTATTGTGAACATAACAATCTTATATACAGGATTAGCCGGTTTTTGGTTCTCTGCAGGCAGGCAGAGAGGTTACATGCTCTTAATCTTCTTGAGGTATGTTATATCGAAGTCACTTATAAGGCGAATTACATTTTTTTTTTAGATTAAAGCCCTTAAGAGTTATTTCGACATAATACTGTATAAGAACATAAAATCTGACATGCATGTGGAAGACCATAACAGTTGCTATAGGCCAATATTATCTATTTACATGAGGGGGATAGCTGATTAATTTTCGCACTGTTAAGCACAACAATCCTTCTTCCTCCTTTCTTCGGGGAGGGGGATGGTGTCCCTTCCATGCTGGAAAGTGGATTATGATGCAGTCGCCCTGCTCAGCCAGGAGTTGATTCCGTGGATTTCAGTCTAGGTGAAAAAGATCTCAGGTGTTGTTTTGCTTGTGGTAGTGATACTTGTGTAGGATCCGACTTCTCACCTTTTGTTTGAAGGCTGCAATGAGTTGGTCAGTTGCCTTTCTCTGTGAAGTTGCTGTGCTGTCTGGTCTTGTATGTCTGAGGTAGAAGTTGTATATTACCGCTTTCGCGATGATGAAGAGGTAATTGCAGAATGAATGGTTATTTGACTCCGCATGGACTAGATCGAAATATTCCTCTTCTGTATGAAGACTACCACAGGTAAAAGCTGCCCGAGACAAACTGATTAATTGTGTGTTGACTGGGCATTCTAAGTAGATATGCCGGACTGTTCCTAATTGATAGCAGAACAGGCAGTTATCTGAGACGTTGGAGTTAAATTTTTGTAATATAGTTGGAGTGGGTAATAAATTGTGCCACATTCTCCACTGAATATCTGCGTCGAGTTTGATGGCTCTTGTGCGATATGGTAGGCCCCATTGAAATAGTGTTTGATCAGATGATGCAGGATTTTCCAGTAAAGTGCTTTGGTTCGACTGTTGTGTTAGAGTGCTGTAGATTTTGTCGGTGTTGCTGGATGTAAGTTTCTCCCATGAGTTATTGGATTTTATCAGAAAGATAGGCGCCTTCTGAGTTAGGAGGGCTAAGCCCCTCTTCTGTTATGCTATCAAGCATAGCGACTTGAAAAGCGGCCTTTACAGTGCGTATCTGCTCAGACTGATTCCTATATTCCAGGTTTTCGAGCGATTTTGGAAAGTGCCAGGTGAGGCTTGGATAAAGAATGTCACCCAGGATCCTCCCGCTTCGCCAGCTCCATGGAAGAACGAAAATCTCTTTCTGAGTATTCGGGCTTCTTACCATCGTGTTGTGGAAGATGGGTTCCATGAGGATTTCAGGAAGGGATGCTGTCTTCACTGTGTGCTGGAAGTTTAGCTTCTTCCATCAGCGAAGGGCATCTTTGTAGAAGTTTGTTAGATTTACTGGCACTTGAGCTGTTCTTTAGGTTGTAGAGAGAGAGAGAGAGAGAGAGACCTCTAGTGGCAGAAGTAAAAATATATTCAGTGGTGCATTTGTGTGATATTTCCTGTTGTAGGGTATTAAGGAGAAATCGGGCCGGAACGTTGTTATCCTGTTGTCAATGGAGGTCAAATTTTGTCCTCCATTGGAAAGCCAGTTTGTTTCCATATGAATCGATAGATGGTTGACTTTATTTGTTTGATGAATTGCACTGGTGGCGTGAGAATCTTTAGTGTATGCCAAAGGACTCTGGTAGCTATTTGGTTAACGATTATTGTTCTCTCTCTTGTGGAGGCAGAGGCTCGTATTGCTGCCCACTTTCCCAGTTCTTATCCACGTAAGAGGGCGTGTTTTCTAGGTAAATCCCCAGGTATTTGCTTCCCTCTGCGGACCAGGTACCAGACATTGGGGAATCCGTTCGGTTTGTCCATTTGCCACACCACAGTCCTATGGTTTTATGTGTGTTTAGTTTGGCTCCTGAGGCTGCCTGATATTGTTGGTATGCTGTTTGTATGTTATGGAAGTCCTCTTCTTTGCGGGTTATGATTGTAACATCATCAGCATATGCTGTCAGGGTTATGGCTTCGTAGGGAAGTTTAGGGCGGGATGCTCTAAGTAGCATGCTGAGTGTACACAAAAAAGGGTTTAATGGCAATTGTGTCGAGAGGACCGGAAAGTGGACAGCCTGTTTAATACCTCTGCTGTATGGTACAGTTATGGTAAGCCTGTTGTTTAATTTCATGCAAACGTGTGCCTTGGCATATAACATCTTAATAGAATGAATGATGCCTGTGCCAAAGCCGAAGGCTTTCAAGCAGCTGAATAGGTATAGCTGTTCAATGCGGTCGAAAGCTTTTTCTTGGTCTAGTGTTACAAGACCCATTGTTTCACTGTTGTTGTTCGCTATGCTTATGAGATCCCTTATGAGGTGTAAGTTTTCGTGGATAGATCTTCCAGGGATGGAATAGCTCTGATGCCTATTTATTATTTCGCTCAGAGCGGGTTTAAGTTTGTTGGCAATGGCTTTTGATATAATTTTGCAGTCGGTGTTTCTCCAGTTTCCTAATTTCGTCGCGTCTCCTTTCTTTGGAATGAGTTTAATAACTGATGTTGTCATATTGAGTGGGAAGCCATTGGCATTCGCGTCGACAAATACTCTGTAGAGGATAGGTCCAAGCTGTTCCCAGAAGGACTGGTAAAATTCAGTGGTGAGTCCGTTTATGCC
Organism: Typopeltis vanoorti; assembly: GCF_054136105.1. Classification (NCBI taxonomy): domain Eukaryota; kingdom Metazoa; phylum Arthropoda; class Arachnida; order Uropygi; family Thelyphonidae; genus Typopeltis; species Typopeltis vanoorti. The sequence continues at coordinate 111,593,447 of NC_143555.1, read as the reverse complement.
AGGAGATTTATCTTTAGGTAAGGAGATGCAGGCAGTTATCAGATCGCGTAACGTGATGCGGAGTTCTATTTTACACCTTGTTGTTGGTGAGAGTCTTTTCACATCGGAGTGAAATGACTCTCACCTTTCACATAGAATTATATTCGTGGCCTCCATAGATGTTGAGTTGGCTTGGTATACATTTTTGTAGTATTGCAAGGTATATAAGAGGATTTCCTCATGATTTTCTATGATGTTTCCACTATCTGTTTTAATAGCAGATATAGTGGTGCACTCTTGTTGGCGTTTTTCTAGTGAGTACTAGAAAATGTGTTTGCGTCGTGCTCTTATTAGTGCTCCTCTTGCAGAGTGCTCTAGGTGTGACCATGTGGTGACTTCTAGGGACTGGTGTTCCTCAGATTCTGGATGATACAATTGCTGTTGTTGTTGTTGCAGATTTTTAAGGACTGAATGCTTATTCAAATTTCTCTGGTGACTATATTTTTGGGTAAATTCCCTAACTTTGGATTTAAAGAGTGACTACTACTCAGAAATTTGGGAAGTAGGTATATCTCTGATGAGAGTTTCGATATAGATTTTGGAAGTTCTGAGATATTCTGTATCCTGTAGTAGGCTGTTGTTAAATATCCAGTATGCTCCTTTGTGTCCGGTGTGTCCAGGAATGCAAATGCTAAGAAGGATGGAATCATGGTCTGATGCATGAGATGAACGGTATGTGACTCTCCTGATGTAGGGTATTGTGTGCATCGATGTATAATATCTGTCGAGTCGTGCCTGGTATAGGTCACTGGTAGGACCACCTCTGGCTCTCCAGGAGAACACTTTCTCATGTGGGTGCAAGTGTCTGAAGGTGTCAGTCAGCTCGTAGTTATTTATTACATCCCGGAGAAGCTGAGCTAGTGAGTGTCGATGTTCTTGGCATTGCTGTCTGTCCATTGCAGGATCCAGAGTGCAGTTGAAATCCTCTGTCAGTATGATGTGGTCATTGACCTTGCCGAGGTGGTTTCTGACAAACTCTAGTACCTGCACTGCAAGCTGTTCATTTTGTGGGATGTATATGTTAATGATATATATTTTCTTTCCTGTCTGAGTTGTAATGAGTGCATATATTGCACACCCAGGAAAGGTATCGATTATTTCTAATTTTAGAGCGCTGTTTTGGTGAATTCCAATGCTGACTCCAGATCCATGAAGTTGTATGGCAGGACAGTGGTGCATGGTATAAGGCCAGTTCTTCCAGTGTTGATATGAAGCTTTGCTGTTGCAATGGAAGTTAGTTTCCTGCAGCATATCTATTTCTGGCTGGCGGGCAAGGATATGCTGCAGGACCAGCCTGTTTCACAGTGGTGTAGCACATCCTCTAGCATTTAGTGAGAGAAGGTTTACTGAGGTGCTCATTATTTTATGGTTTAGTTTTATTTTGGTGCGGTAATCCTCACTTCCTTTATGGATAGTTATGCTGCCGCTGGGAAAGATAGAGAGAGACAAATAGATAGATAGAGAGAAAGAGAGAGAGAGAGAGAGCTAAGTAATATTACGTAACTTCACTTTCCTACAGTACTTTGATGAAAGATAACTCTTCCACTTTACATCTATTTTGCCGCGAATGCGAATGGCATCGCATAGGAATCTTTTAGGTGGGCCATCACATCGTGCCTATTGAGGACTTCAAATGCCTTTCAGATGTTCCATGATTCCTCTCTACAGTAGGGATCTCTACAGTAATGATTTGATATGGGATTCCAAAGCTTCCTGGATGGGTGGGATTCAGTGGTATGGTGGTCACTTCTGACCAGATCAAGATCAAGATAAGATAAGGAATCATGACCTGATTGGTTGATAAGAAGATGACGTCATTGTGTGTGTGAAGTCATGTGTTTGGAATACCCCTGTGGGCATATGTGTCAATAGCTTCAGTTCTTGTGTTTTGGTTTGCATATGGAATTATGGGTGTGATGGTAGAGATAAGGATGCGTGTCGTGATTGGTGGGACACTTCTGACTAGATCAAGATCAAGATAAGATAAGGAAATATGTCATGGGTGTGTGTTGTTATTAGATGAAGATAAGTGACGTCATTTGTTAGTTGTAAATAAGTGACGTTATTGTTTTGAATGGAAAAGAAGATATATTAGTGGATAAGGAATCGTGTCGTGATTGGTGGGACACTTCTGACCAGATCAAGATCAAGATAAGGAATCGTGACGTAATCGTTAGTTGTAAATAAGTGACGTTATTGTTTTGAATGGAAAAAGGAGATATATTAGGGGATAAGCATTCGTGTCGTGATTGGTGGGACACAATGAATGAAATAGGGGTAGGGTGAAAGGGGAAGCAACGTCAGTATCCTGGATGTGTGTAATGAGTTGTAGATAAGTAAATAGTTTGCGTATCGCATTATGGGTGATGGATAGTGATAAGATAAATTTTGGAATGTTTGGAATTTCGCTGGGGACCCTCCTCCTTTTGTCTGGTACATCACGTGATGTGTTGGGTTCGGGAAGTGCATTGTGGGCATGTTTTTTGAGATAAGATATCTTGGAAATTTCCCAGGGTGACACACATCCTTCATTGTTGTCATGTTTTATCTTTGGTTGTCTATAGATGGCTGTACTAATTTTCCAATACATTTTGGGATATTTCTTTCCTGTTAAAGGGTGGGAATTGTTACAGTAGATTCATTATGGTGGCAGTGTTTAGGCTTTTCTGAATAATTTAATTATAAGCTGGCGTCCCTCAAACACACACACACGCATTAGACAAGAAAAGTTACTAATGTATCCATGTTGATACACTAATATGTACCCTATGATTATTCTTATGAAAAAATATTCAGTATTAGAATTATACTTACCAAAACATATGAGCAGTGATTATTGAAATTACAATTATCAATTGTTATGTTTAAGTTAAAAAATAACTTACATTTTTTTCCAGAATGAGAACATCTTGGTACTATCTAGGTTTTCTGAATATTCCAAATTGTTGATTTTTAACATATATTCACAGAACACAAACACAAGTCTGAAAATGCAGTTCACTTTTTCATTATAGGTTACTGTGGCTAACATATATTCACACCACAAAAACACACAGAAAACATAGGAGTTGAAAGATATTTCTGTAAATAACCAGAAAAGGTAGTTGACTACTTAATTTATATTACTATTCGATTGGTTCTCTGTATTAATTCTTTCCCACAGTTGCTCATGCTATGTTTTCTCAAGCTTGGTGGGAAAGTCCATGCGCCGTTTTGTTTAGGGTAGGTGTTATTTCTGGTTTCGAATTCCGAATGCTGTTAGAGTATGGAATTCTGACAAGTGAAATGATTTTTTTTTTCAAATTGATTGGTTATTTTCTGTATCTTACTTTTAAAATTCAGTTTAACTACATATTCTAACAGAAGAACTGAGCAAAATTAATAAATAAATAAAATATATGTGAATTTATTTTCCACCACTGTAGATTTCTCATTAAGTCTTATTTTAAAGATATCTCTCTTATCCGGTCGCCAAATTGTACATAGGTGAGAAATCGTGTGTTTAGGTTGGAACTCTTGGTTCCCATGGGAAATTATTGCTGTAGTAAATTAATGCTTACATTTATTTTTTTTTTAAACCAGTATGACTATTAATTTTACCTTCGATGCCTTGCACTCATAGCCTATTTCTGTAACTGGAATTTATTTATTTTTATTTATTTTTTCTTTATCATTAATAATTTTAAGTATCGGATATGACACAAACAAGGTTTTGAACTCTCCACAGCGTTTTCGTTTAGAAACTTCTTTTGCCTGCACAACAAATAATTAGTTATCTCTTATTATTTCAAATGAATATTAGCTCTGTACTATATACTTTGTTAATTTCTGTTGGCTTTTATTTGACTGTAATATTATTAACAAATTGTATTTACTGAATCTAACATACAGAAATTAAATAAAGTGAAAAAGACAGTATTTTTTTCTTATTCTTCTGATTTCACATATGCGCTGATGTTCATAGTGTGTGGTTTGCCACTGGTGCTTACGTGTAATTCATGTGATTTTACTCCATGTGACATTTCAAAACAAGTTGAACTATGGTTTTTATGTAGTTCAACTATGTTAAACTCATTTCTGTTAGTCCCAATTGACTGTTGTCCTCTCAGCGATATTTATTTCACAGTAGGTTTACATTTAAAATACATATAAATTTAAAATACATATAAATATATTTATATGTATTTTAACACAATTATATATTAGATATTCTTTCTAATACAAATAAATAATTATTTATTCTTATTTCAAATGAAAATTATCTCAGAAAGAAAGAAAGAAATAAAGAAAAATTGTAAAGAAAAAAATGTTTACCCTCAAATAAATATTTATGATCACAGCAAACAAGAAATTCATCAGCTTTTTCAAAGTTTTGAAATTCATACATATATTGTTTTCATCATTTGGTATCATTTAAATGAAGAATGGGTCTTGCTATTAAGTTCGTTAATGTTTTTTGATTTTTCTCTTCCAATGGCGAGTATTTTTTGATATATGCATCGGGGGAAAAGTGTTGAAAACTGATATCTATGTAATTGATTATTTTAGAAATTGTCTAATACTACCTATTGACATTGTTTGAGTTATCTGAAAAAAATTCGTTCACAAAATCGAAAATTCGAACTGTGAAGTCATAACTTCACAGCTGGTACGTTCCTTCATAATGATCGCCTAACACTTTTGCTGTGTTGTCTTTCTTCTTGTGCTCTGTTTTCATAACTCTTTTCCCAATGATTCATTTATTTGCATAACATGGCCAGAGTATATAAATTTCTGTTTAGCATTCAATGTCTCCGAGAATACTCCCCCCCCTCTTCCTTGTGAAAATAGCATTTGCATCCATAGCGCTAGGCTGCCAAAAGAAAAACCATTCTAAGTGCAATTCTAGTCGTTGGCAGATCTTTTTCTAAGAAAGTCTTCGACCACTTCCCAAGTTAGCCGATCTTTGGCATGAGCAAGAAGAGTGTTCACTCTTTTAAACCTCAAGAAAATCATAGAACTCACACTTCAAACAATAATATATAGTGTTAGGGATAAGTAAGATGGCGATAGTTGTCTGCCGTATTGTTTTCCCTCAGATGCCATTTAAAATCATTGATAATCTTGGGTCAGCCAATCTCTGATTGGCTAAGGGTGAATATTGGGCTTTCTCCCTCCCTAGCAGTTTGCAAAAGTAAATTATAGCTAATCCCCTCATCTACTCCCTTTGGATTATAAAAGGCTTCAGCGGATTTTTTCTGTTTATTTTTAGGTAAGTGGAGACCAAATAAAGGTCGCGTTATTTTCGGTAGTCATAGCGAAGTTGGAAAATTAATATTTAACCATTTGAAAGAATGATGGGGAAAGACCTGTGTTCGATTCTTGACATGATAAGAGAGAGAGAGATGGGTTGGTGCTCTCTTTAGGGATTTTAGCAACCTTCTATTCCCCATCTGAGACCAGCTCTCTCACTATAATTAACGTACAAAAGTGGTGTGTAGTTGTTGGCGAGTGTCATCAAGAGGCCACCCGCAGGGAGCCCTTCGACGTGGTGGTATGAAATAATTAATAAAATATTAATATTTTTTGAATAATAATAATAATAATAATAAAAAAATTCCGAGTTTGGAATTTCAACTCAGAAATTTCCAAGTTTCTAGATACTTATTAAAAAATTACCTAAACAAGATGACTAATCAACCCTCTACAGAAGTACAATGAAGAAATCCATTGCTATTTCGATACTTTTAAAGTGATATCAATTTAAAATAGGTGTATAAAACTTTATGTCATTTTTGCAGGTTATTTCAATGCACAGTAAAATAACACCAGCGTTTATCTGCTTATGTTTTTAGATTTTCAGCATCAGTATTAAAGTGCATTTGACTTCAAATAAGTAACAATGTTAGCAGCAGCTAAAAACGCTGAGTCATAATTGGTTTCTTAACTTCTAGATCAAAAAAGTACTAATATTTCACAAGTTCAGATTAGTCCAAAATCGGATTTCGTGAAATAAACCACTCCTGTATAACAATATAATAATAATAACAATGGAATTAAAATTAAGTAACAAGGTAATTAAAATTAATTTCCTTACATTTTTAAGAAAAAACATTTTTAAAATGGTATTTATAAAAATGAATTCTTAATAATAAAAAGGTGTAGTAATTATTTTCGAAATAAATTCAAAAGCAGAAAGTAATTTCAAAAAGTAATATTTAATATTTAATGTTTTATTTAATTTATATATATTTTTATATTAATTTTTATAATATGCACAAATAATGAATTTGTATTCTTATGATTTCACCTAAGGGGTAACCGTAGGTGAAATCATTTTTTTAAAATTTATTTTTAATTTAATCATTTTTAATCATTTTTTAAATTTTTTTGTTTGGGAGGGGGGGGGGAGAGTATTGTATAGCTTCAGAAACCGATTGAAATTCTATTTTAAATATCCAAAGAGAAGATAAGATATCATCTTTTATTTTATGGATTTTTTATAGTCGGTATGGATTTTTTATATGGAGGAATTTCGTTTTGGATGGTATGTCTCGATTTGATATTATGAGCATGTCATGTTTGTATCTGTTGACCTGTCCGCATAAAAGGAACCGAAACCAGTTATATCATGTATTATATAAAAATTAACTTTGTTTTCCTAAAATAGACTGTAGTAAAGCACTTTTCTGTATTGTGTGGATATTTATAAACGTGTCCACACCGTATTATTATTATTTTATAAATGTTTCAACCATTCCATACGTTAATACTTTCATCAAGTCTTGTCATGGTCAAGACTCGCATTAATGTATTATATTATATAATATTATTATAAATTAGATTATTATTATATATATTATTATACTCATTAGCAGAATTTATGCTAAACCCATCAAACCAGTAGGTTTGATGGGTTTAGCATAAATGCTTTTCATATTCCCCTTTGTCTGAGAGGTTCTTTGAGTGGAGAGTTATTGAACGTTAAGTTCGCCCTGGAAGGGCAGTGAGGTTAGTTGTGTTCAGCTGAGCATAAAATTGACTCGAGTCTTTTGTATTGGTAGAATTCTGCTTCATTGTAGTCTGAAGCTTGCTTGATCAGAGGGTTTGGATGATTGCTTGTCTTGGTGAAGAACGTTTCTGTTAGATCATGAAGGAGGGATGTGATGTAGGGAGTGCTGACTTCTCTGTGAATTTCTAATGAACCACGGGGCGTTCTCATGCATTTATTCTGTATCCTTTGCAGTTTTTGAATGTTTGTATCCTAGGTGTGGCTCCATGCAGGAGATGCGTAAGTGATGACTGGGCGTATTATCATCTTGTATATAAGTAATTGGTTCCGAGTATCCAGTTTGTTTTTTTCTGTTGATCATGGGGTAGAAATGCATGATTACTTTAGATGTCTTCGACTTCAGTCTGCCACGAAATCTTGACTCCTAGCAGGTGTTTGTCCTGCTTGCTCTAAACCTTCTTTTTGGAGAACAGTATGGCTGAACTCTTCTGGGGGGTTTGCTTGGATCCTCCAGTCCATCAGCCACTTCTCCAGTCTATGAATACTGCTTTGAAGTCTTCTAATAACCCGAAAGATCTTGCCAATAAAGCAGTATCATCTGCATATAATGCAGTGATTGTTAAACTTCGATTTTGAGGGATATCGGCTATGTAGATAGAAAATAGCAGGGGGGCCAGAAGTGAGCCCTGCGGCACACCTGCTAGGATCTTGCGTCTGATTGAAACAATTTCATTTATTTTGACCTGCATGTATCTGTCTTTGATGTATTTGTCAATTATTTTTACTAGATTAATTGGTATATTGAATTTGATGAGTTTGTAAAGAAGACCCTGATGCCACACCTTATCAAAATCAAAAACCTTCGCAGCATCCCAGATGAAACCTTTTGTATTTTGTATATTATACTATAAATTATATATCAAACTCCTTCGCAGCATCCCAGATGAAACCTTTTGTATATTATACTATAAATTAAATTATATTATATTGAGTAGGATTTCGACCGTCGTTATCCTTCCATATTTTATATGGAAGGATAGCGATGGTCGAAATCGGTCATCATATTACCCTTGGAGGGTAATGGATGGCAATGCTGTAGCCAATGATGTTCTAACTGAGGCTCGGCTATTGCTGTTACCTTCCTGCCATGATCAGAGCTTTAATAGCTCAATAACACCTTATCCCTACACTGTCCTCTACAGATAACGGGGAAGATGAAAAGCATTCTTGCTTCGCCCCTTTAAGCCAGTCCTTATAAGGACTATAAGGATTATATTATATTATATATTATATTATATATACTAAAAATTATATTATATTATATATTATATTATATATATTATATGAATTATATTATATATTATATATATTATATTATTATATATATATTATATTATAATATACTGGTGAAAATATAGACAAAATATTATATTTTACCTGGAATGCCTTCGCAGCATCCTAGGTGAAACCTTTTGTATATATTATAATATAAAATATTATAAAATTAATAGTCCTTATAAGGATTGGCTTAAAGGGGCGAAGTAAGAATGCTTTTCATCTTCCCCGTTATCTGTAGAGGACAGTGCAGGGATAAGGTTATTGAGCTATTAAAGCTCTGATCATGGCAGGAGGGTAACAGCAATGTCGATCCTTAGTTAGAACTTCATTGACTAAATCCATTACCCTCCAAGGGTATTAATCACCGCATCTCACTGTCGATTCTAATAAACTTAATAGTCCTTATAACGATAACGATTGGCTTAAAGCTCTGATCATGACAGGAGGGTAACAGCAATAGTTGAGCCTCAGTTAGAACTTCATTGACTACAGCATTGCCATCCATTACCTTCCAAGGGTCTTAATCACCGCATCTCACGGTCGATTCCATCCCAATCTTAAACAACTTAGAGTTCTTATAAGAACTGGGCGATGGACTGAGTCCTTTATCCCGTCATCTGAATGAAGTGAATCTGTGCGGATGGAGTGTTATTGAGCTAAAAAGCTCTAGTCATGGCTGGGTAACGGCAATAACCGAGCCTCAGTTAAAACTTCACTGGCTGCAGCATTGCCATCTGTTACCCTGGAAGTCCTAAAAAGGACTTTTTTCCCTTTCTCTAAATTCGTTCCATCTTATATAAGTCCTTATAAGGACTGGCTTAAAGGGGCGAAGCAAGAATGCTTTTCATCTTCCCCGTTATCTGTAGAGGACAGTGTAGGGATAAGGTGTTATTGAGCTATTAAAGCTCTGATCATGGCAGGAATGTAACAGCAATAGCCGAGCCTCAGTTAGAACTTCATTGGTTACAGCATTGCTATAAATTACCCTCCAAGGGTAATAAATCAACATCTCATCTTCTCCCATCTTATCTAACATATAGTTTTGAATCTTTTATTTAATTGATAATAAAATTTTATAAGGTGTTCTAGCAGTTTTTTAAAAAAACTTTTAAAAATATTAAAAATGTTTAAAATGCAAAAAATATTCAATTTATTATAAAGTTTAAATTATTATTTTATACACTTCTTTATAAATTTAAATTAAAATCTATGATTCGGTATTGGTTTGTAATTATCTGTGTTAACAGGTTTGCATTATATCTTGGGTGACGCGCTGTCAGGTGATCTGAGCAACCTATTATTTTCAAGTAGGCTAAAAAGCGCCACAGTGTTAGTTTTTCATAGCTACTGCGCATATAAAGTTTGCCATTCATCAACTAAAATTAGATCTCTTGTGTTGTCAACAATTATTTTTATCCATCCGCCTGTGTTGATATTACACATGGCTTTTAGCAGCTTTGTATCTAGTAGCTAACGCAGTTCTTGTATGGTTGTTAATTAGTTTTGGAGATTTTTCTGATTGAGTTCCAGCCGACTGCCAACTTTTATCACTTCGACATCGGAGCCCTGAGTATCCCTTACATGAAAACAGATGTTGTTTCTGCCATTTCTAGCTTGGAAAACGATTCTTTTTAAGTGCTACCAAGGCGATCCTAGTTACCAATCATTATCCCAAAGAGAGTACTCTGTCTAGTAAGATGCCTGTTTATGTAGTTTGGAGATTAGTGACAACGATCCCAGTTCTTAAATGGTGTGGAGTAATCCAATGAAAACAGCGTCACCTTCTTTCTAAATAAAACTAGACACAGAATACAAATGCCAGTGGTTTTATTTTCATTTGATTATTGAAGTTAGTTCACAAGTCTGCAACTAGAGGCGCATCAGTCTGTTCTCATGAATCAGTTTTTTTTTTTAAACAATGAAAAAACTTGTCTATTGCAAACTACTTTTAAACGATGGATGCCTAGTTGCAATATTTCTTAGCAATGAAAACAGCAGCCCATACAGAATACAACGATGCGCCCCCTAGTAGAAGATTTAAGAACTAATTTTTCCACCGAAGAATGAGTAGAGGAACACCGCGAAATGAAATGAAATCATTTAACTAAGAAATGAAATCATATCGATATTTAGAGACTCTCCAATTTCTTAAATATTTATTCAGTATTTTATTTTGACTTTAGGTTTTTCGGTTCAGAGTCGAAAGGATGTGCGTAGCACTTAGCTGTACATCCTGGATAAGAATGATTTTTTATTTATTTATTTATTTTTTTTTTATGACGAACCTATTTTCGAGAGGTTGGTCAACCTATCTTACACTAATAGCTGGTTGGCCAATAAGGCACTTGTTCACATTTGACTTGAACTGCTGTGGATCTCTTTGGGAAACGCATGTAGGGAATAGACTATTCTAGGCAATCTCTCTCTCTCTCTCTCTCTCTCTCTCTCTCTTTACTCATTAATATTTTCTCTTCTTCAGGGGCCGAATTAGTTCTTAAATCTTCTACTAGAGGGCGCATTTTCATCGCTAAGAAATTTTGCAACCGAACACTCATCGTTTAAAAGTAATTTGCAACAGACAAGTTTTTTAATTGTTAAAAACTCTCATTCATGAGAGTAGACTGATGCGCCTCTAGTTGCAGACTGGCGAACTAATTTTAATAAGCAAATGAAAATAAAAACACTGGCATTTGTATTCTGTGTCTAGTTTTATTTAGAAAGAAGGCTGTTGCTGATTTCATTTGATTACTCTACACTAGTTAAGAACTGGAATCGTCACTAATCTCTAAACTACATACACAGGAATGTTATTACTTAAAAGTGTGTGTGTGTGAGTTATGCTTCGTGGTGAGATTAGATTATCATTGGCAAACACTAAAGGGAGAAATGGATAATTGGAATTTTGATATGATTTTTGAAAACAGTCATATAATACACACAGAAATCGGAAAGAGGAATCGCTTGGGAAATTATTATTTTTCCGGATTAAACCAAAGAAAGGCTGAAACAACTTGTTTTGCTTATTTATCCACAAATTCCAACCTTGCTCTTCGATTATAATCATACAATCCGCGAAAGCCCTGATTAAATATGAGCAAAAGTTATAAATTATTTATAGAAATTATAAATATATATTAAAACTTGTCTATATCTGTGTCATAAACACGTCAGTTCACAATTGACGCACGTAAAACAGATGAGACTCAGAAAACAAAAATAGCAACTCGTGACAAATGACAACGTTCAATTGGATTGCTTCACACAAAAACCAATCACAGCCACTAACGACTTCTGGGTGCTACTGTCTCGGCGCACACCCATCCTCGCTTTCTGGGCCGTTTAAAAACCACTGGAACGCTAAGAATTCGACACACAGCGCTATCTGTTTAAAGGGCTCAAAGGTGTCTCTATTTGTCTACACACACACACACACACACACACCCGTCGAACGATTTTCATTTTAGTTTCAGTGGGACTATTTGAACTGACAAAATTAGTAAATCAAAATCACACTGCAGAGTATCTAAGCTACAAATGGGCCCTAAGTTTCATAAAAACGTTTTATAACTTTAGATGTTGTCCTTTATGTTTTGAAATAGTGCACCACCCGATACAGTCCTGTAAATAATGCAAATCTTCCACAGACATTAAAAAAAAAAAAAAAAAACTCAAGAAAATGTCGACAATCAAAGTGAACTGTAAGCAGTTTTAGTCTACACTGCATGTAAAGAATTATCAGGTAACTGATTTGTCGTGAATGAATTGCCTCTTATCACTGTTTACATAATGATCATTGGACGTAATAAGCAGACAGAGAGAGAGAGAGAGAGGGGGGGGGGAATAGTAGTTTTCGTTGTTAAAATTAATGGTAAGTTCAAGACTATTAATTAATTCGCGTACTTACAGGAATTTAAGACTCACGAACTTCCCAGATTGGCTTTCTTAACCATAGTTTAGGATAAGATTGTCAGTGGCATGCCTAAATATATATATATATATATATATATATATATATATATATATTATAATTTTTTTTCCGTGTAAATTTTGTGCATTCCGGGCCGGTTTACCTAGTTCAGGGATGAAAATCCTTACATTTTCATATGATACCGTCTAATTCAACTTTATTTGAAGAGCTCTTATAAAGGTTCTTCGCTTCCTAAACGGGATTCGAACCCAGGTCTTTCCAACGAAAGGGCTTCGTCGAAACCGTTATGAAATAATAATAATAATAATACTTATAATAATAATAAATCCTCTCATTAAATTGATAGAATTTAATAATATTTGGTATTTAAGATCACTGTTTACATTTCTCGAGTCGTTTTTAACTATTTTAATACTAAATTGGGTACGCTTTTGCCTGTATGTTAAATGTCTACTGATTGTTGCATTGTTAGCAAATAAATCTATTAGTATGAAGACATTTCGTATAATTTCATCAACATTTTAAGTCAGATGTTTTTTTTCTCTCTCGTTTATTAAAATTCCATTCTTTTTTTCCAGTAAACAAATAAATTTTAAAATATTCAAAATTTAAAGTAAAAGTATTTAAAATAAAAATTATGTTAAATGAGATTAATTATAATATATAAAAGATTTATTTATCATATTGATATGAAACATACATAAGGCTCTGCACAGGTGCTAAATCCGTCACTGTTCCAAGGCTGGTTAAAATTGTGATCCATGTTTATATTAACAATTCAATATAGCAATATTATTGTCACCTCACCATCCATTCAACGTATTGAATTCAATTAATGTTACTAACAAATCAACCGGCTTTTATAAATCAAGTAGATGTGGCAGTGAAAGCCGCTCTTTGTAGTTTTCAGCTATGTCAAACGGGTCAGCAGTTTGCTGGAGTCATGCGAAAAAAAAAAAAAAGGAAAAAGTCATCTTCGTCTTACTAACTTAGCCTTGCCTGAATAAAGGCTAAATAAGCTTTCTGTAAAATAAAATTTCATTATTTATTATCACGTTTTATTTGATTTTCGTTTGAGCCATCGTAAGGAAGGAAACGATTTATATTAACACAAAACTTTGTGTAATTGAACAGATCGACCCCTCTCTTCCCTCCCACTCTTAAAACCAATTTATTTCCGGCAACGTTTCGCTTCGAACCGAAGCTTGACACACTGGTGACAAGCGCCCACATCATAACTCTTGTTATAAACGCATAATAAATCTTAGTCAATGCGACGATGTTTGCTTGTGTGTGTGCTCTCGCTTCGACGAGCTCAACAAACCGATACGAAAGTCTCAATAAAGGTCAACAGACCCTGCCAACAGTACGGATGCGAACATAACATGGCTGCACCAGTTGTCTTGTCCATTGTTCACCTCATAACGATCACTAAATCAATCAGCCTGGGAGCTCCGACAACGTCCTTCCGTCTTTTGGCAGTTACTGTGTATGGACGCGCGCGCATAAATTTTACTAATGTATTTTGGAAGGAAGTAAATATTTCACAGATGATTTTTTATGTTATTTTTTTTTTTTAATTTGGAAGCTCGTGTACTGTAACAATGTTTCCCATTTATTGTAATTCGATTTTGTTTTTCATATTTTATTTGAATGTGTATGTCAAATGGAAATATACAGAAAATTAAACAATCGATTTTACAACAATACTTGTAGTTATTAGATCATATGATGCATAATTGATTTTTATAACAATGGATGACAGATCACGTGAAATTGAATAGTCTTGGAAATATTAATATGAAATTGACAATCAACTGTCAAAGGCACGTGTAGAAATATGAAATTGATCATCAACTACTACAGCGCGCTTAGAAACATGAAAATGACAACTATCACAACGCGTGTAAAAATACAAAACTGACAATCGATTGTTCATAGCGTGTAGAAACATGAAATTGACAATGAACTGCTACAGCGCGTGTAAAATATGAAACTAACAATCAACTGCTACTGCGCGTGTAAAAATATGAAAGTAACAATCAACAGTTCAGAGCACGTGTAGTAATACGAAATCGATTATATTTTAATAAATTGAATGTGCATAAAAAGTATAAATAAATAAAAAAAACTGGCTATAGAAAATTTTAAAGGATTCGACATTTTTATCTCGAGTTATTTGCTTTTATACTGATTTAAATTGGACGACTTTTAGTACCTAAACTGCATACCATTATTATTATTATTATTATTATTGCCATGGTAGTCTTTATTGATCTAACTAATGCATTCGATACACTCACACATCAAACCTTGTTAGAAAAGCTGAGGCATGTTGGAATAGACGGGCCTCTTCACAGGTGGTTTATAAACTACCTTCAAAATAGAAAGCATATCACACGTATCGGATCAAACCGAAGCAGAGAGCTACCAGTAAGTAACCTGTGAAGTACCACAGGGAGCTGTACTCTCCCCAACTCTATTCAACATTTACACGCACGATATTAATCAGCTACCACTTAGAAGTAAGATATTCCAATACGCAGACGATACAGGAATAATATCCATCCATAATAACGCGAGCATTGCCCAGATAATTATGCAACATGATATACATCTGATCATAGACTGGCTCACGAAAAACTCCATACACCTAAACTTAGAAATGACAAAATTAATGATATTCAGAAATCCACTGACTCGACCAGTTGATAACAAATATATAACCATCCAACATCCACTTTCCAACACAAAAAACTCACAGAACAGCAAAACCACTACAATCACTCAGGTTGAAACAATACGAAACCTTGGAATTTACTTCGATGCAGATATGAACTGGAATAGCCACATAAACCATCTACACAACAAACTCCGAACAATAAGTGGCAAACTCTATAGGTTAAAAGACATAGTTCCCTACGCTTAAAAACACTAATATACAAAGCACTATGCCAGAATATACTAAGATACGCTATAACAACGTATGCTTTCTGTGCATCTTACAAATTAAATAGATTAATGTCGCTACAGTACAAAATGATAAAACTGATCTTTTGGGAACAAAGAGAAAATAACGACTTTATATACACTGCAATGTCAGAACACAAAATACTGACAGCAAAACATTTATGTCACTATGCAGTTTTGCTAAAACATTATTTCAATGCCAACTACAGGACAGTTAGAAATACATACCGTATAACAAGACCTCAGACTACTAATTATATCACATATAAATACAATAATCACTACGGAAAGGCCACGCGAAACTTCTACATCCCAGACATGATAAACAAATTACTTTTTGAATACAGAAACCGTACAAACTACAATAGCCTGAAAAGAGCTCTAAGGACATACTACGAACAAGAAATACGCACCCAAAATTCCATACAAACTTAATGAAACACAATATATTCGTTCAGGCTTCCAGTTCAGCGACGCATCAATACATTCCAAGTTATTGTGTGCGTGCGTGTGTGCGTGCGCGCGCGCGAATTTCTCAATCATAGATTTCGTAGCTTCCCAACACAGCAAAAAAAAAAAAAAAAAAAAAAACAATAAATAATAACCAAATGGTGCCATCCTCAGATAAGCTTACATATAAGCTTCGAGGATGAAAGCAGAGAAATTAGTTCTCATCCAAGATGTATCATATGTAACCAAATGTATATAATGTACGTATCACATGTAAACCAATGTATGTAATGTAAATATCATATGTAAACAAATGTAAGTAATGTATGTAATAACTTTGTAAATATACGTTGTAAACAGTTATTGTTATTATTATTATTTAAAAAACTTTATGCACGAGAAAGTATTTGTTATGCATAATTGTGATCATATAATGTATGTAATTTATCTGAGAAATAATAAAAATGTTAAAAAATTAAAAAAAAATATTATTATTAAAACTCGTCCTGTGTGTGCAACTATAACTCATCTGAAGGTGAGAGAGCGATTCTGATATTCAAATTTCCTTTACTCAGTCATCAATACATCTTTTGGCCTATCGGCACGCGGTTCGCTCTGTCCAAAGAATACAGTGGGCCATAAATAACTCTGAAGTGTCATAAATTTCTGTGTTGTCACTTTTCACACGGTCCATTAAGGCAACGTCAAACTGCTACTCAATACCCATTGTTCCAGTTCCTCTAACGATAAGGGTTTTGTAAAATTCATGCAGTTAATGATCCTTTTAGTCATCCGTCGTTCGGATAAAAGGACAAAAATCATCGGACCATTTACCGTTTGTGATTGGGTGAGAAAGACCATAATTATCACAAACAGCTCATTATTGAGGCTAAAGCGTGGGGCGTGAATTTTAGGTTTTGAAGTGGGTAATATCTTGGAGCAGACATAAACGGATTGCAGTTTATACGTTAAAGGCTGTCTTCGATATTTGTTTATTAGCTGACATTTTATTTTAATGATCTTGCTCATGAGAATGTAGTTTTTCTGATAATATGCTCGGTAGTAATGTTAAACAACGCTAAATCTAATTTTTATAAAGCCGATTAATAAATATTTATGTGCAGCTTATTGATAAAGCAATAAAATGAATTTTTTTTAAAAATTATTTATATTTTTAAAGCTAAACACGTCATCTGTCCTTGACTACATTGTTGACTGAAGGATATTGTTGTTTAAATCATCGTTTAGCTTGTATCGAGCTAATATTGATTTTAGACAAATGAATACATTAAAAATGATTTGCCAAATCGCAACGCCATCTACTGGTAGCACGTTGAAATTTTTTTTTCTTTATATATGATTATTTCTCTATAAGGAAAAAAACAAAACCAAAAAAATCCGAAAATGAGGCTAGATGGAATTCAACGTCATTGTCATCTATTGACTAATTATTTTTTCATACTTATGCAATTATATTAATATAAAAATTATAACTAACCGGGATTAACGAGTCTCAGTGAGTTAGATCGTCTCGAATTTTTCGAATAGTAACAAAACAGCTATTCCTATTTCATCCTTACTTTTTTTTTTTTTTTGCATTACCTATTGGGGAAAAAACAGGGAGGTAATATTTAGGAATTCATTTGTAAAAATGGGCGGTAATAGTTATTTAAATATTAAAGAACTAAATCATTTGGGACCGAATACTTCCACAGCGCAATCAGAATAAGCGACATTCCCTCTTTTCTTGGTTGAAAAAACAACAACAAAAAATAAAAAATAAAAAAAATAACCTTGGGTTTAATTTTTATTATTGACGTCAGGAATATTTATCGGAAATAGAAAGGTCTACTCAATTGAAGGATTCGCATAGATGTGGCTTTCATCCTGCAAAACAGACAAACCAGCCACGGAACACACCGTATGGACATACATGAACATCAGAGTACAAAGGAACCTGTAAAAGTGGCGTGGGTAGTGTGGACTAATTTATAAGATCGAAATTAGGAGCACATAATTTGGATCTCAGATTCAAGGATGGGTTAAATTGGGAATCTGGATTTTAAGATCGATGTAATGGAACTTGATCGAGGGATACCTCGCCAATGAAACCGGGAACGACCAGAAAGCGAATAGAATTGGAATATTCAATTGTTTCCCACAATATAACAACTAATCAGGTAAATATCGAATGAGGTTAGCTGCAGTTATTACCATACGTCATGGTATCCATTCTATCAGTATTATTCATGAAGTGACAAGCTTTTCAGGTTGGCGATTCAACAGTGTTCGATAAGACTGAAGTCTCCCTCTCTCTCTCTCTTGGTATGGCTGGCTAAAAGAGGTAATTAAGGTTAGGAACTGTCCACAGATTTCTCAAAAAAAAAAGAAAAAAAAAGAAGTTTTTCCAGGTTACTGAATAAGTAATGCCATCTCTAAAAATTAGGACGATCCCTAGACCATAGTGGGCAAAAGACCGTCCAACTCATCGTTGGCTCCACTCAGTGACGGGCTCCCCCCTCCCCACTGAACAGAACCGCTCATGTTCCAGGGAAAAGCATCCACCGATAAAGCCCCTCACCAGGCCATGCCGGAGAACAGCTTCCCCGGAGACTCAAAATGCTCTCTCTCAGGGTAAACCCCCGAAATCTAAGCCCCCCCCCCTCACCGGGAGCAAAATTTCCGAAGAAACCTAAGAGAACGAAACTCAACGTCCCAGGGTAACGGCAATGCCGAGCCTCAGTTAGAACTTCATTGGTTACGGCATTGCCATCCGTTACCCTGGACCGAAAAGCGAAGTGCAAAGAACTAAAGATTACGTTATAAATATTATACATTATGTGATACGAATCAAGATTTACGTATGATTATCTATAAGGTAATACGTAAAAGAGCGAACCTTCATGCAATCTGTGAACTAATTTTCTAACTAAGATTATGAATAAAAAATAAAGAAACAATTTGTAACAGATAAAGGCTGTATTTATTTTGAGATTCGGATTTTTATGAATTTATAAAATAATTGCTTGACAAAAATAATTATCTTGAATCAAGTTCTGGGAGAATAAAATGTATTGGGGACTAAGATAACTAGCAAAAAAAAAAAAAAAAAGGAAAAAAAAAGATAGTGGCATTGTTCTCCAGAGTATACAATCTTAAGTGAAGAAATATGAAAGGATCTCTTATTTGCATTAAAAACTATAATTATACAATAAAGCAAGTAGAAAAAATAAATACAACAACATCTTTTTTTTTTCCACACATACTGAGAAAGAATTTATATTATACTCCTTATAAGGACTGGCTTAAAGGGGCGAAGCAAGAATGCTTTTCATCTTCCCCGTTATCTATAGAGGGCAGTGTAGGGATACGGTGTTATTGAGCTATTAAAGCTCTGATCATGGCAGGAGGGTAACAACAATAGCCAAGCCTCAATTAGAACTTCATTGGCTATAAATTGCCATCCATTACCCTCCAAGGGTCCAAGAATTTATATTGACAATTGACATTTATGTCTTTAGGGGTGAAGCAAGATGCTTTTCATATTCCCAGCTATCTGTTGTGGTTACAGTGAGGGTAAAATTTATAATCAGTTCGCTCGCCCTGAATGGGCATGGAGATTATGCATTTTTTTAAAAAGAAATTTCTATAAAATATAATTGTAATTTAAGCAAGACATTAATATTCTCAAAATTTAATTTTAATAATTAATTTTAATTATTAAAAAAATTAGAGAAAAAAATTAGAATTTTTTAATAATTAAAATTAATTATTAAAATTAGATTTTGAGAATATTAATGTCTTGCTTAAATTACAATTATATTTTATAGAAATTTCTTAAATTTAACTTAATTAAATATATTCGTTGGTAATCTAAGTGTTTCTAAGAAACAGTTATATATAACTGAGGTACTTTTACAATGGCGAACTTGGGGGGGGGGGGCGAGTCTTTAATAACCAGTTGTGCAAAAGGAATTGCATTTAACGAATTGTCGGAGAATAGCTGGAACAATGGTTCTGACAAAACCGGAATTGATCTTAACAAACGGTTTCAACAAACCGGAAGTGGTTTTAGCTGACCTGAAAAATGGGTAGAACCTTTCCCAGTCGGTTCTGACAAACTGTTAAGTCTTTTACAAATGGTTCTGACAAAATGAAAGTGCTTTTAATAATAATAATAATAATAATAATAATAATAATAATAAACTTCTCGTAAAGTCGGAGGTTTTAAACTGGCAGTTTTTGTTGACCAGAAATGATTCTCGTTAAGCCGGAAGTGCTATAAACAAGCAGACCGAAAGAACGAAAGTGATTCAAAACGGAAGTGCTTTTAAAAACATGCTCGTAAAGCCGGAAGAGTACATACTAGTTGTTCTTATAGACCGGATATGGTTCTGCAAAACCGGAAATACCGTTAAAAACATTCTCGTAAAGCAAACAGAGTTAAAAACAAGTGGTTCTTAAAGACCGGAAATGGTTCTGCAAAACCGGAAGTTCTTTTAATAAACAAGTCTCACGAGCCTTGTGCATTTTTAATTGCAACAAAAAAAAAAAAAAGAAACTAAAATTAAACTGAAACGAAATGCAAGTTTTCTTCCAATTTAAGCTGTAGTTTTTCTTTTGAGAATATCATTTGAAATAACATAAAAAAACAGCATTTGTACGTTCAGGTCAATAAAATATTTTTGATGACTAATATTTGTATTCTGATACTTTACAGGGGGCGCTTTTGAAGAAATCTTAAAAATGTGAAAAGCAATCGTGCAGCCTATTGTATACCTTTAAAAAAAATGATTAAAAACAAACTATTAAAGACATCATTTCATAAATTGAAGTCCGAATATAGTTCATCGAAGAAATTTTTTTTTCTTATATATATATATCTTATATATATATATATATATATATATATATATCGTTGTCAATATCTAGGATTGTTTGTTACTTTAAAGAATGAGTTTATTGTGAATTAATCTATTGGTTGGTTTTTGTATAATCATCCCATAATCGAGTACGTGAATCGAAAAACGGAAGATATAAAACGCAAGCCATAAAACTGTCAAACAAGTGTGTGTGTGTGATTGTTCCTAAGAGATCGATGAGTTAAATTATGTCAGCACAAAGTTTATATCCAAAGACACAAGTTGAACTTGGGATTTTTATTGCCAAACTTCATTTTTGTCTCTGCAATAATAATAATAATAAAAAAAAAGGAAATAAAAAAAAACCAGCGCGTGGAAGTTGGCTGAAAGCCAAATTACTCCTAGAAATCAAGTTGTTAGCCAGCAGATACGAACAGGCTTTACATACGCGCTTATTAAAAGCCCTAAACATGTTCTCGTCTAATAAATAAATAGGAATGAGTTTACCATCACATAAAATCTTATGGCGACTATTCGGTGTTGGCTCTGATCATCTGTAGAGGGGTGGGGGGGGGGATATGATGTAGTCTTCATTTGTTGGGCGTCATCTGGACTTGATTGTCTACTTCGTACTATCCTGGTGTGCTTTCTGTTTTGCATACTTACTGCAAACCACATGTGGACGAGAAAAGAATGCTACCGTTGATCGTAGCTGAAAGATTAATCCATATAAAGGAAATGATAAATTGTAGTTTCCCCTTTTCGAATAATTTAAAATACAATTGTAAAAAAAAAACCCTCTAAATATTCCTTTTAAAAAAATTCAGTTTATACGTGATTTCTTCGTTACTTAGAATATTCGATAAATAATGAATGTGGTGAGTGATTTAAAGAACTCTCTTGGCACAATACACTACCTGCTTTATGATCACCCTTACGATACTATTTCTATAACTGTCCTTACACTATTATTTTATGATTATCTTTAGAGTTTTTATTATAATCCTTCCACCTATGGAGAACTAAACACGTATAGCACTTAAGACTACAAAACGTGTAAATCTTGCTCCAGTGACCAAACATGGAACTTTTTTTTAACCCATCAGTAAGTAGGATGGTGGTCTAACGCTAAATAATGAAGAACACGTCCCACCTAAAGCATTCATAAACATCTGTCAGCGGGATTCGAACCCACAACCTATTGATTGAAAGTATTTCTTAGCCTTTTCAGAAATGAGGTTCCATATTTAGCTTCCCGAACATAACTTTTTTTTCAAACACAATTATTTGGGTTCGAGATTATGCTTTATTATTTCAGATGTTTATGATGAAAAGTTCGTTTTGTTCTGCATCTCTATTTAAGTAAAAAACTTAGTTCACTGTTGGTAAACATTTTTCTATATCTGTTAAAGGTTTTTATTTCCTAAAAAGGTGAGGCCCCTTAGGGTTAAGTAATTACCCTTCTGAAACTAAGGGTAATTATTTCTCATTGGCCAACCCTTAGCCAATAAGAAAGAGAGAGAGAGAGAGAGAGAGAGAGAGAAAGAGAGAGAGAGAGAGAGAGAGAGAGAGAGAGAGAGAGAGAGAGAGAGAGAGAGAGAGAGAGAGAGAGAGAGAGAGAGAGAGAGAGAGAGAGATGGCTTAAATTATCACTGCTTTTAAATGGCATTCGAGGAAGAGTATGGCAGACACTGCCACCCTCATAATTCCTAAACCAAATGTAATGCATTATTGTCTGAAATAATGCGATTTCTGGAATTGTTCGATTAAAAACCTAATTTTCTGGGAGAAATTAAAAAAATTACCAGTGTCAGACATCGACTAACTCAGAAAACAGCTAAAAAAACTTAGAAAAAGTTTTTCTAAGAATCGAACTTAAAATGGTCTTTCTTCAGCCGATCTAGCAGAGTGGTTACAAACATCTTTCCACAGGGGACACAAAAATCGTAACACTTTTCTACCAAATTGCAATAAATAAATAAATATTAAATAAATAAGATAAATACAATCGATAAGATAAGTTAAATAAATAAGATCCAATGTGCTAGAGTAGCTATGGTTAAAATCAATTATCTCGTCTTTCATTGTTGCAATTATTTTCTCTTGGTATTAAAAAAAACACAACTAACCCTAACTAACTTTTTCTAACTTATTTTCTTTTAGTATAATGCTTGGGTAGTAAACCTTTGGTAAAGACACAGCTATTTGTAACAATATCTCCACTGTTTGTGGTATTTGCTGGACAGTGCTTTAACTTTGAAATGTGTAAAGATTTATAATGACCAGCAATGGCGGCCAGTGAACATTTTAAGTGGGGGTGTTGCATTTACAAAATAATAAAAAATAATAATAAATTCTTTTTTTTTCCTTAATCAATAGCCAATTTATTAATAAATAAATTTATATATTAAAAAATTGCTTTATTTAAAATATACAACGCGCACAACCAAGCAATGTTGGAATGATCTTGTAACTGGCAATCACAAGAGCAAACGAATATCGGCGAGTCTAGCAGCAATTGCCTGAATGTGATAATTCCGACACTGCGTTAGATCGCAGTGCATTTGTTTCGTAATCTAAAGCGTTAATCGAATAATTCCAATTATTAACTATTCAATCAATGTCAAAACATGAGCTGTAACCTTTAACATGTTGTATTGCATTTATGTATGCACAAACATTTATACACAAACAAAATTTAATTTTTTTAATTTTTCCTTGAGAGAGAGAGAGAGAGAGAGAGAGTGTGTGTGCGTGCGTGCATGCATGCGTCTGTTTCCGTATGTAGTCGCTCTCAGTCTGTTTGCCATCGCTGTCATTTCAGTGCATTTGCCACTAATGAGCTAGACATGAAGGATGACAAAAATACAAAAGACCAGTTCTGCCATCTTGTGTCTAATCCTAATTCTTCCAAAGCAACAAGAAAAAAAAAAAAAAGAACCAGGATTCTTATTCCATACAAACTTTCTCCAAGCTAATATTCCTACATCCACCTTAGCCATGGCTTGTTTTTGTGACACATGTAAACCCATATGGCGAGTATTTAAACTCACCGCGGTGAGTTTAAATACTTCCTCACAGTCTGTGATTGAACAGTCATTTGATCAATTACATCACGTTTATTAAACGTCTCTTTTTCGTTCTTCCAGCAACAATCACGCACGCACGCACGCACGCACGCACGCACGCACACACACACACACACACACACACACACACACACACACACACACACACACACACACACACACACACACACACACACACACACACACACACACACACACACACACACATCCGATGTTCACCTAATCGGTTTATTGAGCCATTCTTGGTACACCCGAGACACCATGACACATAATTCATTTAACAAGGTAATGGTTTCCGAGATCCTCAGAGTCAGATTTAAAGTTGATGTGGTATCTAAGTCACATAACGTAAAATGTACGTCATTTATACTGATGTGGTGACTCCCTACTTCCTCACACGCTGTGGCTAGTTAATGGTAAATGTAGCCCAAGAGATACTATTATAGAGTATTATTAATTATTACTATTACAAGCGTATTATAAATTAATTAATACAATAATTATTATGATATGAAATATAAAAATGATTTACTACTACTTATACTATTGGTGCAGACGTCATTTGTTTTGTTTTCCAGCAGGAACTCAGGTTTTTAATCCTGCAACTCAGTAAGTAAAATACACCATAGAAGACACACCGGTTTATAAATAAATTCTAGTTGGAATTAGGAACACACCTAATTGGGACTTGCATCCTATTGATTATAGAACGGGGACGCTAATCATTCGTCCAAAACGCTGGATATTTTGATTAATGATTACCCATAATCACCAAAGGTCAAAGGTCAAGTAGCCATTAGTATCGTCCATATGACTCTATTTTGGTTTCAGTATAGAAAATGCATTTTACATTCCGTACTTTTATAATTTACGTTCTCTTTTTAATGAAAATAGGATTTTTTTTTTCGAAAATGAGGTCATATCGAAAAAAAAGGTTATTTCAAAATGCGGTCACTTTGTTGTCCCCCCCCCCCACCTAAATCCAACTTCGATCGTAAGAAACTAATGGTCATCATGGCTTTTGGAAGAGTTTCCCCAAATGATTCATTCGAAACAGATCGATGAATGGCGAATGGGCTTCCGCCGTTCACATACCGAAACATCCGGAGTGAAGTCACGCCCATTTGGTGAGGTGTCCTACCACCTCATTGGATAGCAGATCACCGAAAACTATTTTACATCCATCATCTCAGACATGCTGGCTCGTGTTACTTCAGCCGTTCGCTCGCGACTTAAGACATCTCTGCCACCGATGTGCTATCAGCGTGACAGATCTGTCAATACTCCTCCCTCCGGAGTCTAATGGCTCCCATTTTTGTCGGTGCCAAATGATGAACTACGTTAGCCCATCCATCTACTGATATTTCTGATTAGTTTTTTTTTTTTTTTACTAAAAAAAAACATTTTTTTCCCCATTCGTTAAACCTCATTCAATCAAATAATAATAAATAAAGATTGTGGGTCAAAGGTCAAGGAATCATTACTATCGGACATCACCGGAAGTTTTCGATGTGTCCATATGATTACTTCAGAAGAGGATTTTCAACCATAATAATTATTGCAGTTATCTTCAACGCCACAAATAGATCCTGAGACTGACTAACTCAGTGCTGAAAAAATATTGGCAGACGAATCACATACTGATCAAACACGACTGCGATTCCTCGTTTGTATATATTCATATTCATAGATTAACCCCCTCCTATCTTTCTCCATTTTTTCCCCATTATTTAGAAATTTTATTGTTATATTTTTTAAAGGAGAGGGTCGGATAACAAGTTTAGGCAAAAGAATCACTGCCCCTATGTTAAGAACGTTTTATTATTATTTTTATTTATTTATTTCAGATTGCATCATATCACTATTTTCTTTGCCTGCTCTCGTCTGCTGATAATTACTGATCGATTTCCAGTTTAATGTCTGTTGTTTCTTTGACATCCAATAGGAAGTAATCGTTATTCCAGTGAAAGCTACAACACAATGAAAATTACAATAAAACCGAATCAATAAAAGACCATGCAACAATAAGTCAGTAATAATGATCTACATTCATGTTCAACAATTGAAACTGTCACAGTCGAAAGAATCTTGGCAACAATTAAAATGCACATTCTATAATTGAATATGAAACTGACAATATTACTTCAACACGAATGAATGAAAACTATCAAAACGTCATAATCATTATCAGATACCACCTTGAATATATAATGAAATCAGCGTCATCTACCGGTATTATCGGTCCATGCCAGCTTGTGTATTGCTAAACCATAAAAATTGATACTTAAAAGGACATTTTTGAAGATTAATTCTAGCGGACGCTTACGACAACCGAACGCCAGCCTTGTCTCAGAAGATTAATGTCCTTACATACATTTGCTACACACACAAACACGACACATGGATGTTCAAGAGGATGCGGTTATCAGTATAGGAAGGGTTAGCTACTGTTTACAAGCATAGACGTTCTTGTGTCTCGAGAACTGAAAAAAAAACAAACATCAAAACAAAAACAAAACTCTACTTCTTCCACTCCTCATCTTCTTTCATTCATTTGGTTCTCCGTCACTGGAAAGGAGTCGATCACGTGGTGTATGTTTTACCTGCGCGGTACTGCTGCGCAGTAGAGAACAACATTGCGAGCCACGTTGGTGCACTGCAGGTCTGCACCCCGCTCTCTGTGTTTCTCCACAGGCCCTTCGATGCCGCTGTGCAAAAGATGCTGTGAACGTTTCGAAGCTGGCTGGACGAGTGCGTGAACGAAGAGGCCTCTGTGACAACGCACACCGCTATGACGATCCGGAGCTTGGCCGTCGACCAACACTAACAGATCTACCCCCCTCTCTTCTCACACTTTGTCGTTGTTGTTTTTTTTCGTTTTTATCCTAATCCAGTGGATCATGTACAGCCGAGATTAGCAACATCCGAGAAAGGGAAACGATTTCGCTTTACGTCCTAATATTTTTCTTTGGTCATGAATTATTCTGGAGGTGGTGTAGGTGGCGGGACTGGTGGGGGAGTTTCGAAGAGTTCCAGTGGGAGTAGTACCAGGTATAAGAAACAAGATCAACAAGATGGGAAAACCCAAAAATCAACGGATCCTAATGATTATGAGGTAAGATTTAATTTAAGTTTTTTCCTTACTGTAGTTCCAATGATGGATTTAATATCATCGGGAAGAAGAAAAAAATCTATCAATCTTGACTTTTTTTTATATAAAGCCGAGAATAAAAAAGAGAGTTCAAAAGTGTCGTTATCCACGCATTTATAGTTTAAATGAGGGGACAAACACATTCTTGGAATCAATTCGGCCAAGCTATCGACTAACCACCGAACTCAGATGTCCTCGGAATGACTTTGCTCTCTGCCTACACAGCGCTACAGTCTTCATTCTCTTCGCGAGCCAAAAATGCTACAGTAGCTATAAATCTAACCCTCCCCCCCCTTTTTTTTCCTTCCCAGTATAACAGTTGCGACCCATTTACTCCGGGAAGGTCGCTAACAGCCTGTTTTGCATCCCTATCGCAAAACCCAGTTGTGTGTGTGCATTTATTTGAACGTAGAAAAACATGAACCTTATAATAGAAAGAAACATTTTAAAATTGCTGATCAGTTATGTTAACCGATAGTTTTAAGTATTGCATCCCCCCCCCACAGGTTTAGTCTTGAAATGGTTGCCATGGAAACTGTAGTTGATCACAGATGATGCCTTCAAAATAAGCAGGATTTGTATTTGGGTGTGAAGAGGTATTACGACAGGGGACATTGTTAGGGCGGTGCCTATAATCACATGCCAGGCGCGTTTCTAAAGGCCATATAGCGAGAGGAATTACGACTAACTGTAGCCCAAATTATAGTCTTCCTCATGTATATATCTGCAACCTTTACTTCACATCATTCTTTTTACTACTAAACGATGTGCCCTTTCACCCTTTATATATATATATATATATATATATATATATATATATATATATATATATATATATATATATATATATATATATATATATGATTTACTCCTAAATATATGATTTACTCCTAAACGATGTATTCAAAAGAATAGACAAGCATTATGAATGACCGGATACTAATTTAAAGAAAACTACAATTAGAATATTTATAATTTTGTTTTTCAGATATAAAATGGTGTATGAATAATAAATGAAATTCATATCTTGTAAATTAATTTTTTTAATATAAAATAAGCAATATATCGTTAAATAAATATTTAATATAGATTTTTATAAATTATTTAAAATTATTTTTTAAAAATTCCGACAATTTCTATAATTACTAGATATAGTGGGGTTAGAAAATTTCAGAAAGCTATATATGACCCTCGGTCCTATTCCACTGTAGCCGATTTAAATAATTAAAAGAAATATGATACACTTTTTTTTTGTCGTAGATATCCTTTTTTTGCGAAGATGTAAGAATAACTGTTTCACCAATGGCGTTTCATCAGTATGTAATTGCTTAGAATGAAATGTTTCATGTTTTGCATTTTTATTAGATTCATTATTATCTACATAATATTAAAGAAATCCATAATGCTGGGTCTTCAGAATAATCAGTGACTTACTAATTGTTATTAATTATTACGTCTGGCGGTGCATCATCAGAATTCTGTCGATGTCTTGATGTCAATGCTGCATCAAGGTTGCATTATTTTACTGGATTTAAATACAACATGACTTCGGTGTAATGTTATCTCACCAATGATGAAAATCTTGTCATTATAACAGAGCAATGATGTATTGGAAGTAAGTAAGTACAAACATATGGTATTTGATCCATGTACACATTAAGAATTCTTGTAGTTTGTTTTAAAAAGTTCATATTAATAATTATCATGATTAACTTTATGTTTCAAATGCATAATTTATGATTACGTTAGGAACAAGTGCAGCAAACGTATTAAAAATACACGCAAATTATATATTTCCACTTCTTTTTTCTATTGTTTGGTAAAGTAGTCCATTGTTGAAAAAAACAAAACTAAACAACAAAAAAAACCAACAACAATATAGTTTAGTCACGGTATCAATTTATTACTCGTGCATCGTTTGGAAAAAGAGACTTCGATTTGTTAGATGGTGCGATTCTTCGGCAAACTATTATTTAGTGGAAGCTATCAATTGTTAGAAACTTTGGATTTTGTTTGTTGGTTGAAACCAAATTGTTTGTTTGGGATAAGGCATTATTTATTAGACCTATCTACTTGAATTGTTTGGTGGAAATGAAAAACGTATTGTCAACTGCAACTATTGGGGTCAGTTAAAAGGCTTGAATTGTTTAGTTTTGAAGGTGATGCTTTTAGATAGGAACAGATTATGTTGTGCTCAATGTGAAAGGGATCTCTTTAATACATAACAACTCTCACAGAAAGGCATTGAAACTAATTCTATGTAAATGAAATAAAAATTATAATTATGACATATTTATTTTTAAATTATTATGCTAAGTGTCGGAGCGGTTTCGTATTCCGCTCAATCCGAAGTTATATTTATGTCCATGATGTCTAAATACCGTCCTTTTTATCGGAAGCACTGCTAAATACCTTTTAATAAACTTGCTATATGCAATGAAAGCAGTCTGTCGAAATACTTGTATTGTTTATTGAAAATCGTCTGTTCGAAATATTTGCATTGTTTAGTTCAATCAATCTATTGCATTCTCAATTGTTTTTGAAAACGATCACAAACTATTTGTACTGTTTAATAAAATCGTCGCTTAGCAACGTTTTCATTGTTTAGTGGAAATTGACTATTCGAAATCTTTTGAATTGTTTAGGAAAACAACCAGAAAATATTTGTACTGTCTGATGAAGGCGTTTCCTAGCAACGTTTTCATTGTTTAGTAGAAATGAACTATTGGACTCATTTTGAACTGTTTAGGAAAACAAACAGGGGGAAAAAAGTATTGGTTAGTGATCTATTAGAAACTGTTTCAAATAGCTCTACCGATCTATTAGAAACAGTCAATCAGTTAGTGAAAGCTATTGCGTTAAACCATTGTAGTCTTTTGAAGCCAGCCATTAGGACAGCTTCCAGTTAGCAACAATAGTATTGTTGGCAACAAAACCTAACAATCTTTGTTAGGTTTGTACTATTGTCGTCATAGTTGTGTTCGAAGCAGTAAGTTGTTAGGGAACTGATCAACTGTTAACACTTGCGTAATGAGAACTGGTTATTGTTTTTTTGAAACATTTAAATAAAATAAAAGAAAAAGAATATAAACTTCACCTTTCCCATAGCATCTAACTTGATTAATTATTCTGAGATAAAGCAAGGAAACTGTTTGCAAAATAAATGTATTTTTTTCTTCTTATTTTACTGCTATAATAGATGGGAAATGATGCATCAAAGAAAACGTTCTTCTCTCTCATCTATGTAAGTGTGTGTGTGTGTGTGTGTGTGTGTGTGTGTGTGTGTGTGTGTGTGGTAAATGTGCTAGCATGCTGTCACTTAATGATCCTTTGAAAGCTGTTATTTGACTGGGCGGGGCCACTCTTTTAGATAACATGCGTTTCCCTGGGCGTACTGGTAGCTTTAATTACCAGGACAGTGTAGATTAGCTTGCCACATGCACCTTCCATCGTGTCCATACTCGCAGCTCTGATTGGGAGAGAGAGAGAGAGATTAACAGGTGGATATCATTGCCGAGCTAATTAAAAAAAAAAAAAAAGATTTGGACCAATAAAGAAAATTGACATCATCAGTGTAGTAATTTATTTTTTTCTATCTATCCATAGAGACGAGTGGATTTGATGGAATACGAAACAACAATAACAAAAAAAAAAAAAAAAAAAAAGGGCTCGTTTTTTTCATCATGTATTAAAAGACAGCATTGTACATACATGTACACATAAAGCAATCATAAACTGTGCTTAAAAAGTGACCGGAAGTCATCTCCCAGTAGGCGGAAATGACGCCATCATTTCTGAATACAGGCTTATCTTTTAGCAGAAAATTTCCCACTTATCCTAATTGCAACTTTGCATCGCCTTTAGCTGTTACGAGGATATATGGACAGATTTTTTCTCTCCTAACTCGAGTTTTCTGTACCAAGAAATAAGCAAATCGGCAGAAGAACACATGCTAGTGACACACAATAAATCGACCTCATGGTCTTCGTTGTTAGTTTTAGTTTTCTGCGCGTATAGCAGCAAATTAATACAAGATTTAGCTCGAACTCAGGATCACAAAAGACTGTTATAATTAATCCAAGAAGTAAAGGATATCTAATTGCTTTCTTTACTATTTAATGAAGTAACCCCCCCCCCCTTTTCCCGAACTGTTATAAAAACTTATCTTACAATAGTACCGTTGGTGACCTTAAGAATTAAGTAATATGGAAACCTTACTCTATAGACCTCAATACTTTTTTCAAGCCATTTACGATCTCCATAGTTACATTCATAACTTTGTGTATATGTGCGTGTGACTTTTATTTTTTTCCCCTTCGCTTTTTTTTTCGCATATAAAGCTAATAGATTCTCGGAGATAGCTTCTGGCATGGAATTTCTATATTTCTTTTCTCAAGACTGTAACTATCCCATCATTATCTAGAGAATTTCCGACAAATCCTTTAAAATGATATTAGGATTCTCCAGATATGTGTTGTGACACTCGGTCGTGAATTCTACGGTCAGAAAAAGATATTCCCCCCCAAGGTCGGGGAAAAGGATGTGAAAACGTAAAATTGTACAATGCGAAAAATAGCATTCCGTAATTTATATACGGGCCCTTAACATGCTATCATAATTAAAAACTAGTATACAAATCTTCAAGACTGCGAGATGTGTCTCGATTCCCTATAACACATTTTAAGAAGAAGAAATCTTTGAGATTTAAAACGGCTTCGATAAATAAACGCAATCGAATGATGTGGGAAGTTAAAAAGAGCTAAAAGTCCAAATATATGAACATTTTGGAACTGGGACAAAACATTCATTTTGCGTTTGCTGTTGCAGTTTAGGAAAATGAGTTGGTGATGTCGTGAAATGTGACAGTAAACAAACGAACAATCATCGCCGATGGCGGGGTTCCAATAATTCCTGTCCGTGACTATTGATATCAACATCGTCATGTGTGCAACATGGTTGAACACTTGCTGATGGGAGACCGGATGACGCCCAACGAAATTTTCTTTCATTGCTTCAACGAACGCATAAGAACGAAGATGGTACAAGAAAGAATTGTGGACGGCAGTTTGAATTCTGATGGCTGTAATTAGAGAAGGAAGAAAGAAACAATAGCTGCTCCATAGGCATCGTTTAGCTCACTTAACCGTCTTGTAGTACTTGGGGACTGGAGCAGTCATTCAAGAGTAAATTAGAGCTAGTGTGCTGGATTGCATGCCATTCTAATAATAATGAAGTAATAGACAAATGAGACGGACTGCTTCACCTAAATAAATGAAAAGCAAAAATAAATCTTTCACTTGCTGAGAGAAGAAGTACGTCATCAAATGTAATTTTCATCATTTGTCACTGCGATCATCTTATTTTCATCTGAAAACTGCATTTTCACCATCATTTTCTTCAGTCTTCATCTCTTCTATCATTCCCCCATCATGTTCTAAATTAGCTACTATCCTCTTCATTTATATACATTAATTCACAACCCCTTCTTCTCTCTTCATCATTCCGAACTTTTTTCGATTCATCTTTATCATCTTTTATATTTATGTTACCGATCTTTTCTTGATTCATCTTCATCTTCATAATCTTTATATTTGGACTTTTAGCTCTTTTTAACTAAAGAGTTACAATATAAAAAAATAAAGAAATACAGGAAAATTGAGAAGATGGTATCTTCTCAATCTTCCTGTATATCCGTCATCTCATAACTTCATCTCATTAGTATTCTATAGTATTTCATCTTCTCAAAGTTTCTAAACTTTCATCTTCCTCATATATTTTTCTTTACCTTCATCTTGGTCATCTCGGTCTTCCTACTCTTTATCATCCTATCTCGTCTCTTCACTTCGTAATTTTGCATTTTCTTCCTCTCTGTTTTCTCATCATATTTTATTCCCCCCCTCTCTCTCCTATTCATGTCCGTTTATTCTCCTTTCTCTTCTTCTTCATATTTTATCCTTCTCCTCCCAATGTTCTATACCTTCATCTTTACCATCCCATTTTCTCCCTTCGTAATTTTTTTATTTTTCTACTCTGTCATCTTCGTCATCTTTTTATTCCCATCTATTCTTCTTCACCTTTATCGTCATCATCTTTCATCTTACTACCTTCATCTTCATCTTCTTTCGTCTTCGTTTAGCGATTCACCATCTTATCATCACCATCTTCACTTTTTCCTACCATTATCAACACAACCTTTTCGTCATTTTGTTGTGTCTTCAGTTCTTCCGTCTTCATTATGACAATCTTAGTTTTCTTCATCGCTATCATTTGATTCT
Organism: Typopeltis vanoorti; assembly: GCF_054136105.1. Classification (NCBI taxonomy): domain Eukaryota; kingdom Metazoa; phylum Arthropoda; class Arachnida; order Uropygi; family Thelyphonidae; genus Typopeltis; species Typopeltis vanoorti. The sequence continues at coordinate 111,560,354 of NC_143555.1, read as the reverse complement.
CTCTTCACTATCCTCTATTTTAGTAATCTGGAGAACTATAAATGATATTTATAATTCTCCATTTTGTTTTCTTTTATTTTTTACTTATCTTCCTATATTTTTTTTCCCTGTTCTTTTAATTGAATCTGTTACTTGTTTAATAGAATCTCTTGTTTCGAAAACATCTGATGTATTATTGAGATCTTGCAATGTTTCACATTCCTCATCTTCCGTAGAACCCGAGAAATAAATTTCTATTTGATCCCGACATTAAGACGGAAGTTATATTTCTTCCTAAAATAGAGTCACCGGAATACGTTTGCTGACCGTCACCATCGACCTTTTTGTGGAAATGACCACAATTTTAGTGAAGGCAGACCTACTGCAGTTTTCTTCAGTGCAAAACATCCTTATCTCTGATTCCCAACTGTCGAGTATAAAGAAATATCGTAGTAAATAGGTCTTCTAGCAATAAACAGAAATCAATGAAATATCAACAAAAAGTCCCTGTAGATATAAAAAAAAATGAAAAAAAAAATCTAAAGGTGATTTATAGTTGAATTGTTTTAATAAAATGCACATTTATTATCTCAATGGTTTTTAGGACGATATTACAATGGAAATTTGAGTTATAATGCAATCAACGGTGCTCCATGACTTCGTTACTATGGCAACATATTGTTGAAACTTTTGTACGTTTCTTATCATTGTTGGAGGGAGAGAGTTCTCATAATGAACCAGCGAGCTATAACGTGTGAAAATGAAGTTACATCTTTACCAATCATGGAGAGAATGGCGGATACGAGCGAATAAGTGAGGTCACAAACAAAATATGCGGGAAGTCGAAACACTAGCTTCTAACCGTCGTTTATTCCACGCGTTTGAACAGTAACGGCAGGTAATAGCGACACGATACCATCTGTCGGGTTGACGTTGAAAAATTCCCGTTCATATATAACAACAATAAGCGTCAATGTGGCAAGCCGCAGAGGATATCGGAGGCTGTGCTACTGCGTTGCTTTCCCAGAAGGCTTTGAAGTTGAAGATCAATCAGAAAGTTAAACTTCTTCACACGTAGTTTGAAGGAGAAATTCAAGAATCGACAAGGAAGGGAAATTAACACGCACACCTTCTTGTTAAGTGGAAGTAGCCGATAAGTGGGTTTTAAGATATTTGTTACGGTAATTTGTCTTCGCTTCAAGATCTCGATGCAGTTTGTAGCTTCGGTCACGTATAACTTTTGATGAGAAAGAAAAAAAAAAAAAAATCAAGATTCTGGTATTTTATGGTGGAATTTTGAGTTATAATACAATGATCGGTGCTCCATGACTTCGTTACTATGGCAACATATTGTTGAAATTTTTGTACGTTTCTTATCATTGTTGGAGGGAGAGAGTTTTAATAATAAATCTCTAAGTTCAGGGAGAGAACCTGATCTTTCTAATCTTTATCAGATCTTCAACTAAATGGTGAGTTAGCCGGTCTCATGCGGAAGTGAAGGGGGGTTTTCTCCCGGAAACTCTGGTTTTTCGTCCCTCAAAACATGCTAACCGGTTCCACGAACACACCCATCTTCAGATATAAATTACTCGCCCATAGGGCATGCAGCAGAAAAGTAGCAAACGGGCTTAATGCAGCTTCTTTAAAAAAAAGCAAAAAAAAAAAAAAAATCCCTACTTAGGGGGACTCAACCCATCTTGAATGGACGAGAAGCGACAGGAAGTTCACATTTCCAATATTAGTCCTAAGATGAGACTGCGGATATCTTCTTATCCTTCCCAATGTAGGTTTTAACTTAAGCCATAGTTTTGGAATAAACTACGGCGTCTATTATGTTTAATAAGGCGTGTGTTCCTCTTTGACCGGTCCTTCCCCCCCCCCCCTTTTCCTACGTCTACGATCCCATAAAATACTCTTAGAACTTTAGCCTCTTTATAGGGACATGCAGTTAGCCTCTGGAAACAAACTGTTTCCATTCCAGTGACAATTATAAATAAAGAAATAAACAAAGAGAAAAATAATGATGAGAGTGTTGTAATCTTTATAATCGCTATAATAGTGATAGTGAAAGTGTCCTCCTGTGTAAACACGGCGAAGAAAATCATTTTCTTCCGTAGCATATCACCGGAGTTTAAAGAAAAGATCACCGTCTTTTTTTTTTTTTTTTTTGTGTGTGATTTTACGTCAACTTTTGTAGGTTTCCAGCTCGACGCGTAAAGTTGACGCAATGAACAATATTGTCTACTATTCGTAGCTAACGTGCTCACTTTCGTGGACATTTTAGCGTCAAATTGCTCATAAGTTTCCTTCCGATGATCTCATCAACTCCTGCTGAGTCCCATACATTCTACGTTGAGCGAGTTCAGTCGTTTATTTTGAAAGTTATCGTAAACATTGACTCTCTCCCGTCACTAAACTGACTACACCATGTAGTAGTAGTTCAATTACATTTTATGGTTCCACTTCGATAAGCTAACGATGCATTTCTGCTCATAAAAAAAAAAAAAAAATCAAACAATGCAAGGAAAACTTCCTTGCTAGATAAGTCGCCATTTTGAATCACAACTGCGCAGCTTTTTTTTTTGAGGCGCATCATGTAGCTCACTGACACGTTATATGTTTCTGTATTACGCACGACGAAACATCGCAATTTATCAAAAAAATAAAATAAATAAATAAAAGTCAATGTTGCACTCGTTCCTTTCGATCCCTTCTCTCTCTACACATCCCTTACTTAGATCTCTTTCACAATCTGTTTTTTTCTCCCTTCTTTTTTTTTTTTACTTAATATTGTTTCGTGCTTAGAATTACTCGAGTCAGCTAAAACCTTGAAGTGACAAACGTATTATGTGTCGACCGGTGTGTTCTCCGGCTGGTTTGTCCGTTTCAATGAACGAAAAACTCTACCTACATATTTCACAGACAGGTTTTCTTACTCTCAATCCATTATAAAGTAATGAAGATCTTTAGTGGTGATCTAAAGAGGATGACTTTGTTTAAAACACCCTTTTATAGATATTTGCCTATGAATGGAAAATAATACAAATAATAATAAAAAAAAACCTGTCCAAATTTTACTACAGAAAAAATTGGAAAAATTCAGGACCTAGATATTTTTTATTTCGTAGTTTTTTACCTTAACAATTAGTACGTGCAATAGCGAAGAATCATCCTGTGACATCATCAATTACTCTGAATAAGATTTCTGTTTATTTGTTTGTTAAAAGGCAGTATTCACTTACTCCTATCTCTTAGATATTTCTAAAATCCTACATTACTTGGCGTAGACTTAATGACGCATGTAAGTGATATTTAGATAATTCCAGATTTTTATGATTATTTTCTGTTGAGTGAAACAAGACTAATAAAATTAATATTTAAAAAAATCTTATATCCAGCACTCCCCTTTTCCTAACAAAGTCAGCGATATACATCACCTTTCATCATTCATAAAAAAATACCTTTTCTATTCAACCTTAGGGTACCGTTCTAATATCTGGGTGGTTCCCTATAAGATTTCTAAATATTCTTGATTAAATACTTGAAGAGAGCAATTAGGTTGATTAATGATTCGCCAATCACCGGATTTGCTATCAATACAGCGCAGACACCCACTTTCGATTGCATTCATTTCTATTTCTACGAGCGTTTCTTCAGCAATGGCATCGGTTAATTCCTTGCATTTCACCAGACCTGCCAAGCCTCGTGTTGTGTCTACCCACTAAGTTATTAACAGTTCATCTATAAAATCATAAAATCACCGAACATTTCTCTCTCTTTCTCTTTTCATTAATTCCCTGCTTGGGGAACTTCCCTTCGTATCATCTATTCATTTCCATTGGAGAATAAAGTCCTTTTTTTTCTCTTCTTTTTTCTTATTTATCATCTGCTATAAGCTATTATGATGCTTACACGTGGCATTATTATTGTAAATGTAGTAGACTCTAAAGCTCTATTTGTCTGTTTCGCAATAAGAAAACTTCCAAACGAATAAACCTTTCTTTTATCTCAGTCTAAAACCATAAATATTCTCCATAATTATCCACTAATAAAAGGAAATCAAAATGTATTTGGAAATATAATATTGACTATTACTACAAGGTTTCTGAACCTCAATGAGTTATTCCCCCCCCCCCCACATCCCCAATGCGGACCGCGAAGAATATTAATTCCGACACTGGATCTAAATGTGGGTATTTCTTTTTCAAACTCGTGTGCCCTCTATTGTTGTTCAACGGAAACATTCATATAATAATCATTAGATAGAGTAAATTTCAGTTCCGTTACTATGGCAACGTATTCTTTATATTTCGCTGTGTGCTGCATTGAAAAAATATATAAAACAATGATCTTACGTCTTTTTATTCGGTCAAGGGAGTGGGCAGCATTTTTTAAATCCTGTTTTTTTCCTTCTTGGAGATCTGGTAGCAGTCAGTCTTCACCCTCATATTATCGCCGTGGCTGAGGGCATTTCCACAGCGTGCTAGGTAAGAGGATGTTCGTAACTCATATTTATTTGTATGCGTTCGTGTGTGTGTGTTCTGCAGTTTTGGGATTAACAGCCTGAGTATCTTCTGTATGTGTGTGTGTGAGAGAGAGAGAGAGAGAGAGAGAGAGAGAGAGAGAGAGAGAGAGAGAGAGAGAGAGAACTCTATTTGACTAAGCAAAATTTATATTCTTGACATCAAAGTTCATTTGCCCTTAGTATTCAGAATTTACGCTATTTCCGACAATAATAGATAGTGTTATAGTTTGGGTAGGGACCACAAAATGGCGACAGTTGTCTGCTGCTCTCTCTCTCACTCTCTCCCCCAAAAGCTAGTTAAAATCATTGATAGTCTTAGGCCAGCTATTTGTGATTGGCTAAGGATGGTTAACTATTCCCTCATTTTGCAAGAGGGTTAAGCCGCAGTGTTTCTCAACGTGGGGCGTACCCCTTACAGGGGGAAATTTGAATATTTTGGGGGGCAATTAGAAAACGTACATGTACATATTTATACATATTATATTATACTTTTTCAGAACTTGGCTGACTGTTATGCTAGAGGGGGGGGAGGACATCAAAATCTTTCAGACGCTGAGGTGGGGCATAATCCAAAAAACGTTGAGAAACACTGGGTTAAGGCCAAACGGCTTAGCCTGTTCCCTTTGGGAATAACAGGTGATATGGGATTTATTACTTTATTTTATAATCATTCAGAACAATACTGAGAATAATTATAAAAAAAGTATTCAAGAATAAATTGTATTCTAAAATGTTTCTTAAGCAACTTTTTAGGAAAAAAAAGAAACAGTTTATCTTCAGTACTAGAGAATGATTAATTTTCCTTCACTATTTACTTTGTGAACTTCACCCAAATCATGTCATTTTATGACGTCACATTTTTCTACAATTGACGATACAGTTTTCTACAATTCCAGCAAGAAATGTAACCACAAGCAGAGAAAGGGGGGGGGGGGAAGTGACGTCACGCAAACGTCATCTTTTTGGAGAAATTCACAAAATAACTAGCGAAAGGTGCCAAACATTCTATAACACGATGAATTATTTTACGTACGGTTGACACATTACCCGCTGCTGAAACTACACCATCTGTCTATTCACAAAGAATCTCTCATCCACTTAAAAATAAAATAAAAATAAAATGCGTAGTGTGACAAGCAAAAGATAGAGAAAAACTCCTACGCAGTCGTAGTACCGGGAAGGTCTTACATGGAGGGACTCAAGTAAATCAATCAAGAAGTTGAGAGTTTTTCTTCGCTGTTCTGTCTCTTGCGAAAAGGGGGGATAGATTAGGGGAGAGAAAGGATGAAGAAGTAATTTAATTAGGTACATGGATGTTGTAAGAAGAAAAAAAAAAACAGTAATGGAAAAGACTAATCATGGTTCACATGTTAGCGCTATTTTCCTATTGATCACACACACTTGAATTCTGGATATACGCTCATGTTTATGATCGTCTAGCGGTTCCTTTGGCTACGTTTTTCTTTTCTTTTTTTCCGTCTGCTAGTGATCACGTGACCTGTGTCTTTGATAGAAGCGATAGTGATAGCGGAAAACACACACACACACATCTCAGCTGACAGGACTAATTCTTTCGCTAAGTACTTGCTATGAGTTCGTTTATTATGGATGAAAAAAAAAGAAAGCATAGCACCCTTCCAACACGTTAATTAAATCGAGAATAGCATTAGTTCGCATACCCAGAAGAATTTAGAATTATATATATATATATATATAATTAGATGCGCTAAGGATTTTTCTAGGAACTTTTTCAAGCCATTTCAGGCCTGCATTGACACTACTTAAAAATACTCGAGTTACTTAATGGACTACATTCTGAATAGGAAGCCATACTTGGAAATTTTATTATGATGTATTTGGCAAAAAAAAAAAGAAAAGTATTTTAGTCCATCTGATAATAATGACTACTGGGAACCATATCAATTTACAATCCACAACACGTTATGAATCAGATAGCAGAAGATGGTGGATCACATCCAGATGCCGCTTCGAACTTTTAAAACTGAAGTCCTTATCCAAATGTTAGTCAGAAGAAGAGCAGAACGAGGGTTGCCAATATTTGTGTAGATCTACGGGCTCATTCCGACCGAATTTCGCTAACACGTATTCAAATATAACCAGAAATCAAGCCAGTCAAATATTTTACCTCCGTAGCATCTATGTAACCTTTAGCAAGTACGTAAATCAGGGCTGTCCAAAACACTGCCCGCCTGTGGGTTTTGATTTTCAAGGAAAAAAAAAATAATCCAATGCGTATTAAATATTTTAATAAGCGTTAAAAGAAGCGTTCTTACACTGTTTTGTTCCAACGCGCATGCTCCGGACGCTCACGGGGAACGTGAGCGCACGATTAGTGCGCAGTTGGTGTTCGTTTGTGCAGCTTTCGAGGTTGTGTCACTGCTACTCACCAAATGACGATACGCATTGGGATGCGGTCCTCGGATAAATTTTTTTTCTAATGGGGCCCTCGGATTACCTAAGGTTGGATAGCTCTGACGTAAATGATCACAAAAATATGTGCTTTGACACATAGCTTAACATTCTGCATTGTTGATGGCAAAATTCTGCATGAATAACAATAATAACGAATATTCTTGATCATCTAACTAGAGTAATTACTTAGACAATAGCTAAAAAAATTTATTTTTAAGATAATAAAAACTTATTTATGAAATTAAAAGGTGTTTGAATCAATTTGTATTTTTAACTAAAAGTTGAAAATAAAACCATTTTTTTATTTTATAATTAAAATAATATAAACAAACACTATTAATTTATATTACTTTTAAACAATTTAGTAATAAATAAAAAATAAAAAATATTATTAATATTCATTAATTGGTTACAGCCTTAGCCTTTGTCATATTATATCTCACCATTATGGAGATTGGATTTTTGAAATGGTTTTATATATATATATATATATATATATATAGAGAGAGAGAGAGAGAGAGAGAGAGAATTTTTTCAATTTTCGATGAAAATTACATTACAGAGCTAACTCTTCAGAAATTTCAAAATTTTATCCTTCCTGTAAACAGATGGACTAAAAATAACCTCATGGCCTATTAATCCAACCAACCAAACCCAATCCATTTACAAAAGTCCACAAGTAAAATGCTTTTGGGGATTTAGTGAGGTCCATGCTTCACTGGATTTTTACTTCGAGAAGAGGTCAATAAATATTGTCTGAACACTGTACTGTAGCTCCTGAAAAATAAGTGTGCCAAGAAGACCGAAAAACTGGTTTCGCAAATATAAACTTCTGTTCAGACTACAAAATGAGAGACTGGATGTAACTCTCTCTCTTGGCACTAACTCAAAATCACCGCTGACCTACATGTTGCTTGGTTCGGAGCAAGGAAAGGCTTCCTCATAATGCTAATTACTCATGCTAAATAGTTAATTAAGTTAGTGTGCACATATATGTTTTTTTCCCTTCTTCTTAGTTTTTGTAAAGTTGAAAAAACTAGTTTAGAAAAAAAAAGAATACAAAGGAACCATCGTATGTCCATATATTCCTATTTGAAGGACACATTAAAATCTTAATATTGTATTTTAAATGCTTACAAATGTTTATGTGTTGGTCAATTTAATTTCAACAATGCCGACAGTTAATATCTTTCAACAATGTTGCCTGTCGTGTCTCAACAATACTATTAAAATGAATCAGCGTGAAACTATATTGTTGGTATTTATTGTTAAATAAAAAAGTTTCGTTTGCTACTAAATGAAATAAATTGGGAACTGAAATTCAAATATTTTTATGCTTTGTTTCATTATTGTAAGCTATTTATTATAATATAAAATTATTTCTCGTTAACTATTTTTAATGTGGATATTTTTAAATATCGTGCAAGTAGATGCTTTGAAATATGTAGATGGGAAAATGAAAAAGCATCTAATATCTGTAGTCTATGTTGGATGAATGCCACGAGGTACAGCTGTATGGGAAACATTCAGCTCAGTATCCAATTAAGGGAGAGGATTTTTCTTTTTTTTAAATGTTAGATAGCAGTTTCTGGTAATCCTCCACCAGGATACCACCTGAACAAACGAAAAGTCAATTTTTGCTTTGTAACAAAACTCACGAAAAGTATAAAAATAAAATAAATTAATTCTCAGAAAATATTCAAAAACATTTATTAGCTACATCGTCAAATATCATTTGAATCTCAATGCCATAGTTTTTAGTGCATTAAATATAGTTTCTTTTAAACTTATTTCAGCCAATAGCGTGACTGTTTCCACGACTATAACTTGAAAACGACATCTTTCCTGACTACTACTTATTTCAGTCACGCGCCACTGTTTCCATGACTGCAGCTAGAAATCTACAATTGCGCTGTGGGATTATGTTTATTTCCGCACCCTCCAAGTTTCCATGAATTGAACTTGAAATTTACAAATTATAATAATACCGTTGTTTATTGCAGTCACTTGTCATTGTATGAATTACAACAATTAGACTGAATGACATTGTTGAACTTTAAATTTACAAATTATAGTAATATCGTTGTTTATTTCAGTCACTTTATCATTGTATGAATTGCAACAATTAGACTAAATGACATTGTTGTGCATTTAATCGTCTGTCTATGACTAAATCTATTTAATCGTCTGTCTATGACTATATCTACATTGTAACCTCGCACGCCTTTATCGTTGTTGCAGACTATACAACGTCATCCAAGCCATTATCTTGATAAATGCATTTAGTCATTTCTTTATCTTCTATCCACTGTAGTGTTAAATAATACAGTAACAGAACATCTTTAAGACAACTAAAAACCGACTTATGCTGATGGCTTCTGATAATGGCACGCTATTTCCAAAAATACCTACTCGTTTACGGTATATGCAAAAGTTTTTTTTTTTTTTTTTTTTCCTCCTTAGTAGCACGTATTGGGTATTCTCACCACACGCAAAATGAACATGAATGAAAGTGATTATGATCTGTCGCCATTTTCTCTTAAGCTTTGTCGCAATATGTTGTAGTTTATCTAAATTTGATATTTTTGAGAATTAACAATCTGTGATTAAATTTTTATAAAACTTTAAGCTATAAAATATGATGCCAATTATAACAATTATTTAAATTATAATTTAATAAGGTTTATAAATCAGATATTTAGTTATAAAACTGTATGATATAAGCACACCTTAAATTTAATAGTTTTAATTAAATAAATTAAGGCAAAAAGGAATTTCATTTAGCAGTTACTGGATGGGAGATGCGGTGATTAATACCCTTGGAGGGTAATGGATGGCAATGCTGTACCAATGAAGTTTAACTGAGGTTCGGCTGTTGCTGTTGCCCCCTTGGGTGATGAGATTCGAGAGTTTTTGAGTTCGCTCTCTTAGGGTTTTTGCCTTAAGGGAGCACCTTGAGTCTCCGGGGAAGGTGTTCTCCGGCAGGGCCCGCTGAGGGGTTCTTGTCGGTGAATTATTTTCCTCGGAATTTGAGCGGTTCTGCTCAGGAGTCGGGGAGCCCATCGGGGTGCTAGGATGGGGCGGCCGACACTGAGTGGAACCAACGCTGAGCGGTTCTGCTTAAACGGGGAGCCCGTCGGGGTGCTTGGACGGGGCGGCCGTCAATGAGTGGAACCAACGCTGAGACATGGACGGTCTTTCGCCCACTATGGAGTGGCCTAGAGATCGTCCGATTTTTTGAGATTTTACCCTTTACTTACTAATCAGGGTAATGGATGGCAATGCTGTACCAATGAAGTTTAACTGAGGTTCGGCTGTTGCTGTTGCCCCCTTGGGTGATGAGATTCGAGAGTTTTTGAGTTCGCTCTCTTAGGGTTTTTGCCTTAAGGGAGCACCTTGAGTCTCCGGGGAAGGTGTTCTCCGGCAGGGCCCGCTGAGGGGTTCTTGTCGGTGAATTATTTTCCTCGGAAAATTTGAGCGGTTCTGCTCAGGAGTCGGGGAGCCCATCGGGGTGCTAGGATGGGGCGGCCGACACTGAGTGGAACCAACGCTGAGCGGTTCTGCTTAAACGGGGAGCCCGTCGGGGTGCTAGGACGGGGCGGCCGTCAATGAGTGGAACCAACGCTGAGACATGGACGGTCTTTCGCCCACTATGGAGTGGCCTAGAGATCGTCCGATTTTTTGAGATTTTACCCTTTACTTACTAATCAGGGTAATGGATGGCAATGCTGTAGCCAATGAAGTTCTAACTGAGGCTGGGCTATTGCTGTTACCCTCCTGCCATGATCAGAGCTTTAATAGCTCAATAACACCTTATCCTTACACTGTCCTCTACAGATAACGGGGAAGATGAAAAGCATTCTTGCTTCGCCCCTTTAAGCCAGTCCTTATAAGGAGTCATTTAGCAATTCAATAAATGCCATTGTTATTATACAGCCCTGGTTTTGGAAAATACATTTATTTGGACCGTCTTTACGAACTGCTGATAAGACATGCAAACTTCAATGAATAGATGCAATTTCGTTGTTTCTAAAATAGGCCATCTACTATTTTTTTTTTTTTTTTTACCCTTTGGGAATGCATCCAAGTTGTAGCTTCGTCATCTGCATACGTACCCAGAGCATCATTTATTATTGCTCTTAGGACATTTATGATTTAACTTCTGCCAACTTTCCCCAGAGCATCTTAAAACCTCTTTAATAATTAAAGAAAAAGCGAAGAAAATGTTCATTAAGGGAAAAATAGTTGATTGTTCGATTATCACGCGTGTGCATTTTTTTCTTTATTTGGTACGTTACATTTAAGAGTTCGGATTAATTTGAATTCTGAAGAAAAGACTAATTGAATTCTGGAGTTATGACGTCTTTGCCAGATGATTTTAGTCTTTCAGAATTGAAAATGGGAGCATATATTATATTTAACATCGATACTGCCTTTCACTAAAAGTCTGACATTCGCAAACAAAAGCATTTGACTTCTAGTTAAAAGAAATAACTCAAAATCATAGCAGTAGCCAATGACAGAAGTTTCCCCGACTCCTTTTAAAAATATATGTTATAGTAATAGATTTATGTATGGGACAAGCAGTCCGTCATGCTGTAAGAGGGCGCTGTGATCGATTGTGTAAACACGAAACTATTTAATCTAGATTCTAGAGCAAGGAATTTATATAATTCCATACGAACTTTAAATCGAACTTTATATCAAAAATCGCCTCTCAAAACATTATACTGTTAAATAACATTGATTCGCATAACTGGTTTATGAGTTTTGCAGCTCTATAAAACCGATATTAATAAACCAAGAAAAAGAAATGGTAGTACGCTTACCTGACGTAAGAGGGCGCTTTATGTATCTATATATTGGGACATATGCATTCACACACACACACACACAGAGGCGGAGGGGGCGGTCCGCCCCGGCGGCACTTTGAACTTTTTTGAACTATATATTTGAACTATATATATATATATATATATATATACTTACTAGTGTTATGCGTAATTTGTTTTGGTTTCTGCAAATTGCGTTTAATTCATGTTCTACTTGTGCAGACAAAAACTATCCTAAAACCCGCCAATGATTATAAATATTGCTTTCTTTGATAATTAACAAATCTATGTTTATCGTACAGAATGATTTAGTTTTTCTAAGAAAAATAAATCAGTAAAATACTAAAATAAACCTCTAGATAAGTAATTTTTACAAACTTCTACAGTAACTTAAAATCCTATTTATCGCAGACTATTTAGCTGTTAATTATTTGCAAAATAGACTTTAGATTTGTAAAAATAAAATATTCTTGTAAAACAAACCATGGGAAGGTTTCTTATATGATCGTATTTATTTATAAAAATGCAAATTAATTAGATTTTTATATATAATACAAACTAAAATTATATAAAATACTAGGGGGATCCACCCTTTAACGCGTACGGAGCTCCCCCCCCCTGTTCCGGACTGGTAGGCCGTTTTTCTAAAAGAGATAGGGATACACCTTTTAATTATTTGTATAATTTTGTAAGACAACAACAAGGAAGGAGTTCAATTACGTTATCATAATATGTATGGTTTGGTGACAACTTACATATAATTATTAATATTAATATGATTGAACATTTCATTGAATTAGTACGACAAAGATTCAAGTGCTATTTGGTCTCACAACGAAATAATTTCACTGAAAAAAAAGTTTTTTTAAAAGATAAATGTGATACACAAGCTAAAAAAAATTAAATATTTTCTTCCTTTGCTGTACTTTCTTCTCGTTCTTATATTACGAGTTAGACTAGTTTGCCAATAAACTAGTGAAAGAATAAAAGTAACGTTTCGACATCTCCTTATCAGTCTTCTTCAGGAATTCATAACTTAAAGATTTTACTATAGTCATTTCTGAATATAGTTTATTTTACTTTTTTTTTTATTATTTTATTTAAGAGATAAATTACGCTATTATTGATTTAAAAATTATGAAAGATTTTGGGATGTCCATTTTCTTCACTAAGATTGTTTACAAATCCGGTATTCTTTTGCGCTATGTAATCAATCTTGTGGTTTCTCAAAGTTCCGCATGTAATGATTAGCGTAAAAGAAGTGACCGAGTGGGAACTTTGCCAGCAACGACACCTGGCAAGTAAACCTTAATACTTGAAAGCACAACACCTACAACACCTACTTGGATGTGTGTGTGTGTTGGGGGGGGGGGGGGATGACACCAAAGCCTACCCCACTTTCACTGTCACAACCCGATCACTAAGATTTCTGTATAAAACTAAAAACTAACCAGATTCGAAAGTTTTATCTAATATAAAAAATTTTGGAACTTTAAAAATCGACAGGGCATGTTATTATAAAGACATAAAAGAGCTTGCTCAAAGAATTCATTTTTTGTTTGTTTCTATTTAATATCGAAAGGAATATTTATTTTATAAGATTAAAGCTAATCTAAATTTTAATATTAAATTTATAAACATTTTTAATTTTAAATAATAATTTAAATTTTAAAATGAACTTTTAAAAATTATTTTGTTTTGTTACGTTAATTATCAATATACACTTTATACCAATTACAAAAATATAACATCACAGTTTATCATGCTTCTAATTAATAATGCATGCTTTGTCAAATCGGTGTGAAAAATACGCACTTCACGCATAATATATTGGAGTTATCATTTCATTCTTGATTACCGTAAGAAAGCAGTTTATTATAATAAGCTGTATTTGTTGTAATAAATAGAGAATAATGTAATAAATAGAGAATATATATAGATAAGTAGAAATTTCGATTCCATGCTTCAGTGGAATTTTTTTTTCTTCAAAAATAAGTGTTCAAAAATCCGCAGCCTACTAAAAATAAGAATTCTCTATTTTGAATCCAATTTAAATAAAAAGTTTATAAATATTTATCTTTTAAATAAAAATTAATTGTAGATTTATTTTAATTATTTGCATTAACTTTAAAATAATTACAATAATTACAATCCTAATTTAAACACCAATGCAAAGTTTACAAGAATTACTATTATAATTTACACATCAATTAAGAAATGTAGCTATGATGATTATATAGTTGCTAGTAACTAGTAATTTAATACACGTTACATTCAGATCAGATATCTCTATCCATACATTATTCATGTGAATGTCGCTTATTTACTTAATGATTTAAATGTTAGGCTTGCTTATAAACCAGTGAAGAAAAAATTTCGCAACTCACGGCTGAGACACCGAATTCATTTTGATTCAATAATAAAAGCGACCAGTTATAAAGTGCATCTAATCGAACGATTTTCTGTATTTGCCGAAGACCGTGAGATCAGATAATCTGTTTTTGACGTTCAATATTTTCATTATTAGATTTATCGCAAGCCTCTATATTATCGATACATTAAGACCTGAAAATTGCATTTGCTATCGACACATCCTGGAAATCTCATTGGCGGTCTCAAGTAGTTAGCATTTCCACCCATTCTAGACAATGCATATTATGGAATCAAAAATTATTGCAAGTGACAATGAACTACCTATCGTTTTAAATCATCAGAGAAGGCAAATAAAACTTTCTTAGGGATAAACAGCAGTTAAAAACATGCTCATATACCATCGCTGTTTTTAAAATAAAATTCCTACCTAGGAAACATCACAAACTTGTATACCGTGAGTGGGCTAAGGTTAAGTAATCGGAGAAACCTCTTTTTTAGACACCAAACGTCGAACTTTTCCAAGTCACATCAGGTCTCCAATAAGTAGGATGGTGGTGTCACACCGGACAATGAAAATCATCTACCACTTCAAGGTAATTTGCGCGTTAAAATAAGGCAACGTGTCAGCAAGCTCTTTAAAGATTATTACACCTGGTACGTAAATAAATTAGATTAAAGTAGTAGGATGATTCCTCGAAGGAGGAATTGTCCTTTCCACTTTCTTAGTGAAGCGCCACCTGTCCTGTTGTCATCATCATCATCATCATGTCTATCAAGGATTTAGGCGTAGAGTGGCCTGTTCCGGCCTTAGAAGTCATCGTTGAATCGTTTAAGAGGACGTCCTGGTTTTCTTTTTCCTAATGGCTTGTACTTTAAGGCTTGTTTTGGTAATCTTTCTATTTTCATTCTTTCAACGTGTTCCATCCATTTATGTTTATATTTTTTAATTTTTTCTATTACTGGTTCTTGGTTTACTTCTTTCATAAAGTGTACTTTGCAGTTTTTCTCATAAACTTCATTTCTGCTGTTATTAATGTTTGTTTGTCTTTTTGTTTTATTGTCCAGATTTCGCTTCCATACATTAAGACCAGTAGGGCTAATGTATTGTATACTCTTAGCCTGGTTTGTTTTTGAACTAGGTTTGGTTTAAATATAGAGTTAATTACATCTGTTATTTTTAAATATTTTGCAATTTTTACGTTTATATCTTTTTCATTTTCATATGTGATCATACATCCTAGGTAGTTAAATGAATTCACCTGTTCTAAGATCTTGTTATCTATTACTATCTTACTTCTTGCTGGATCTTGTCCTTTAAAGGCCATAGTTTTTGATTTTTCTGTTGATATTATCATTCCATAATCTTTGGCTATCTCATTTAAATTTAAAACAGCTTTCTGTAAGTTATCTTCAGAATTTGTAATTATTCTTTGGTCATTAACACTCTCAAAAAGAGAGTGGTAATCTCTCCTTTTTGGGAGTGTTTACTTTGTCAACTATTGAAACAACTGAAGAACTTAAATTTGAAATCCTTTCTACTAATGAATAAATAAGCAAAAAAATGAAACATATTTTTTCACAGGATTATAACGAAGTGAAAGAAACTGTATATGCCTACCTGGTTGGCCCAGTGGTTAGTGTATCTGCTCTCAATCCAAGAGGCCACGGGTTCGAATCTCGCCTAAGATATGAATGTTTGCGATTGTCTTACACCTTCATATATTCATGTTTTTCTCCCGAACTATAGGCTCTGCGACAAGCCAATTGGGGTCTTCCAAAGTCGCATCTTCATGCATTAATGGATCCTGCGCAAAGTGGGACATAACGCTAAGAAGAAGAAAGAAACTGCATATATTTTTGATGCAAAAACAACTATTCCCCCCCCCCCCCCCCCCCCAAGACAGTATTAAGAATTGTGTAGACTGATTTTATTAGTTTGGGAAAGCAAGACTTTTTTTTTTTTTTTTTTTTAAAGTTAGCTATCTTCAAGATTTAATGAAATATGAATAAGTCTTTACTCTTCTCCATTTACCTTCGCATTATTAAATTGTTGCATCACGATACCTTAGGAAATAATAATTAAAGAGATGGTGTAATACAAGACGAACTTTAGGAGAAGTCTCTAGTGCCTGTAATTACTCGACTATGTCAGCGCACCTTGGCGGCTCACCAATACAAATAAACTGGATCTCAGTTAATTACGCCAGCCAGGATTGTAAATAAGGCAATCCTAGACCATGTTAATTATATTGCCTTTCCATCTACTCTCCCCATCTAACCGAATTCGCCCGACTGACAGTGGCGCTCTTAGTATGGTCATCCATCTTAGACCTGACCCACTAGTCTTAACAATGGAAGGGATATTGCTCTCCGAGAGTACGTTCATTGAAGTGCAACTTCTTCGTTTAGCTGAATTTGTGTGTGACGCCACATTCCTATCATATCTGACAGGTGAGGGGGGGGGAGGCTCAATATCCAAACCGCAAGTCCGTTATAGGGTTTGTTGAGCAGTTTGCTAGACTAGAGACCTGATTAATGATAGTAACACAAAGCAACACCCAGTCACTGACTGTAGGAATTTGCCGAAATCGTTTAACATCGGCAACAAGCCATGAAATTAGCTTGGCTAAGCATTTTGCAAAGAGTTGAACTTATTGTAATTTCAGTTGTATAGCAAACGCGTTTATTGCACAAATTTCACATTGAAATTGTATAGAAAGTTTATCGATCATTAATATTTCACAATATATAACTTTGGAATTCGATCGTCCATTTTATTTGTAGTTTGCTAGTTTAATTTTCACTCTTTCTCTCTCTGTATATATAGTTTTGTTGGTTTGAGTAAACATGTATACATGTAAACTTTTTTAAAATAAATTTATTGTTTTCTTTAGAAAATAATAGTATAACTTATATTTTCTTAAAATATGAAAATTTATTTTAAATTATTTAAAAATTTTTCTAAAAAGTTATAAAAACCGAATACACCTTTAAAGTTTATGCATCATAATATTACAAATAACACAACGACGAAGGAGTTTTGGATTTTTTTAGTCTGAGCTAAGATGGCGTCTGGCGTGTTAGTGTTTCGTGCCGTGTATGTATATTTTTGATGGTGAATTGTGAATTTGACTGATATGTTTTTTAGAGATTTATGCTCATATACATTAATAACATCAGTTAATTACTTGCTGCCATAAACAGGCACTTTATTTTCAACACTGGTTTACCGAGGTAAGTCTATTGAATTTACAAGGGCGATACGCTAGGCCTACTGCCGCTAGTATCGCCATTGTTGTATTTTATATCGCCACATCTTATTGCTGGTAGACACCTTAGTGTGTCTACGGGATTTGCTAGTAGACTCTCAGTCTACAGGATTACCTGGGAAACTGTTAGTTTCTCTCAACTATGGAGTCTCCATATGACGAGCTTGACTTTAAACAGCTATTGGCTATCTTTAAACATGTAGGAGGCCTGCTACAAAGGAAATGGCCAGGTAAGGTGGCAATCCACCAGGTTGAGGAGGTAGAAACAGAGGACTGCCAATCCCCTGACCCTCTCCCCTGCACTTCTCAAGATAACATTAGAGAGATCATGTCACCGATTAATGATCAGACCCTAGTGGACTCAGATAACTCATTAGATTATCAGGTTGTCAGCAGGAATAAACGTAAGAAAGATTCGCCAGCAACAGAGCCTGAAATAGTCCTTCAATCCCTGGAAAAAACAACTCCAATGGAGTTAACAGCACAACCTGACGTAAGAATAGAGACCGAATCCAGGACACAACCTAAAGAGAGGATCCCATCTATAATCTTGAGAACCAAAGAAAAATGGTCATTAATAACAACCAAGATGAAGAACGTAAACATCAAATTTACATCAGCAAAGAGCACAGATGAAGGAATCCGAATTCAACCTGAAGGTATTTCGGACTACCGCCAACTCACCAGATTGCTGGATGATCTCAATGCTCCTTATCACACATTTCAGCTTAAAAGCGAAAAGAACTTAAAAGTAGTAATTAGAGGGCTGGCTGAGACCATTCCAGCCGAAGAAATAGCTACTGATCTGAAATCACAAGGCCTAGAGCCGATTAAAATTTCACGGATGTACCGATCGGACAAGCGCCCTATGCCTCTGGTCCTGGTTGAGATCAGTAAAGAGCATAAAGAGATTTACGATCTTAAAGTAGTTTGCAGTTTGGTCATCAAGATTGAGCCTCTCAGAAGAAAGGCTTCAGCTGGTCAATGCCATCACTGCCAAAAGTATGGACATGCACAAAAGCTATGCAAAGCAGAATTCAAATGTGTCAAATGCGGCAACAACCACCCTTCGCACACTTGCGTCAAGCCACGAACCACACCTGCTAAGTGTGCAAACTGTGGCGGCCCACACCCAGCAAATTACAAGGGATGCTCAATTTATCCACTCAACCTGCAGAAAACTAGAGGGGTTCTACCCATGCCCAATCAGAAGAGAATTACACCAGAAAGCAAAACGCGGGTTGTTACTCCTGAAAAGTCATATGCTTCTGCCGTCTATACTAATAATAAACCGGCATCTTGCAACCAAGCCACTGCAACAATCCTAGCAGCCACACTAGGAGAGATGTTGACAACCTTTAGCAAAACAAATCCCAGTCAGGCTGACACCAATAAATTCCTCAAAAGCACACAAGTCATCTTCTCTATGATTAATGGATAACATGGTCAATTTAAATAATTCACTACAGATTGCTTATTGGAATGCTAACGGGCTAAAAAACAACCTCCTAGAACTAAAAGAATTTACTGAAAGATACAAGATAGACATCCTTCTGGTCAATGAGACGCACCTTAGACCTTGTGACAACCCCAAAATAAAGTACTACACACTACTAAGATCAGATAGACTTAATGCCAGAGGGGGCGGAACTGCTATATTTGTTAAAAATAGCATTAGATACAATGAGATCAAGAAATCAGCAACCATAAACCTGGAAGAAACAGGAATTGAAATACAAACAAAAAACACAGGCAGTTTAAAACTATATTCAGTCTACAACCCTCCAGGCAAATCACTTCTAGCCTCAGACCTCTCCCAACTCCTTGACACAAACGAAGCAACAATAGTGGCAGGAGATCTAAACGCAAAACACCCTGCATGGAATAGTAGAAACACCAACAACAACGGGAAGAGCCTACACAAATTTGCTATGTCAAGAAACATCACCATAGCAGGTCCTGTCGAACCAACTCACTATGGACCAATGGGCAGGCCTGATGTGCTAGATATCGCCATTTTCAGAAACACCCCATATCATTTCAAGTTGCAAGTTATTAATGATCTTAGCTCCGACCACAATCCAGTTCTGCTTAGCCTTGGCGGAAAAGCAGTAACCATCCCCGAACAATCCTACATAAACCTCAAGAAGCTCAACTTAATTCTCAGTAACACCACAGGCCCTGTTCCAACTATCTCCTCACCCAAAGAAGTAGACATAGCGATCAATAAACTAGAAAGAACAATCCAATCTGGCCTTACAACAGCCTCCACCGTCACCGTTCCAACCCAAACTAACCTGCTCCCTGAAGAGATCCTAAAACTTATCCGAAGCAAAAACAAAATTAGGCGACGGTACCATTCAACACTATCACCACAGGATAAAAAAGAGCTTAACAGAGCAATAAACCTACTCCGATATGCAATCAAAGACCATAAAAATCAGCAATGGGAGAGAAAACTAAGCTCCTTAAGCATTGAAGATAACCCGCTATGGAAGATGACTAAAGCCCTTCGCAGCGATCACCTCAACATGAAACCAATACATGGAGAAAAAGGTATAGTCTACCGAGACGATGAAAAAGTTGAAGCTTTTGCAGACTCATTGGAGCTGCAATTTCAACCAAACTATACTCATGCGGACTTGCGCTTCATTGAAAAAATCCACAAGCAAGTACGCTATGCACTTCGTCGTCCCGCCACCCGTGACAACTCAAACTACACTACATCAAATGAAATACACCAAATTATCAAGAACCTCAATAACAGAAAAGCACCAGGTCCTGATCAGATTTCAAACAAAATTATTAAAGTACTTCCTCATAAAACAGTAATGCATCTTGTGGCAATCATTAATGCTATGCTAAGACTCAATTATTTTCCCACTCGATGGAAGCAAGCAGATGTAATCCTTATACACAAACCAGGGAAGGCGCCCCAGTTCCCCCAGAATTACAGACCTATCAGCCTCCTGTCGAGCCTGGGGAAAATAGCAGAAAAAGTAATTCTTAAACGCCTCCAAACTGAAACAGAGAATCTAGGTGTAATCCCAAAAGAACAATTTGGATTTAAAACTGGACATAGTACAACCCAACAAATCCACAGACTCATAGAATACATCACTATTGGATACAACTGGAGACAGCATACAGGTGCAATCTTCCTAGATGTGGCAAAGGCCTTCGATAAAGTGTGGCACAAAGGCCTCATCCACAAACTAATTACTGCAAAATACTCACTAAACCTCATTCAAATCATAGACTCTTACCTAAAAGACCGAAAATTTCAAGTGAAACTTCGTGGACTCAGATCAACTACAAGAAGAATCACAGCAGGTGTCCCACAAGGCTCCCTATTATCACCACTACTCTTTAACATTTTTATCTCTGATGTCCCAAGTACGACATCAACCATCATGGCATTTTATGCGGACGACATGGCAATACTCACCAGATCGCTCAAACCATACCTGGCCAACCAAAGATTACAGACTGCAGCTAAAAATCTTGAAAAATGGTTTCGATTATGGAGAATAGATGTTAATGCAGATAAAAGTACGGCCATACTATTTACAAGGAAGAAAGCAGACCATCATGGAGCAATCACGATTTTCAACACGGTTATCCCATGGCAAACAGAAGTAAAATACCTGGGAATCATACTAGATAACCGTCTCAGTTTCAACTCCCACATCTCTCATGCTTGCAATAAAGCAAATTCAACAATAGCTCAGCTCTACCCTCTACTCAACCGCAGAAGCAAAGTCAGTCCAGAAAACAAATTAAGAATATACAAAACAATCATCAGACCTATACTGTCTTATGGTTCCCCAGCGTGGAGTCACACCTCTCCCAGCAACATCAAACGACTGCAATTAATCCAAACCAAATGCCTCCGAATGATCTTTGATGCCCCATGGTTTGTAAGAAACATCATTCTCCATCAAGATGGAAACCTGCAAGACATTCCTACATTTCTCCTCCAGATAGCAACCAAGTACTTTACTCAAGCATCACTCCATCCCAACCTACTCATTCGTGAGTCATCCAATTATGATGAAAATGACAGATGGAAACATAAACGCCCAAAGGCGACCCTGATCACAGATTGAAACCTTTCAACACAGCCCTAATAAGGGCGAGCCAAGTGCTCAAACATTTCTCCATTAAACAGAGAATTTCAGAGCGATGTAGGGAGTAAAGTCCACGGGACTGACATCCATCAAGCCACAGAAGATAAAAGATAAAAAAAAAGTTTTGGATTTTGAAGAATCCAATACCCTTGGAGGGTAATGGATGACAATGCTGTAGCCAATGAGGTTCTAACTGAGGCACGGCTATTGCTGTTACCCTCCTGCCATGATCAGAGCTTCAATTGCTCAATAACACCTTGCCATACACTGTCCTCTACAGATAGCGGGGAAGATGAAAAGCATTCTTGCTTCGCCCCTTTAAGCCAGTCCTTATAAGGATAAGTTTTGGATTTTGAAATATAATTACAGTTATTTCAGTTCCGAATGGGTTAATAATTTTTGTTTTGAGAAAGTCAACAATTATTGTAACAATTGCAAGTTAGTAAAAAAGGTATAGCGGCGTGTACGTTAACAGAAATCAGAGCGTTTGTAACTCACGGTGATACCCCTGAGTTGAAAAGATCTTGAGTCTCGTCTAGGACATTAATCTACTCCATAATCTAGTGGATTATGGAGGTGACAGGGTTTTCCTCTCGGAAACTCGGATTTTTCATGCCAAAAGATGGAAAAAATGGATACAGAATACACGCATTTGAGAGATAGACCTTTCATACAGAAATCTCTTATCACAACATTAGATTCATATGAAGCCAAGTTTATGCCGTGTTTTTTTTCAATGACTGGCCATTGAGTCTAACACATCGAGAGATTATAAGATGAAAAATATTTTTCCTCTTATAATTCAAGTCGATTTTCTTATTCTATTTCTATAAAGAAATAATTGTTTGAAATATTTTGGATCGAATATATCTATTCAAACGAATATATCTATTCATGTTGGAGGTTTAATGGAAATTAAACCTCCAACATGAAAAGCAGACACTGAAAATTAAGATAATCATCTTATTGTTCACTAAAAATATGAAAAAAAAAAAAAACTGGAATATTTGGAAGAATATTTTTAAAAATAATGATTATAATTTAAAACCCATATGAAAATTTAAAAAGATGTTTATATATTAACAATTAAATAGCATGAATTGCTTTATATTTTTAAATGAATTGCACATGTTTATAAAATTTCACATTTTACTAGTTAACACATTTAACATTTTAACAGTGCTAAAAGATACACTTTTGAAGTTAAAAGACAAAAAAAAAAAAAAAAAAACCTACTTGGAAAATTTGTAATCACATGCTTGCTGAAGGCTTTTTTTCAAATTCTGCCAACTGTACTTTCCCTCCCAATTACGTCTAAAGGTTAGTTGGTATTTCTTTCTACTTTTATATAGATAGGGAGTAGAACAAAGCACACCCCAGAGTGAAAAAAAACATTTCATTAGATATCCATAAACGATTCTTTGCTAATCCTAAAAAAAAGCCTTGGAATATACCAATGGCATGGTGATATATTCCATATGCCGTTTTAATCAACTGGCATGGTGACACCTTTTTTTTTTACCTGTTGGCACAGTGGTTTTTTTTTTTTTTTCGTACAAAATGGCACCTCCTACACTGACGCTTTCTTAGCATATGTTGTCTAAATAAACTACGCTTATTCCACTTTCTTTCAATCGCTATGATATCCGTCACAGGCAACAAAAATGCAAACATATTCTTTATCTGATAGAGCCTAATGGCCTGATTCCTAGGGGGAGAAAAACGCCATCTATTAAGACCCTGTGATGAGCGACTCCATTAGGGCATTCGATGAATTAGTGACCTAGATTTCTAAGCCGTTGCGATAACAGGGAACTCATTTCCCTGCTCTTGTGTTGGTATTGTGGTAGCCTTGTTAATTTATTTGTTTCTAGAAGTTTTTTTATTTATATTTTGTACTTTTTTCCTCTACAGTTGCCATGTACTGGTTTCATTCTAACTACTCTTTCTTTTTATCGAAAAACTGTGGCCTTCTTGGACGCTATTTACTTAATGAATATGCTTAGATATTTATGTAATGATTCTACATGCTAGGACTACGGACTCTAACATCGAAAAGTACCGGTTTTTATGGATGTTCAAATCTATAGTGATATTTTTCTCATGGGGTGGTTACATCAGTATATTGAGTAGAACGGGTCACCTTCTGAGGCGATAAAGAAAAAAAAAAGAACATTAGAATTTACAATGTTGACTTTATAATCATGTTTGGTTGCTATTTTTGCTTTGCTAGCATCAATAATGATCCGATTTTTAATTCCAAATTTGTTTAAAGTTTAAATTTAATGCTATAATAAACGAACACATTAAAGTCATCTTAATATAAAATTTAAATGGGGATATATTTAGAGAAAATGTATATGACATGTAACGCGCTGAATCCACCAAGAATGATGACGTGTTTATTTATTTATTTTTGAGCTGCTGAAGTACTGTATTGCAGAATTCCGGCAATGGAATTCAATAACATTATATTCATTGCACAAGAAGGGTTCCGTAGTTACTTAGAGAAATTAACATCGCTGACTTTTTTTATTATCATTATTACAGTATTGTTAATTTCATTGCACGCTCTGCTCGTGATGGAAAACAACGGAAGCCTAAACGTGCTAACACTCATATCATAATGAAAAAGAAATTATTGGATCATTAAGGTACGTGCTTGTTCCAGAATGACTCCGTTGCGAGGAAATAGATGCCATACAAACGGTTAAGACTACTATTCTAAAAAGTTTAAAATACAATAGATACAGTCAATTGCTTGTTGTAAACATTTTCCATGAAGAGTGAAAAGAAAACGTAATAGGAAATATTTAACAATTCCAAAAATATGGTACATGGTTCGTATATCTATCATTTTACCTTGGCTGCAGCAAGGAGTTGGACACAGTCCAAATGGAACAGCAAGAGCTACGGTGTTGTGAGGCAAGGTGTGTAAGAATGTAAGCCTGTCACAAAACAAATGATGGAGAACCAAAGAAAGAAAGAATAAAATTACAAAGAAATGGATGGTTTATCTGGATTTCCAAGCAAAAGTATCGAATATGTGAAATATGTGCTTTGAGAAATATGATATGGGCATCGTTAAAATTTCATGACGACAGTTAGTTTTAATGAAAATATTCTAGGATTGTTCTTTTGCTTACACACTACTTTAATTTATTATTCTTATGCATCATTTTTGCAACTTTAGCAAAGAAATGTAACAATTAAACGTAAAAAAAAAGTACAACAGATTTATGACACTTGAAGATTTCCGTAATTTTTCTGGCTCTTTTTGCCATTGTTAATTTCCTAATTGCGTTTTTCGCTTAGAAAATAACACACACATAAAAAAGGAAGGAAGCCGCGATGTGACAAATTTCATACCGTGAAAGAAATTAACATTTACCCCGATTTTCTTTTCTTTTTCTTTCTTTTTTTTTTTTTTAATTTATGATAAACTTCGAACATTTCATTTGGATTTTTATAATTTCATTTGTTATTTGCCAATTTTTTTAAAAAATTTCGTCATTAACAATGCGTTTAAAATTAAGTCTAGAATAAATCATTTTCAAAAACCATATTTTGCATCAATCGGTATACATAGGTTGTGCATTTATTCAGAAATTTTGTCGAAAATCTCGTGTAGTACAAAACAAAGAAATCTTATCTAAATTTTTAATACAGAGTTTCAATCCCTTGGTACCAGTAGTAAAGACTATCACGCTATTGGGTGGTTACAGCTGTATATTCATGCCAGGCTAAATTTATTGCTATTTCTAGGAATGAAATAATTACAGGAGTTTTTTTTTTTTTTTTACTATTATTGTTTCATTTTCTCTTCTCCATTCACGCTAGCTTTTAGGCATTTTTTTTATTTTTTTAAACATGGTTCTAATTAACATTTGACGTTGAGCTTGAGATTTTGACGCAATTCTACAGCGTAGAGATATTTTTAACATTCTAAAATTCACACAAATATATCGTGCAACTCTAAATAAACGCTCACTATTATCAGAAAGCTTAACTGTTAGGAATAATAACGAATAAAACAAATAACACTGAGACACATGCAGTTTTCCAAACGAATTTATTAAATGGGTTGATATTTTATATACGAAATTTGTCGCGACACGTTTAAATTGTTTAGAAGGGCCGCAGCTTTTGTTGCTGTAACTGATTATTGGAGACGCTACGCTGAATTACCCCCCCCCCCCTTGTTTCCCCTGCAGGCTAGAATTATTGTGTGTGTGAGAATGCGTGTGTGTGTGTGTGTGTGAGAGAGAGAGAGAGAGAGAGAGAGAGAGAGAGAGAGAGAGAGAGAGCTGTGAGAATTAAAAAAAAAATAAACCAAACATTTCTCTGGGCATCTCCACTACGAAAGCTCTTTTTTTGGCATCATTCCAACCGAGTTTCAGCATTCTCCATTTCCTAGGAAGCAGAAACGCTTCAGTTCTTTTCATTGTCGTTAAAATAAACACACACGAAAACAATACTTCACGTTGAAAAAAATAAACGAACCTTAACACCCACTAAACTAAATACACAAAGTCCCACTTGATGAAGGGGGAAAGTGTCTATTATAATGTTCAAGAGTGCTGTGCTGTTGAAATATACTTGAAAAACATTTAGAAATTGCGTCTGTTGGCGGCCATTTGTAGAAAGTCTGAACAGAGGAGGTTCTGCACTTGCAAATGCAGCATGTTAGCAAGAATCCTGCAAATGATAATGATCATTGCAATTAGGTCTCTGCTAGAAGATTACTGTATAATTACCTTACGATATTAGTGATTGAGTTTTACAATCGCTTTGTTTGAAAAAGGCAAACTAATAAATTTTAATTTCACTTAATTGCAAAATAATAAATTTTAGTTTCACTAAAGCATTCCATTTTTTTAATCGCTAAATAAATACATTCTTGCACTCATAGAAATAATTTGTAACTTTATTATTTGTCTCTTTCTTGAAAAAATTCCTGAATATATATATTTTATTATATTAATCAGGAAATTATCAAAATCTATATAAAAACAGATTTCATATTCTAGTAAATTAAATTTTGTTGTGGATTTCATTAAAAAATAACTTGTCGATTTGATGTTGAAAACAAAATATTCTGATAGTAGATTTCATCAAGAAATGAAGTGACATTTCAACTGATAAAATTTTAAATCTGGATTTCATCTTTCAAACTTTTTAATTTACTTGAAATTTCTTAGATTTCAAGGAAGAAATAAAAGTTCTTGTACATTTCATAGAAGAAATGAATAAAATTTCTTGCTTGTAGATTTCATAAAGAAATAAACTAAAAATCTTGTAGATTTCATAGATTAAACTAGATGTTATATTTAATCAAATATTCCTGTGCAATTCATAGGAAATAAATCAAGCTCTCCTTGTAGATTTTATCTTTAAATTAGTCACCCCCCCCCCACACATAATTCTTGTAGTACTCTTTAAAAGTGATGTCAGTTTTCTTTAGCTATTTTCAAATAACTGAAATTTCTTTGCGATTTTAGAAGAAAGACAACTTAAATTTTATATAAGCATAATCGTCGAGGATAATTAAATATTACGATCGATTTCATCTTTGCATCTTATTAAATTTTCTTGCAGATTTCATGCGTTGAAGCTAATCAAAATGTACTTGATTTTCATACCGAAACTAATTATAGTTAATCAGAACTCACCAAACTTGTAGCTGCTCTCACACTTGAAACTAACGTCGAGAGGATGATGAAATGTCAGATGGAAATTGACAAACGAAACGGGCGTATTAACTGAATGCGTGTTCCGCTTTGCCGAACTTCCACTAACATTTCCCCAAACTTAACTGTTAACATTGCTTTTCCATTTTGACACACTTCACATCGGAAGCGAGAGACAGAATAACAACTCCAGTCCCTCTCATCCAAATGCCATAAATGGATTAGAGATTGATTTTGTAAATAGATTATTACAACCTCAGTGCATTAAACATTAGCACAGAAGAGTTACATATTCTTTAAACGTATTTAGGTGATTCCAATTGCCAATAACTTGGACGGGTTTTGAAAATATTAACGAGCGCCCTCTATGTTTTGTCTGTTTTCGACAGATTTCAAATTAAGTTCTTGATTACTTTTTAATTTGCTTTTATTTTATTTAGAAATTCTCAGATAAGTTTAAAATAAATTATCTGACGTCCTACTCAACGTTTTATATATAATCAGTAGTTAGAGAACTAAAACGAGGATGGCCAACTCTAAATCATATGAATAATGGATGGCACACCAGCAGGGCATCTGTTTGTCCTAATTAACGTTTGCATTAGTTTTCGTAATCTTCCATTGATGCAATTATATCCCGTGACTGCACGTTAGAAATATTTGAGGAGCGTTAATCAGTAGAGAGCGATAGAATAGCGTAGAAGACAGATAAATATATAGGGTAAATTATTATATTTGTCCCTTAGCGTAAGTGACAGCAAACTCTTAGCTTTGAAATCTTTATTTTAATTGGCGAATGTTGACAATAGTCTCAAGCACACTTCCGGTCATAAAGGTTGTTTACTCTTTTGCAATGAGTGATATTCACCCATGATTGTTTGAAGGATTTTGTATGTAGTTATTATTATTTCAGTTAAAATTGTTAGAAAAAACGTCATAAGATTATTTCAGAAATATTAGTCCTTATAAGGACTGGCTTAAAGGGGCAAAGCAAGAATGCTTTTCATCTTCCCCGTTATCTGTAGAGGACAAGGTGTTACTGAGCTATTAAAGCTCTGATCATGGCAGGAGGGTACCAGCAATAGCCGAGCCTCAGTTAGAACTTCATTGACGATGTGTAAGTAAAGCCAACTCTAAAAATTCGGACGATCCCTAGGCCCACTCAATCGTGGGCGAAAGACCGTCCATCTCAGAGGTGGCCTTCCACCCACACACCACCACCGAGCAGAACCGCTCATATTCCGAAGGAAATCATTCACCGACAAAGCCCCTCAGCGGGCCGTGCCGGAGAACACTTTCTCCGGAGACTCAAATTGCTCCCTTAAGGCAAAAACCTTAAGAGAGCGAACTCAAAACTCTCGAATCTCTGCGCCCCAGGGGGTAACAGCAACAGCCAAGCCTCAGTTAGAACTTTATTGGCTACAGCATTGCCATCCATTACCCTCCCAGCATTATTGTTGTTAGTTCTTAAAAGAACTGGGCGATGGACTGAGTCCTTGACTCTTTATCCCGTCATCTGAATGAAGAGAATCTGTGTGGATGGAGTGTTATTGAGCTAAAAAGCTCTAGTCATGGCTGTGTAACGGCAATAGCCGAGCCTCAGTTAAAACTTCATTAGCTACAGCATTGCCATTCGTTACCCTGGAAGTCCTAAAAAGCGAGATCTACCTATTGTTGTTAGTCCTTATAAGGACTGGCTTAAAGGGGCGAAGCAAGAATGCTTTTCATATTCCCCGTTATCTGTAGAGGACAGTGTAGGGATAAGGTGTTATTGAGCTATTAATTAAAGCTCTGATCATGGCAGGAGGGTAACAGCAATAGCCGAGCCTCAGTTAGAACTTCATTGGCTACAGCATTGCTATCCATTACCCTCCAAGGGTATTGGATTGAAAATCAATCACCGTATGTGTAAGTAAAGGTGATATCTCAAAAATATCGGACGATCTCTAGGCCACTCATTCGTGGGCGAAAGACCGTCCAAATCTCAGCGTTGGTTCTACTCAGTGAAACTCGAGTACCGAGCAGAACCGCTCACATTCCGAGGAAAATAATTCACCGGCAAGTACCCCTCAGCGGGCCGTGCCGGAGAACACTTTCCCCGGAGACTCAAAGTGCTCCCTTAGGGCAAAACCTAAGAGAGCGAACTCATTTACCCAGGATAACAGCAACAGCCGAACCTCAGTTAAACTTCATTGGTTCAGCATTGCCATCCGTTACCCTATACGGGCATCTCATATAAAATCAATCACCGTAATGTGTAAGTAAAGGTGATATCTCAAAAATATCGGACGATCTCTAGGCCACTCATTCGTGGGCGAAAGATCGTCCAAATCTCAGCGTTGGTTCTACTCAGTGAACCTCGAGTACCGATCATTCCGAAGAAAATAATTCACCGGCACGTACCCCTCAGCGGGCCGCGACGGAGAACACTTTCCCCGGTAACTCAAAGTGCTCCCTTAGGTCAAAACCTAAGAGAGCGAACTCATTTACCCAGGATAACAGCAACAGCCGAACCTCAGTTAAGCTTCATTGGTTCAGCATTGCCATCCGTTACCCTATATGGGCATCTCATAATAAAACCAATCACCGCATCTCACGGTCGATTGATCTCCATCATCCCTAATTCGTATTGTTGTTAGTTCTTATAGTTCTTATATAAGAACTGGGCGATGGACTGAGTCCTTGACTCTTTATCCCGTCATCTGAATGAAGTAAATCTGTGTGGATGGAGTGTTATTGAGCTAAAAAGCTCTAATCATGGCTGGTAGCGGCAATAGCCGAGCCTCAGTTAAAACTTCATTGGCTAGCATTGACAATCCGTATTGTTGTTAGGAATACATTCTCGCAATTTAAAAGTAATATTTTAAAAAATTTAATGGTGTATAATAAATTTTTAGAAATTAAGAAAATGTTTTTACTAAATAGTAATTAAGAAAATAATCTTATATGAAATATAAGTTACATTATTGTTTCTAAATAAATAATAATAACTTTTATACATAAACTGTGTAGAGTATCGAAGATATCCCAACCCACTGAAACAATCACTTTTTATAAATACCGTAATAGAGTTATCAACATTTACTATATTCATTGTTCTACGAAAATTATTATTATTATCTTATCTGGCTCTTAGTTATAATTTGGCAATCTTTTCCTCTAGGAATAGTGTGTAGAAATATGACAATTTTAACATAAAAACAATTTTTGTTCAAGGCAAACGGAAAGATATCCGGGATGCCAGGTTTCTTTGCTGTCTCCTGTATACTGAATCCAGTACACGCTTCTAAGGATGACTTTATAAAGGAAGTTGAAACATTTAGGAATATTAGAATTTATTTATCTGCATAATAGAAAATTGTTACTATTAATTGGATCTTCAACACGGGCAATAAAATTCATCCTCTAAAGACAACCATTGTCTTTAGAGTTTGAACGGTTTCACTTTCAAACTTAATAAACTTAGTTAAGTTTTTATTTTAGTAAATCAAAGATGAGAGAGAGAGAGAGAGATTTTGTAATGAAACCTTTAGTGGTAATGTTCGTAAACTGCTATGTTACTATATTCCATGATTTCAATCGAAACTCCATGATAGTATGACAAAAAGCAGTTTTTCTCTTGAAAAGTTATTGTATGCTAAATGTTAAAATGCCTCTTTCCCCAATATAGCTTGTGTTGGTCTGTTTTGGATTTCACTCCGTCAGTTACACCCTTATTTTATTTTGAGAACAGTCATGGCGAATTTGAAAATTAAGATCTATTCTGATTGGTTATGTCTTCTGTATAAAAATATTTTTTACCAACTTTTTCTCCACTGTAATGTTCTTAGTAAAGGAAATTCTGCCACTTGTAAATTATATTTGTGAAAAAAAAATCAGATGATGACATTGCAAAACTTCAATCAAGTATTTTGTACGAATACGTTAAATTCACCTTTATCTTATCCAGACCTCCACACCGAATGCATTGCATATACTTTTCCTAAATTAAATGGTCTTTTTGACTGGACAACACAGAGTACTCGTCATTGAATATAACAGTCAAAATTGATTATCGATTGATCTTAATATCTTCAAAAGATCGAAACTTATAAAAAAACAAATAATAACAAAATAATAAAAAATCTCATAATTTATGAAAAAATGCTAATCAAGGTTCATTGTCGGTGGGTAGTATAAGTGATATCGTCTATATGCAAGTATGTATATATATTTGATAGAAAAACCACCTGAGTGTGCTAAAAACGACTTCTTTAATAACATAAAGAGATGAGCAGAGAAAGGGTATCCTTGGTTCGCTCCTTTCTTTAAAATTATGGATTTTAGAAGGGCATCCATTAATAATGAGCTTACGTTGTACTGTGATATAGCACACGCCTATTTTCTGAAGTGAACATAGTTTCGATGTACTGATGATTCAATCTACTGTTATTTGTGCAATTATTGTCGAGTGATCAGTTGCACAAATATGAGATGGTGTTGTCGAAATCTTAGCAAATATTCTGGATCAACTATTGGATGCATATCCTCTATGTAATCTAGCCTAATCAAATTCTATTTCTTTTATTATTATTATTATTTCGGGCGACTCCAGGAGTCCTTAGACTCATCGAGGGAGGCCCTAAACATCATGTCCACACAACTATGCGATTACATTCTCACAGTATCTATCATACCTTGCCTTGAACCCGCTCACCGTCATAGCACCCACAACAGACTCTGGCAGCTTATTCCACTCATTTACTACTCTAAAAGTAAAGAACCCTGCTCTAACACCCCTGAGAACCACACTCTTGCCCAGCTTCCATAGGTGTCCCCTAGTTCTCCCACCACCAGTCCTGATCTCAAAAGTATCCTCTGAATTAATCCTATAGAATCCCTTTAGCAATTTGAATGTCTCAATCATATCTCCCCTTTTCCTCCTATCAACTAGTTTCTGCAACCCACAAATCTTCAACCTGTTCTCATATGGTTCATTCCATAGACCTGCTATCATCTTAGTCACTCGCCTCTGGATCCTCTCCACCTCCTCTCCATCAAGAAAGAACCGAGGTGACCAAATCTGGGCACAGTAGTCGAGATGAGGTCTTATCAAGGCTCGGTACAGAGGTACAATAACTTGCTTGTCTGCAGAAGATGTCAAAGTCTTGCAGGATGTCTAAGTCATCTTGCAAGACTTTGACATCTTCTGCATTCACTATCGCCCTACCCAACTTTGCATCATCAGCGAACAAATGAACTGTCCCACTTAGACCCTTCCCTATATCGTTAATGAACAGATTAAACAGCAGTGGTCCAAGAACAGAACCCTGTGGCACACCACTAGTCACAGGCCGTTTTTTGGACTCTACTCCTGAATAAACTACTCTTTGATATCTCTCCATCAACCACCCAGCTATCCATCTCACCAACCCTATATCCATTCCCATACGTTGTAGTTTACGGATTAGTATTCCATGTGGTATCCTGTCAAACGCCTTTGCCAGGTCCAGCAGTATCACTGTAAACCCATTTCCCTTATCCAGTTCAGCCGTCACCTTGGTATAAAACTTGAGCAAGTTACTGAAGCATGATCTACCCTTCACAAAGCCATTCTGTCCCCTGTACAGTATCTCATTTTCATCAATCCATTCCTGTATTTTTCCCTTGACTACTTTCTCCAAGACCTTGACAACGACTCCTGATATGCTGATCGGTCGGCAATTTGCAACGGTAGTCTTGTATCCTCCTTTATGTAGTGAAACTATTTTCCCCTCTTTCCACACCTTCGGGACTAAACCAGACCTGAGCCTCAGATTAAACAACATGGTCAACGGCACTGATAATTCCTTAGCCGCTTCACGCAAGACCCGTGCCGGTATACCATCCAATCCCACAGATGTGTTCACATTAAGGTTCTGTAAGAGACTAGTCACCTCCACTACATTCATCACTATATCCGTATAAACTAATGGTTCCTTCATTTTTTCAATGTCACCACCTGGATGATATGCTTTTGCAAAGTGCGCGCTCAGTAACCCCACTATATCGACTGATTCAGTGACCTCCTTACCATCGTCATTCCTTAAAATCATTTTGCCGTGTACAGTTTTTTTTCTTGCTTGCAGCATATTGAAAGAATTGTTTGGGATTCTCTTTTGCTTGCATAGCTAGTTTCCTTTCATAATCCGCTTTTGCTTTTTTTTTACCACACTCGTTACCTTTCTGGCCTGCACTTTATACCGTTCGTGTGCCTGCAGGTCACCCCTTTCTTTAAATTCCCTCCACAGTTGTTTCTTTTTTTGCAGCTCAAGCTTAATGGTGTTATTCATCCATTTAACGCCTACTTGTTTTACTATTCGAACCCTTAGGTATACAATCAGCCATAACCTCCTGTAAATGCTCCTTGACCACTTCCCATGCTCTATCGACGTCCAGCCCTTGCAGTTGTACATGCCATGGCACTGATCCAAGCAATCTCCTAAGCTTGTCATACTTGCCAGCACGGTAATTCCACATATACCCTGTCTCAATCGAAAATTCCACACCTTTCGCCACCTCACGGGTCAAGACCTTATGATCACTCTCACCAATAGGTGGCAACATAGTCATATTCATTACAGTCAAATTCTGAGATGCTATTACCAGGTCAAGCACTCTCACACCCCTAGTATTTTCAATTACATGCTGTCTCAGATAGTTATCCCTTAATAATTGAATAAAATCCTTTTCCTTCCTCACATGTGTCCTCTCCTCCTTCCAATCAATGTTACCATAGTTGAAATCCCCCATAATAATTACCCTCCTTCCGCTCATTTCATCAATTTCCCTATGCATACTATCTCCATCATCTATTCCATCACCTGGTCTATAACCATCACCTGGTTCTTTTCCCACGTGATCGATCATTATTTTTGATAATATTTGCGAAATATCTATCAGATCAAATTATTAAAATTATTATTTTTTTTTAAAATTCAAAGCATATCCCTTGGATGGACCTTCTGAAAGCATTATCCATTGTCACATGAATTATAAAATTAAACTCATCCCCATCTATCAAGTCTTTTAAAACATCTGTTTGGTGCCCATGATATTCAAAAAAGTTTTAGTTTTGAGAAGTGAAACAGAAATGTTAATTTAAATAGAATTGAAAACAGAAGCGTGAATAAATGGCATCTTGATTAGATGCCGATTTCTTAATTAGTTAGTCTCAGACTGTGACTGTGTGTGTGTGTGTGGGTGGGTGGGGGTTGTTGGTTTGTCTCCGGGTGCTCCTCACAAAGTTTAATTTCGTGTACACTTAGACATAAATAAATAAATACGAATTTCGGTAATTCATGCTGTTGCACGTTAAACAAACCGCCGATAATCCTAATACTAATGATCATAATTAACAGCTGTAATTCTAAGCTTTTTAATTGTTTTGACTTTTAGACTTTTATGAAATGCCCATTGATTCAGGCAAATCGTACTGATTACTTCCAAACTAGATTTTTTAAATCTAGTTTGGAAGTAATCAGTATCCAAGTAATCAGTATCCAAACTAGATCTTGGTTTCCTAAAAAGATGTAATATTATGATATTGAATCTTTAAAGGTATATGTAATATTTTTAGAATTTGATCAAAAAGAATCAACATATTAAAAATTTTAAAGATTTAATTTAAATAAAATATAAATTACAATATTATTTATTAAAAACATAAAATAAATTACATATATAAACTGTACAGTATCTAAAATATAACGTTTGCTTAAATTTCTACATAGATAATAATGAAAACGTTATATTCGCATCACGCTTATAATAACAGTCATATCAAATACACACACAAACAAACAGGCCAGTCATTGTCGATGACATCAAGATGGCAATCTCCCTTCTGCAGTTTGTGAATTTTGTTGGTTAGGACGTTTGCAATTCCATAGATGTGTTTCACGAATCTGTTTGTGGTTTCGAATAATTGAAATGGAATAACCATCATAAAAGAATTTTCAAACGAAGATGAAATATTCGGTCTCATACGAAGGTGGCAGGATTTTTCACTCTGCAAAACCGACAAACCGGCCAGAAAAACACACATAATTTATATAATACCCGCCAGGTCTCATAGCCTTAATTGCCTTGGTACTAATTCTAAACGACAATAACCACAATCATTGTCATCTTGAATGATGTTAAATTTGATGTGAAAACCCTATTTATTTTCACATGTAATCGATGCTTATTCTTGCTAATAGTTACGAAATATCTATGAGATCAAATTCGGAGTAAAATTTATTTTATTCACATCAGATCCCTTAGATGGATCCCTGCAAAAAGCATTTTCATATGAATTATAAAATTAAACCATCCCCCGACTATGAAATTTTTTTCAATATTTGTTTGTCCTCGAAGATATTTAAAACAGTTTTATGTTTGAATTTTTTCTACTGAATGCCACACACGAAATATACATCATATATATCACATCAATGCCTTATAAGGACTGGCTTAAAGGGGCGAAGCAAGAATGCTTTTCATCTTCCCCGTTATCTGTAGAGGACATTGTAGGGATAAGGTGTTATTGAGCTATTAAAGCTCTGATCGTGGCAGGAGGGTAACAGCAATAGCCAAGCCTCAGAACTTTTTTGGCTACAGCATTGCCGATGTTTAAGTAAAGGCAACTCTAAAAATTCGGACGATTCCTTGACCACTCCATAGTGGTCGAAAGATCGTCCAACTCAGCGTTGGATCCCCCACCACCCAGCAGAACCACTGGTATTCTAGGGAAACGCATCCACCGACAAAGCCCCTCACCGGAGACTCAAAATGCTCTCTCAGGCAACCCCCCCCCCCCTCCTCATCGGGAGCAAACTTAAGAGAGCGAAACTCAGCGTCCCATGTAACATCAACATCAAAGCCTCAGTTAGAACTTCATTGGCTACAGCATTGCCATCCATTACCTCCAACGGTATTAATCACCGCATCTCACGGTCGATTCCCAGGCTATAATCTCATCAATGCCTTATAAGGACTGGCTTAAAAGGGCGAAGCAAGAATGCTTTTCATCTTCCCCGTTATTTGTAGGGATAAGGTGGTATTGAGCTATTAATGCACTGATCATGTCAAGAGGGTAATACCAATAGCCGAGCCTCAGTTAGAACTTCATTAGCTACAGTATTGCCAGCCATTACCCTCCAGAGGTATTAATCACCGCATCTGACGGTCGATTCTTCTCCCATCAACGCCTTATCCTTATAAGACCTTCTTAAAGGGGCGAAGCAAAAATGCTTTTCATATTCCCCGTTATCTGTAGAGGCCAGTGTAAGGATAAGGTGTTATTGAGCTATTAAAGCTCTGATCATATAGCAGGAGGGTAACAGCAATAGCCGAT
The DNA here is from genome assembly GCF_054136105.1 of Typopeltis vanoorti. NCBI lineage: Eukaryota > Metazoa > Arthropoda > Arachnida > Uropygi > Thelyphonidae > Typopeltis > Typopeltis vanoorti. The sequence continues at coordinate 111,523,765 of NC_143555.1, read as the reverse complement.
ATAGCCGATAGCCGAGCCTCAGTTAGAACTTCATTGGCTACAGCATTGCCATCCATTACCCTCCAAGGGTATTGGATTGAATGAATCAATCACTCATCACCGCCTATTAGGTCTGAATATTATTGTAATATTATGATACTGAACTTTTAAAAGTGTATTCAATATTTTTCGAAATATAATAAAAAAGCTTTAAAAAGTTTATGATTAATGTTTAAATTTTAAAGAAAATATGAATTACATTCTTATTTCTAAGAAAAAATAAATAAATCTCATTAACTGTCGAAAGCGCTCAAAATAGCACATTTATTTAAACTTTATGCATAACAAATAAAACATAATAATATTCACATTAAATTTTCGCAATAATTTACGAAATTATTATTATATTATATTATAACATAAACATGGTATTTCTCTCTCTCTCTCTCTCTCTCTTTCTCTCTCTCTCTCTCTCTTCTCTCTCTCTCTCTATATATATATATATATATATACAGTATATATATATATATATATATATATATACTGTATATATACAGTATATATATATATAGATAGATAGATAGATATGAAGGGAAGAGAAAACTCCACCATTGGCGCCTTTCTAATATCAGGGCCCTTGACCACTGTCCCAATACTAAAGCCTTCATACACCTCTGCTAATTCATTCAACATTTCTAGGGAAACTGTATATTCTGCATAAGATTTCAACACGATCATTACCATCAAGTTTTGATTCTATTTCAATTAATCATATCAGGATGGTTAGCATTGATGCTCCTTGTGTTGAAAAATGAAAGAAAGCATTATGAGGAATCAATGGAATTTGCAGAAGAGTTGATAGTCGTAGATGACTCGAATTTTCAAGACAATGTATAAAGTTCGGGAGGATCAGTCTTAGAGATATCTTGAGAAGGCAAAAATCTACAAAAATTTTATTCCAGTGTAATCAGTGTGTGTGTGTGTCTTAAAATGTGAACTTTTTGGTTAAATTTAGTAATTTCCCTAAACCAAATTAATTTTAATTACTAAAATACTTTTGATTTTTTTATAGCTAAAACTCTTTTAAATAACTTTATAAAACTCTTATATACATATTATATATATATATATGAAACTCATATATTATATATAAAAAAACTTTTTATATATAAAAAATAAAACTCATATAAATATATATATATATATATAACTTTTTATATATAAAAAAAAAAACTCTTATAAAGTCCTTATAAGGACTGGCTTTAAGGGCCGAAACAAGAATGCTTTTCATCTTCCCCGTTATCTGTACAGAACAGTGTAGGATAAGGTGTTATTGAGCTATTAAAGCTCTGATCATGGCAGGAGGGTAACAGAAATCCTCAGCTAGAACTTCATTAGCTACAGCATTGCCATCCATTACCCTCCCATGGTATTAATCACCGCATCTGACGGTCTGCCCCTCTGGACTTTCTCTTATAAATACTAAAATGTTTATTAGTATATGGTGTAAATATCTTACCTTAGAGAAAAAATATATAAAAAACACCTAATTTTTTTAATGAACTCCAATTATTATTTATTTATATTTACATTATTTTATTATAAATATTAATTCAAAATATATTTCTAGGTATAAAATAAGTGCTAATGTTAATGGTTTTCATATCCTAGAGTGAAGAGTAGCGCCCTCTGTTATTCGCATTGTATCCTATCGAAACGAACTCATCAATCATTAACTATTGTAACATTCGTGAAAGCCATGAAAAGTGCAATATAATGCTTGTTGCATCCAGTTACGATATTTCTATGAGAATCGTGAACAATAACTAAACAATTTCGCTTTGTTACTACGCGCAGAACTTACCTCGTAATTTTATATCGCTACTTTCGTTATACTGCCGTTGATTCTACTCGCCCAATATGACATCAATAACATAATAAAGAATTAATGGTTAGCTTCAGTTCCATTTTTTCTTCCTTCTGCCACTGGATGAAATGAGTTTTGATCGCACTGGAAAAAGTTTTCACAACGGAAAACAAAACAAATTAAAAAACGGGAAAGAATGAATCGAGCTTGTGCTAATGGTCTAGAATTCTACGATAATTGTTTGGCTGCAATTTATTTTAAGCATCTGCCATCGAAGTTAGGAGATTTACGATTATCATACCAGGTGACACTATCGGGGGGAAAAAAATGTAAAACTGTGCCACGGAATGCAATTTTCGAGAGACTATTTCTCTTTACCGAATTAAAAAACCATACGCTTTCGATTGTGTTACAAATATTAATAACTCATGAGTTAGGGGGGGGGGTAGCGAGTTTTAACCAAGTATTATAGCGAGTCATTGAGGAATCTTATTGCAAAATCGTCTGGTTCTAAATTCACGGTGATGTAAATCATTTTCTACATTGAATATCATTTAAATTTTGAAGTATTAAATACAATTTATTTAAAATATGCTTTACTCCAAACATAATGGAAAAACACCCAAACGCAATGTTTTTCTCTAACTCACCTCACCTCAGATATCTCAAGACTCTGAATTTGTAATACGTCTTTTCTAAGTTGCTGAAGGTTCCTGAGAAATTCAGTTCTACTGAAAAAATTAAGGAAGGGAGGAAGTAGTTGTTGTAGGGCCGATTCTCCATCGAAACATCTTCGCAAATCTCACTCCTCAACTATTTTTGAGCAAAATTTGGAATGTATGTGTCCCCTACGAAAACCGGGAGGCCAGACCTACGCACACTAGTCCAAGTAAGGCCGTATCAGAGACTTGTAAAAAGGCAAAATGACTTCCTTATCTTATATGTCAAGGTTCGTTTCGGCATTGCAATTATCCTCTGAATTATATTTGCAATATTTGCTATACAGCCCTTAAACTTCAATCTCCTATCTACTAACATAGCTTGATCATTTACTTCTAGCAATAGATTCCTACCAATAAAATACGACGTTGGACATCTTATTACACCAAAATGTACGAATTAACATTTGACTCACTTGACTTATCTAGGCGCTATCAGCCTGGGGGGGGGGACTTTTGGCCTCAAGCACCACGTGAGGCCCCACTAGGCACGGTCCTCTGCGACTATCCGCACCGTTTCGGTCTCCAGCCCAACAACCTGCAGGTCCTCCTCCTCCTGATCCACCCATCTCCTTCTTGGCCTCCCTGATCGGGATCGGGCCGCCCACACTTGTCTCACAGTTCTTTCGGGGCCCATAGGATGCAGGTGCCCCAGCCACTGAAGATGCCGGGATCGCAGCTACATCAAGACGTTCGCCAAGTTGTACAAAGCGTGTATGGCAGCATTAGACCGCCTCCTCCAGATTCCGTCTGCTATGACCCCTCCATAGATAGGTCGTAGCATCTTGTTCTCGAATACTCTCAGGTGGTCGGCTTGCCTCACCGTGAGAGTCCACGCTTCAGCGCCGTAGAGGAGAACAGGTCTAATCAGAGTCTTGTATAGTCTCACCTTTGTAGTCCAAGACAGTCGCGAGGCAAAAAGGGGACGCACTTAGTAGTAGGCCACATTCGCGGCATGCACCCGACTCAGGATATCAGCTTTAACTTTGTTGTCTTCAGTCACGACAGACCCCAGGTACCTAAATTCCGTTACCCTCTCAAACTGAGCAGCTCCTTCTAGATCTTGAGCAGCATGACGACACATGAAAAGGTACTTCGTCTTCCCGGCGTTTATCTTCAGGCCAACGTCTTCTGCAGCTTCTTCAATGGCAGTAACCAGTGCTACTGCGTAGTCTCTTTGATGCGCCATGACGTTCAGGTCGTCCGCCTAGCCATGAATCCTGACGTGCACCCCCATGTCAACTCCACTCACCACTTGCTGTGTACTTCTAATTACTTTTTCCAGCACTAAATTGAAGAGAATCGGAGAAAGCCCATCACCTTGCATCACCCCGGTCTTTACTTGAAACGGGTCCGACAGGTCACCTTCTGCTTCCACTCTTGCTCTCGAACCAGTCACACACACACACACAACTGCATCATTTTTCGAAGTTTTCGAGGAATTCCCAGCTCTTCTAACACCTGTCACATTTTTGGCCGTATAATTGAGTCATAGGCTTTGGAAAAGTCTATGAAAATATTATGGATTTCCTGGTTATATGTCCAGAACTTTTCAAAAACTTGGTGCAGCGTGAAGGGTTGGTCTATTGTAGAACGGATCCTCCTGAAGCCTGTCTGGTAGCCACCAAGACATTCTCCTGCATATGGTGTGAGGCGCATTAGCATGATGTTAGACAGCACCTTGTAGGCAGTCGTCAACAGTGAAATACCCCTATAGTTGCCGCATTGAGACTTATCTTCTTTCGTATGTACAGGGGTTATCAGCCACTCCTTCCACTCGACCGGCAGCCGTTCTTCTCGCCAGAGCAACAAGATGAGCTGGCGCAACTGCTCCAGCAGGACGTCCCCACCATTCTTCAGAAGCTCCGTCGGAATGCAGTCCACTCCTGGAGCCTTATTATTTTTCAGCATGCGAATAGCACGAGTAATCTCACTAACTCTGGCTCTTCAATATATGGTTCAGCAGTTTGGTAAGGAGTATGGTTCTCCGGTATTGTCGTTCTAACATTGACGTTCAGCAAGTTCTCAAAATATTTACGTCACTGAGCGAGGGCGTCTTTTGAGTTTTTTAGAAGATTTCCACTCTCATCTCTTATGGTTGCCGCTTGTGTCTGGGCACTTCGCATGGCTTTGATCGTCCGATACATTTCCCGCCGATTATTCGTCACCCTATTTCTCTCTATGCTGGCCACCTTCTCATTAAGATACTCTCGCTTTTCCCTGCGTAGACATGTATTCACCACTCTTCTCCCCCTCTCATATGCAGCCTTCTTCCTGCTGTCTGCTAAGTACTTCAATAGTGCTTCCCTTCGTTTCGCTACAGCTTCTTCACACTCTCTATTAAACCATGCCTTTCTTCTTCTCTTTCTCTTTCCCAGAGTTCTCGAGGCAGCTGTCACGACTGTATTTTTAATGGTGTTCCACATCCCATCCGGATCACCCTCCTCCTCCTGTAGCTCCTCGGTTCTGCAACTCTTTGATGGTGTTCCACATCCCATCCGGAACACTCTCCTCCTCCTGTAGCTCTTCAAAACGGTTCTACAGCTCTAACTGGAAAGCACGCTTGCCTTTCGCTGTTTGCAACTTGTCCAAGTCCCACGCAGGTCGTGTGGTATTCATGAATGCGTCTGAATCGCGATTCTGTGCCTGAAATCGTAGACTACAAGGTAGTGGTCGCCATCTCCGTCTACTCCTCTGAAACTCCTCACATCCGAGATGGAGCTGTGGTGAAACCGATACACTAGTACATGGTCTATTTGGTTAGCTGTTCTACCGTTTGGCGATCTCCAGGTCTGTTTGTGGACGTCTTTGTGCGCGAACGTAGTGCTCTTTACAAAGCATTCCGTGGCTGAGCGAAACTCGCAAGTCCGGTCCCATTATCGTTGCACTCCTCGTGTAGACTCTCACTACCCACGAAAGGGCGCCACACGCGCTCTCTCCCCAGCTTCGCATTGAAATCTCCGACCTCTAATTTGACGTCATAAGATGGTAGATTAGCACAAGTACACTCAAGCACTTCATAAAAAACAATCTTTAGCTTCCTCCGAGCTCTCTCTTCCGTAGGCGCATAACAATTCACAATAGACACATTTTGAAAACGTCCCTTGACTCTAATAGTGCACAGCCGATTGTTCACAGGTTTAAAATCTAAAATGCTACACAAAAATTTATCACTAACTAAAAACGCAGTTCCGAGGACTCTTCGTCCTGTGTTGTCACCACTATACTATTGCGTGTACCCCTGATTGCGGGTCGAGCTGCGGCCCGGCCAACGCGTCTCTTGTACAGCACACAGTCCAATTTTATACTGTCGTAAGACATTCGTCGCATTAAAAAGAGCTCCTTCTTTCATCAAACTGCGTATGTTCCAAGTCCCAAAACGATTAGTAATCATTGTTGTAAAAGCGTCCGAATTCCGAGGCTTCTGTGGTGCTTGTTTCGTAACCAGAGGTATTTTTACAGGAGGGGTGGTTGGCCTCGCCGGTTCCATTTCTCCGGGCTTGGAACCGGCGAGGCTTCAACGGTGTCCTAAAGCCTTAGTAAAGGCTTTAGGACACCGTATGCTGATGTGTTCATTCTCCTTGATGTGTTCATTATCCCAAACGTATGCTGATGTGTTCATTCTCCTTGTCTAACTGAACAATAACGTTATTGTAAAATGTAAGCAAATTCCTCAAACATTCTCTTCCCTTAGTGTAGCATTCTTCTTCAGTTTACGAACCAGCTCTAATACCTCTTTCTCCTCCTCACACACACACACACACACACACACACACACACACACACACACACACACACACACACACACACACACACACACACACACACACACACACACACACACACACACACACACACACACACACACACACACACACACACACACACACACACACACACACCCCAGGCTCTTCAAAAGAGGTAGCAGTGAGCTCAATATTCCAAACAGAATGTTAGTAACTTTTAGAAAAATGACACTCATTAGTTGAGCAACCTCTTCTGTATCTGTCACCCTCACGCCATCTGCATTCAGTAGAGTTATTCTTTCATATTCATTCTTTCTTTTGCTTGCAGCATATCGATGCTGCAATGCTAGTAACACTCAAATCATTCACTATAAAATTAGCAGCATACTGCGTCTTCTCCGCTTCTCTCATCTCTTATTCCTTCTGTCCTTCCTAAAAATATTGTATCCTCAGTATACCAATTTTTATGTCTGTCTCTGATAGACAGGTCTCACTGCTTATAATTTGAGGGTCCCAACATATTCACCAAGGCAACAAACTCTCTCCCTTTGTTTTCTTATTATTCCTAGCATTCTGTACAGCCATAATAAATTACCTACGTGCTTTTTCTTTCTTTCTTTTTTTAATATACTCTTTTCTATAGCTTGAGTGACACAGTTGGACATCTTGCAGATCTCTGTTCGTATCTAATGCCTTACTTATGTAGACATCCATGCACAAGCTTGGTAAGTCCGAAATGGACAAACATAGTTGTTCTTTCCTGATAATCATTTACCTGGTACATTCCTATCATTAATATAGTTATACAACACGTCGCTCTTTCGCAAAGATTCTCACCGTTCCTTCTCATCACAATCTAGTTTCCCCTGACTCTCTGTGCTAGGTCTCATGCCAATTAATAATTTTCCCTGACTCCTGACACCAAACGAATTTAATTATATACAAATCTTATAGAAATCCAATCCTCCCTCAAACGTATTCCACGCATCCAAATATTTCCAACCATTCCTTCTACACAGCCAACGCATCGAATCGTTTGCTATCATAGTCCATTCGTTTCTATCATACATGGGTAATATACTTACGTTTTTCGCCTTCTCACTTTTCATTCTCGCTTCTTCCAACCCTATCATGTCTTCTTTCATATTTTATTGATCACGAGACAAATTTTGTTTCTGTCAAAGTAGCATTTCTTTTACTTATTTTCTCAATTTCACTCACATTCCTTTTAGTTGATGCTGTATTGTTATAGCAAAGTTTTGGAGCCATTTCTCTGTCTTTAACATTAACAGTATTCAATAAAATATCAACAAATATATGAAATGCATCAATACATGAAAAACAGCAGTAATATTACTATAAAAACTAATTTTTATAAGAAAATAACACGATAAACCAGATAAAAGTCACCCATTACACAGAAGCGCTAAACACATCGACTTCTTATATAGCCTCGAACCAGTATTGAATTCTAATTGTTTTAAATAACTAGAATTCAGCATTTTTCAACTGATTCTATACTTCATTATTGTAACAGAGTATAAAGTAATAGGAATGGTCAATGTAATATTATTAATGGGCTGCTATTAATATTACATCTGTAATATGAGCTACAAGGCACTTGTAGTGATGTAGACTAGCGATAAATCAAAACAACACATAACACCAAGCTGCCAGGGAAAGTAATACCTGTGTTAGGCCTAAAAACAACCTTAACTCAATATCCAAAGTCACATTATTGCCGGTTGAACGCATCAACTATTAACACGCCAGGAAATACCCCAGACTTATATATATATATATATATATATATATATATATATATATATATATAGTAACCCCTGAGTTTCAAAATTTCAAAAAACGTTACATAAAAAAGGCTTATCATTATATATATATATATATATATATAGGGTAGATATATATAGTAGGTTTCCCTTTATAAGTTTATTTATTTTCTATTAGGCTAATTAAATGCACAATTTTATTTTTGCATGAACAACTTATATTATTTTCTCGTTTTCATGAAATACTTAAAAAAAGAAAAGAATAGAAACTCATACTGCATTACATTTACTAGCCTAAAGGTTCCCTTTAGCGTTTAGATTTACAGGAGAATAGCTTCTGCTGGTTTGACGCAATGAGATAAGCACTGTGTTCCAGATCGCTGACTTAACTGCGTTTGGTAAAAGCCACAGGCTGAAGGCTTTGCTAGAAGTTTTACAAGCATACGCGATGCCCAGCAGACATTGTGTTAGCTCTTAACGAGTTTCTACAACACGAGCGAGTTTGTTCAACTCTTGCCACATGTTATAACAAAATTTTTAAGCTTCTGAGTTAAATACAGGATATTTTAAGGGTAAAAATGAACAAAGAACTTAACGCTGCAAGGAATCTTTTATTATGAATTTATTACGTGACACTAGACATTTTTGCCTCTAGGCTTTTCCGTTTTTCTTTGTTGTTAAAAATGTTTGGTGGAATTTATGCCGAGAGTTTAAAATTTATATGCACGATTTACATTGCATATACATAATTTTAATTTATTTTATTCGTGTATGTTTGCATGCATATGTTGTAAGTTAAAAAAAACTAACAATCGACTCCTTTTCCGTCCACAAAAATAACTGGAGATGTTTATAAATTTAATTCTTAGCAGTAGTTTCTAAAATATTATGAATTTTATTCGTGTTTTTAATATTACAGAAATATGAAAAATGTTGATGAATGTTGTTCGAATTTTATTGGATGAGAACTGATTGCAAAATTTATTTTTGACTTGTAAATTTTAAGTGGTAGGAAACGTTTGGATTCAGCTCGATTTTTAGAGACATGTTTAATAAAAATATATAAAACTCTCTCTTGTCAAACTTTTCTTTTCACTTCAACTTTCCAAATAGAGCACGTGCTTAACTCAGAGCGTGCAAACACGCAAAGAGAGCTATCGTATATTTCAAGCGATTTTTTTTTCAGCGCATACAGCGACACCTATGTTCTGCTGAACACGCAAAGAAAATAAAAAGAATTCAATCTTTTATTATTAATTCATTATATACAAATAATATTATGTGTATATAGTGAAATATTTGTATTGATTAGATTAAAATAAATTTTAAAAAATCCAAAATAAATTTAGAATATGCTAATACACCTTGTTATTTTTTATATAGATAACAATGTAATTATTCAATGAATTTATATGAATAAGAATTATTGTTTTCATGTATTCGTGTTTGCATGAATTGTGCTATAAAAATATTGTACTACAAAAATTTGTAGCTGAAATTGAATTTATAGTTTAAGTATTTTGATTGTTCATGGTTCATGGTTGAGGGTTCATGGTTAATAGTCTTTTAATATTTTTATTTATGTAAGGTTACCATGAAAAGCTGTGAACCTACAGAACTTTAGTATGGATAGGCTAAGGATTTTTTTTTTTTTTTTTTTTTGCTACTGTCCTAAAGACGTTCACAAACGTCCTGACAACCAGATGTTGGCATGGCTATTTTATTCGGCGAAACCATACATATCAGTTATTTGAAGGCAACTTTTATTTACCTGAAGTTTAATGTTTCCCATTACAATAAAACAAAATAACCAGTATAATAAAATTTTCTTTAAAACCATGAATTATATATAAAACTATTTTTTATGTTAAATAAATTTTTAATTTCCATGTAAATTAAAATTATTTTTTATAAAATTCTAAATTGAATTTAGAATATACTCATAAACCTTATTATTATTCTTTAAAAAATAATATGAAATAATTAAATGTTCGTATATTTGTTGATGGTGGAGGAATCAATCGACCGTGAGATGCGGTGATTGATTCATTTAATCCAATAATAAATATTTGTTGAATGGGGTGGTGCATTCAATCCAATACTCTTGGAGGGTAATGGATGGCAATGCTGTAGCTAATGAAGTTTTAACTGAGGCTCGGCTATTGCTGTTACTCTCCTGCCATGATCAGAGCTTTAATAGCTCAACACTTTATCCCTACACTGTCCTCTACAGATAACGGGGAAGATGAAAAGCATTCTTGCTTCGCCCCTTTAAGCCAGTCCTTATCCTTATAAGGATATTTGTTGAATATTAAATATAAATATTTAAGGTTATAGATGGGAAAAAAACATTTATGCTATTTTTGGCTTGTAACAGTCAGGCTTATAAGTTAAAATGAAAGGGTATTAATATATTATATTACATGTGTAAAATTGTTGAAGGTAAAGTGGTAAAAACTTGACAAGGGACTTGATCAAAACCAAGATGGTATGCAATTAAAAGTAGTGAGCAAGATACCAGCAGTTGAGTGCAGAAAATACATGCAGGTTAATGAAAAATGTAAAATCCAATGAAGAAAAAAATTAACACCAAAAAGTTGAATTACGCAAATTTTGGAATTTGAAAGAATTAAAAATAAAAACCTGCTATATACATATTAAGTCAGCAACAAACATGATGGGTGCTGGCCGTTTCGTTAAAACGTCATCAGATATGAAAAGCCAAAAATTGTCTAAAAAGAGGGTCTGCTCTCCATTCCCCAAAATAGCTTAGCTTTCTTACTTTAAATAAGTTTAGGAGCATCATGATTTTATAAGACATTTTAAAGTGTTGAATTAAATAATTAATTATTCTCTCTATTGCATATGTTTAGTTATCTTTGTTACAATGGTTTAACTGTAATCTTAATTCTTGGAAATGCAATCATTAAAAAAAAAAGTCCAATTTTATTTTCATTAAGCTGATTTAGACTAAATGAATAAGTTAATAATTGCAAATTGATAATTTTGTAAAATAAATCTAATCCGGTAATGAATCCAAATGATTGTCCATGCACCGAAGAGCAAAATACTCGTAGTGGACGGTAAACCTTTTGGCTCACCCAATGTGTCCGCCCAATGTCCACATTGGACACCTTTCTTGCACTTCGGATTTCTAACAATAGCCTACTGATTATTCACTATCAGCTCGCACTTTGCTCAACAAGTGTTAGTTCCTCGTTTGATGTAACCATCCGCGTAGACTCGCTTTCCGTAGCTTTCCTCAACCAGTAAATTTTACCACTGTAATTTTTTTTTTTTATTTAGGAAAGAAAAAGTTTATGTTAGGGATCATGAGTAATAAGTCTGCTTTACTTAATTCCGATCTTATGGTGATAAGATTAAGTAAACAACTGAAATAGTTCCCTTGTAATAATTTCATAGTCAAAATTTATTTTGATTTATAAAAGGAATTGTTAATAAATAGAGTGCTGTTTAGCTTTGAAAGTTTTAACTCGCTGGTTTTCATAAGAAAATAGTTCTCGAAGAAACTGAATTCATTCCTTAATGAAATCGTCCACTTCGCCTCACTCACCACACTCAAAATTCAATTTTGAATTCAAAATTCAAAATTTTTCTTAGTTGCAGGAATTTTTTTCTCTCCTTCCAACAAGGAAATTATTACAGTCTCTTCTTATTATAGAGAACTCTTAGGGACCACTAATTTGTTACAGAGAACGGTTTGTTTTAATAAATTTCCTTTAGCATTGTGCTTTGGTCAAAATTTTTAGTATTTTGTTATTATGAGTGGTTTTGTTATAGTGGGGTTTGTTATAGTGAGAGGTGACTGTAGTTAAAGTTGCGCGCGCGCGCACACACACACACACACACACACACACAGATACAATTCCACTGGTCTGTGTAGCAATTCCCAAATGATTTAAACATTTGCGATTAAAAAATAATCTGAGAAAGTTGTGAATGTAATATTAGGAATAACTTTTAAATACAATAAAATCAATCAGCTATAGTAGGTAAGGCCGTTTAGCCCTATCTAGCTTTTGGAGACTGAGTGGGCAGTTCAGTCTCCACCGGTAGCCAATCAGAGATAGCTGAAAGGAAAAGTTCCTCCAGTCGTCGACTAGACGACTTGAACTTAAGTCTAACTTCGAGCGACCAAGCGCAGAAGATGCAAACGCCACTTCCCTTGAGCTACACGGGCCTCTTATAAAGTTTGCGATAGTATTTTTTTGAATCAAAAGGTATTGTCTACAACAACTTTATTTAAGGATAACGCCTTTGTAGCTCAGTCAGTAACAGAGTTGTACTTTTGTTATTAAGATCAGGAATAGAATCTTGTTTAGGATGTGAAGAAAATTTGCAAAAGTTTTCCTACTAAAGATGACTAATAGTCTCATATGGAGACAAAAATTTTTCTTCATTAAAAGCAGCCTGAGAATGCATGCAATTGGAAAACAAAACAAATACGTGCTAACCAATAATCATATTTTGTTTACTAACACACTACTATGCCTGCACATATGGATCTCAGAGTAATTAATTAAGAGTATATGGATCTGACGGTCGTTATTTCATCATTCACTAATTAAGAAGGATTTAGAGTGATGTCCAGTAAACCCATTCAATTTAGAATGGACTTGAACAGAATTTTAAAGCCGAATTGAAATCCGATCGCACATAAATAAACCGATATCAGAGAGCATTATGATGATTAGCAAGGATAATTTTTGATAATTTTCATATCACAGGCATATTAATTCATATGCTCTGTAGTAGCAATTGCAACATATATTTCAAGCATCTCCTTATCCTGAGTTTCAGTGAAAACATTAATTGAAAGTAGTTTGAATTCTTGTTAATAGAAAATTGTACATTGTATAGGATCATTTTTAATTTCAAATTACTTCGTTTTCTAGCAAAATCAAAAATCATAAACGGTGTGCAATTGTTGCTCATCAAAGTTTAAGAATATCTGACCTATAAGCGGTCAGAAACTGAAATTAACATCAAGACTTAACTGGATTTGAAAATTTTGTGAATTCGGAATCATATATATTCACCTTAAAGAGTTCGACCACTTTCATCTGTATATAATTGTCTTAGAGTTCGACCACTTTCTCCTGTAGCTATACAGTTCTTATTAGTAATTTTTCTGGTTTGTGTTTTTACTATATCCAACAATAATTGTTGAGTTTTTCTATGTGTTCGCATTTTAGAATGATCACACTTCGCATATCGCAGCTTAAATATATCGTGTGAGTTGAAGTCTCTCATCGTTGGCCTTTGGAATATAAAAATGTGCTGAGATTCAGTAGAGAGTCAAACTCCTACATCGGAATAAAATGAAAATAGACTAAAATGAAAATAATGATATTAAAATTTGAATTTGAAACGTCATAAAATCAATCAGTGATGTTAGAAATAAATGTAAATTTTATTTTACCCTTGTGCGATATGACATATGGTTGATGGCTTATAACCATCACCTTAGGAACCAGTCTTCATCTAAGAGGTATCTTTCTTGCTCCAGGAATCGAAGGAGATAAGTGAAGCAGTTCCTAATTCGATTTGGTAGATATATAAAACTAGATATATTCTATCCTAAACTTGCTAATCTAAACAAGATATATATATCCTAAAATAAAAATATCTTAAACTTAATTGACAATTCACATTAATGGCTTTAGCGGTGAAGCAACATGTTTTTCATATTCCCCGCTATCTCTTACGGCTACAGTGAGGAAAAAAATTTGTGAGCAGTTTGCTCGCCCTGAATGGGCATGGAGATGTGTTTCGCTGCAGGAAATTAAAATGGCTTTTGTCTTTTATGTTTGAATAGATCTGTTGCATCGTGGTCTGCTTGTTGAACTAGATTGTTGGGGTGTATGGACGTTTTTAGGAAAAACTTTGTTGCTAAAGACTGTAAAAAATAGAAGATATAAGGAATATTTGTATCTCGATTATTGGTTCAGACGAACCATGGAGCATTTAGAATAATTTCCAAGCACTTTTTTTGTAGACGTTGCAGTTTGAGGATATTAGTGTTCGAGGTGTGGCTCCAGGCTGGAGAAGCGTAAGTGACTATGGGACGAATCATCAGCTGGTATGAAAGCAATTTGATTCTAGCTTGCTGTTCCTGTTAATTAGGGGATAGATCTGGGCGATGGCTTTAGATGCCTTTGCACAAGTAGCCTTGATGTGTTAGTTAAAAGTTAATTTTTTGTTGAGCACGATATCAAGGTAATTTGTTTCTGTCTGCCAGGGAATTTTAGTATTGAAAGTGAAGAGAATGGCGGAGCTTTTTTGGGGATTGACTTGTAGTCTCCATTTGGAGAACCATTTCTCTAACTGAAAGAGGTTTTCTTTAAGCTTTTTAGTAACAAGGTGTGGCCGAAGAGATCTGGCTAATAATGCTGTATTGTCCGCATAAAGGGCCATGATGGATGACAAAGGGTTGTGCGGAATGTCTGACATGTACATAGAGAACAGTAATGGAGCCAGTAGGGACCCCTGTGGTACTCCGGCCAAGATATGGCCCTGGGATGAGGTAGTACCATTTATCGTAACTTTTATGCTTCTGTTCTCTAGATATGATCTAACTAGGTGTACCATTTTCAGTGAAACACCGGCTGAGATAAGTTTATGTAGCAATCCGAAGTGCCAAATTTTGTCAAATGCTTTGGATAGATTAATAAAAACAGCTCCAGTGTATTGACGCCAGTTGTAGCTGGTGGTAATATATTCAACTATTCTGAGGATTTGCTGGGTAGTACTATGGTGTTGCCTAAAATCGAATTGGTCTTTATGAAGGATCTTTAGTTCATTTACTGAAGTTTGAAGTCTTGAGAGGATGACCTTCTCTGCAACCTTACCCAGATTGGAGATGAGACTGATTGGACGATAATTTTGAGGTTGGTGTGGGCCTTGCTTATGTATTGGGATTACATCACCCAGTTTTCAAGTGGAAGGAAAATAGTGAAACCCTAAGATTGCATTTATTATACAGGTCAGGTGCACTACAACTTTCGGGGAAGCAGCTTGATCACCCTATTTGTAATGCCATCTGAACCAAGAGCTTTTTTGTTCTTTAATTTTTTATGATATCATATATTTCAGCAGGTGATGTGGGTGCGATATGGTCAGAACCCACATCACCTGCTGAAGTATTAGTGAGTTTTAACGAGTGTCTGACCTGTCTGTGAATTTTATGCAAGTGATTGAAATGTAAGTTTTCATATGAAGGTTTGCACTGCTCTTCTAAATTTTTTGCTATGGCTTCTGCCTTTTCTACGTCTGTGTGAACAAGACCCTGGTCAGAAAGTACAGGGGGAATGAATCTGCCTTTATTTCTGATATTCCTCAGTAGTCCTCCAGATAGAGTGATCAGTAGGTGATATAGAAAGTAACTTTTCTTCCCATAGTTGATCTCTGTAAGCTTTGAGTGCATGTCTCACTGCCCCATTGTGGTGCACGGGTATTGTGAAATCTTTTCCCTGCTCTATTGTTTTCTCTGATCAAGTTCATAATGTCTTCGGGTAGACGACCAGGCTTGGGGACAGATTTATAGGAGGTGACTGCCATTATTATTATTATTATTATTATTACGGGCGACTCTAGGGAGTCCTTAGGCTCATCGAGGGAGGCCCTAAACATCATGTCCACACAACTATACGACATTCTCACAGTATCTATCATACCTTGCCTTGAACTCACTCACCGTCATAGCATCCACAACAGACTCTGGAAGCTTATTCCACTCATTTACCACTCTAAAAGTAAAGAACCCAGCTCTAACACCCCTGCTAACCACACTCTTGCCCAGCTTCCATAGGTGTCCCCTAGTTCTCCCACCACCACCACCAGTCCTGATCTCAAAAATATCCTCTGAATTAATCCTATAGAAACCCTTTAGCAATTTGAATGTCTCAATCATATCACCCCTCTTCCGCCTATTAACCAATTTCTGCAGCCCACAGATCTTCAACCTATTCTCATATGGTTCATTCCATAGACCCTCTATCATCTTAGTCACTCTCCTCTGGATCCTCTCCACCTCCTCCCCATCAAGAAGGAACCGAGGTGACCAAATCGGGGCACAGTAGTCGAGATGAATTATAGCTGAGTTAATTTGTTGGGTGAGGCTTGTGATTTCAGTTTCAACTCTTATATTAGGAATAGGTCCAACGTTATCCCGGAGTACTTTTGACAATTTTCCCCACGATATAAATGAGTGAGAGGGAGGAGAAGACAGGTATTCTTGTTTTCCCAGCTGTAGTAGATTTGGGTTATGATCAGATGACAACTCTTTCAACGATTTTAGGCTGTACTGAAGTTTAATATTTTGCTGGATAGCTATATCGAGGATGTCAGCAGTGCCAAACGTACTAAGATGCGTTGGTTCGGTGGGGCCTGCCACAGCAGCATAGTTTGATACTATGTAGTTGGAAAGGATGCAGCCGTTCTTGTTGGTGGTTCCACAATTCCAGACAGGGGTTCTTGGAGTTTAAGTCTCCGGCAATAATGATGGACTCTCTAACACCTAAGATGGCATTTACAACCCATCCTTAAAAACGAGAGTTTTTAAGGGTGGGTTGTAAGCTGAGTAGATTTTCAGTCTGCCAGCCGAGCTAATGAAGGTTAGTGGTTGGAGGGTTGTTTACAGAATGGTGTTTGGTATAATGTTTAATGAAAATGGCAGTGCCGCCTCCTCTATAATTTAGCCTATCAGTTTGTGTAGAAGATATCTCCTTATTTTGGGGCTGTCCGAGAGTCTTAGATGTGTCTCGCTTATTAGAATTATATCTGGCTGATATCTATGAGTAAAGTCTTGGAGCGCTTTTTATTTTTTTAGGAATCTTTCAGTGGAGGTTGCTGAAGGGTTGAACACAGGGTTGCTAACAGGCTGAAGTCTTGTAGCATGTTTACTAGAGAGGCAGTAATAACAGCTGTCAGGTTTGTAGGTGCTGTTGGCTGATTCGGTTCTGGTGTTGACTTGTTTGAACGGGCCACACTGCATAATTTCTTGTTTACCTTTGGTATTCTCTATTTTTAAAGGGCTGTGATTGTGGCCGCTGAGCTTCCGGCTGTAGTGCAGGGGCCGCTGGCATTCGTGTACTAGATGAGGAATACTGTTTAGCTGTCTCTAACCGTCTGTACTTCGGGTGTTGAGTACATCCCTTGTAATTGGCTTAATGAGGGCCACCGCACTTGGCGCATTTAGCCAAGGTGGTTTTCGGCTTTGTACAGATCTTGGTTGGGTGGCTATCTCCACATTTCAGACATTTAAACTCAGCTTTACACAGTTTCTGGGCGTGGCCAAACTTTTGGCACCTGTGACATTGCCCAGAAGATGCCCTTTTCCGGAGTGGCTCTGGTGTGATGATGAGCCCTCAGATTGATTTTAAGTTGTGAATATTTTTGTGTATGTTGTGGATCTTTATAAGGACTAACGGCATGGGCGACTTGTCAGATCTATGCATTCTGCTGACCTTTATAAGAGGCAAATCCTGTAAGTCAAGATCAGCAGCTATCTCTTCTGGATTAATGTTTTCAGAGAAGCCACGGAGAACCACTTTTAATTATTTTTTTCCGAACTGAATGAGAAGATATGGTACTGAATACCTGTGACGCCCATTTCCTTTGTTAATTTTCTGTTAACTGTCACCGTGGCGAGTTGTATCTTGATACCCCTCATACACATTTTTGGCCTTTGTGTAAGCAATGTGTAAACTGGACATAGTAGATCTTAGAGCTGACCATCGGTGTTTTTCTCTTAGTATTATCGGAGGCACCTTTTCTTTGGGGGAAGCAGTGGAGTCCGAAATTGGACCGTCTTGTTCCATATCTTTATCTTTCGGTGGTTCTACAGTTGTTTTGCGCTTCTTGAGTGCGCGGACCTCTTCGAAATCTGAGGGAGTAGAGATCACCGAGTCCAACTGTTCCTCTATTTTAGCGGTGTCATCACCTGTGACGCTTGCGGGAGGGGGACGTATCGTAAAGTCTCATCTTCCCCGGCCAGTTTTTATTAAGCAGCTCACCTAGTCTGTTGAATTCACGATATGCTTCCTCAAATATCGTATCTGTTTGTTTTTCCCTGTCTATCAATGTGAAGTGTCAGGAGCTAAAAAATAATAATAATAACCCATCTGCAACGAGCATCACTTACAAAAGTCATTCCAATTGCTAACCCCTCACAATTCTCGATTACTCAATTTTTCCTCAATCTTCCAATTCGCCAAAACTCATAATATCATTCTATCATTCTAAACTTAATAAACACTCAAGACGTTGCTGACTATAAGAGTGAAGCAAATACTTTCATAATCCCTGTTACCTGATAAGGTTGCTGTGCGATGAAACGTTTATGAGCTACTATACCTGAGTTGGCGAGATTTAAAGATCTGCATTTGAAAGTCTTAATAAACACGTTAAACACATGTCATTATCAATAATTATAATACATTTAAAAAACTGGTGTATAAATAAGTTAAATTCAAAATAGTGTTTTTTAAAATAAAAATCAATTAAATTATATAATTAATAATCAGTCTTTACATACTTTTTTATTTAAAAGATAATATTTAACGAATTATCTAAAATTTTAGCATACTTCACGTTTTTTTTTTTTTTTTTTTTTTTCATTTTGCTCAAGCAATCCAGTTGATATCTATTCACACTTGGGTTACCATATGTAAATAGACTACTTGAATGTAAAACATACAATATATATATACAGTATATATATAGTTATATTCAAAAATCGTTTTTTATAAAAATATATACAACATAAATAATTTATTAAGCAGCTCAAGTAAAATGTTAAACACATATCAATAGTTATATAATACATTCATAAATATTGAAAGTGAACTCTAAAGGATTCCGCGTAGTTGGCCTGGTGGCTGTGCACTTCACAACCATATGCCTAGGGAAGGAGTTTCCTAGGATCGATTCCTGTCGACGACGTGAGGAGCTTAAGAATCTTCCTCAGCCATAGCCAAGTTAGTTGGTCTTGGGCGTAGACAGCGGCTTTTTTTTTTCCCCCAGTTTATCTGGGGTTTTTCATCCCACAAACAGGCAAACCGTTCCCTTGAACACACACGGATAGAGTAATGAACATCGCCCTTAGGAGATGCAGCAGAGGAGTGGCGAACCGGCTGCATTAACAAACTAGTAATGAGCTGCATTAATAAGGGAAAAAGACATACTTTTTTTTAGCTAAGAGATAGCGATAGTATGATGCAGTAAAATTATAGCCACATTTCAATATTTTGCTTACCCATTCGAGTTGTTGATAGTTCTCCAATTCATATTCAGTAAATTATAGGAATTGTGAAATTTCGTAAACCGTGTGTCTGTACAGATGTTTGTGGCAAGAATTATATATTAATAGATAATTAAATCGGATTTTTTATTTGTATATTTCGATTTTCTTTTTATTGAGTTATGGTAAAATGAAAATAATATAACACTTTCGGAAACACCTGTCAAAATCTCACTTATACCTAGAATAACTTTTTAATGCCAAATATAGCGGGGATTATGAAAAGCATCTTGCTTCACCCCTAAAGACATAAATGTCAATTGTAAATAAACAAACGGGAGGTTAATGGATGGCAATGCTGTAGCCAATGAAGTTCTAACTGAGGCTCGGCTATTGCTGTTACCCTCCTGCCATGATCAGAGCTTTAATAGCTCAATAACACCTTATCCCCGTGTGGTAGCCGGGATAAGAATAGCTCCACTGCAGCCCATGCATGTAGTAAGAGGCGACTAAATGGACGCAGAGTTTCGCTCTCAGGTTTCTTCCGGAATTTCGCTCCCAGTGAGGGGGGGGGGAGCTTAGATTTCGGAAGGTTTGCCTGGGAGTGCATATTTTGAGTTTCTGGGGAGGGTGTCCTCCGGCACGGCCAGGTAAGGGGCTTTGTCGGTGAATGCTTTTCCCTGGAATATGAGCGGTTCTGCTCGGTGGTGGTGGTGAGGGGGTGGTTGGCTCCACATCACTGAGTGGAGCCAATGCTGAGTTGGACGATCTTTCGGCCACTATGGAGGGGTCTAGAGATCGTCCTAATTTTTAGAGTCGGCTTTACTTTAAAAAAAAGCTCCACTGCAGCCCATGCATGTCGTAAGAGGTGATTAAATGGACGCAGAGTTTCGCTCTAAGGTTTCTTCCGGAATTTTGCTCCCGGTGAGGGGGAGGGCGGCTTAGATTTCGGGGGGGGTCCCTGAGAGAGCATTTTGAGTGTCTGGGGAGGGTGTTCTCCGGCATGGCCCGTAAGGGGCTTTGTCCGTGGATGCTTCTCCCTGGAATATGAGCGGTTCTGCTCGGTGGTAAGGGGGGGGGGCTCGTCACTGAGTGGAACCAACGCTGAGTTGGACGATCTTTCGGCCACTATTGAGTTGTCTAGCGATCGTTCTGATTTTTACACAGGGCTTTACTTACATATCAGCTCATGCATGTCGTACGTTGAAATGGGTATCCAGAAAGGGTAATGGATGGCAATGCTGTAGCCAGTGAAGTTCTCACTGAGGCTTTGCTATTGCTGTTACCCTCCTGCCATGATCAGAACTTTTTATAGCACAATAACACCCTATCTTTACATTGTCCTCTACAGATAACGGGGAATATGAAAAGCATTCTTGCTTCGTCGATCTACCCTAAAAAAAAAGTGTAAACAAACGAAAAATTAATGGGTGATTAATTCCAACTACCGTTTGTTGTTTAATCACATGGCGTTGAAACTAGCTATCTCGGTTTTCTTCAGTTCAATATTTTCTTTTCCAAAACTGTTAGATACTTTTATCGAACTCTGAAAAAAGATTCTTCGTTTTTCTCATTGTAATCAACGATTACTGACAAGAAATGGACATAGCAAGAAATGATGATAATATAGAGCTTCCGTAGCTCAGTCGTTATAGATGAAGCCGTTCGGTCAGAAAGACCTCGGTTCGATTCCCATCTATGACGCGAAGAATCTTCATCTGGTCTCTTTCGACTAAAGGTAGGTTAGTCGGTCTCATACAAAGGTAGGTTTTTCCCCACCGGGAAACTCGAGTTTTTCTTCCCTTAGAATAGGAAAATCGGTCCCCGTGAACACAGACGGATCTACAGTCATAAATACTTAATCCCCATGAGGGGGCTCATCTGGCCCCAGTAGGGACGAGGAAGAAAAAGGAGGAAACTCCAAACGAATAAATAAATGATGATATACGTGCATATTACAGGAAAAAATATATTTTATATCATCCACACACAAAAAGTTACACATCCAGTAATACAAGATTTCCGTGTATGAGCAAACGATTACGAAGGAAGAAAGCATTGTCTTGATGTGTTTCTTGATCAGCTCGAGGTCATAGTGAGGTCGTAGCTCGAGGTCACAGTCAGAGTGAAAGAGGATTAGAAGTTGGTAAGTTTGAGCGTTGAGCTTTGTATCGTTGTTCACCAACAGCTACTCGTATCTTTAAATTCTTAGAGAAAAGTGTTGGAATGATGGTGGACAGTTCTGCTAATGCATCACCCAAAGGATGGCGTGAAGATTATTCAAAGGTGATTGAGCAAATATGGACAGTGTTAAAATATGCACACATCAGAAGATGTAATGGAGTGTATAGAAACGAAAACACACCTATTTTTTGAAGGATGAGAAGGCTATGGATACGATGTTTTGTATCAGGAATGGTTAGAGTCACCAAAGAAGAGAAACCTGATCTTGAAATACGATGAAATGTTAAGCACGATCACATGAATGTTTCCAAACTTTTTGACGGTTTTGTGTTCACAGGTAGGTTCGGTTGGCTCTGCTGTAGAGGGGGACTGGTGGAATCCATATTCGTCATGATTAATTAATTGATGGGCTGCCTGTTAACGAAGACGTTAGCTGTTGATGACCATCTCCATTATTCTATAGATAATTGCAATAAGGACAGTAAGAAGATGACAGACTTCTGTCTGTCTTTTGTTTGGAACAGGCTGTATGTAGGCTTGCTGGCAAACTCGTGTGACATTTAGCAATATGATCAGTTATCTAGACGTTATAGTATTAGTGAGTTCTTTACATTTTGAGTTTGGGGGATCTGGACACGAAATTTGTTACTATCGAAACAATCAAGGATTCTTTTGATATCTTTATGGAAAAGATCAGAGACAACTTTAGCCTTCTTAGTTTAATGAGAAGTAATTTGCTCTGGGAGTTTACACGACAGCTGGAGAGGAGACTGATGCCAGATGATCGGCAGTTTTGTATGAAGGCGAGAATGAAGGCTTTCATGACGGCAAAGATTATTTTTGTTATCTGTTCGAAGCAGGTGTGCGGATTTTTTTTATTTAATTTTTATTTATTTTACAATTTTATTTATTTCGTATATTTTGTTATTTTTTACTTGAGTTCCGAAGATGACATACCAATTTGTAGTTAACAGTAGAGTCGAACTTTTGATATCCTATTTCTAGATTTGGTTTAGTTCAATTTCAGACTAGAAAAGTTTCTAAATCAATGACAATACACAATACAAATAATAAAAAAGAACAATGGCAATTATCTGATGCTGCTTAATATTTGTGTAGGTAATTACATACAGACTCCAGTTATAGTTTCTTGATTATATACTTAGTTTCAATAATTTAAGATTATATAATTAGATGCTATTAAATAGATTTGATATATTCTTTTAAGAATTAGTGAAATTTCTTAATATATTACGACACAGTATAATATCTAATTTATACACCTTTTTATAGAAAATATTTAACAATATAAATTTATATTTTGCAGAGTTCACGTTTAAGTAAAACAACAAATTCCTTGTGTTTACCTGGCATTTTTTGTGTGAAATGTTTTTTCAGTTGTATGTATTTAATTGAGATACTAATATTATAAATAAATATATGACGTGCTTTTACAACTGTTGAAATTGTCTGCGTCTGCATAAAGGGAGTAGGAAGAGCTCCTTTAGTTCCAACTTTTGTAGTCTGATAGCCAGTATCTATTCTGATAAGTGATCTCAATCTTATTAATGAAGCAGGGATGATCTTTGAAGGTTATTGCACTGGTTGCGAAAATAAATGTAAAAATGTTCCCTAATTTCTCATGTTCTCATAAATAACATTAATACATATATGAAAATGAAATGGAATATATTAAATATATGAAAAAAAAGTACAATATATTAAATTAAATGGAATAGTAGCACATACTCTAAAAAGTACAATGTATGACACTGCACATTGAAACTGTTTAGTAACTATTTGTCATTGGTGTATTTGATGAGACTCCACGTCAGATATTTCATCAATTATATTGATGAAATATCTGATTAAATTTCACACGAACGCTGAGCTAATAGACGATAAAATATTAACCGTCTTCCTGTCGTTTTACAGTCCAAATCGAGCCTTGGTCTCCTGGATTTGTGGTCTTTCGCCAAGAATTTTACGATTTACAATCTTCCTTAAAATACTGTCATATTCCATACGAAAGACATGTCATGTCCACTGCAGTTTTAACTTGAATATACTAAATATTGTGGGTTCTTTATAAAGTTAATATAACTCATAGTTGTATCCAATCATTATTCATTTGGGGCCAATATTTTTCTAAGGATTTTTCCTTTCAGAAAATGAAATCAAATTCGCACCCTTGCTGTAAATATTCAGGTTTCACATCTGCAAGTAACACCTGGAAATTATTGATAATATAAAATATCGATTTATATTTATAACTAAAACACCTATTTATATTTAGTCTTCCATTGGATAACTTTTGAGGTGAATATACATGAGAGAGAATAAAAATCCTGATTACTCTTTTTCGATTTGGCACTTTCAAGGTTCCCCATTTTCACACTTGTGTCATTTAATTGAGTCTGGCTGGTATTAATCATTACTAAAATATTAACTATTCTCATTAAATAAAAGCAGAGAAGACGTCTCTTATTATTTCATAACGATAGAAATAATATATATACTATACATACTAAATAAATATATATATATACTCAATAACACCAGCAGGATGGCCAAATCCAAAATCTCTAAAGTTAGTAGAATCAATAATCTAAGCATTCTTAAGTTCTTAAAAGAACTGGGCGATGGACTGAGTCCTTGACTCTTTATCCCGTCATCTGAATGAAGAAAATCTGTGTGGATGGAGTGTTATTGAGCTAAAAAGCTCTAGTCATGGCTGGGTAACGGCAATAACCGAGCCTCAGTTAAAACTTCAATGGCTACAGCATTGCCATTTGTTACCCTGGAAGTCCTAAAAAGGACTTTTGGTCATTCTTCACATTCAACAACCTCCAATCTAAGCATTATTCCTCATTTTATGAATTAAATTCTGATATATAATTATAATATTGGTGCATTTTAATAAAAGAAAAAACATTAAATATTCTTTAGGTTAAAGATCAAATTATTCTTTTTTTTAACTTAATCATTACATTTTATTCAAATATTTATAAATTAAATAATTTGTATATCTTTACATTACAGTCAAATGATTAACATATAAGAAAGTAGCATAAAAG
This sequence comes from Typopeltis vanoorti, assembly GCF_054136105.1. Classification (NCBI taxonomy): domain Eukaryota; kingdom Metazoa; phylum Arthropoda; class Arachnida; order Uropygi; family Thelyphonidae; genus Typopeltis; species Typopeltis vanoorti. The sequence continues at coordinate 111,499,143 of NC_143555.1, read as the reverse complement.
TATGATAAGTAAATATTAGATAAAATCACTATTTTACGTGAGTTATAACCAAAATGTTAATATCAAACATCAGCGAAGTTTTTGCCGATTTCAAACTAGATTTATCTCATGAAAGAATATTTGTCTAGTCACTAAGTTGTTTTTCCTTATCTGTTACTAATGTAACAGTAATTACAGCAGCTAATGTAATTGTGCTCAACTTCATGACAGCGAATTGCAAAAATCCGTACATTATTTTCAAAAATGATAAATAAATAAATAAATAATAATAAATAATGGATATCAATATAAACACTATGATTCACACAAAACTCAAATTTCGAAGTTTTTGACATGTATGACCTTAGAAATAATGCTAAGATAGCCGATAGCAGGTAATGTAAGCCAACGATCAGTAAAGCTGATATTTAAATTCACATAAATAATTCCCCTCTTTTTTATGGTTTAGAAATAATCAAAGATTAATTTTCGGTTAGATAATAAACATCTTATCTGCACAAAAAATGGCAATTTTTTTTTGTTAATTAAAAACTAAATATATTTTTTTACAAGCACATACATGCAGACATAAGCAGGGAAAAAAAACGTGTTGTATAAACTACCGCATTGCTTGTATCGTAATTCTGAAGTCCGTGTATTTTAAGTCTGTGTTAGTTGGATGGTAGCACATTTTTTGTTCCAAGTACTGTACTTGTGCGTTGTTTTTATTCGTTTTTCCAATGTAACAGTATACTGGTGGTTTCCAACTAGTGCACGCTATGGCATTTGTCATAAGAATTCTATGAAGTTTGTTAGTTTCAAAATATATATTCGATAGAGGGACAGAAAGAAAGAGAAAATAACTTTTTTTTTTCACACGTATAAAAATAGCACATACATGTACTACTAATGTTACTCATCACAACACCATGAAGTTAGTTATAGAAAACATTATTAGGTGTAAGAAAAAGACATTAATAATTTTAAGTTAATATTTTTAATTTAAAGTACATTTCAGTTATTTTTAATTTATAATTAAAACATAAATTATTTGCTTTATATTTTTTAGTTTAGTTTAATATTTTTAAAATTATGACATTAAACAAATCTAAAAAAAAAAAAAAACGACTTAGGCTGTTTATTTCAAGGCTTGTCGTATTTCTTGCGACGGATGTTAGGGTAAACAGACGCAATCTTCCCGGTAGATGAAAAGTATGCGAAGAATAGCTCAAGGAAATGCCCTATCCAAGCAGGATATTCGACACATCTCATGAAAGTGGGAAGATAAAAGATCGGTTAACGTAAACGTCGAAAAATCAACCCCCCCCCTCAGGGAATTACAAGCATTTTAGTTGGTGGCAACTTTGGAAAAGATAAAAATAAAGAAGAAGGAATTATCAAAGAGAAGTGCGTATGTGGGAGTGAAAGAGAGAGATAGAGAGAGAACACAAATATATAATCACAGAATGACAGATTGATCCTGAAAGTTCACAACAACACACAAAGTAAACAACAAAACGAAAGGCTATCATTATAGAGATTTATATGTCAAATATCTCGAAGCTACATTATATATATATATCTCTGGAACTTTTTTTTTTAATATGATTCGATAAGGCGAAATAACCAAGGAATTTACATACTATATATTCCAAAGTATTAGGACCTCTGAACATAAGCATATGGTACGTAAATATGCATTAACTATAGAGGAAATTCTAGTAGACATAAATGGGATTGCATAAATATACCTCATTCCATTTACGATAGATCCTGAAGGCACTGAACATTGTTCAGCATATTATTTTTTTTTTAATTTCCTTTCTGTGTGTGAGTTTTACGTGCATTATTTAAACAAATAAACGTCATATGGGTATGATTTGAAGATGATGAACGTGGGAAGATGAAAGATCGCATAAAATTACCCCCCCCCTCACGGTTGTGATTTTAGAGGAGGATGTTTACCTCATATTAGTGTAAGACTATAGACTATTATATCAATTGGGCTCTGTTTACACTAGGGTGTGAGAGGCTTCTAGAAAGACAACTTAAATACCAGAGAATATGGAATGAATTTGTTTTATTTTTGTGAAATATAGTTGCTGGGTAGGTACTACGTTGATGAAACCAATGTAACCAGAATAAATTGAGCGTGGTTAGTGTTCGAGTTACTGCAAGCAGCGTAAGAGACTGGCTAAACTCGCATTCAACCGAAAAGTATTCTGGGATATTCGTTATTCCAGATATTACGATAATCAGATACAATTAACATTTCATGACTAGTTTTTGGACAAGTGCTTTCTTCGAGAGTGGTTCATTATTTATGAAGTATATACTCTAATCAGTCTTCTAGAAGAGTTCTTCCCAAAGTTATGGATGTCAAGGCCCCCTTAGATAAATTAAGATATTTCACGGCTCCCATCGAAAAAAAAATCGTAATACAGACATATATTATTATAATATTTATTGTATTTATATTCAATACAAAGCATACACAGCGAATATTACAAAAATCAAATACAAATATTACATTTTTAGCATCTTACATACACATCTGACATGAATCGCTTAGTCTTAAAACATCTTAAATTTGTTTTCATTATTTCACGGACCCCCTTAATAAAAATAACCGTCCCCCAGGGGGCCGCAGCCCACAGTTTAGGAAGCGCTGTTCTAGAACGCTCCTAATTGAATGAACTACTTAGATCTTGGTCTTCATCCTGGTCTTTTTCTACTATTTTTACTTTTAACTTTTTTTATATTGTAATTTGCACATGGAGATGTTTTAATAAATATTTATATTGGTGTATTTATTATATTCTTTCTCACATAAAAATAAAGCTTTATAAAAGAAAATACTCTTTTAAATCATTAGAAGACTATTAGAAGCATTTTTATTTTAGAAACAATTTTATTATTATTTTTTTTTTTACAGCATCGATAAAGAAACAAAACAAATTTCGAATGTAGATTCTAAATACCAACACAATTAACCCTCGTATAACGCGGATGTTAGGATCCATAGCAATGTCGCATAGTAGTAGGGGTGGCACTTCTGACCAGATCAAGATCAAGATAAGATAAGGAAAGTGGGCGTGTCTTCCTGACGTCATTGTGAGTGACGTCATGATTTTGGAATTTCCATGTGGGCAAGTGTGTGAATGGCTTCAGTTCTTGTGTTTTGGTTCGCGTATGGGATTATGGGTGATTTTTTTGGTTCGCCTATGGAATTATGGGTGATGATAGAGATAAGGATTCGTGTTGTGATTGGTGGGACAGTTTAAACCAAATGCTTCCGTTGTGCGTGGCTTCCTGAGTCAGGAATTTCCCTGGGAGCATATGTGGTCACTGGCTTCAGTTCTTGTGTTTTGGTTCGCGTATGGAATTATGGGTGATGGTAGAGATAAGGATTCGTGTTGTGGGTGTGTGTTGTTTTCAGATGTAGATAAGTGACGTCATTTGTTATTTGTAAATAAATGTCGTCATTTGTAAATAAGTGACGTTGTTGTTTTGAATGGAAAGGATGGGGTGGGGGGGGGGGGGGGTGGGGGGGGGGGGGGGTGGGGGGGGGGGGGGGTGGGGGGGGGGGGGGGTGGGGGGGGGGGGGGGTGGGGGGGGGGGGGGGTGGGGGGGGGGGGGGGTGGGGGGGGGGGGGGGTGGGGGGGGGGGGGGGTGGGGGGGGGGGGGGGTGGGGGGGGGGGGGGGTGGGGGGGGGGGGGGGTGGGGGGGGGGGGGGGTGGGGGGGGGGGGGGGTGGGGGGGGGGGGGGGTGGGGGGGGGGGGGGGTGGGGGGGGGGGGGGGTGGGGGGGGGGGGGGGTGGGGGGGGGGGGGGGTGGGGGGGGGGGGGGGTGGGGGGGGGGGGGGGTGGGGGGGGGGGGGGGTGGGGGGGGGGGGGGGTGGGGGGGGGGGGGGGTGGGGGGGGGGGGGGGTGGGGGGGGGGGGGGGTGGGGGGGGGGGGGGGTGGGGGGGGGGGGGGGTGGGGGGGGGGGGGGGTGGGGGGGGGGGGGGGTGGGGGGGGGGGGGGAACCAAACAGAGAGCCATCACGACTTACTCTAAGAATTCCCAACCTTTAACAGGAAACAAATACCCCAAATGTATTGGAAAATTAGTACAACCATCTATATAAAATAAAAAAAAAAATAAAAATAAAAAAAAAACCGTATGTTTGAGTGACACCAATATATAATTAATTATTCATAAAAATCTAATCACACCCGCCATCACGACATACTCTAAGAATTTCCACAGACGACAATGACAGATGTGTGTCACATTTAACTTAAACATAACAACTGCTCGTATGTTTTTGGTAAGCGTAATTCTAATACTGAATAGTTTTTTTTTTTTTTTTTTTTTCCATAAGAATAATCATAGGGTATATATTAGAGTATCAACATGGATACATTAGCGATTTTTTATATCTAATATGTATATGTGTGTGTGTGTGTGTATGTGTGTTTAAGGACAGGTTTTTTAAGTATATAATTAATTATTCAGAAAAACTCGAAACACGAGAGCCATCACGACTTTCTCTAAGAATTCCCACACTTTAACAGGAAAGAAATGCCCAAAATGTATTGGAAAATTAGTACAACCATCTATAGAAGAAAAAAAAAACTGTATGTTTGAGTGACATAGAATATAGTTAAATTAAATTATCATTCCAAACTCAATAACAACAAACATTCGCGTCACGATTCCTTATCTTATCTTGATCTTGATCTGGTCAGAAGTGTCCACCAATGACAACACGATTACTTATACACTAATATTTCCCTTTCCATTCAAAACAATAGCGTCACTTATTTACAACTAACAAATGACGTCACTTATCTACATCTCATAACAACAAACATTCACGTCACGATTCCTTATCTTATCTTGATCTTGATCTGGTTTAAAGTGTCCCACCAATCACGACACGATTTCTTATCCACTAATATCATCCTTTCCATTCAAAACAACAACGTCACTTATTTACAAATGACGACATTTATTTACAAATAACAAATGACGTCACTTATCTACATCTGAAAACAACACACACCCACAACACGAATCCTTATCTCTACCATCACCCATAATTCCATACGCGAACCAAAACACAAGAACTGAAGCCAGTGACCACATATGCTCCCAGGGAAATTCCTGACTCAGGAAGCCACGCACAACGGAAGCATTTGGTTTAAACTGTCCCACCAATCACAACACGAATCCTTATCTCTATCATCACCCATAATTCCATAGGCGAACCAAAAAAATCACCCATAATCCCATACGCGAACCAAAACACAAGAACTGAAGCCATTCACACACTTGTCCACATGGAAATTCCAAAATCATGACGTCACTCACAATGACGTCAGGAAGACACGCCCACTTTCCTTATCTTATCTTGATCTTGATCTGGTCAGAAGTGCCACCCCTACTACTTCGCATTATATAGATGTGTTAGGCGAGACTCAGATTACATAGAAAAAGTAGGGTTATGTTCCGATATATATATATATATATATATATATTATATATTAATTATATAAACAACAATGATTCTTGTAATTCATGTAAGTTAAGAAAACATATAAACTATGAAGCAAATATATAGTATAAACTTGTAAAATTAAAAATTGTACGTAAACTTCATTGCACATAATAAAGTGCATATTTTAATCGTCATCACTCTCTTCAAAATGAATATTTCGTCGATGTTCTTTATTTACGAGTGGCCGGACGTCGTCATCACTTGAAATCTCTTGGGCACCATTTGTATAATTCTCATTGCATACTTTCGGCTGGTTTAGTTATCAAGAAGTCAGTAATAAGACCTTGCGTACCGATTACAGATCCTTCGGCACTTCTGCGCATGTCAGAAAAAGGAGAATCCATTCCGATAATAGGGTAATCAGTCCGTATTGTGGGATTGTTTATTATTACAGGTTGGAAAATTAACTTCTCTTTTATGATTATTGTAGTTAACTATGTTGCTTGTATAACACTTGGAAATTTTACCTATAAAGCACGTGATTTCGCGTGTTGGCGACTAATTCGTACGTCCTTCATTTCTTTCTCCCTTTCAGCATGAATCGACTATTCTTGGCAAGACGCCAAGCAGAGACCTACAAACGGTGGGCCAACTATAGCATTATGCTGCAATTTTTTATTAAGTTCATGATATGGAACTAAACAAATATCCAATTGTCTCGTGAATTTTTCGGAGTGCTCCGTTGAGGGATCATTATCCGTAAAATAGTTTCTTAACTTTCTTGCCAAGTCCAATCCTTCTGCTAATTTCTTTAAAGTGAATTCTTTAAAGGATTCATCACAATCAGAATCTTCGGAAGAACTTTCCCCGCATTTGGTTCGACGTCATCTACTAGTTGTACCAGTTCCTCCTCATTTAAATCCATTTTCCCAACAATTAATTCACTAATTTCGTTTTGAATCATATCGCAAAAGCCCTCTATGTGGCCATTACAAAAAAAATAATTTTTTTTATATAAAAAAAAAGCATTACATATTGTATGTAACTCACCAGAAAATAAAGTGCTCAGCTTGAGATTAACACAGTTATGATTTTTAATGCGCTTTCCTGGCAGAAAACAAAGACAATTTTCAACAATAAACTTTATACGGTAAACAATTCACGTACGTGTGTGGTAAAGGGTATTTCCCCTAACATAAATTCACTACTTATAACTACATCCGCGATACGGGCAGACATAAATTTAATGAAGATAAAATTTGATTTTTAAGTCGCGCGATGAAAAATATATGCAAAGATAAAGGATTACTGCAATTTGTAGACCGTGTTTTTATCGAAACTGTGTTGTATAATACCGCGTTGAACAAGGGTTTGCTATAATTTGTACACCGCGTTATATCGAAACTGCGTTATATAAGTACCGCGTTATACGAGGGTTACCTGTATTTCAATACATTCTCTTCAATCAAATGAAGTGCTAATTCTATCATTTTTTCACGCACTGCAATCGGTCCAGTTTAAATCAAAACTAAATATTTCACTTCAAGTTTGATAAGAATTCTAAATACTAAACTTCGTTAAAATCTCCCTAGCTAGAAAGCGCGTTTTTTGAAACTTACTAATGAAGTCTGTTTTTTTTTTTTTTTTTGGCTAAATGGGCGAAGCAAGAATGCTTTTCATATTCCCCGTTATCTGTAGAGGACAGTGTAGGGATAAGTATTGGGCTATGAGCGCTGATCATGGCAGGAGGGTAACAGCAATGGCTGATCCTCAGTTGGAACATCATTGGCTACAGTATTGCCATCCATTACCCTCCCTGGGTACCCATTTCAGTCGCTTCGTACGACATGCATGGACTTTTTTAAGTAAAGCCCTTTTTAAAAATTAGAAGATCCCTAGACCACTCGATAGTGGCCGGAAGATCGTCCAACTCAGCGTTGACCCACTCAGTGACAGGCTCACCCTACCTCCGAGCAGAACCGCTCATATTCCAGGGAAAGGCATCCACCGACAAGGCCTCCGGAAGAAACGTAAGAGAGCGAAACTTGCGTCCATTTTAGTCGCCTCTTACGATATGCATGGGCTGCAGTGGGATTTTTTAAGTAAAGCCACCTCTAAAAATTAAGACGATCCCCCGGACCACTCCCTACGAGTAGCCGAAAGACCGTCCAACTCAGCGTTGGTTCCACTCAGTGACAGGCACCCCAACACCGAGCAGAACCGCTCATATTCCAGGGAAAAGCATCCACTGACAAGTCCCCTCACGGGACACGCCGGAGAACACCGTTCCCAGAGACTCAAAATGCTCTATCAGGGCAAACCCCCTCTCACCGGGAGCAAGATTTCGGAAAAAAACCTAAGTGAGCGAACTCTCGAAACTCATCCCATTTTAGTCGCCTCTTACGACACGCATGAGTTGCAGTGACACTATTCTTAGCCCGGCCACCACACACAAAAAAAGTCTGTTTACACCTGTATGAAATTAAATATATTTTTCATATTTCAAACTAATAAAGCTATTTTAAAATAATAACCCAGTATACATACTTTATAGCGCTTCAATTTAACTAGAACTCTGAATCAACAAGGTATTTACATAAAAACAAAGAGAATGACCTATAAGACTGATTTTTCACATATAAAAACATGAAAAAAAAAATAACAGTTAAAGTGTTGCACTAATACATAGCATGAAAATCAAAAAGTCTCATCGTAAATTTATTACTATATATCACTTGCTACTTCAAACTTGTATATGTGGGAGAGATGTTGAGTATTTTCTCATAAAAAGCCGAAATTAAATTTTTTTATGATAGAAATGCTTATGCGGTACTTTCCAACCTGCGCAAAGATACAATTTCGTTTTCAGAATATACTGTTCTTCCTCCATGCTATTATGATGAATCATTGCGTATCATAAACAATATTTTAAAAACAAGATACAGGAAACTACGTGTTAGATATTAATATTTGTGACAATAGCTGCGAATATTAAATATAAAAGCTAGTATACGAGTTTTATTGCTACATAATATATATCACCACGAAATGCACGTACGGCAGTTATTTGGTCGAGAAATATAAGTTTGTGAACAACTAAAATACGATTAGCAATTTGATCGTTCGACTCGAGTTTTATCGTCAACAAACAGCAGCGCCACCCGAAGTCGCAAAATGAAATTGAAGAGTGTAATGTTTAGAAAACATGAAATATAAATAAAATATATCTAGTAATTTAATCTTTAGGCTGCTTTGTTTAATATTTTAAAATTTGATCGTATAAAGCAAGAGAATTTTATTAGTTTTAGTAAAATAAATATAAAAATGAAGTAAACAGAGGGAAAATACAATAAAAATATTTTATATTTGGTTCGATACTTTATCTTTAGCTATTTGTCCAAAGGCATTATTTAGCTAAAATATCTGAATAGTTCTAACAGCGCTGAGCTACTAACAGAAGAGATGGCTGTCAACGGGTTGATAGTAGATAATAAATGAGGATTTTCTGGATAGTCATGGAAGTGTTGAACATGTTTCGGATATTTGAGATAAGCACCAGCTGGTCTTCTTTAATTTGCTGCTTGGCCAATAAGTAAGAGTTTAATGGAATAGATAACCGCATACCAAAATAAATAGTTCTAGATTATAACGTGAGGAATGATGTCTCCTATTTTCGTTAGCTTCGAGTGGTAGTTTGATGTTGATCAGCTGTCAATCTAAACTGTGAACCTCCCACAAGCATTACCGAAATATTTCTCGTTTCTTTTTTATGTAAAGGGGAAAACACTTTTTTGCAAAGTTTTTTTTTTTTTTTTTGAATATACAAGACGTGCAATTAATTGGTTCAACTGATTGTGAATTGAAGTTACAATTAATTATAGCCATTCTCTAAATATTGTACCAGAAATACCATAGTGACCAAAATAATAAGGGCGGCGACAGAAGAGACAATTTTAAGTATAATTCTGAATTTATAAAGAGAGATTACAAATTACAAGCAGTATTACAAACGATCTTTACATTTGAAAATATTTATTACAAAAAATTAAAGACAGAATTGATGATAATTAATAGGGTAAAGAACAGATCTCAATATTTTATTTTTTGATTATCTTTTGCAGAAAGAATATTTCACTATAAAGCTCATGCCAAGAATAAACGGAAATCCTAGACAATACTCCCACATTAAACTAGCTTCTAAACTATTTCTGAACACAGGCACAGATACAGATTTCTAAAACTACAAACCACTACATGCTTTTTTCTGTGTGTGATCGTTGCACTAAGACGACAACATATCACCTGGTGTGAAAGAAGGGAAAAATATTTTTTTGCAGATGCGTTAGAAGTTGAGGTTTTTAGGGTTGCAAATTTCAGTTGGTATTTATTTATTTTTCTATAATAAATCCGAGAGTAAAGATTATATAACATATCTCGACGATAACTTTTCCTCTATTTAAGTAACTTGATATCAAGTAATTTAAATTCTTATAAACCTAATTTAGATAATTATTATAATATTATTATATACATATATATTATAATATTATTATAATAAATTATAATTATAATATATAATATATATATTATAATATTATTATATATATTATAATATTATTATATATATTATAATATTATTATAATAAATTATAATTATAATATATGAATTTTTTATATATATAAAATATATTTTATATATATATAAATATATAAAAAATATATCCGGAATTTTGCTCCCACTGAGGGGGCTTAGATTTCGGGGGATTTGCCTGAGAGAGCATTTTCTGAGAGAGCATGGGGAGAACACTCTCCCCAGAGACTCAAGAGTCTCTGGGGAGAGTTGGACGATCTTTCAGCCACTATGGAGTGGTCTATATATATATATATATATATATAATATTTATATAATATATAAATATATTATAATTATAAATTATAATATATTATAATATTATATATATATATATTATAATATTATGTAGAAAGTTTTTTACCTTGGGTATAATATATGATAAAGATACCAAGCTATTTTAAACCTGGTTTTTATTCCATTTCCCTAGTAAGCAAACAGACAAATAAGTCAAGTTTGCGCCTGCACGTAATGCAAGCCTAGGTGACCCACAAAGTAGTGCAAGTCTAGGCAACTCGTGGTAAATGTGGAATAAGATCCTTAATGCAAAGCTCATCTCCATACATTATAATATTATATATATATATATATATATATATATATATAATTAATTAATTTAACTAACTAGAACCCGAGAAAGTATAACAAAACCTTCAATAAATCACGACTAGTTTCAGCGGTGCTCCGACTTCTTCAGGTGAGAAAGAAAAAAACATAAGACTTATAAAAATGACAAGGTAAGAAACATGGACTTTCCAGCTTAATAAAAAGAAGTAGAATAGTAAGAGTCATATTTGAATAGGTGACCGCGTGCTACCGTTGGCATGAGTTCAATGTGTGCGACATAATATTATATATATATATTATAATAATAGTTTATGTTATAATAAACTTACGTATTATTAAATTTATTTTTATAGTCCTTATAAGGACTGGCTTAAAGGGGCGAAGCAAGAATGCTTTTCATCTTCCCGGTTATCTGTAGAGGACAGTGTAGGGATAAGGTGTTATTGAGCTATTAAAGCTCTGATCATAGCAGGAGAGTAACAGCAATAGCCGAGCCTCAGTTAGAACTTCATTGGCTACAACATTGCCATCCATTACCCTCCAAGGGTATATATCGTTCGTTCATTCTCGTATCACATATCTCCTTATATTTTTTATAGTCCTTATATAAGGACTGGCTTAAAGGGGCGAAGCAAGAATGCTTTTCATCTTCCCCTTTAACTGTAGAGGACAGTGTAGGGATAAGGTGTTATTGAGCTATTAAGGCTCTGATCATGGCGGGAGGGTAATAGCAATAGCCAAGCCTCAGTTAGAACTTCATTGCCATCCATTACCCTCCAAGGGTATTAATCACCGCATTTTATAGTCCTTATAAGGACTGGCTTAAAGGGGCGAAGCAAGAATGCTTTTCATCTTCCCCGTTATCTGTAGAGGACAGTGTAGGGATAAGGTGTTATTGAGCTATTAAAGCTCTGATCATGGCAGGAGGGTAACAGCAATAGCCGAGCCTCAGTTAGAACTTCATTGGCTACAGCGTTGCCATCCATTACCCTCCAAGGGTATTCTCTACTCCCACTCCCCGCATTTTATAGTAATTTGCAAATAGTATTATTGTTAAACTATCACCCTATGGCAGTGGTGTTCAACCTTTTTTACTACGCGAGCTACTTTTCTATAAAAAGTTATTCGGCGATCTACTCTCTTATATATATATATCACGTTTCCCCAACCTGATATATTCTGATTACGCACAAATAAACAACTAAAAAAAATACACAACTAAAAACTTTATTTGTGTATTTAAAAATGTATTTATCACTTTTAATTATTTTAATACAACAAAACAAACAAACAAATATATTGGAATAAAATATTTATTTCTCTATTTTGGAAAACCAAAGTTAGAAAAAACAACAGATTGATTACAAATTCACAAGTTACAAAAAATGCTGATTGATTAAAAAAAAAAAAGTTAATGTGAAATTTGGCATTGTTTGGACCTCGCAATATTTTCATAGTCAAGTTGATATGAAGTAGCCAATCGCAGACAATCATCCAAATGATCATTTGTAATTTGGTTTCTTAATTGATTTTTATGACAGTCATATTTGAAAAAGCGGATTCTGACAAGTATGTCGATCCGAAACATGACAGAATTTTTCGCGCAACATATTGGGAATTTTGGGAATTTTTCATGTGCATACTTCCAAATGACTTCATTGTTTATTGATTTTAAATGTAAACCATTCTGAATGTTTATTATCTCAGGTTCTACTTCAGCTTGGTTTATATCAAACAGCCCACTAATTTTATTTGAAATTTCTGTGATGTTCAAGTTTTCTTGAAATGGATTATTGATAAAAGATGCGATCATTTCAGTTTTATTAAAATCTTTAAATCTTGAATTTATTTCTTCCTCAACTAATTCTATTTCACGAATAAATTCTTTTAAATCACAGCGAAGCATTTCTTGATTTTGTTCCAAAAATGTTAATAAATAAGGGAAATGTCTCAATTCGCGGTCATTTATATTTTTCTTTAATAAAAGTAAGTATTGTTGGAAAGTTTTTATTGAACTTTAACATGTCAATTAAATTTTTATCTCTACCTTGTAACTCTAAATTTAAATTGCTTAATTTAGTACAGAAATCTAATCTACTAAAAACGATAAGTGTAACAACCATCTTTTATCACTCAATTGTGGATAAATATCTCCTTTTTCATCAAGAAAAATTTTTATATCCTTATTTAATACAAGAAATCTTTCTAAAAACTGACTTCTGCTGAGCCAGCGAACATTATTGTACAACAGAAGTTCCCTATCATCAGCATCTGCCTGTAATTTAAATAACCGCCGTTGCAGGGCATTTCCTCGAACAGAATTTACAATTTTAAATGTAATATCCAAAACATCTTTTGTGTTTAATCTTTTACTATACAGTACTTGTCGGTGAATAATACAGTGGTACGTTAAAAAATCTGGATATTTGTCATCATTTTTACATAATGAAATGAAGCCGGATTTATTACCTACGTACCATCAGTAGTAATAGTCACAAGTTTAAAAAACGGAAGTTTGTGTTGTTTCACAAATTCATCAAATGCCGAAAATGTGTCTTTCCCCTCCCCCTAGTCCTTCCCAATAATGGTATAATTTTCAAAAGTTCTTCTTTACTTGAATAATCTTGAAATACCATGCGAATAAATACCATTAACCGAGCAATATCAGTGAAGTCGTTTGATTTATCAAATTGTAATGAAAACGCAACACGCTGGTGAATGTCTGACATTAACCTGGCCTGGAAACTTTTCTCCGGCAATTGGAAGTCTTCCTTTCGGCAATTTGAAACCTTGTCTGCGGCCTAGAAGTAGTCTCTTTCTCTAGCGCCGTCTCGAACCTAGAAGCTCCTTTCTGGAAGCGGGAAACTCCTCTCTCAAGCAATGTGGATCCGGGCAGTCTCTCTGATGGTGACTCTGGACTGGGCGGCCTCCTCTCTGACAGCAATTCTGAAACCGGGACCCCTTCTGCTTGCTTCAGTCCCTTTTTATTAGGCCTCCTGTGAGACCTTGCATGAAGTTTGGCAATCCCCAAAGAATCAGTATGAGTCTTTCATCTTAAGTTTCAAGTTCGGCACGCCTTTTGTTCTCCTCCGCTTTCTTTTGATTGTAAGTTGCCGGCCATCGGAAAGTTGTTTGAACTCTTTCTGACTGACTTCGGAGATGCTTACACTTAGAGCCTGCAAGCCTTTCTCATACATACAAGTTTCAATAACAATCTTTCTAATTCCTCCATGTACAGCTTCGGCGACAAAAACATTGCCTTTGTTTTTAACACTCTAACATATTCGTATTAAAGCAGTATATACAGTTAACTTCAAAAGTGTTATTTACAAAAACATCTAATACAAACTATACCGAGACAAACAAAGTTTATTTTTTTACAATATTCACATGGGACTTAACCTAAGTAAAAAATCGATGTAATGTGCTTTGGAATGTTTAATATTTAAGCTACAATCGCGTTTTTACACTTTGCTCATAATTGTATTCACTCGGCTCGCTGTTTGACTTCCACTGATCCAAATTAATTCATTTACCCGGACTTATAAGAAAATTACTGATTTGACAATTTTAACCAAAAATAAATAAACAATAGCAATACACTTAAAGCGAATTAAAAATAATACAAAATAATGATAAATAAAATATTATGTTTTCAGTTTTAATTAAATTTGTAAGTAAAGAAGAATACACAAGAGATCGACCAAAAATCGCTCCGCGATCGACGGGTTGAACACCCCTGCCCTATGGTATATGATTTGAAAAACAAAAATGTCATTGCCGAATGCGTTGCATCGTTTGTTTATTCGATAAGTAAAAGTTTCTTTCGTTTAAGAGTTACATGTTTTTTTATTCTGTAACGAATATTAAAAGAAGTGACATAAGAAGTCATTTTCTTTGCCATTAAAATGTGTGTGATAGATGTATGCGGCTTAAATAGTCTTATTTTAAATTGCTCATATTAAAAGTACTTCCTCTTGCTTGATGATCCAAATGGTCGTTTTAAATCCTCTGGATTTGCATAAGATGTATGCAGTTTTCGACGATATTCTCCAAATAAGTGTGATTTAAATTTGTTTATGGTGCAACCAATCATGATACAGACACTTAAGTCTCAAAGTAAGAAAATATTCATATGATTCAAACGACCATTACGCTAACAGAATGAGAAATAAAGCAGGGTGAAGTTGCGAGAGAGAAAAGTATATATTTCAAGTATATATTAACCCACCCACACACGCGCACACCTTATCACAAATATGATTTGAAATTTTATATTTATTTTTATTATTATTAAAATTATTATTATTAAAATTTAATATATATATATATATTTGATATAAAAGATCGCCCAGAAATGGAAATAATGTTGGATTCAATATCCACTTAATTTGAATATATATACTTTTTTTTTAGAATTAAAAAAAATAATAAATTAATTAAAAATTTACTTATATTCAATTTTAAAAAATATATACATAATGGCAATAACGAAGCGTTTTCTGAGAGATCTTTGTTAAAAATAACTGTAATATTACAACATTATTCCATTCCAACATTAATAATAATGCTAAAATAGTTTATTCAGACTAGAAAAAAAGAAAATCAGAATTAAAAATAATAATGAACTTATTTTACCAAATACATTTGTAATAATTTTAAATATTAAGATATGTAGGCTTAAAGTACAAGCCATTAGGAAAAAGAAAACCAGGACATCCTCTTAAACGATGACTTCTAAGGCCGGAACAGGCCATGCTAGTCCTAAATCCTTGATATGCATGATGATGATTAAGATATGTTTCTTTTATAGGTATACACTATATTTTCAGAATTAAAACAAAAGGCTTTTAAATTACATAAAAGTTTTCAGAAAGAAAATAGATGATATAATTTACATTATTATTTCTAAGAAAAATAAGATATTTTTATTAAAAATTTGTGCAAACGAATATACACGACTTCCATCTGAAACAAGTACAATATATTAACACAGCATTTCCTCCTATGACACAAGACGTCATTTCCTCCTATGACACAAGACGTCATTTCCTCCCATCGTATTGGAAGCAAGTTAAATGATGATTTCGAAAGCCGACAGTGAATCTATCTTTTACGGCTGATGTGTACATATTCTTCTGATATGTATATATAAATTACGATTATTATAATCCGAGAATTAATCGCTTGGAAACCTGTAGAAGACTGGGTTAACTAGTGTTAAAAGGAAGGGTTATTTTGTTGCAGATTGTCTAACAAATTAATATAAAGATGTTTCATCCCGAAATAATTGAATTCATACATTAACCACTACTAGTTTTTATTCCAGAGGATTGAATATATTTACTAAACTAAATTGGATCGGATTAATCCTCGCAAGAAAAATGTAGTAGTTAATGATTAATGCATCGTCGGTTAGTAAATTAAAGTCTATTAATTACGATTTTCCTTAGCAAAACGCTTTCACTGTCAATAAATCTTAAAAATACTTTTATTTAAAAAAAATCTCACGGAAAACAAAATCAGCATGATGTAAAATCGAAATAAAAAGCTATAACTAATAAAAATACAACTTAATTGATCATTGTAAATTTACATCCGTTCTTGCAAGCACTTTTTTTTAAAAAAAACTTGGAGTATTACGCGTAAGTAGTTTTACTGATGACGTAAGTTTTTTTTTTTTTTGCTTATTACAAAATTTGCAACGTTGACGTTTTATGAAATTCATTCCAAATTTTATTCTACTTGTTAAATTCATTAGCTAAAAAATAATCCTCAGTAGTTTTAGATAATTTTTTTCATGTTGCTCACAAGGCTTTTATTACTATTTTATCAGTTTATATATATATATATATATATATATATATATATATATAAACAAAAGTGTCCCCACTCCTTACGAAATCATTAATTGAAAAGCTGTGACAAAGTTACTTCGCGTCCTAGACAAGATTTGAATCTAGATCTACCTCTATTGATACTCAGTACACAGTAATGAAATGATCCCAACATTTCACTTTATGTACAGCAAAAAAGTAGACAGTAATGAAAGATCCTATCAATTCAGTTTACACAAGTCATATATCAATAAAAGATGAGTAAATGAGATTCTATAATCATTCAAAAGTAAATCCGCTAGCAATTACATATACGAAAGAAGAATATTTACTTTGCCATATTTAAAGGTAAAGCCGTCTCTAAAAATTCGGACGATCCCTAGGCCACTCAATCGTGGGCGAAAGACCGTCCATCTCAGCGTTGGCTCCACTCAGTGATGGCCTTCCACCCACACCGAGCAGAACCGCTCATATTCCGAAGAAAACCATTCACCGACAGAGCCCCTCAGCGGGCCGTGCCGGAGAACCTCCCGGAGACTCAAATTGCTCCCTTGAGGCAGAGAGAGAGAGAGAGAGAGTACTCAAACTCTCGAATCTCTGCGCCCCAGGGGGGTAACAGCAACAGCCGAACCTCAATTAAACTTCACTTGTACAGCATTGCCATCCATTACCCTCCAATGGTATTAATCACCACATCTCACACTAACCAAAATCCACAGATCAGCTAATCCTTATAAGGACTGTCTTAAAGGGGCGAAGCAAGAATGCTTTTCATCTTTCCCGTTATCTGCAGAGGACAGTGTAGGGATAAGGTGTTATTGTGCTATTAAAGCTCTGATCATGGCAGGAGGGTAACAGCAATAGCCAAGCCTCAGTTAGAACTTCATTGGCTACAGCATTGCCATCCATTACCCTCCAAGGGTATTGGATTGAATGAATCAATCACTGCATCTCACGGTCGATTGATCCCTTAATCTCCTCCAACTACAGATCAGCTAAAGCAACACATCCCTTTATATATAAAAATGACATTGTTAATATAAAACGGTGTCACAACAAATAGTAAAGATATATTAAACATCTTATTAAATTCCGCCTTTTTATTTTATATTTCTTTTATAACTATAGAAGTCAAGATTTCTATAAGATAATAAAGTGCTTGTCTGAGTATTAACACGTGAAGTATAGATTTAAGAATCTAGCCTCAATACATACGGTAAGGATATGTTCCTTGAAACGGGAAATATTCTGGATTATCATATCAATTAATCAAGCAATTGCACGCTATAGAGGGAGCTCTTGACATTCTTAAAGTTTGATTTATGTAGATTCCACTTAAAGCCGCCATTTATTAGTTGATTATTAAAAACGAAAAAAAAAAAAGAAATGAAAGGAATTTCAATTTTCTGAAATATAACCATAATTTAAACATTCACGCTGTTTTTCAGACTTATGCAAATGAACTTTTGATCTTAAAATTAAATTTATGCATGCTAAGAATGATGTTATCAAAATCCAACGTAGTCCGAATTGGAAAGTCTGACAAAGTAACATAAATATTATTTCCCACAATTCTCAGTTTTGTAACATAAGAAAGAAGAAAGAAAAGTTGAAAGTAATCAAAATAAAAGGTTGCTGGAAAAGAAGATACATTTCAAAAAACATAATCCCTTTCACGATGAAATAGACCAGAAGTACCATGCATAAAATTTATAGTAAGTATAAGGTTATTTTAATTTTATTTTTCTACAAGAACTTTCCGCTTTGACTGATGATGTTTAAAACACTCTGCGAAAGAGAAATATTCATATAAATGGCATAACGTAGTAATACAGAAATATAAAATAAAATATCATTGCAATTTTTGCGTTCTTCTGTTTCATACGCTTGGTAAAATCTTTGAAAAATTCTATTAAAAAACTATGCAATAATTTTACTGATGTTCCACACACGTGATCATAATTAAGGACAAACTACTGCTACAATTAATGAGTATCAATTAACAGCTAAGCAGTAATTTTTCGGTCTAATAACTATAAAGTTTTCCCATTAATATGTGTACACAGCTAAATGAGCAAAAATGTCTTCTGGGACTTAGTAAGGATTTTAAGGGTATTAAAAATAAGAAAACATCGCAAAGTTGTAGAGAATACCAGAGGGAGTACGAAAAAAAATCTTTTAAATTTGCTTATGCAAGACAATAGCACACTTTTTTTAAAAATATGACTTAGTAAGAGGAAATCTTAAATTTTGGGGTTTAGGAGAACATGAAGTGTACTATTAGCATAATCCAAAATGTAACATGAATATTTATTATTTTGTCGAATACAATGCAATTGAGGGATTTTATTATTATTATTATTATTATTATTATTATTATTATTATTATTATTATTATTATTATTATTATAGAACGGAATATATTTGCGGAAGAGGGATTTGTATATTTAGAAAATACATTTGACAACATTAATCTGTTTAATTTGTAGCGTAGTAAGAATATATACTTGTTATCAAAAAGTATAAGGTTATCCAAGCGAAAGGCACATTACATTCAGTTACAAACATGTAACATTTCGGCTTCCTCAGATGTTTACAAATCAGAATATTTATTCTGCGCAAGAGAAGTGCCAACAAACCAAATTTATTTCACTGCAAACTTTTATGTATTCGTCTGTTTTTCTTTTCAATTTTTAACTTTAGAAGAATGCTTAGAATTTATCAAGTAAAAAAAAAAAATGTTACTTTACAAATTAAACTGGAGGTGTTGAGTTGGAATCCCACTTTGGCATGTACGTTTTTGAAATTCTTTAGGTAGTAAATGATTTTCATTACAAGGTGTGACACCCCATCCTTATTTATTAGAGATCCCAAATGCTGTGTAAAAGATAACCATGTATAGGCTCCAAGCAATCCACGGAACTATTTATCTTCTTGTATATAATGAAACGAAGCGCTCAACGAATTCGGACTATTGTACAGTAATTTAAATC
This sequence comes from Typopeltis vanoorti, assembly GCF_054136105.1. Taxonomy (NCBI): domain Eukaryota; kingdom Metazoa; phylum Arthropoda; class Arachnida; order Uropygi; family Thelyphonidae; genus Typopeltis; species Typopeltis vanoorti. Next base: position 111,479,654 of record NC_143555.1, on the reverse strand, counting down.
CAACAGTTCCCTTCCATAAATCAGGATATGTGAAACTTTGTAGACGATAACGAAGTATTAATGGATGTCGGTTTGAAGCCGAATTTTAACCGAATTGAATAGGTAAAAGATGAGTTGGAGGAACATGTGAACCTCACTCACTCACTCACTCATGGGTTCAATTGTTCATCCTACATTAAAAGATGTTCTATGAAAAATGTCAAATATCTTATCTGAAATATCGCATATTGGTGGAAATCATACAGCATGTGAAAGGAAAAATAATCTATGCTATCTTATAAAATACCATTTGATTTAACTTCTCATTGGGATATAAATTTTTGGAAAACATTCATGAAGGATACAATACATAGGAACATGAAAAAGAATGGCATCAAATAAAAACTAAATATATATTTTTATTATTATTCGTTCCAAGTCTCGATTTTGCAATTTTATTTTAGCGTTGGTAGCACGCAAACTACACCGTGGTGTTAGTAAGATAAATGAACCACCTTTCTCCGAAAATAAATCTAAAGAATACCGTTTCACTTCTTTAAAAGCTGTATTATTTGTTGTGTTGGAACAAACTAATCACAGTCGTTAGAGAGAAGCTACAGTTTATTTGGCAAGCGAAACTCTAATAAGTTAGTCTCTTATCTAAATTCCTTAACATTACTCCTAATGATGGATTCAGACCTTGATTAGTTCACACACGCACGCACGCACATACGCACAATTTCGGCAAAAGGTATGTTAATTTACAAATGGATTAAATATTCACTTCTTAAACTGTAATCAGCCAGGAAACAGGTTGTTAAAAGTAACGTGGACCGTATACAGTTTTGTAATGCAGTCGCTAATGAAAGAAGGGGATGAATAATTTTGGTACAAGTGCAAAATAGAACAGTCGATCTATAAAACGAAGCTAAGAAAATACATCATCATCAGAAATGTTTATCATTTATAACTTAAAGTAGTAAAAGTGTTTCCGATATTCTGATACGGTCCTTAACAACTTAATAAGCAAGACCAGCAAATTACTGCAGGTAACCCCCCCCCACACACACACCCACCCCACACACAACTCGACGCGATTGATATCCGAGATAAGCAGTTTTGGTTTCGTAGTAAAATTGTAGAAATCTACGAGGTTAAAACCAAATCTGAAACGCGTCAATATGATAATTTTATTTTATGTTGATCCATACATAATATATTATTAACTAATTTCCATATATGTAAGTTAAATTTAAGAAATATGACAAGGAAGAGAGTTTAAAACAATCACGCATGGTAGTCAAACTGCTCGACAAACACTCAGTTCTAATCCCACCTAGAATACCCCAAACTTTTTTGTTTTTTTAAACTGAACATGAGTTAGCCGGTGTTATACAGAGATGATAGTTTTTCCCATTTTCCATCCCAGAAATTCGGATTTTTAATATACTTTATTTTTAAATATCAGATAATTCATTTGTTGCTTATATTTATAATATGTAATGTACTATTTATCATTTATTTCAATATAAGTAAATTACTATTACCTTAATAATTTTAATTATTAAATAATGACTATGAAATAAAATCACAATATATTATTAAATTAATAAGATATTTAAGTAATACAACATTAAAATATTAAATTCAGATTCTTATTATTAATAAATTATTTATTATTCATTATTAAATAATACGCCAACATTTTTAATTTGCAAACTTATTATTTATTATTAAATCATCATATGCTAAATTTTGAAATATGAATTTAGAACGTAATAATATTTTTCATAGAACGTGGTATTTTTCATACATACGTACGAGCCATTCTCATGAATGTAATAATAATAATTATTTTTTTTACGTGACACCTCCGAGGAGACCAAGGCTCATCGCTGAAGAGCACTCCACAGAACCCGCTGCCTACAGTTTAATCCTCCATCTATACATAACGCCACTGTTAACACTCTACGATACAATTCAACAATCAATGCAATCTGTCGTTATTAATAGCTCATTTTGTTTGTAAATTACATGTGTACTAAAGCTGGTTTTAATATATACAGGAGTACTGTGATGTAAAGAGCAGAGCCGTGTTCATAGGTTAAGCAGAAGGTCATGTTCGAGAAGTATTACTGAGAAGACAGAGGATTAACTTCAATGGCGAAATTTACATAGAAAAATGGAATGTGCCGGGTGAAAGTAGGCAAGGATGCCTACTTTCACTTCGCTTGTTCAGGATCTATGCGGAGGACATTATGAATGTAGCACTGGACAGGCTGAAGACAGAAATTAGATAGGTGGTAGAAGGATTAGCAGTCTGAAATATTTTATCATCAATAAAACTCTCCCCCTAAGGACAAGGAAGAACTACCACACGATCCATGAGAGAGTTAATGAGATCAACAAGAACAGACGACTTTAACTTAACTCTAGTAAGACAAAGATTGTGGTTTTTGAAGGAAATACTGTACAGACAAAAAAAAAAGGTCCGAAGAGACAAGTGTACCTTAATGTAGAATAATTGGGGACGTCAGCAAATTTGAGATCCAACTATAATGGAAGAATTGCCGTTCAGAAAAGATCAGAAGAAGATTAGGAATTGCTAGAACAACAGTCAGAGAATTCTGTAATCTGGAAGGACGTATCTATCGCTACAGGAACAAAACTGAGGATTCTGCAGGCGGCTGTTTTTTTTTTTTTGTTGTTTCTTTCTTTCTTTCTGGAAAATTGGAACCAAAAGAAGTCTGATCGAAGAGGATAGCTGCTTTTGAAATGTGGTGCGTAAATATCTCAGTGAAAGGCTGACAAATGGATGGATTGTAGAAAGGAGCAGTAACAGAAAAAAAGTTGAAGAACCAAACATACCACCCATCTTGAATGAGATGGGTGGTATGTTTGGAGTGACTGGTCTTCGGAAAGTTGAAGACTCAAGAAAAGCCACCTGCGAGAATTCATATGGCAAAAAAAGGGGGGGGGGGAGTGATAATACGGTATCTACTGATATCTAGTGAAATTATGAATGGGTTCAAAATTTAGTAGTGGTGGGTCCAACAGTAGAGAATTTATACAACAGACCAACAAACGTTTTCTTTTATATATTACAGCTTTGTACATTATTAAAACTGTACATTTTAGATTTTAAATAATTAAAATTTATTAAATAATATTTCATAATAAAAATAAAAATTAATTTTAAATTTTTATTTCGAAATATTAAAAATTACATTTATAAATTTAAACATTAGAGTACACCATAATGTTTTTATTATCACGCTGATTAATATAAACATCTATATACCATAGTTTTTCATCCTCTGAATCACCAATAATGGATGTTGTAGTAGAAGATGGCTCTGCTGCAGTCTCTCCTACCTCCGCAAGGGAAAAGATCCCCCCGATTATTCTGCGTGAGAAGAAAAAATGGATGACAATAAAGAACATGATGTACAACCTAAAGATTTCGTACAACAATGCAAAGAATATCACAGATGGTGTCAAAATCCACCCCAACACTGTATCAGACTACCGTAGGTTGACAGCAGAACTGAATTCTAGAGGGGTCCAGTACCATACTTATTCGCTCGGCTCCGAAAAAAATCTCAAGATTGTAATTAGAGGCGTACCTGAGGATGTCTCCATAGATGAAATCATTGCGGATCTGCACTCGAATGATTTACCACCAATCAAGGTCAGCAGAATGACCAGGAGGGACAAGACTCCAATGCCACTGGTGCTGATCGAAATCAGTCAAGCCCACAAACACATATATGACTTGACAACCATCTGTGGATTGAAAATCTCGGTAGAACCGTTAAGGAAGAGAGCTTCTACTGGGCAATGCCACAGATGTCAAAAATTTGGGCATGCCCAGAAAATGTGCAGGGCAGAGTTCAAGTGTCTGAAGTGTGGGGTTGGTCACCCAACGAACACCTGCTCTAAACCAAAATCTACCCCGGCTAAATGTGCCAATTGCGGCGGCCCTCACACATCCAACTACAAAGGATGTTTACATAATCCACGTAATAGGAGGTCAGAAGAGGGAACATTCTCTCCTTCCATTAGCTCACCTACATCTGCAGCTACTTCACAGTCTCCTAAAGTTCAGAATAAAGATTCAGAAGCCCATCTGCCGAAAACTGAGTTCCCTCAAAAAACAACTCTAAAAAGGCAGTCCAGGTCATATGCGGATGTAACCCGCCCTAAACAGACATCCCTAGAACAGCCAGCTTCACGCCCAAATTTGACAGCTATCATCACCGCGTCCCTGGCAAATATGCTATTAGATTTCAGCAGATCTAATCCTTCACAAAGTTCTACTAACAGATTCCTCAAAGACACCCAAGTCATCATTTCAGCGCTCACTAATGAACAGTAAAAAATTAAAACCAGAATCCTTAGAGATAATAGCCTGGAATGCCAACGGCTTAAGAAATAAGATCCTAGAACTTAAAAATTTTGTCCATAGGCATCGGCCAGATGTTCTATTACTAAACGAAACACATCTAAGACCAGCAGACAATCCCAAAATCTACGGATATCAATCATATAGAACTGACAGATCAACCCACAGAGGTGGAGGCACAGCAATTTTCATCAAGAACTTTATCTCACATCACTCCATAAACCTTCCTCCTACCTCCACTCTTGAGGTCACTGGCATTGAGATTCTCACGAGCTCAGTAGGCAAATTAAAAATTTTTGCAGCATACCATCCACCACAAAAATCATTACTATCTTCTGACTTGAATGCCATATTTGATACTGGAGAGCCTACCATTGTGGCAGGGGATCTAAATGCCAAACATCCTACCTGGAATAGCCACTCCACTAACAAAAATGGACAGATACTACAGAACTATGCTGATTTCAACAACCTTCACGTTATAGGCCCTGCTGATCCCACCCATCACAACACTTATGGTAGGGCTGATGTATTGGACATTGCCATACTGCAGCACATTAGACTCCAATACAATTTAATGACAATCAATGATTTATCATCAGATCATAACCCAATACGATTAAAATTAGGAAATCTTGAAAAATTATCTCCACCCCCTCACTCATTTATTCCCTGGGAAAGGCTCTCCAAGATGCTTCCAAAATATATTGGTCCTGTTCCCATCATTAAATCAAAAGAGGAAATTGAGATAGCTGTCAAAAATCTAACAGAACAGATCACAGCAGCCTGTGCAGCAGTTACTACCCCTGTAACTACCCACAAACCCAACCATCTGCCCGAAGATATTATGAATCTGATTAGGGAAAAAAACAGGGCTAGGAAAAGATACCACAACACTAGGGCACCACAAGACAAGCGGATCTTAAATAGGTTAAATTCTGCAGTGAGAGATGCACTCGCAACTCATAGATCTCAACTCTGGGAAGAAAAACTGACCTCCATCTCCACTGATAACCACTCTGTATGGAATCTTATCCGTAAGATCAAGAACAAAAACAAACCTCTTCCCCCTCTGCAAACAGATTCAGGTCTCATCCACACCGATGCTGATAAAGCTGAGGCAATAGCGAATCATCTTGAAAATCAATGCAAACCTGCATACAGTCACCTTGACATTAGTCATATCTACAAGATACACCGTAATGTCAGATATTCACTCAAGTCTGCTCCCACACATTCTACTCAAATCACACCCACCTCACCTGCTGAAATATATGCTATTATTCAGAAATTCAAAAATAAAAAGGCTCCTGGACCCGACGGCATCTCCAACAAAGTTATAAAACTTCTACCTCGCAAAGCTATTGTTCATTTGGTAAACATAATCAACTCCATACTTCACTACAAGTATTTCCCTTCCTACTGGAAACTGGCGTACATAATACCAATTCATAAATCTGGAAAGGATCCCACTCTGCCACAAAATTACAGACCAATCAGTCTCATCTCTAATCTCGGAAAAATTGCTGAGAAGGTAATTCTTACTAGGCTTCAAGATTCAGTACTCCAGTTAAACATCCTGCCTGAGGAGCAGTTTGGCTTCAGACAGTTGCATAGTACCACTCAACAAATACACAGATTGGTGGAACATATCATTACAGGTTTTAACTGGCGTCAATGCACTGGGGCTGTTTTCCTAGACTTAGCCAGTGCATTTGACAAGGTTTGGCATTATGGTTTGCTATACAAGCTTATATCATCCGGTGTTCCAATCGGAATCATTCAACTCATCAAGACATACCTCTGCGATAGGCACATGCAAGTGAGATTAAGTGGAGTAGTGTCTGCACAGAAACACATCTTGGCTGGAGTTCCACAAGGATCCTTATTAGCACCGATCTTATTCTCCTTATACTTGCATGATATCCCACACAACCCATTATCTTCAATTAAAGCTCTTTACGCTGATGACACGGCGATATTGGCCAGATCATTAAAGCCTCATTTAGCCATCAAGAAACTGCAAGAAAACCTACTACAAATAGAACAATATTTTGCCAAATGGCGACTCCAGGTGAACCCTCAGAAGAGCGTAGCCGTCTTATTCTCTAGAAGATCAGTGCTTCCTAATGAAGATATTCTCCTGTTTAACACAAAAATTCAGTGGAAAACAGAGATCAAATATCTTGGTGTAGTAATGGACAGAAAACTGACTTTCAACTCCCATATCAAGACTCTCTGTGTAAACACGTCAAAAACCATAGCCCAGCTCTATCCGCTAATAAACAGAAACAGTAAGCTGAGCACCAGAATCAAACTTCTCATATATAAACTGATGGTTCGTCCAATACTCACCTATGCCTCACCGGCCTGGAGCCATACTTCAAACTCAAATATCATTAAATTACAACGCATTCAGAACAAGTGTCTCAGAATGATCCTGGGCGCTCCATGGTTCGTCCGAACTGTCCGACTGCACCGGGACACGGAGGTCCCCTATATCTACACCTTCATGCAGACTATAGCAACCAAATTCTTTTCAAAGGCAACTGTGCACCCTAACAGACTGATCCAACTGGCTGCTGACTATGATGCTATGGACTACTCGAAGCACAAAAGACCTAAAGCCATCCTCAAACCCCTCACTGAGGATTAATCTCCTAGCCTGCTGAGGGCGAGCAATTAGCTCATAAACTCTTTCTACTCACAGTCTCTATTAAGATAGCCGGGAATATGAAAAGCTTTTGCTTCACCCGTTAAGCCAGTAATGTTACTAGTTGTTACTAGTTTTTCATGGGAGATTCATTCAATCCAATACCCTTGGAGGGTAATAATGGATGGCAATGCTGTAGCCAATGAAGTTCTAACTGAGGCTCGACTATTGCTGTTACCCTCCTGCCACGATCAGAGTTTTAATAGCTCAATAACACCTTATCCCTACACTGTCCTCTACAGATAACGGGGAAGATGAAAAGCATTCTTGCTTCGCCCTTTAAGCCAGTCCTTATCCTTATAAGGACTATAAGGTAGTATTTCATGGAATGCAAATGGCGGATCTCGTATTAGTGACGCGTTTTGATCAGTGCGATAGTTTTGAATGATATTTATAGAGGTAAGCGTTCTTCATTTTCTGAAATTTCATATGCTATTGCTTTGCGCATTTAGCTAATCGCTCGATATTGCTGGCAATTCTTTTAATTTGCAATATCCGCTACAAAATTTCTGCTGGCAGGTCTCAAGACCTGCGGGATTTCTAATTGCGATCATAAGCAATTTTCCAATCACTACCTACTAGATATAACAACAAATAAAACAGACATGGATAATAAATCCTGATCTTCTAGAGCATCTAAACAAAGAGCAAGCACTAAAACTGTTTAAATTATTGCTTAAAAAATTTGATACGGAATGGCCAGGTTTCCTAAACCTGTACACCCAACCAGAAGAATCCGAAGATAGACAGGACGAAGTAGAAGAGATCAACTACACGACTATCTCCCTACCCGAGAGCCACAATCAGACAGCCTTCACAGAAGAAAAAACGAATAAAAGAAGAAGAATCGAGGATGATCATATAGAAAACGAAACACCCTCACAAACAGTGCCGGAAAAAAGGGAAACGATCCCCCAGGTAATTCTCCGTGAAAAGGAAAAATGGACCACAGTTGCAAGAAACCTGAGAGAACATAACATTAATTACTCCTGGGCCAGAAACACCGACGAAGGAGTACAAATTCAACCAACAACAGTCACAGACTACAGAAGGATACCAAAAATGATGAACAACAACAAACTGCAGTATCACACCTTCGCACTAAGCAGCGAAAGAAATCTAAAGGTTGTACTGCGAGGTGTCACCGAAGGCATTACCTCTGAGGAGATCGCGGCAGACCTTACCCTGCAGGGCCTAACACCAATCAAAGTCAGCCGGATGTACAGATCCAATAAACAACCGATGCCATTAGTATTGGTCGAGATCCAGAACACTCAAAGACGAATTTATGACGTAACTGCGGTCTGTGGACTTAAGATAACAACAGAACCACTCAGGAAAAGGACATCAGCAGGGCAATGCCACCGTTGCCAAAAGTTTGGCCATGCCCAAAGACTGTGTAAAGCCGAGTTCAGATGCCTGAAGTGTGGCGAGAAACATCAAACCATTACATGCACAAAACCAAGAACCACACCAGCCAAATGTGCCAACTGTGGAGGTCCCCACCCAGCAAACTACAAAGGATGCAACCACCACCTCAGAAATCACGGAACTACAAGACCCATCCAACCTCCCCCAATCTGAACCACTCAAAGCATCTCAGCTGCACAGTCATCAAACCAACAAAACGCTATCCACAAAAGTCAGGAAAGGGCTCAACCTCCCACCAAGACCTATGCAGAAGCAGCCCACCCAAAAGGACACAATGCAGAGCAATCAAATAGGCTCCAGCATCACAGCAATACTGACTGATTCGCTAGCCACTATGCTGCAGGAATTCAGCAGAACTAAGCCAACTCCATCCTCCACAAAGAGATTCCTGCAAGGAACCCATTCCATACTCACAGCACTGAATTATGAATAAAACAAAGATAAAATCCAACTCGCTTCTAATTGCAGTCTGGAATGCCAATGGCCTCACCAACAAGACACTAGAACTACAGGAATTCGCACAAAGACACAACCCGGACATAATGCTGATCAACGAGACCCACCTAAGACCTGCCAACAACCCAAACGTGAGAGGATACACAATATACCGTACGGATAGACTCAGCACCAGAGGGGAGGCACTGCCATCTACATCAAACCGTACCTCCACCACAATGCCATATCCAACCCACAGACTACAAACCTGGAGACCACAGGAATACAAGTCCACACAAACAATGCTGGAAGCCTCAAGATATTTGTTGCCTACAACTCACCAAGCAACCCTTTACTGACAACAGACCTGGATACAGTCCTTGGCTCCACAGACCCCACCATCATAGCAGGAGACTTGAACGCCAAACACACAGCATGGTTTAGCACCACCAACAACAGAAGTGGACGCATACTAAACAACTATTCAACACTTAACTCAGTTGTGGTAGCAGGACCCACTGAACACACCCATTACAGACCTCATGGCAGATCAGATGTACTTGACATAGCTATTCTTAGAAACATCAGTTATCAATACAAACTAGAGACGATCAGTGAACTCACATCTGACCACAACCCAGTCCTGATCAAACTTGGCACGCAAGACCAACTGGCCCACCAGCACACCTTCATATCATGGGATAGGCTAGCTAAAATCCTACCAGAATGCATTGGTCCTGTACCCATCATACACAAAAAAGAAGAAATAGATGAAGCAGTAAGCAATCTAACAAGCCAAATTAAAAAAGCACTAGAAGCAGTCACCAAAACCACAACCAACCGCCCAACCAGTCGGCTCCCAGAAAACATCATGGCCTCATCAGAACAAAAAACAAAGCCAGGAAAAGTTATCACAACACAAGAGCCCCACACGACAAGATAATACTGAACGAGTTGAATAACCAAGTCAGAAAAACACTTCAAATACACAGGAATCAGGATTGGGACAATAAACTATCATCACTCAACCCAGAAGATCACTCAATATGGAAATTTCTGAAGATTCTGCGCACCAAACACAACCCTCCTACCACCCATGCAAACTGCTCATGTAATGGCGCACTGATAAAGAAAAATCAGAAGCAATAGCAGAAAACCTAGAAAAACAATGCAGCCCATCATATGACAATATAAACATTACCCACATATATAAAGTCCACCAGCAGGTAAAGCGTTCCTTAAGACATTCCGAAGACAAACCAGCCAGCATCAACCGCACTACTCCAGTTGAAATAACCAACATCATATCATAAAACATCTAAACAACAAAAAAACTCCAGGTCCAGATGGAATTACTAACAGAATCATCAAATTACTTCCTAGAAAGGCTATTATACACCTGGTTAACATAACCAATGCAATACTGAGGATACAGCACTTCACCACTGCATGGAAAACAGTCGACATCATACCAATAAAAAAGCCAGGAAACAATCCACAACTCCCGCAAAGCTATCGTCCAATTAGTCTGCTTTCCAACCTAGGAAAGATTTCTGAAAAAAGTATCCTTTCAAGACTACAAGAAAAATCAGACCAATTAGGAATAATTCCAAACGAACAATTTGGCTTCCGCTGTATGCACAAAGCCAGTGCAACAAATACACCGACTAGTGGAGCGTATCACTCAAGGATACAACTGGAACCTTCACACAGCTGCAGTTTTTCTGGATATTGCCAAAGCCTTTGATAAGGTGTGGCATCAAGGATTACTCTACAAACTCATTCAGGCCAACTTTCCAATAAACCTTACCCGTCTAATAAAATCATACCTCACTGACAGATCCATGCAGATAAAAATAAACGGCACCATCTCAACTAGGCGTCAAATCCTGGCAGGAGTACCACAGGGATCTCTATTGACTCCTTTACTTTTCACAATCTACGTGGCTGACATTCCTCAGAACCTGAGGACTACCATCACATCCCTATATGCTGACAACACAGCCATAATGACAAGATCTCTCCGCCCTCACCTGGTTATCAGTCGTCTCCAGGATACCATTACAAAGCTAGAGAAATGGTTCTCGGACTGGAGGATACAAGTAAACCCCATCAAAAGCTCAGCTATACTATTCATCAGACTCAAAGCCTTCATCCAAGATGACATGCATCTCCTCGGTAAAAAGATACCATGGCAGACAGAAACCAAATACCTTGGAGTACAGCTAGACAAAAAGCTAAATTTCAACAGCTATATCAAGCTCATAGGCACAAAGACATCCAGAACCCTAGCCCAACTCTATCCCCTGATCAATCGCAACAGCAAATTGGATAAACGCAACAAGCTGTTATTATATCAGATGGTAATTCGACCAGTAATCACATATGCATCCCCGGCATGGAGTCACACATCCAAATCTAACATCCGGAAACTACAGAGAATACAAAACAAATGCCTGCGGATGATCTTGGACGCCCCATGGTTCGTCAGAAACACGCAGATCCACAGAGAAACTGGAACCCCTGACATCCGTTCTCTCATTCATGACCATGCGGAAAAGTTCTTCAACAAGGCACATTCTCATCCCAACCCACTAGTCAGAGAAGCTTCCAGTTGTAGTGAACATGACTATCACAAACATAAGAGACTCAAGGCAATCCTGCTTTCAGCAGAACAGAGCTAACTCCATAGTTCACAAAGTGCGAGCATAAGACTCACAACTTCCTCCATCAAGCTTCTCGACACAGATAAAGGGGAAAATAAAAAGCATTTTATGCTTCACCCAGCAAGCCAGTAACGTTGTTGTTGTTGTTGTTAGTATTTCATGTTGGTTGGGGAGATAGTCGACCGTGAGATGAGGTAGTATTTCACGTAAAGCTCTAAGGGGATGGAATCGACCGTGAGATGCGGTGATTAATACCCTTGGAGGGTATTGGATAGCAATGCTGTAGCCAATGAAGATTTAACTGAGGCTCGGCTATTGCCGTTACCCAGCCATGACTAGAGCTTTTAGCTCAATAACACCCCTTCCATTCAGAGGACTCAGTCCATCTCCCAGTTCTTTTAAGAACTTTCATGTGGAGTGCTGTGTGTTAATAGGTATTCCTGGAAGAATTTTGAAATAACCAAGAAGTTGTAAAATAAATAATCGCTAATAACGAAACACCTTTTTAATTTTATACAATTATATGAATTTCTAGATCGCATGATACTTGAATGATAGATATTATTTCATTGTCAGAAATAACTTGAAAAAAAAATGGCATGTTTTTCATACACATTTTTGTAGTGGGGAAATATTTTTTCATAGATAAATACAAAAATTTCTTACAAATGTAAATATTAATTAGGTTATTAACAAACATATTATAGTGTAAGGTAAGGTAGAAACATTTACAAAGGAAAATTTCAAAAAGATAATTTTTTTTTATTAATTTAATTTCAGAAATATTATTTGCCAACTTTTCGTTATTTAAAGCGTATCTAAACATTTTTTAAATGTTTAAGAAATAACTTAAAATATGTAATATATAAAAGAAAATCTGTTTGTCGACTATATGAATTTGCGCAAACTGTAAACAGTCACGTCTGCAAATTACAACTATTGCAAGGAAGACACATTTCCATGGTGCTTTGGAGTCACAGTACACGAATCACTAACTGTTTAATGGCTACTAATAAAATTCTAAGCATATCAAACTAGAGATATTATGTAATCCTATTAAAGAATTGCTTCATTAATGTTATTATAGCAATAGTGACACATACTGAATAGCGTAACCTGCCACAACTCCCTACACAAAGGGTGCTACAATAACTCATACGGTGCAGCCGTAAGATGGCATCTCATACTCACCCTGCTCAACAATCTGCCAAACAGCCACTGAACATTAAAACATGAGCGGTACCAACAGAATTAGCAGTGGACTGCACAGCACAGTACATCATATGCGAAGCACAGTTCTTTGCTGTGCCACAATATGTATAATTATTATCACAATAATATCTTACATTACCTTAACGTACATTACCCTAATAATGTTTTCCTATGACATATTTTTTATAATTAAATTATATAAAAGAACAATATTCTTAGGATAATATACGTTAAGTTAATATAAGATATTATTCTTAATAATATTGTCTAAGAACTACTGTATCGTTCTTATGAATATAATGAATTTCATTTCTGTATATTTTTGGTTATTCGTGTCATCATTTTGTTTAACTTAATGCATTTAAAATTTTTTCATTGTATGTTTTCTTCTTTGGTCTTCCCTCTTTATGGCATAAAATTTGTTCCTTTCTGTATGACTTATAATAGCAAATATAAAATAAAAATATCCTATAATCATTAAAAACTATTATTATTATTCTCAGAAATTAAATAAATAGCCAACTGTGATGATATTTTTAACGTTCTCTGCTGCATGTCAAAAAAATTGCAATTGTGTAAATAAATAGCGAACTGTGATGATATTATTTGTTTGTAAAACTAATTGAACAATAACCCTAAGAACGCACAAGAGAATTGGATGACTTTATATAGTCCTTATAAGGACTGGCTTAAAGGGGAGATGCAAGAATGCTTTTCATCTTCCCCGTTATCTGTAGAGGACAGTGTAGGAATAAGGTGTTATTAAGCTATTAATGCTCTGATCATGGCAGGAGGGTAACAGCAATAGCCGAGCCTCAGTTAGAACTTGATTGGCTACAGCATTGCCATCCATTACCCTCCAAGGTTATTAACCACAGCATCTCACAGATGGATGACTTTCCTTATAAGGACTGGCTTAAAGGGGCGAAGCAAGAATGCTTTTCATCTTCCCCATTATCAGTAAGGGACAGTGTAGGGATAAGGTTTAATTGAGCTATTAAAGTTCTGATCATGGCAGGAGGGTAACAGCAATAGCCTAGCCTCAGTTAAAACTTCATTGGCAACAGCATTGCCATCCATTACCCTCCAAAGGTATTGATCACCGCATCTTACGGTCGATCACCATATTTGAATATGGTGGATGACTTCCTTATAGTCCTTATAAGGACTGGCTTAAAGGGCGCAGCAAGAATTCATTTCATCTTCTCCGTTATCTGTAGAGGACAGTGTAGGGATAAGGTGTTATTGAGCTATTAAAGCTCTGATCATGGCAGGAGGGTAACAGCAATAGCCGAGCCTTAGTTAGAACGTCATTGGCTATTGCATTGCCATCCATTACCGTCCAAGGATATTAATCACTTCCAACTCCGGGACTCCGAATTCTTTCACCTTATATCGGTGGATGACTTTACAACAACAACAACGTTACTGGCTTGCTGGGTGAAGCATAAAATGCTTCTTGTTTTCCCCTTTGTCTGTGTCGAGAAGCTTGATGGGGGGGGGGTTGTGAGCCTTATGCTCGCACTTTGTGAACTATGGAGTTAGCTCTATTCTGCTGAGAGCAGGATTGCCTTGGGTCTTTTATGTTTGGGATAGTCATGTTCACTACAACTGGAAGCTTGTCTGATTAGTGGGTTGGGATGAGAGTGTGCTTTGCTGAAGAACTTTTCCGCATGGTCATGAAGGAGAGAATGGATGTCTGGGGTTCCGGTTTCTCTGTGGAGCTGCGTGTTTCTGACGAACCATGGGACGTCCAAGATCATCCGCAGGCATTTGTTTTGTATCCTCTGTAGTTTCCGGATGTTAGATTTGGATGTGTGACTCCATGCCGGGGTTGCATATGTGATTACTGGTCGTATTACCATCTGATATAATAACAGCTTGTTGCGTTTATCCAATTTGCTGTTGCGATTGATCAGGGGATAGAGCTGGGCTAGGGTTCTGGATGTCTTTGTGCCTATGAGCTTGATATGGCTGTTGAAATTTAGCTTTTTGTCTAGCTGTACTCCAAGGTATTTGGTTTCTGTCTGCCATGGTATCTTTTTTCCGAGGAGATGAATGTCATTTTGGATGAAGGCTTTGCTTCTGGTGAATAGTATAGCTGAGCTTTTGACGGGGTTTACTTGTATCCTCCAGTCCGAGAACCATTTCTCTATCTTTGTAATGGTGTCCTGGAGACGACTGATCGCCAGGTGTGGGCGGAGAGATCTTGTCATTATAGCTGTGTCATCAGCATATAGGGCTGTGATGGTAGTCCTCAGGTTCTGTGGAATGTCAGCCACATAGATTGTGAAAAGTAAAGGAGCCAACAGGGATCCCCGTGGTACTCCTGCCAGGATTTGGCGCCTAGTTCAGATGGTGACATTTATTTTTATCTGCATGGATCTGTCAGTAAGGTATGATTTTATTAGACGGGCAAGGTTTGTTGGAATGTTGGCCTGAATGAGTTTGTAGAGTAATCCTTGATGTCAATATCCAGAAAGACTGCAGCTGTGTGAAGGTTCCAGTTGTATCCTTGAGTGATATGCTCCACTAGTCGGTGTATTTTTTAGCACTGTGGTGTGTTGACGGCGGAAGCCAAATTGTTCGTTTGGAATTATTGCTAATTGGTCTGATTTTTCTTGTAGTCTTGAGAGGATGATTTTTTCAGCAATATTTCCTAGGTTGGAAAGCAGGCTTATTGGACGGTAGCTTTGGGGCAGTTGTGGATTGTCTCCTGGCTTTCTTATTCGTATGATGTCGGCTGTTTTCCATGCAGTGGGGAAGTGTTGTGTCCTCAGTATTGCATTGGTTATGTTAACCAGGTGCAGAATAGGAATAGTTTGATGATTCTGTTTGTAATTCCATCGAGGAAGTAGTTTGATGATTCTGTTTGTAATTCCATCTGGAACTGGAGCTTTTTTGTTGTTTAGATGTTTTATGATATTGGTTATTTCCATTGGAGTAGTGGGGGGTGATGCTGTCTGGTTTGTCTGAGGCCTGTCTTAAGGTACGCTTGACCTGCTGGTGGACTTTATATGTGTGGGTGATGTTTATGTTTTCATATGATGGGCTGCATTATTTTTCTAGGTTTTTCTGCTATGGCTTCTTCTTTTTCTTTATCAGTGTGTGCCATTCCATGTGCAGTTTTCATGGGGGGGGGGTAGAAGGTTGTGTTTGGTGCGGAGGATCTTCAGAAATTTTCATATTCTGTGATCTTCAGGGTTGAGTGATGACAGTTTATTGTCCCAATCCTGATTCCTGTGGTTTTAAAGTGCTTTTCTGACTTTGTTGTTCAATGTTTTCTTGTCCTGTGGGGCTCTTGTGTTGTGGTATCTTTTCCTGGCTTTGTTTTTTGTTCTGATGAGGCCATGATGTTTTCTGGGAGCCGACTGGTTGGGCGGTTGGTTGTGGTTTTGGTGACTGCTTCTAGTGCTTTTTTAATTTGGCTTGTTAGATTGCTTACTGCTTCATCTATTTCTTCTTTTTTGTGTATGATGGGTACAGGGCCAATTTATTCTGGTAGGATTTTGGCTAGCCTATTCCATGATATGAAGGTGTGCTGGTGGGCCAGTTGGTCTTGCGTGCCAAGTTTGATGAGGATTGGGTTGTGGTCAGATGATAGTTCATTGATCGTCTCTAGTTGGTATTGATAACTGATGTTTTTAAGGATAGCTATGTCAAGTACATCTGATCTGTCATGACGGCTGTAATGAGTGTTCTCAGCGGGTCCTGCTACCACAGATGAGTTAAGTAGTATGCGTCCACTTCTGTTGTTGTTGGAGCTGAACCATGCTGTGTGTTTGGCGTTCAAATCTCCTTCTATGATGGTGGGGTCTGTGGTGCCAAGGACGGCATCCAGGTCTGCTGGCAGTAGAGGGTTGCTTGGTGAGTTGTAGGCGGCATATATCTTGAGGCTTCCAGCATTGTTTGTGTGGACTTGTATTCCAGTCTCCAGGTTGGTAGTGTGTGGGTAGGATATGGCCTTGTGGTGGATGTACGGTTTGATGTAGATGGCAGTGCCTCCCCCTCTGGTGCTGAGTCTATCCGTACGGTATATTGTGAATCCTCTCACTTTTGGTTTGTTGGCAGGTCTTAGGTGGGTCTCGTTGATCAGCATTATTTCCGGGTTGTGTCTTTGTGCAAATTCCTGTAGTTCTAGTGTCTTGTTGGTGAGGCCGTTGGCATTCCAGGCTGCAATTAGAAGCGAGTTGGGTTTTACTTTTGTTTTATTCATTATTGAGTGCTGTCAGTATGGAATGGGTTCCTTGCAGGAATCTTTTGTGGAGGATGCAGTTGGGTTTGTTCTGCTGAATTCCTGCAGCATAGTGGATAGCGAAACAGTCAGTATTGCTGTAATGTTGGAGGCTATTTGATTGCTCTGCATTGTGTCCTTTGGGCAGGCTGCTTCTGCATAGGTCTTGGTGGTAGGTTGAGCCCTTTCCTGACTTTTGTGGATAGGGTTTTGTTGGTTTTATGACTGTGTAGCTGAGATGCTTTGAGTGGTCCAGATTGGGGGAGGTTGGACGGGTCTTGTATTTCCGTGATTTCTGGGGTGGTAGTTGCAACCTTTGTAGTTTGCTGGGTGGGGACCTCCACAGTTGGCTGGTGTGGATCTTGGTTTTGAGCATGTAATGGTTTGATGTTTCTCACCACACTTCATGCATCTGAACTCGGCTTTACATAGTATTTGGGTATAGCCAAACTTTTGGCAACGATGGCATTGCCCTGCTGACGCCCTTTTCCTGAGTGGTTCTGTTGTTATCTTAAGTCCACAGACCGCAGTTATGTCATAAATTCGTCTTTGTATGTTCTGGATCTTAACCAATACTAATGGCATCGGTCGTTTATAGGATCTGAGCATCCGGCTGACTTTGATTGGTGTTAGGCCCTGCTGGGTGAGGTCTGCCGCGATCTCCTCGGAGGTAATGCCTTCAGTGACACCTCGCAGTACAACCTCGAAATTTCTTTCGTTGCTTAGTGCGAAGGTGTGGTACTGTAGTTTGTTGTTGTTCATCATTTTTGTTATCCTTCTGTAGTCTGTGACTGTTGTTGGTTGAATTTGTACTCCTTCGTCGGTGTTTCTGGCCCAGGAGTAATTAATGTTATGTTCTCTCAGGTTTCTTGCAACTGTGGTCCATTTTTCCTTTTCACGGAGAATTACCGGGGGGACCTTTTCCTTTTTTTCCGTGTCTGTTTGTGAGGGTGTTTCGTTTTCCATATGATCATCCTCGGTTCTGCGCCTTTTATTCGTTTGTTCTTCTGTGAAGTCTGCCTGACTGTGGTTCTCAGGTAGGGAGATGGACGTGTTGTTGATCTCTTCAGTTTCGTCCTCGATATCTTTGGGTTCATCTGGTTGTGCGTACAGGTTCAGGAAACCTGGCCATTCCGTATCGAATTTTTTAATCAATGATTTGAATATTTTTAGTGCTTGATCTTTGTTTAGATGATCTAGAAGATCATTAAAGTTATCCATATCTGTTCTGTACGTTGTTAAATCTAATAGGTGGTGATTGGAGAATGAGCGCAAGTAGAAATCCCGCAGGTCTAGAGACCTGCCAGCAGAAATTCTGAGAAATAGTTATAATGGCGAAGAGAACGGCCTAGGACCGAAAAATTGCATCAAAAGCAAAGTCTTACCTTGTATTCTGCTATCAAAGAAGATTCACAAAATCTAAAACTCACTAATCACCACTGAAATCGAAAACATTCTTCCTCAATCCTCTACGAATATAAATATACACGAGATGCAACAGCTTTTAAAACTAGTGGTGGATAATTTATAGTCCTTATAAGGACTGGCTTAAAGGGGCGAAGCAAGAATGCTTTTCATCTTCCCCGTTATCTGTAGAGGACAGTGTAGGGATAAGGTGTTTTTGAGCTATTAAAGCTCTGATCATGGCAGGAGGGTAAGAGCAATAGCCGAGCCTCAGTTAGAACTTCATTGGCTGCAGCATTGCCATCCATTACCCTCCAAGGGTATTATTAATTAATCACCGTATGTGTAAGTAAAGGTGATATCTCAAAAATATCGGACGATCTCTAGACCACTCCATAGTGGGCGAAAGACCGTCCAAATCTCAGCGTTGGTTCTACTCAGTGAAACTCGAGTACCGAGCGGAACCGCTCATATTCCGAGGAAAATAATTCACCGGCAAGTACCCCTCAGCGGGCCGTGCCGGAGAACACTTTCGCCGAAGACTCAAAGTGCTCCCTTAGGGCAAAACCTAAGAGAGCGAACTCATTAACCCAGGATAACAGCAACAGCCGAACCTCAGTTAAACTTCATTGGTTCAGCATTGCCATCCGTTACCCTATATGGGCATCTCATAATAAAATCAATCATCGTATGTGTAAGTAAAGGTGATATATCTCAAAAATATCAATCATCGTATGTGTAAGTAAAGGTGATATATCTCAAAAATATCGGACGATCTCTAGGCCACTCATTCGTGGGCGAAAGACCGTCCAAATCTCAGCGTTGGTTCTACTCAGTGAAACTCGAGTACCGAGCAGAACCGCTCATATTCCGAGGAAAATAATTCACCGACAAGTACCCCTCAGCGGGCCGTGCCGGAGAACACTTTCCCCGGAGACTCAATTGCTCCCTTAGGGCAAAACCTAAGAGAGCGAACTCATTTACCCAGGATAACAGCAACAGCCGAACCTCAGTTAAACTTCATTGGTTCAGCATTGCCATCCGTTACCCTATATGGGCATCTCATATAAAATCAATCATCGCATCTCACGGTTGATTAACCCATCCACCATTTTTCGTGGATAATTTTTTTTTTTTTTTTTTTTTTTTTTTTTTACTGGCTTAAAGGGGCGAAGCAAGAATGCTTTTCATATTCCCCGTTATCTGTAGAGGACAGTGTAGGGATAAGGTGTTATTGAGCTATTAAAGCCCTGATCATGGCAGGAGGGTAACAGCAATAGCCAAGCCTCAGTTAGAACTTCATTGGCTATGGCATTGCCATCTATTACCTTCCAAGGGTATGAGTAATCATCACCGACTATGTAAGTAAAGGTGAAATCTCAAAAAATCGGACGATCTCTAGGCCACTCCATAGTGGGCGAAAGACCGTCCATATCTCAGCGTTGGTTCCACTCAGTGACGGGCTCCCCGACCACTGAGCAGAACCGCTCAAATTCCGAGGAAAATAATTCACCGACAAAGCCCCTCAGCGGGCCGTGCCGGAGAACACCTACCCCGGAGACTCAAAGTGCTCCCTTAAGGCAAAAACCTTAAGAGAGCGAACTCAAAAACTCATCGCCCAAGGGGGTAACAGCAACAGCCGAACCTCAGTTAAATTTCATTGGTACAGCATTGCATTGTTGCCATCCGTTACCCCCAAGGGCATTAATGAACCAATCGACCGCATCTCACGGTCGATTTCTCCTCTATTTCATCCGTGGATAATTTTGGGCACATCTCTAAATTTTATACTTAATATATTTGAGAAATAATAATATGTTTTAATATAATTAAGAAATTAAAATTAAAATTTTAGAATATAAATCAAGTTTATAAATAATTTTTTATTTATTTATATAAATATACATTTTTATATAAACATAAATAAAATATATTGTTTATTATTTATATAATAATAATGAAATTCCTCTCATTTTTTATCCAATATCTCTTAGATTATAACAAAGCAGAAATATAACACCTATTTTGATGTTCCGCTGCAATTCGCTAATGTTTGTTATTTCTCTGTTCTTAATGTTGTAAAAACTTTAAAAAGATCAATAAATTACAACCAATATTACTACTGCTGCAACGGAAAAGAAATATTAAATGCTCTTTCACGGAGTCTCAGGATTCATAGGCGGAAGCCATTCTCATATGTTCGCTTTTGCATGTTCTTTTGAAGAGTGGGGGGGGTTGTAGATTTTGGGGAATAGCAGATAAAGATGAATGGGAATAACAGGTTCGTCGGGTAACTCGTAAGCAGTTGAACCGTAAATGGATGTTGGCTCTGTACGTGTTATTGCAGGTTTAATAAAAATAAAGGGACGGGAATGATGGATGCAATTTTGCTGAACAGTGTATGGAAATATCTGTAGAAAAGACATAATGTAGAAAGCAACTGTTTGTGAGACAGGAAAGAGTGAGTTTCTGAAGGAGAATCGTCAATTAGCGAACTGTCATCTTTTTGGATAGCGTCTCGAATTTTTAAGAGGGGATTACAGCGGGCAGTGTAAACCCATGTGGCTTTTATTTTTTCCTTTGCGTTTAGCGATTGTCGTATTCAACTATGGCTTACTTCTCTATATATGTATTGAAAGTGCTAATATAGTCGAATCGTGGGTCAGAGCTGCAATTTATGATTCTTATGCATGAAGTTTTAATTCTTTTTATTGAAATAAATGTTTGTTTTTGTATTGTTCTGCTGTTTTGTATTTATATTTAAATTTTGTTATGTTTAAAATGGGTTTCTTTGGTACTATGTTTTTATGAACGGAAGAATATGAATAACAGTTTCACTGCGCGGATGTATACTGTGATTCAATGAACTAATTTATCGTCACAAATAGGTTTTCCGGTGTCTGATATTTTGGATACCGGGCATATCGCAATGTGTTCGGTATTATTAGACAAGTATGGCTTTCAAAAATGGTTGTTCATGTATTTCCGGCTTCCACATAATAAAGAGCACAAAGAAAGTCTAAAGTCCCTCCCTATCCATATGGCCCTAGTCACACTTCCGACTGTCAGGCTATCCATAAACTAATCTGACTTTAAAACACTCAGAAACGCAACAACAGAGTAATAAAATGTTGCACTATTTTTCGTGGAAGAACATGATTACAAACACTGTTTGTGAAATAGCACTAAAGAAGCAGAAGATAGTGACAGCCACCATATTAGTATACCGACTGTTGATAGCATAAAAGCAACCGATTAACTTTAAAATATATGTACTTTCAAAGATAACAGTAAATGTTTTGACAGATTTCAAATTAAGTGTAAAAGATTATTAGAAATATATGTCGCATATCCGGTACCAATTGCACAGTTACAAATATCATTGTATTATCAATGCCAACACTTGCCATTATCCTGAAATCCGCAACACGTGCTAAATACCCGGACGTTTACATCGGTTGAATACCTTCATATAAAATTCGCATTACTGCAGCTAAATTGTTTCGAGTAAAGGACATGATACCAAACAGTGAACATTCACCTGTCCAAAATAGAAACGCTGCACAAAAGACTCATTTCCACTGTGCTTTGGAGATTATACACAGACTAAACTGTGCAATGTCGACACATAAAATTTTAAACATATCAAACCTGAGATACTATGTAATCATATTAAACAATTACAGTACTTCCATGTGTTAAATATTCGAATCTAGTATAAATTCCAAGCGGACAGGAGTTAGCATGTTTTAAATTTTCTGAATTAAGCAATCTGTTGAGTGACCATATTTGTTTCAATATAGCACTGTCTATGAGAATTTCGAAAAGAAGTAATTTCATTCGGTGTGTGTGTGTGTGTGTGTGTGTGTGTGTGTGTGTGTGTGTGTGTGTGTGCAGGGGTTACTTTGGCTGCTAGTTTCTTGTAATGTCTATATAGTTTGTATGTACAGTTATATGACGTTTTTAAACTGTTCTATCGATTGTTCTTGAGAAAGATGCTATTAAGTACACGGGGATAACATCTGTTTGCCTTCTTTTTTAATTTTTCTTTATATATATTATATTATAAAATTCATTATATATATATTTTTTTGTGAGTTCAAAAATCTCTCATCATCGGCCTATGGAGTAAAAAAGGTGCTGAGATTCAGCAGATAGTAGGAGAGGAAGATAAAAAGATAGAGGTGCATAGTGGTAGAGTAGAGAAAGAGGCCTCAGCTGACCAGTTTTAGCTGTTGATCCCCCCCCCCCCCGGTATGCTTCTAAACGTCGTTGATTTTTCACTTTTTTAAAAAAAGGAAAAATCCCCAAAAAGGAAATCTACAATAAGACTAGGGAATACTTAACCAGAGTAGATAGCTTTGTATGAAAATGGACATCTCTAGAAAAAAAAAACATAATAAAGTTATGTAAAAGGATCGAGAAATGGGGGAAGAGCCTGGCCTGAGTGATGCAGCTCACAAGAAGCCGCACCGCCTCGATGTAAGCCTTCGCAGCTCGGGTTTCCCTCCTGTGTGAACTGCATGAAAACAGAAACAAACGAAGAAAAAAACGGACCGGACTTGAAAAAGGAAACAAGCATTAATTATATTTATTATTTATTAACTTAATAATTAATATATATATATATATATATATATATATATATGCACAGTTTAGTCAGTGTGTGTATAATCTCCAAAGCACAGCGGAAATGAGTCTTTTGCGCAGCGTTTCTATTTTGGACAGGTGAATGTTCACTGTTTAAACTATTTTAAACCTGGTTTTACTCCATTTCCCAAGTAAGTCAAGTTTGCGCCTGCAAGTACTGCCAGTCTAGGTGACCCCATACGTAGTGCAAGTCAAGTCAACTCGTGGTAAAGGTGGATAAGCTCTGATCACTATTCTTAATATTTACCCTTAATGCAAAGCACAGCTCCTGGAGGAGATGTATAATGCTTTTCATATTCCCCGTTATCTGTAGAGGACAGTGGAAGGATAGGGTGTTATTGAGCTATATATTATATATATGTGGAGGGCTCTCTTAATAATAATAATAATAATATATATATTATATTATTAAATTCATTTTATACAACTTACCTTAAAAGGACTGACTAGATGGGTGAAGCAAGAATGCTTTTCATCTTCCCCGTTATCTGTAAAGGACAGTGTAGGGATAGGGTGTTATTGACTATTAAAGCTCTGATCACGGCAGGAGGGTAACAGCAGTATTCTTGCCTCAGTTAGAACTTCATTGGCTACAGCATTGCCATCCATTACCCTCCAAGGGTATTGATCACCGCATCTCACGGTCGATTCTCTGCGAACTATTTTTTTTTATTATAAAACTTATTAGTCCTTATAAGGACTGGCTAAAAGGGGTGAAGCAAGAATGCTTTTCATCTTCCCCGTTATCTGTAGAGGACAGTGTAGGAATAAGGTGTTATTGAGATATTAATTAAAGCTCTGATCATGGTAAGAGGGTAACAGCAATAGCGAACCTCAGTTAGAACTTTATTGGCTACAGCATTGCCATCCATTACCGTCCATGGGTATTCATCACCGCATCTCACGGTCGATTCCCTTCTCCTAGTCCATTATCCATTATAAAACTCAACGTGTTAAGTTTTACTACAGGTAAACCATGATAAAAATATTAAGGTGTATTATAATATTTCAAATTTATTAAAAAGTAGTTAAACTTTAATTTGTATTAAAAATAAAAGAGAAAATAAGTTATAAAATAATAATATATATATATAGATATATATATGGGATAAAAATATTTTATGAGAAAGTGAGCAATTTGAGCTATTGGAGGCAAATATCGGTTGCAATTAAGATATTTTGGCGTTATTTTTAATATTCAGCTGCTTATTGTCGCAACTGCCTTTTCGAAATTCCAGTGTAAAATTTACAATTTCAACAATTATCATAAATGAGTTTCAAGGGGGAGGGATGCAGGTGAGAACCGAGAAGTCTATTGACTTTTTTTTTTTGAAGAGTTGCAGGTTTTTTGGAAATACTTCCTGCAATAGGCCGTTCAAGAAGATGGAGGTAGAGAATGAAAAAGGAGGAAGAAAAGCAAGTGCGGTGTTTGCAGTTGCACAGTCAAGGGATGCCGGGAAGATACTGTTCCTGTATTAACAGGTGCAACAGAAATTGGATGAATGATGGTTGCCAGTTCAGTGGAGCAAGACCATTGAGGTATCTGTGAAATAGACACAGAGCTGAAATAACTGCATCTGTGAGATCGAGTTTGAATCTGTAAGAGAGAAGGATCATCTATGAGCCGAATTACTCTCCTCGGACTGGCCGATTTGGGATTTGTATATTGTTAAGAGTTGGCCAGTTGAGTGTAAAATAGCATCTTGAACGAAAGAAAATGCTTTGTTGAGGAAGCTGTTGATGTGATGTGTTTATGCCAGCAAAAAGGCTAAAAGTAAACGTTAGTCTAAGCAGAGAGAGAGAGAGAGAGAGAGAGGAGTATCTGATATCTCGTGATTTGTGTATTACTGAGGGTAAGGGATGCAAGCTGAGATCTCTTTTGCGAGAAAAAAATACAAGACTGCGTTTTGGTGGCATTGAGAGAGATTTCGAGATACAATGACAACAATTGAGATGGAACTTACAAGTTCCATCCAAAGTAATCTACTTGCTAGCCCCAGTATTGCTAGGTTTCAGATTTAGGTTTTTTAATGCACTACGAACTACTTGAACTCGCCCAGCTCCTGGTCATCCTTTCAGGCTTTTTTTCTACCATTCTGTATCACTCTTCTTTTGTTTTTCCTTTCCCATTCTGTTTAAGTAACCAAACCACCTTAAGACTAACTCTGCTCGCTTGTTAGACTCAATAATAATCATTAATGTTTCCTTCTCATATTTTATTTTTTCATATGATTTCACCATTGATGCAATCTGTTCATTCCCCTATTTTTCTCTCAACTCTTATGTCCAGTCTTTGTTCAAGTGTTTTTTTTTTTCTAACCCAAATTTTAAATCTAAATTAAAATCGGTTTGAAAATTGTCTTGTATACTATTAAATTAGTGTTCTGGCTAATTTCCCAATTATTCGATATAAATTTATTCAAAAGGTTATCACTGTGCCATTCTCAATTATTCTGTTATCTAAATTTCAAATTAAATTTGCCATTTGCACTAAAATTGTCTCTAAATAGCTTGAAATATTTGACGATTGCAAAGTTTCTCCATTGAACATTCGATTGATTTTTTCATGTTTCTCCTATTTATTTATTGTATTATTTATTTATTTATTTGCTCTGCTGATGTTCATACCAAATCTGCTACAGCAGTTATTTAATTCAATTAAAGAGTCCCGAGGACTTGTACTGCATTTATTTAGGAGTACGACATCATCTGCATAATAAAGTAAAGAGATGGGTTGAATATTCAGATTTTGATGTTAGGTTTAATACCACTTTCTTTTATAATGTGACCCATACAGATGAAGAATAAGAATGGAAATACAGAACACTCATAACAACATTGTATTATGAGTTCGTCTGTTTTGATGGAAGGGGTTTCTATGTGCACAAATGCAAATAAGTTCCGATCTCATCTTTCAAATACAGGAATGCAAATGGAGGACAGTGTATCTGGGGATAAGCTGATCACACATCCACTTATAAGTTAAATACACCTTCTGATTTTACAGTTATAAAAAGATAAACGTTGAGACCCCCTAGTTAGGAATGATTTTGAACTGCTGGTTTTGTCAAGTTAAACAATATAGCCTTAAGCTAATTAAGCATGATAATTATTAAATAAAATTAGTATGGGATGTATTAAGAAAAATGTGCTGATCAAGAATGAACCCGATAAAGTATCCCATTAATCTGAATAGTGTTTACCACATTCTTATTCAGAATTTTTTCACAAATAAAAGTGATGATTTTCTTTTATGATACTGTGATCGGGATTTTCTAGCATTCACATTTATCTGTATTTTTTTTTTAAAAAAACTATTTAACTATTTTTTAAACATAATTTTGAATAACAGCTAAATACTATGGGGAATATGAGCTACACTAACCCCTACTCAGTCCCATTAACTATACTTCACTATGATTCCAACCCAGAAACAGATAAACAAATGTATGTTGTTATGAGCGAAGAATGCTGACCATTCTTCCTTCAAGCTATGTGCGAGAGAGAAAACCGAGTTTACTTGAACCCGCACAGCTATACTGATCATCATTCATGACTTTTTGATGTGAAATTTATTCCGATGGCTATTCTATACTGTCAGTGTGTTATTGATGACTGTTTCAACGGATCTGACTGAGCTCTCCTACCCTTAATACGTATACAATATACAACGAGTGCTCATGACGTCATCACTTCTGGAAGTTTTTCCAGTATTTTTTACCTCTTAATTTTACCTTAGAATATAATAAATATTCTTAATAGTCAATATTCAATATTCAAAGTTAGTTTTCAAAATATAAATATAAATGGCGAACTTTTTATTTTTTATTTTTTTGGCTAGATGGGCGAATCAAGAATGCTTTTCATATTCCCCGTTATGTGTAGAGGACAATGTAAGGATAGGGTGTTATTGAGTTATGAGCTCAGATCATGGCAGGAGGGTAATAGCAATAGCCGAGCCTCAGTTAAAACTTCATTGGCTATAGCAATACCTTCCCTTGATACCCATTTCAGTCGCCTCGTACGACATGCATGGGCTGCAGTGGCGATTTTTAAGTAAAGTAAAGCCCTGTTTAAAAATTAGAACGATCGCTAGACCACTCCACAGTGGCCGAAAGATCGTCCAAATCAGCGTTGGCCCACTCAGTGACAGGCTCACCCTACCACCGAGCAGAGCCGCTCATATTCCAGGGAAAGGCTCCACCGACAAGGCTCCACACAGGCCACGCCGGAAAACACTCTCTCCTGAGACTCAAAATGCTCCCCCAAGGCAAAAACTTTGAGAGAGCGAGACTCTCGAAACTCTGCGTCCCATTTTAGTCGCATCTTACGACATACATGGGCTACAGTGGCGCTATTCTTATACCGGCTACCACAAATAATTTTCAAGTTTATATAATTTTTCTAGATTTTATTAGAATTTTGCTTAAAAACACACATTCCAATTATAAATTCTGAAATGCTACGTTGTGGCATTGCATGTAGAAAGGCCACAGATATGCATAAGTTACGTTTCTCAACGCTAAAGGATCAGGTTAATATAGTTCAATGTTTAACAAATGTACAGAGCCAATAAAAACAATTATTTATTTATTTGACTTCCTATTCTTACGACTAATTTGTCTTCTTACGCAGCTATTGGACAATGATTTTTTTTTTATTTTGCGAATTTCAAAAATAAATATTTTATTATGTTTATTATTATAAAATCATGTTAATTTTATAATGAATTCCTTTATAATAAGAAATTAATTATGAAATAATGATGGAACCTTAATATTCTTTCGTTAAAAAAAACAATAAATAAATTTAGCAGTGTGAATAATTATTTATAATATACAGATTAGATACCATAATTTAGATTATATAGTAAAAAATAAATTTGTACTAAAATTTTGCATGATGATGGTCGACTTTGTTCTATGGTCATTCGTAGCGACCAAAAAAAAAAAGTATTTTCGAGAAAAGTCATAGAAGATTACTTCGTTTTATGTGATGTGTCCATTGTACACTTCACAGTTGATGATAGTGTTGGGAAATTCAGGTCAGATAATTACCTGTTACTGATCTGTGGCGATTTCTGTAATTGTGGTCCACGACTTAAAAGAAAAACTAAGAAGAGATGAAACGAAACGCTTAGAAAGGCCAACTTTTAAGCCATCCAGTTATTTTGAATCTATTATTACTTTTTTTTGGTGAAGCAATATCGCTTTCCCCCTCCTACCTGGGCACTGCTCTAATACAAGACCGTACAGAGTAAACAGTCAGAAAATTATAAACCAGAGCTCCCTAAAAATTTCAAATAACAAGAAAGAGATATCAACACAAAAGTGTATACAAAACGTAATTTAACTCAAATGCGCATTTCCATCGTTCACATAAAATTCATAGAATTATTCCAGAATTACACCAAAGACTAAATTATACTATAATTTACAGAATTATAATACATAGTATAAAGTGACAATAGGAGGTGAGAGAAGATGCGCCTTGGACAATGTTGTATGCAGATGACATCTTGTTGTGTGTAGATTCAAGAGAAGAAGCGGGAACTAAACTGGAAAGATGGAGAAAAGTACTGGAAGAGAGAGGTATGAGACTGAGCAGAAGTAAGACAGAGTATATATATATATATGTGTGTGTGTTGCGCAGTCGGCGGCGGCCAGGAGACAGATCTGGAGCTGGAAGGAAATGTCATCAGGAAGGTGAGAGACTTTAGATACTTAGGTTCAACAGTGAAAGAAGATGGAGGAGCTGAGAAGGAAGTGGGATGCAGGATACAAGCGGGTTGGAGGAACTGGAGGGAGATGGCTAGAGTGTTATGCGATAAGAGGGTGCCGATCAATCTGAAAGGCAAAATTTATAGGACAGTAGTGAGGCCAGCTATGACATATGTTATAGAAACTGTAGCCCTGAGGAAAAATAACATCAGCAGGATGGAAGTAGCAGAGATGAGAATGTTTAGGTGGATGTGCGGTGTGACCAGAAAGGATCATCTGAGAAATGACTATGTGAGGGGGAACAGTGAAAGTTACGAACTTAGGAGCGAAGATACAGCAAGCAAGGTTGAGATGGTTTGGTCATGTGATGAGGAGGGAGGACGAATATGTGGGAAGAAGGGTCACGCAGAGGGATGTGCAAGGAAGGCGGAAGCGTGGGCGGCCAAAGAAGAGATGGAGGGAGCTGGTAGAAGAGGACTTGAAGATGAAGAACTTGGATGTGGTGACAGCCCAAGACAGGAAGGTGTGGAGGAGACTCATTACAAACAGTGACCCCACTTAAGTGGGAGAAGCTGCAGAAGAAGAAGAAGAAGAAGAGTATAAAGTGACAATAACAATTGTTTCCTTGTAATAATAACAAGAAAGAGATATCAACACAAAAGTGTATACAAAACGTAATTTAACTCAAATGCGCATTTCCATCGTTCACATAAAATTCATAGAATTATTCCAGAATTACACCAAAGACTAAATTATACTATAATTTACAGAATTATAATACATAGTATAAAGTGACAATAACAATTGTTTCCTTGTTTCTGCTATAACAGAACCGGTTGTCGTATTTTAAACTACTTGCAGTGTAAGTAGAAATAATAATAAATACCTAAACGATATTTGGGGTCGTGATATAGGATTTGGTGGCTGCAATGCTGCTTCTTATTCTGATTCCTTTTATCTGTGTAAGACAAAAGCTATTATTATTATGATCCAAAAAAAATGGACATCTTAATTATTCTTTTTTCTATTTGAGAAATTTGAAAAGTTAAATATTTACATTTCAATCTGATGTTATGCTTAGCTTCTTCTTCTCTCTCTCTCTCTCTCCTCCCCCCCCCCCCCTCTCTCTTTAAATGTGGCTCTCACTATGAAAGTTTTTTTTATGTAATCCTCTTCTGGTACATTTGTAGCGTGAACCAGTTAAGAATTTTTCTTTTAATGGAAAATTTATTTATGTTTGTTTTCTTATACATAATCTGGAAACTCTGCAATGGAACTTTTTCAAGAGCCGCTTGAAGCCTACAGTAAGAAGGGAGATGGTCTCACACTGGGCAATGAAATTCACCTCAATATTATAACTTATCCAGATTCAGTACAGTAAATATAAATATTTATTTACATCTGAAGTTTATAGAACCTAAGTTTTTGATTCACAGAAATGGAATAAATTCAGATTCAAAGATTTTTAAAAATAAGATTTTTTTTTTCGTGGTTAATACTATTCGTCTTAACACATTAAAAGAAGATTGCTTCGTACAAAGAGTAATATACACCTAAACCTCTTTTTATGCGAATTTGTTTTACTCGAATTCGGAGTTACGCGAATTGGGGTATCAAAAATATTTTTTTTACGCGATTTTTATTCACTTTTACGGGACCAACCTAGAGTCTAAGTTAGGAAAAAATCCGTAATTCAAGAAAATTCTGAGAATTTTGTAGAATTACATTCTCGTTTCAATTAAGAAAATTCTAAATTCTTAAGAATTTCATTTATTGGGAATTCCCCGAATTACATAACTGACTGCGCAAAAAAAAAAAAAAACAGTTTTTAGCAGTTTGAATTTGGTGTTTGAGTAGACAACACACTTACCGCATTTTTTGCATTAGCATTTTTTTAAGTGAAATCAAAATAAAAATTGCGTTATGAAATTAATAATTTTGCCAAGAAATAATAAATGGTAAGTTATATGTAATTTTGAAACTTTCATTTCATAATCGAAGATTTTAATCCAGAGCCCTCACATGATGTTGCCGATAACCAAAAAAAAAAAAAAAAAAAAAAAGGAAATCCGTTTCCTGTATATAAAAAATAAAAATTTTAGATCGTCTTCAAACTGGGATGGTGCGACGGCTGTGGATAAGCATTTTGGAGTCCGTGAATCAACTGTCAGATCTATAAAGAAAAATGAAGAGGCTATTAGAAAAGTGGTATGTTTTGGTACAAAATCGAGTGCGAAATTATCATCATACACAAGAGATGTTGTTCTAGAAAAGGCCGAAAAAGCTTTAGTGATGTGTATAGAAGATAATGTACAAAACAGAATGCCAGTTGACGGAAATTCCATCAAGCAATCATCATTGAGATTTTATGAACAGATTAAAAAACTGCAGCCAGATACTTCATCTCAATCGAGGAAAAAATATGAATTTCATGCAAGCAATGATTGGCTGGCTAAGTTTGTTAAAAGACACGCTCTTCATAATATAAAAAGTAAAGGTGAAACGGCTTCTGCTGATGAAACAGCTGCTAAAGCATTTTCACAAAAACTTGCTAAAATAATTGAAGATGGAGGTTACACTCGTGAAAAAGTTTGGAATATGGATGTAACTAGCCTTTTCTGGAAAAAAAAATGCCAAACAGAAAGTCTGAATGATATTTATGAGTAAATATCATTCAGACTACGGCCAATTAAAGGCGTAGATTTTTAAAAATTGACAGTTCATTGGATGGCCAACAAAAAAGCTTGGGTGACTATTGATATTTGCACTGAGTGGTTCCACAAACATTTTGTATCAGAAGTTAGACGCTATTTGAATGACAAGGGTCTCGAATTTAAAGTGCTTTTGATTCTTGATAATGCACCCGCTCATCCTGCCATAGAACACCCAAATGTGCAACTTTTTTCCTGCCGCCCAATACCACATCATTGCTACAATCTCTAGATCAGGGTATAATTGCGACTTTTAAAGCATATTATGTCAGGCGAACATTTCAGTCCGTTTTGAACAAGCTAAATGATGACACCGTCTGTTATGGATGTGTGGAAAAATTTTCAATTATGGATTGTATTGATCAGGTTCGATTATCGTTATCTGAATTGAGATCAGAAACTATGAATGCATGCTGGAAAGCTATTTGACCCGCATGTGTTAAAGAGAATGCTCCTGTTCCCTTCAATCATACTGCAGAATTCCCCAATATAATAAGTTTGGCATGTGAAATTGGCGGAGAAGGATTCGATGATCTTACTTCGGCAGATATCGAAGAATTGTTAACTGATAAACCTCTTAGCGAAGACGAATTAGATGGAGATTGTTTCTGAGACTCCCGAAAGCGAAAAAGTTAATGATAATGATCAAGATAATCCTACTTTTACTGCTGATATACTTAAAGAAGGTCTTAAACTGGCCAGTAGCTTAGGCAATTATTTTGTCCGACATGATGCAAATGAAGAACGTGCTGGGAAGTTTTCGTCTTCAGTACCACGGAACAATCGAACATGAAGTTGAAGAACTTCGTTATTCAGCACTTGTAACTCGTGCGTCCATTAAGCATAATGCCTTCCCACACCATGCCCCAAACCCCCTCCGTATCTGTCCCCTTTTAAGAACATTCTCGTTTTAGTCTGGATTGAAAGTGGTAAACAGTTCCACTTTCAATCCAGACTAAAACGACTCTCATCTGTAAAGAGTACATTAGTCCATTGGTGTCACGTCCAATTTTTATAGATACAACACCACTGAAAATGTGCTCTACGATGAGCTGTGGATAAAGGGACGCAGACTACAGGCTTTTGGACTTATAGGTCTACCTGTCGCAAACGTTTTGCCACAGTTTTTCGAGATGTCCGCATAACTGTGCTTGAATGGAGCCGACTTGCCGTGGTGCGTCGATTAGGTTTGGCTGTTATAACCAAACATCTATCTTCGTCCTTCGTGGTAGTGCGAGGACGACCTCTTAGCGAACGTCTGGAACACATTCCACTGGTTTGACACACTGCCCAGACCCTCTGTGAGATTCCAAACTCTCTGGAATATCAATAATTCTGCGTTCTTCTTCAAGCTTTCCAGTAAGTCTTCCCCGCGTGAAATCATCTACGATGTCTTTGAGACATACATTCCAAGACATCCAAGTTTTGCAACTTTATTACTTCAGAAAAGAACAAACACAATTCGCTTAGCGCAGCCTTTTGTCTTTTATCCTGTTGAGTGCTACCACTTGACCCCTTTGCGCGTGATTCGATTGAATGTGTACCCGCTTTTTGCTCGAAATCATCAGTTATACAACTTGTCACAAGTAGATTCATCTCACTTTGTGGTCATAATCTTCAGAAATACTGTGCGTCCTTAGGTTTTGGACACCAGTGTATTTAAAATATATCTTAATCATATGTTATATGAATTATTAAAACTATCAATCGAAAGTCAATACTAATATATTCTTTTTATCATATATTTATTATTATTTATAAAAATCGAAATTCATCTTAAAATAATCTTATTATTATTATTTATTGTTAAAATACTAAATTGAGAACTGTTTTTTTTTTTTAATTAAGAACTATCATTTATAAAATAATGCCATCTCCAAAAGCTGAGCCCATGCCTACCAATGATTCTAGAAGCATCAGGAACGAGACTATGGGAAACAACTGCCGCCATCTCCTGTTCGTAAACTCAGACACTCGCATTGTTTGCAATAGCATGCATTCTTCAGTGGATTTCATTTTTCTGAATGAAGGTTCAAAACCGGAGCTCTCTGGAGGAAAAAAAAAATACAAAATTGCTTGCTCAAACGATCGGAAACTGGTTGAAAAAAGTTAGATATTTATAGTTTATATGAAAAGACCAAACAATACAGAGAAAAAAAAGATATTTACAGAGAATAGAAAATAATCGGTTGCCAAAAGAAGGGAATAAATATAGACCGAAGAGAAAAAAAAAAAAAACAGAGACAGAGAGAGAGAAAAAGCGAAAGGTAAGTTGCTAAGGTGGTTAAGACAT
The DNA here is from genome assembly GCF_054136105.1 of Typopeltis vanoorti. Lineage (NCBI taxonomy): Eukaryota > Metazoa > Arthropoda > Arachnida > Uropygi > Thelyphonidae > Typopeltis > Typopeltis vanoorti. Next base: position 111,445,801 of record NC_143555.1, on the reverse strand, counting down.
TGGATAATGAATGGTGTAAAGAACAGTAACTTGTAGGAATAAGGAAGTTATTAGTTTATTATTCCACTTAACGAGACCTTCATAAGCCCACACCTGGACTACCGTGCTTAGACATGGTTACCTAGTTTCCATGGAGATGAGGAAACATTTGAAAAGATCAAAACCGGTTAACAAAGATAAGATATACTCTGTGGAACTTTGCATATGAAGACAGACTGAAGATGTGCAGTCGCTAAAGTTTGAAAAATAGAAGGGAGAGGACATGTGATAGAAACTTTTCTGGAGGTGCTTATAATAATGATAATAATTAATATTGATCGATATTGTTTACTATTAGAAAAAACATCATGTCATGTTAATTATAAAAATATCAATTAACAACCCAACACTTAAGTTTACTTTTATATCTTATCATATACTAAGCATAGATATAAATAAATTAAATCAAAATATACCATTTTGTGGCCATAATCTTCAAAAATACTGCGCGTCCTTAGGTTTTGGACACCAGTGTATTTAAAATATATCTTAATCATATGTTATGTGAATTATTAAAACTATCAATCGAAAGTCAATACTAATATATTCTTTTTATCATATATTTATCATTATTTATAAAAATCGAAATTCATCTTAAAAGAATCTTATTATTATTATTTATTGTTAAATATACTAAATTGAGAACATTTTTTTTAAATTAAGAACTTTCATTAAAAAAATAATGCCATCGCCAAAAGCTGAGCCCATGGCCACCAATGCTTTTAGAAGCATCGGAAACGAGACTATGGGAATTCTTCAGCGTTCTGATTTATTGCAATTTAAAGTCTATGAAATGAAAACTGAGGTTTAGATAAACAGTAATATTCTTTTCAACCTCTAAATTAAACTTGGAAATTAAATAACAGTTCATCTCTACCTCATAATTTAGCAACTTGTATTAAATTTTGATATGCAGAAGAACTTAGAAATAGTTATATTCTGAGTAATACAGAAAGCAAGCCAACTAAGATATGCCTCTATTTTGTATTTAAAAAATTCAAAAAAAGGCTCACAAAAGGCCAAAATAATAAAATCCTTCCGTGTGACTGTTAGCAAATCACCAATTTCTCTTATGAGGAAACACATATATTATATATATATATATATATAATATATATAATAACGACAAAAGCATCATCCTTATAAGGACTGGCTTAAAGGGGCGAAGCAAGAATGCTTTTCATCTTCCCCGTTATCTGTAGAGGACAGTGTAGGGATAAGGTGTTATGAGCAATTAAAGCTCTGATCATAGCAGGAGGGTAACAGCAATAGCCGAGCCTCAGTTAGAACTTCATTGGCTACAGCATTGCCATCCATTACCCTCCAAGAGTATTGGACTGAATGAATCAATCACCGTATGTGTAAGTAAAGGTGATATCTCAAAAATATCGGACGATCTCTAGGCCACTCATTCGTGGGCGAAAGACCGTCCAAATCTCAGCGTTGGTTCTACTCAGTGAAACTCGAGTACCGAGCAGAACCGCTCAAATTCCGAGGAAAATAATTCACCGACAAAGCCCCTCAGCGGGCCGTGCCGGAGAACACCTTCCCCGGAGACTCAAAGTGCTCCCTTAAGGCAAAAACCTTAAGAGAGCGAACTCAAAAACTCATCGTCCAAGGGGGTAAGAGCAACAGCCGAACCTCAGTTAAACTTCATTTGTACAGCTTTGCGTTGCTATCCATCACCCCCAAGGGCATTAATGAACCAATCGTCCGCATCTCACGGTAGATTGATTCAACCTCCTCCTCACAAAAGCATCATCCTTATAAGGACTGGCTTAAAGGGGCGAAGCAATATTGCTTTTCATATTCCCCGTTGTCTGTAGAGGACAGTGTAAGGAGAAGGTGTTATTGAGCTATATAAATATATATATATATATATAAATAAAGCTCTGATCATGGCAAGAGGGTAACAGCAATAGCAGAGCCTCAGTTAGAACTTCATTGGCTACAGCATTGCCATCCATTACCCTCCAAGGGTACCAATTTTAGTCGCCTCGTACGACATGCATTAGCTACATTGGTGCTATTCTTATCCCGGCAACCACACGGGTATATATCTCAAAAGCATCATATTCGTAGTTTGTTCTTCTATATTATTTTACTTAAGTATATATATTGGTGTATTAGCAAATATTTTATATTTTCTAGTATTTTTGCAAAAATAATTAGTCTAAATCTTTTGTTTAAATTAATATTTTATTTTTAAAATATATTATATATATTATTTACTTTTTAGCACATATTCCAAGATTAAGTACCGCATTTTCTTCAGTATTCTGCTAATAAACCTAACTGTTTCTTTTTCTTCTTCCATTGTTTGCAATATCTTTCGTTACATTACAGATTCACAGACCTTTGACTAACGTAATTTCTTCAACAAAATTAGGATAATAATTACTTATCTGTTTGCTTCTTTAATTGATGAGTTCCAACAAATAAACAGTGAACAGTGAAGATATTAACACTGAGCGTGTTAATATCTTCACTGTTTAATACTAATATCAATTATTCTTATTTTTATATAATATTCTTACATCAGTTATTTTTCTGGGAGTTTCTAATAAACCAAGGGGTATCTAGAATCATCCTCAGGCACTTATTCTGTAATCTCTGAAGTTTTAGAATGTTTGAATTCGCGGTGTGGCTGCATGCGGGGGATGCGTAAGTGATGACCGGTCGAATTACCATCTTGTAAATTGTTAATTGTATTTGTGTGTGCAGTTTACTTTGTTAATCATAGGGTAGAGCTGTGCACTTTGGATGTCTTCAAGGTAATGTAACTTATATGTTTGCTGAATAGGAGTTTACTATTAAGAATCACTCCAAGATATTTAACTTCAGTCTGCCATGGAATCTTTACTTCCAATAAATAAATGTCCTCCATGGTATGGATTTTCTTTCTAGTAAACAGCATGGCTGAGCTTTTCTGGAGGTTAACTTGGATCTTTCAGTCTGCCAGCCACTTTTCTAAAATGTACATGCTGGTTTGAAGTCTTCTAGTTGCCAGCTTTGGGCTCAGAGAACTTGCCATTAATGCAGTAGTATCATCTGCATATAATGCAGTGAATGTTGTTCTCGGGTTCACAGGGATGTCCGTTACGTAGATTAAGAACAGGAGAGGGGCCAGAAGAGAGCCCTGTGGTACGCCTGCCGAGACCCTGCGTCTAGTCGAAACCTTTCGCCCACCCTGACCTGCATATATCTGTCTTTTAGGTAAGAGTGGATTATTTTTATTAACTTGATTGGCAAGTTAAATTTTATCAGTTTGTAGAGAAGGCCTTGATGCCATACTTTGTCAAACGCCTTCTCTGCGTCGATGAAGATGGCAGCTGTATTGAGCTTCCAGCTATAGCCTTTAGTAATGATTTCTACCAGCCGGTGTACTTGTTGAGCTATACTATGGGCCTTACGGAAGCCAAACTGTTCATTAGGCAAAATCCCTAACTTATCTGTTTCTGCTTGGAATCGTGAGAGGATCACTTTCTCTGTCAGCTTTCCAAGAATGGACAACAAGCTTATGGGTCTGTAGCTTTCGGGAATGTGAGGATGTTTTCCTGGCTTCTTCAATGGCATGATGGTGGCTGTTTTCCATGTAGTAGGAAAATGCTGGAATCTAAAAATGGCATTTGTAATGTTGACGAGATGGACTATGGCCTTTCTTGGGAGCAGTTTTACTATTCTGTTAGTTATTCCATCTGGTCCTGGAGCTTTTTTACTGTTTAGATGGGTGATGATATTTATAATTTCTGCCGGAGTTGTAGGAATGATATGTTCAGAGTTAACAGTGTTCTGTCGTAAAGTTGTCCTAACATGACTGTGAATCGTGTATATAAGGTTGATATTTAGATTTGTATAAGATGGATTGCACTGAGATTCAAGGTTTTCTACTAGTGCTTCATCTTTCTGAACTGTCCCTTTCTTAGTTTGTATAGGGGGTATGAGTTGCTTTTTGGTGCTGATCGCTCTTAAGAATTTCCAGGCAGAATAATCTTCAGTATTGATGTTAGCCAATTTGGTTTCCCGTGTTTTTGAAGCGCATCATGGACTTGTCTGTTTAGGTTGTTCAATACTGTTTTGTCTTGTGGGGCTCTAGTATTGTGGTATCTCTTTCTGGCTCTATTTTTTGCTCTGATTAGCTCCATGATTTCCTCTGGGATATCATAGGTCTTGATTTCCTCTGGTATATCTTGGTTGGGTAGAAGACAGTGGATTGCTTGACTGATTCTATTGCTTTCTAAATTTATAGGGTTACGTTATTTACTGCTGAGTCTATCTCTTCTTTTTTACTGATGTTAGGCACTAGACTAATATGATCGGGAAGAACCTTGGCTAACTTGTCCCATGGTATGAATGTGTGCAGAGGAGAGAATTGATCTGATGAACCTAGATTAAGCACAATGGGACTATGGTCAGAAGATAATTAGTTAACTGATTCCTATTTGAATCGGTATTTATATTTTTAAAGATGACGATGTCTAGTACATCCGAGCTACCTGAAGGGCTGAAGTGGGTGGGCTTGGTAGGTCCTGCACAAAAGCAGAGTTGAGCATTGCAAAGTTGAATAGTGTGTGCCTTTGGTGTTAATTGAAGAGCTGTACCAAGCTGTGTGTTTTGAATTCAGGTCTCCTGCTATTATTATGGAGTCATTTGGACCAAGTATGGAGTCCAGATCTGTTGTCAGCAGAGGAATGCTCGGAGGATTGTAAGCAGCATAGATCTTGAGACTGCCAGCATTGCAGGTATGTACCTCCACACCGGTCACCTCCAGGTTTACTGTTTGGGGCTTCGCTATTGTATTATGATTCAAGTAACTCTTAATATATATGGCTGTGCCCCCACCTCTTGCGCCAATTCAGTCGGTCGTTTCTATACACAGCCACGGATTTTTGGGTTATTAGCTGGTATTAGGTGTGTTTCACCAATTAAGATGATATTAACACTGAGACGAGTCGCAAATTCTTAAAGTTCCAATACCTTGTTCATCAATCCATTTGCATTCCATGCCATTATCTTAAAAACGTTTGGTTTGAATTTTTTACTCATGACAGATGGCTGTTATAATGGTTTGAGTGCCTTGCAGAAATCTCTGCATAGAAGATAGTGAGGAACATTTCTTGCTGAATTCCTGCACCATTTTGGCAAGCGAGGCTGTTAAAACTGGTGTTAGTTTGGAGCTTTCTAGCTCGAGAGATGTAGGAGGCTTAGTTCGTGCAGCCTCAGCATATGTTTTGGTCATGGTTGTTTCTTCCTGTGTGGTTGAAGGTGAGGTGTTTCGCACTGGGAGACGACCTGCTTGGTTGCTTATAACGTTGTTATGTGGAGGAGCAAGATTGAATTTTGCTGATCCTCGATTTTTTGGATTGGAAAAGCATCCCTTGTAGTTGGCGGGGTGAGGTCCTCTGCAGTTTGCACAGCAGGCTGGAGTAGAGAGTGACTTGGTGCCTGTGATGGTCTGATGTCCCTCGCTGCACTTCAAGCATCTGAAGGCTGCCTTACATAATTTTTGGGTTTTGATGTTTTGTTCCCTGAGGGCTGATGAGACAGGAATTCATTTATCCTTATCCCTTAAGATAACTGTGGTAGCTTTTCTTTAGGTACATTGGGTGCTTCCATCCCTGTTGTTTCGGGTTCTTCGGTGTTGGTAGAGAACTCGACTGTTTGGATTTCTGTATATGTTTCCAAGGTCTGATAGATGCTGTCTTGGGATATAGCTTCTTCTTAATTTGGGTAGTATACAAAGTTCGATTGCGTCTGAGTAATGTGTTCGTCACTTAAATCATCCATTTTGTCTTCTGTGACTGCTGAGGGGGGGGGAGATGTATCAAAAAGCTTAACTTTCCCCTGCCAATTGTCACTCAGCACTCTCCCAATCTGAGGAATTCCTTGTACACCTCCTCAAATATGGCCTCATTCAGAGGTTTTGCCATGACAACAATAAGTAAAAAATGTATAAAGGCACAGATAGAGAAAGAATTGAGATTGCTCGGCGTCCCGAGAAGATTACAGATAATCCTGTGGACTTTTGAGGGTCCAGTAGCAAATCCCGTAGACACACACAGGTGTCTACCAGCAACAAAATATTATAGATAACTGTCCTAAAATAGGGAAAAGGAGTGTCAGGAATCTACTTGGCTACAGATTGAGATCCTACCTCCTTATAATACCTTAAATCCACCACTGGTCCTCATAGCGGGTGGGGCCTGCAGGCCATTAGACCTCTCATGTTTCACACAGAGGGGAGACAATAGGAATCAAACTGTATCAGCTCCAGTGCAATGCGAGATTTCTGAAAAATCTTATATGCAATATTAATCAGGATCAATCTAAAATGCATCCGTTCTCGTCAAAGTCAGAAACTTTTTTGAAAGGCATTGAAAGGCATATATACAAACTCCAGTTTTAAAAAATAAATTAATAATTTATTTATTTTTAATTAGGGTGTCTATAAATTATTAAAAATGAAATAGTTTGATATAATTAAAATATCGATTTTAATGTTATTATTATAGATGTTAATTTATGACTTAATATAAAATATAATTTTTTATAACTAATCAAAAGAAAAAGAAATTTTTAATATATTATTAAAAATGTTAAATGTGTTTTTATGCTCATTTAAATAGCGTATAGTTATATTAAAGCAATATAGCATGTTATTTCAATGTTTTGCTACACTTCTGAAAATTAAATTGCCATTAATTTTCAAACTTTATTCTTGGATTTGACTTGTAGTTGTCTTTGATCATAAGAAAGGACACGCGTACGACATTAAAAACAATGCGTAATTGCTGGTAAGTCTTTCCAAATCAAGTTACAGCTTTGTAAGAGATTCAAAAGCTTGAAACGTGGGGAGGTGGGGGGACGAACAATCACTTACAAAACAGCATATTAAACTCTTTTGTTTATTAAACCTATATTTGAATAACTACGTTTCTAAATTATAATTACGATATTTTCGTAATTGATTTGTGTTGTGTTCTTTCCATTATTACTTACAGTAAAGAAATTTCACTTGTAGCTGTGGTACATCATAAACTTCAGGCGTTTGTTATTTACTTTTACTTCCGTTACACTGTTGCTATAGCAACATATAACATTTCTTTTTTCCATTCCAGTTATCAGCCATAGAGGGCGCTGTTATTGTCGTGACAGAAGATGTCGAACGTTTACTGTCTGAACATTTGCAAGAGATTTGTAAAATAGTTTTTAAATATTGTTTACTTTTTTTCTTTCTTTTTTTTTTTGTGCTGCTTGGCTATAGCTACTAATTTCAATTAAGTTGCTGTATAAAAATATTTTTAACCATTTTTGCTTGAAGTAGAAGTTTGAAAGTATTGTTTTGCAGCATATTAACATAATTTGCTATTTGCTGTATGTTAACCAATATTTTGTGTTTGTATGTTTTGCTCTGTAGTAGATTCAAAATATAATAAATTGCATTTTACTTTTTGCAGCAGTATAATTTTCTTAATTCATTAAATTAGTCATTTTTTTATACTTTTAATAGTGATTTGCTTTTATTTATTTAACCCATAACTATGATTTTAACATACATATTTCAGCAAATGTAGATCGCAATATTAACTTGAAATAATTAAATTAAAAAAAAAACAGTTTTACTTTAAAAATTGAATTTAAATAATTAAAACCAAAATTAAAAAAAAAACTTCTATAAATGACATTAACACTAACTTTATCTAAATTAAAAATTTAGACCAATCTAAAATTACCCATTTTAGTAAACATGGAACTGTAATATCTATTATTTTTTCTACCTATTGGTTCTGCGGCATAGTAACATCTCTTTAATCTTCTATCTTTATTCTATTCCTAATTTTTTATAGCTTTACTCTAATGCTTTTTTTCTCTCTTATCCTTTCTCATTTAATCTACTGCATATTATATTTATCTACCCTTCGCACTACCAGTCTTATGCCTAAGATACTAGAAAATTTATTTAATTTAGACTGCACCAAGAATATCATTTAATTAACATAAAACTCAATAATACGGCCAGCAGATTTCTCTCTCTAACACAAATTCCTTCAATAAAACTTTACACAAACAGTCGTGGTCTATTCTTTTACGTAACTTTATGCTTCGGCTATCTCACTTAGTTTAACGCTCACAAGTCCGATTTATTTAGGAACAGCGCAGTTGTAAAAATAAACAATCAGGCAGCACTCCTTTAACAAATAAAAAAATCAAAACACATTTTATTTAGATTACTATGAAATATACATGAATTAAACAATAGGGAGATTGCTTTCTCTATCCGTCTATAAAAATTCTTTAGCACAAATTAGGACCTTTTTACTTCAACATTAATTAATCTCTTTAACTCAAAAACCTATTAACTCTCTGGTTACAAATTTAACTGATTAAACTCCTAGTTTACTTGCAAAGAGGTTAGAGTTATTTTTGCAAATTTTATATCAATTTGCAACATGCCAATTGACTCTCTTAAGGACACTTTTCATCACTATTAAATAAAAATCTTAAACGTCCTTCTATAACAACTATAAGAGGGAATATACAAAAGTGTGAAACTTACAAAGGCTCTGTATCGCACATTCAGTCAAAAGTCTTTCACTAAAAGGTCTATGGCAATTCTTTCATCTCAGATCTCGAGCTTGCTTCAGGAAATTTGGCTTCAATTACCCGAAGCGGGCAGTAAACAGCGACCTGTGATACTCATACAGCTCCGGCAAAATGTTGTTCTTCCACGGCGAAAAGAAAAACTTCCGAGCGAAGCTGCTTCGGGTAATTAACATCGCCTTTTCTCCTCTGCTTTGGCTCGCCGAAAATGCCTGAACGACTGCCGTCTCAAGTAGCTTGAACTCCCGCCTCTAAGAAACTGTACTTGCCACCAACTGCAAACCAGGATCCATCTCTGGCCTGGAAGCTTTTCTCTGGCAATTGGAACTTCTCCTGTCGGCAACTCGAAGCTCTCTCTCTCTAGACTGGAACCAGGAAGCCCCTCTCTAGCGACGTCTCGAACCGGGAAGCTCCCTATGGTTGGCTCTTGAAAGTTTATTATGCCTTCTCTAAGACCTCGCACGAAGTTTGTAATCCCCAAAGAACTCGGCATGACTCTTTCATTTTCATTCAAGTTCGGCCCGCTTTCTGTTCTCCTCCGCTTTCTTTTGATTGTAAGTTGCCAACCATCGGAAAGTTGTTTGAATCTTTCTGACTGACTTTAGAGGTCTTTATGTGCAGAGCTTGTAAGCCTTTCACATACACACAAAATTTCATAAACAACCTTTCTTATGCCGCCATGTAGATCTATTACATACAGCTCCAGCAGCAAAACATTACCTTTGTTTTTAACACTCTAAAATATTCTTAATAAAGGAGTATATACAGTTAATTTCTAAAGAGTTATTTACAAAAATATCTAGTACAAAATATACAGAGACAAACAAGTTATTTTTACAACATTCTCATGGGACTTGACCTATGCAAAAAAATCGATGTAAAGCGCTTTGATATTTTTAATATACATCGAATTTTTACAGAACATTTACTTCTATCCGCATATAAAACACGATAAAGATGTCTATTTTAACTTTGCTTTTAACTATATTTCTCCAGGTTTGTTTCGAATTTGAATTTTAACATATGTTAAAATCACTCTCTCAATTATATAATATAACATATAACAAATGAATTTAAAAATGACTGAAACTACAAGCATTTTTATTATATCCTGAAATTTATTAACTTTTTTTCTTGTATTCATATATATATATATATATATATATATATTTAATTTCAATTACAACGAATTTGTTGACATTAGATTTTCTAGTGCAAAATATTCCATTTATTTCTGTTTCGTATCTACTGAATTTCTGAATAAATATCACGCATGCGTATAACAACATAAATTATTCTCATTCCAAAGGAGTTTGTTCAGTTGCTAACACTATGTAGTATTTGTGACCTTTAGTTACTACTTACCCACAAAAAAAAAAAAAATGCACTAATTTCGAAATGTTTGCTACTTATTGGACGAAGGTAGCCTGGACTTATTAGTAAATTAGAAACGTATAAATATTAGGGATAAAATTACGTTCAATGATTCCCAGAAGACATGCGTTCTTCTTTAAAAGTTAAAAAAAAACAACTCTGACGTGCGTAAAAAGATATGAAGAAATACTTTTTCGGCACGCATTGGCGTGATGTTATTAATTTTGTATGCTGTTCGGAATAACCACAGCTTGCCTTCAAGGACTGGGCCCTTATTTTTATGACATTTTATAGAGGTGATTTTCACAGACTCTTATCCATTTGATGCCGTAAATCTTGTAAAATCAGCAAGGTTATTGTACTGATAGGACGCTATATCAGCAGGTTTATGGATTACACGCGATTACAGAATTTCTCTTAGCATTGGTTTAACTGCTTTTAATATAGGAGCAGGTTGTCACAATATGCCAGATTAAAAAAAAAAAAATAGAAAACTATCAGCTGGTCTACAACGTATCTCGCAGGATAAGTTGTCATATTCCACACACCAATCACTCACATATATACCATTTATAGAAGTGTGGGTTTGAATTCCGATTTCCAGGAGGGGAAGGAAAGGGGATTGATTCATTCAATCCAATACCCTTGGAGGGTAATGGATGGCAATTCTGTAGCCAATGAAGTTCTAACTGAGGCTCGGCTATTGCTGTTACCCTACTGCCATGATCAGAGCTTTAATAGCTCAATAACACCTTATCCCTATACTGTCCTCTACAGATAACGGGGAAGATAAAAAGCATTATTGCTTCGCCCCTTTAAGCCAGTCCTTATAAGGATAAGGATTTCCAGGAGAGAATTGATGATCAATCGACCGTGAGATGCGGTGATTGATTCATTCAATCCAATACCCTTGGAGGGTAATGGATGGCAATGCTGTAGCCAATGAAGTTCTAACTGAGACTTGGCTATTGCTGTTACCCTCCTGCCATGATCAGAGCTTTAATTTAATTTAATAGCTCAATAACACCTTATCCCTACACTGTCCTCTACAGATAACGGGGAAGATGAAAAGCATTCTTGCTTCGCCCCTTTAAGCCAGTCCTTATAAGGACTATAAGGATTTCCAGGAAGGAATCTGCCTAACATGATTCGACGGTGAGATGCGGTGATTGATTCATTCAATCCAATATATATACCTTTGGAGGGTAATGGATGGCAATGCTGTAGCCAATTAAGTTCTAACCGAGGCTCGGCTATTGCTGTTATACCCTTGGAGGGTAATGGATGGCAATGCTGTAGCCAATGAAGTTCTAACTGAGGCTCGGCTATTGCTGTTACCCTCCTGCCATGATCAGAGCTTTAATAGCTCAATATACCCTTGGAGGGTAATGGACGGCAATGCTGTAGCCAGTGGAGTTCTAACTGAGGCTCGGCTATTGCTGTTACCCTCCTGCCATGTTCAGAGCTTTAATAGCTCAATAACACCTTATCCATAATTTCCAGGAATTATTATTCGCTGATATAGTTTTATGTATCTTAATATGAATCACTTTTTTCTTTCCCATTAAAATAGATAAATTGAAACAGGCGAATTTAATAAAAATTGACATGAAATAGAAATAAAAGTTTCGAGGTATAAAAAAAAAGAGTTTTTTTTATATCTCGAAGCTTTGATTCTTAGTTGATTTCGGGGTAGACAGCTCAGTGCTATTCAGTCAATATTTCTATATTAAAAAAAAAAAACTTCTTACATCTAGCTGCTCAATTGGGATTGTTGCTCCAATTCTTCTCTTTTCTTATTAATACTAGATTAAGATTTCAAGAGACTGAATTCTTTCATAAAATCTTCTTACACCTGGTAGGCGCGAGCAACATCCATAGATGACTGAAAGAGATCTTCAGTAGCTCAGTCAGTATTGGCGATGATCTTTGACTAGAAAAGCCTGGGTTCAAATCCTGTGCACAACACGAAGAACATTTTTAAGAGTTTTCAATTGAAAACGTTAGTCTTATATGGAGGTGACAGAGTTTTTTATACCCGGAAAACTAGACATTGGGATATGATGCCATGTTGCAGGCCTCTCTGTTCGACAAATTGTTGACAAATTGGGCCATACCAGGTCAATAATCAGTGACACCATAATGAGACTGAAGCGCAGAGAGTCAACTGCAAGTGCTACCCGCAGTGGACGACATACTACATTCACCGAACTTGACCGTAAAGTATTACGAAGGTTAATAAGCAAAAATCGCCATTCGTCGAGACACTGCACGAAATTTTTAGAACCGAGGCTCACACCGAGGTTTCCATGGTAGGACAGCAATATGCAAGCACCACGCTAACCAGGAAAACATGCAGCGTCGTCTTCAGTGGTGCAAAGAGCGTGTACAGTGAGATGTAGAAGCTTGAAATGTGTGCTATGGAGCGATGAATCATGCTACACTCTCCATCGAGCAGATAAACGGATGTGAGTGGGGCAGATGCTCGGTGAACGTCTTTTACCAGGGTGCCTAGCCCCAACTATGAAATTCGGAGCACGCGGTGTGATGGTATAGTCTTGTTTTTCCTGGTTTGGGCCTCGGACCTTTGTTTGTGGTGCCACGAACATTGAACCGAGATTTCTCTGAAACATTCTCGATAATGTAATTCCTACTTTGTGGCGTTTCTATGGGACTGACTATTGTCTCATTCATAAGGCTGCTTCTGTGACTGCGTGGTTTGTGAACAAGAACGTCATCACACTTGACTGGCATTCACAGAACCACGATCTGAACCCTATTGTTGAACACCTTTGGGATGAACTGGAGCGTCGGGTGAAGTCAAGGGACGTCCGCCCCCACAGCAGTCCAAGGATCTCATTCATGCCTACACGATGAACGGTCAAAAATACCCGTATCGCTGTCCTACGTTTGTGGAAAATATGCTCCTTAAGATTGCTGCAATCACAGCAGAGAAAAGAGATCTTACATCTTATTAAAGTGGATGCCATTGTTGTTTGTGGATGAAAACGCGAAGTATTTTGAAGTTAATCAGGTAGTTTTAAAGGTTAACTAATTTCTAATTGTCGTTATATGCTATCCACTGGTTTTCGACTCTTGGTGATATTGTGAACGTAGGTATCCCATCTCGTCATAGTTAACATTAACAAATAATACTTGAACTCGTAAGAGTTATTGTCTGACCTTTGGAGCTTGGTAAGTGCATATCCAGTGTACTTCAGATGTAAACAACAATAAAATGTCAACAGTAAGAATTTAAAAAAACAAAACTGCTAAAGGTGTTGCTTTTCTTTGATCCAGGACAAAAAAAGTAATCCTTCAATTTTTTTATTACTTTCTCATATCGCTGTTTTAATTTGTAGCCTTGAAAAGTGCCAGCCCTGATCTTTATATTCTTTTATCTAAGCTGAAAGTATTTGTAGATTGTTAAATACTTCAAGTCTTGATCAGTCGTTTCCTCGATTTCATGTTTTACTTCAATCACCAATTAGCAGTTTCAAAGACTCATCCATCGTTTGATGGAATGGAAAAGAGCGATTAAAAAAGTAATTGCAATGTAAAGGCAGGAAAATTGAAAAGTATTGCATTACAGTGTAATGTTTAATGGGCTTAACTTAGGAAAGCGATGATAATTATCTTCGGAGAATGTTTTATTTTCGCTTCTCTGCGATACAATGTCTAGAGCGAAGTACGAAATGCGACATTGTCCTTTAGTTGGAAAGATCCCAATTCTAATTCATTCAGTGTAGCATAGCGGGGGGGGCCTTCTTTTACATCTCTTAAGATTAATAGTCAAAGAGTAAAATTTTGTTTCATTTGATGAGAGATTTTTGCTGGAAAACTCAGTTTTCACAATGTCAGATTGGATTGAATTGAAGATGCAACCCACACCCACACCCACACAAGCAATGTTCCAATAATACTGATTATAGGTTCATAACGATAACGGTGAAAAAAATCTCTGCAAATATAAGTTAAAGAGATCGACTAATCCTGTAATAGATCAAGAAAGTCCTAGAAAAAAAGTCCCTATAGTTGGTGATAATAATGTTGTTGTTGTTTCGAATTGCGGCTGAAGTAATTAAAGGTATGAGACCAATCTACAAAGTATCACATCTCTTAATGGAGAATATTCTTCTTTTTGCCAGTTTGTCTGTTTTGTGAGATGAAAAACTCAGCTTTTTGGGAGGAGAAAAGAAAATGACTGGAAGAATCGAACTCATAATTGTATTCCTACAGCACACCAACGTTGACTGAAATTACCAAGTTGTCATTACATAATGTTTTATATATTCGTATTCGATCTTATTCAACTTGATGGCGCAAACGTTCCGGTCTCTAGTTAGTACTATCACATCGTTCTGTTCCTCCCCATCCTCTTTCTCGCTCACTCTCTTCTAAGTTTTCTTTTCATGTTTCTCATACTCCATACTATTTAGATTTTCAAAGCTTCTAAGTTGGATTTCCTAGAAACCAGATAATTCAAGTAGTTTAACTCCTAAACTTGTTCTTGTTGTGACGTTAATTTTCTTTGTCTTTCCTGTATTTACCTTTTAGTCTCATTAGAAATTTCATTTTTAGTGGCTTGCAATTTGTTTGGTTATTAAATACACGACTAACAAATATATAAGTACTTCATAAACTAATAGTTCGTTTTTATTTCCAGCTTGTTGTACCGTCTTTTTTTTGCTGCTGCTGTTGCTGGCTTTATGAGATTCATTTTGTCTCTTTGACTGTTAATTGATCCCAAATATTTAATTTTTGCGACTAACTTGGAAGCATTAAATATTTTAACTTGAGGTTTACTTCCATGTGTTATTTTTTCCGAGTTGCAATCGTCATTTTTGTCTTGCTTTAACCAATTCTCTTATTTGTTTTTCAGTTTTAAGATTTTGTCCTTCTGCCGCCGATTTGCTCTGCAGTATCATATCATCAGTGAACGCTAATTCTCAAAATTTCCCAGGTTTCATTTGCCAAAAGATCTAAAATACTTGTGATCCTGTAATCTTTCTTTGATCACAAACCACACAGAATTGCTTTTCATTTTGTGCCTTAGTCTAATATTCTGATACAATTATTTTCATTTTTCCGAGTATGTTGAGAGGAGAAATACTTTTGTAGCTCTGGAATAACCTGCTATCTCTTCTAAATTCGCGAAACATCGAAATGTTCTAACCTTTTGGATGGGGTTTTATTTTCTTCCCAAGTCTTAGAAACTTTCTCCCTTCACAACAATCTAATCTACGTTGTTTTCTGCAATGTCTTTTTTCTGTGGGCTGGATGACCTAATAATTCAGAAAATTATTCTTTCCACCTATTTATCATATATGTTAGTCTAGTTAGATTTTTTCACCTTTCCTTGATGAATTTTAGTGGATGTTCCTTCTTTTCTATTCTTATATTCTCCAGGACTTATAAAACAATTTATGGAGTATTTACTACCACTCTTCACAACCCCTAGAAACGCTTCCCTTAGTTTTCTTTTATTTGGCTGTTGAGACTGAGATTGTGATTTATTCTTTGTAGTTCATGATATTCATATTCAATCTTGTGTTTCTTTGTCAAGTAATTCCGCACATTAATTTCTTTACTTTGCTCCTTTCATGTCCACCAGGATATCTGTTTTGACTTATCTTCCATTTACAACAAACTTCTTCTGTTTGGAAGATATAGGTCTTGAAAATCGCTCGGCTTTTATCCGTTATTTGTATATTTTACGGGAGGAATCTTTATATGGACTTATTTAATCGAAGGTGAGTTAGCCGATCTCATACGGAGGTAGCAGGGTTTTTTCTCTCCCGGAAATCGGGTTTTTCATCCCGCATACAGATAAGTCGGCCCTTCAGAACACGCAATTTACAGACAGTTAATACTAGTTGCGGTGGTAGTGGTGGTGTGCAGTAGATGGTGTTGATGTAGGTGATTGGTAGTAAAGGTTCGGTGTAATGGTGAAGACGGAGTGTTGTAGGTGTCCTTCTGCGATGAGTCTGCAAACTCTTTGAAGACAGTGGCGCACCCAGGGAGGGGGCCGAGGAGCCCTGCCCCCAAAGAAAAAGGAAAGAAAACATTAGAAATTAAAAAATATATATTTTCCTAACTAAAATTAATTTTGTTATTTATGTTGTGTCGTGTCTTCTATTTCGACTTAGAATTAGCGGTCACATAAGGTGGAAATACCCTAATAACTCTTGGGAATCACTGCCGCTGTGAACGCAAGGTGAACGAAGCAGTGCTCGGGCAGACCAAGCACTACTTCGTTGGCCTGAGCTGGGCCAGAGGAGATCACGGGTATCATGTATTGCAATCACTGCAGATGCTCAGTCATAGGTCGTATGCAATGCGTAGTGTGTATTCTCAAATCGTCTACTCAACTTTTTCTACCTTTTGTTGTTTTATTTTCATTACCATCTTCATTGTAAAGCAAATAGTGGTAACTACACTACCAAGTTCTCAGCTTTGCAATCCCTCTCCGTAACATTTTTCACATATTTAGTGACTTCAAGCTACACTGTCATATAGTTCATTATGGACTTTGGTAAGATTTTTCTCCAGTGTTTCTTTATGCATTTCTTTCTGTATACGTTTGTTGTTTGTGATGATCAGACTGTTAGCAGTATAAAAACTCAGTAATATTTTTTTATACGAAAGAATTTGTTTGTCATTTCTGTTAATCACATTCCTAGTCTGTTCTCCACTTATGCATCAAAATTCCGCCAACATGAAGATTTTCCTATCGTTTCTTCATTTAAATATCTTTTGCATTTTATACAAGAGTTTTTCTTTAGTCACTTTATCATGTAAAATTTACGTTTCCTTTTAATGCTATGTTTACCATTATTAAGCACATATTAATGAATTTCCAGTATTTTATATTATCAATTTGATATTTATATACTAAGAAGATAGCCATAGCTTTCTCTGGTTCTATTGACACCTCCCAGAACAACGTTATGAATTCATCATCTAACATTTCATATCATTGTCCCAATTTTGCCTTTTTCGCAATCAGAAAATTTTAATTTCATTAAGTAATTACATTTCTTTTCTATTTATGTTCGTGATATTTCAAGTACCAAAATTCGTGTTCGTTTCAGGTGCCAGTTTTTTGTATGAAATTTCCGTCCAGCTATTCTTCTTCTTTCTTACTTTGAATACTTGTTTGCCATCCCTTCACTAAGATGATGAAGGGACTGCTTCCTCATGGCCTCTTTACGTGTCTTTCAGCTTTTATCAGAGGCTTTGATGGTCGTGGATCTATTTCCTGAGATGATGTTCTCTTCCCCATTCAAGATGTAGCGAAAATGGCTGCTATTTTTAACAGAGCTTGCTTGTCACCTACTTTCCCTGATTTAGGTTATATACACACACACACACACACACACACACACACACACACACACACACACACACACACACACACACACACACACACACACACACACACACACACACACACACACACACACACACACATATATATATATATATATATATATATACACACACAAAAAAAAATGATTTCACAGAATTCTAAGTAAATCTAGATTTCGAAACAACGCTGCTTTGATGTCATTTATCCACATAACAATGGATAATAGAGAATGCAGCTTTGCTGTTCCACAAAGAGCTAGTTGCAAAAAATAAAATAAACTTATCGATATTTATTTTATGTTTATCATGAAAACAAATTTAATTTAATTACTTTGGATTTTAGTCCCAAGATAAACATATGGATTCCATATATTTTTTGCGTGAGATGTTTAGGAACATTCCAAAGCAAGTGGTACAATGAGATGAATATAGTATCGTCATTATCATCACCATAATCAAATATCTGATTGGTATCGTCAGGAGGTATATAAAAGTTATGATAGTACTACAGGAAACGTTTACATCGATATTAACTTCTTGTAGATAACTTTACTTCAAATTAAACTGTTATAAGACAATGCTCTTGTACCATCAGATATCTTATATTTCTCTGTTCTAAGGCACTTACTATTGTATCGATCCACCTAGATCTTGGGATTCCGCTGGGCTTTTCGTCTGCCATCCTGCAAAAAATACGTAATTTTCTACCTTCCATCTCCCACTTTGTTTAAGTGATCCTACCACCAGAGATTAGCTCTGTTCGCATATCCCTAAATATATGTACTAACAATATCACTTTTCTTATTAATCTTCTCATTTCTAAAATGAGTCTATCATTGAAATCAACTGTTGATTCCAGTAATAGTTGTCAGAATTCTCATATGTGTAATCTCGAGCTCTTAGATCCATAATTTAAAATTCCTTTGAACTCTGTTTTGTATGCAGCTAGTTTGGTGCTGTGACTAATTCTCCCCCTTATTCCATACAAATGTATTCAGTTGACTTCTTACAAAACCTGTTTTGCTAATTATGTTTTCTATTGTCATATTTAATAACTGTCTTCACTAAAAATTGGGCAATAACTGAATGTATTCATTGTTCTATAAGTTCTCCATTCATGATACTTATTTTCAGTCTTTGTTTTTTATTGCTGATTTTTATAGCGAATTTATTACAACAGGTATTCAATTTAGTCATGAAATCCTGCATATTGTACTGGATTTATTTAACAGTGTAACATCATCTACATAAAGTACATTTCAGATTAATATGTCCTGTTTTGGCATCAGATTTAATCCCACTTCCCATCATAATTGGATTCATATAGATAATGAATAACAGCGCAGATAATGTGCACTTTTGTCTCACACTTGATTTAACATCAAACCATCTTCCTGGACCACCTTTAAACAACTCAAATATAGACCATTGCTGCTGGACACAAGTGTCCCGTTTATCCCAAATAGCTGGAGCGTTTTGAAGAGTTTTATTCTCGACACTCTCTCATGTGCCTTTTATAGATCTTCAAAACTCAAGCACAGATCCATATTATATATTAGTGATTGTCAACTATTTGTCTTAAAATTAAACCTAGATCCTTACAATCTCTGTTTGGCCTGAAGTTTGCTCTTTTCCAAGTTTTCCCATCCACAATCGTTCTTAGCTTTTCTAAATATGCTTGGATAAACATCATTCGGAATATTCAGCAGGAAATTCCTCTGTAGTTTTCACATTATTTTATTTTCCTTTTTATAGATGAGTAAAATGGATGCTCTATTCTAATCATCTGGGATTCAACTCTTTGACGAGGTCATCTGAACTACTTGGTGAACTTTTATACCTTCACATCTGAGTATTTTTGGTTGAATCTACTCCCACTGTCTTTCCACATTTCAGGTTTTTGATGGTTTTTACTAATTTAAATATTGGTATACATTCCTGACTGCATTCCACTTGAATGTTTCCTACCACCATGCTTCCGATGCTTGTTTCATTTAGTCTTATTCTTCTTCTGCAGCTTCTCCCACTTAAGTGGGGTCACTGTTGATAATGAGTCTCCTCCACACTTTCCTGTCTTGGGCTGTCACCACATCCAAGTTCCTCATCCTCAAGTCCTCTTCATCACATGACCAAACCATCTGAACCTTGCCTCCTGTATTTTCGCTCCTAAGTTCGTAACTTTCACTGTTCCCCTGACATAGTCATTTCTCAGACGATCCTTTCTGGTCACACCGCACATCCACCTAAGCATTCTCACCTCTGCTACTTCCATCCTGCTAATGTTATTTTTCCTCAGGGCGACAGTTTCTATAGAATATGTCATAGCTGGCCTCACTAATGTCCTATAGATTTTGCCTTTCAGATTGATCGGAACTTTCTTATCGCATAACACTCCAGCCACCTCCTGCCAGTTCCTCCAACCCTCTTGTATTCTGCATCCCACTTCCTTCTCAGCTCCTCCATCTTCTTCCACTGTTGAACCTAAGTATCTAAAGTCTCTCACCTTCCTGATGACATTTCCTTCCAGCTCCAGATCTGTCTCCTGTCCGCCGCCCGCTGTGCAACACATATACTCTGTCTTACTTCTGCTCAGTCTCATACCTCTCTCTTCCAGTATTTTCTCCATCTTTCCAGTTTAGTTCCCGCTTCTTCTCTTGAATCTACACACAGCAAGATCTCATCTGCATACAACATTGTCCAAGGCGCATCTTCTCTCACCTCCTCTGTTACCACCGCCATCACAATATTAAACAGAAACGGACTTAATGCTGACCCTTGATGCAAGCCAACTGTTACTTGAAACTCTCTGTCTCTCCCAGACAGGTCCGAACACTTGTCTTCACATTTTTGTACATTTCCCGCACCAACCTGACATATTTCTCCGGAGCCTTCTTCTCCCTCAGACACCTCCAGACTTCTTGCCTTGGCACTCTATCGTATGTTTTCTCCAGATCCATAAATGCCAGATGTAGCTCCCTTTGTTTCTCTCGATACTTTTCCATCATCTGACGTAACCCAAAGATAGCATCTGTTGTTGATCTACCAGGCATGAAGCCAAATTGTTCCTCTGCAATCTCCACCTCCTTCCTCAATCTACCATCAAGAACCCTTTCTAGGATCTTCATTGTGTGGGACATCAACTCTATTCCTCTGTAATTTTTACAGTCTTGTGCATCCCCTTTACCCTTGTAGATGGGAAGAAGAGTACTCTCCCTCCATTCCTCGGGTATATTTTTCTGTTGGCAAACTTTCATGAACAGGTCCCACAGCAGGTCAATTCCTTCTTTCCCCAGTGCCTTCCATGCCTCCACTGTCAGGGCCCACTGATTTTCAATTCCTCATCCTCTTCATGGCCTTCGTCACTTCCACTCTACTGATGTTCTGCACCATCCCCTCAGAAGGCTACCCATCTTCTCTGTGAGTCCTTGCATTTTCCTCATTCAAAAGTCCCTCAAAGTATATATTTTCCATCTGTTTCTTAGGTCCACATCCCTCCATAAAACACTTCCTTCAGCGTCTTTAATCTGCCTCACATGTAAGATGTCCTTTGCTGCTTTATTTCTACATTTCGCTAGTTGATAAATTTTTCTCTGTCTTCCTTTGTTTCTAACTGATCATACAGATCTTGATATGCCATGGCCTTCGCCTGTGCCACAACTCTCTTGGCTTCTTGCTTTCTCTCTCTGTACACCTTTCTGTCCTCTTCCACTCTTGACTCATCACACTTCTGCTTTGCCTTCCTCTTAGTCGTCACTGCCACTTGTACATTATTATTCCACCACCAACCCTCCTTCTGCTCTCTAATCTTTCCAGATGTCTCACCAAACAAGCTTGCACAGCTCAGGATTACTTTTGAATTATGTTTCCACCAATCTTGTACACTTTCCACTCCATCCGAAATCCTCTCTAACACCCTCTCCCTAAAACGATTCCTCATACTCTCCTCTTTTAAGCGAAACCACTTAATTGTCTTCATCCCATGGCATCCAGAGGTTCTTATCTTCGATCTTATTTTAAAGTCTGTGCACAGCAGTCGGTATTGCTGTGCTACTTGATCTGTTGTAATTACTTTACAATTTGTCACAACCTTAAGATATTTTCTTCTAGTCAAAATGTAGTCAATTTGTGAGCTGTTGTTACCACTCCTGAATGTTATCAAATGTTCTTCCCTTTTGTAGAAAAACGAGTTCACAATTGCCAGTTCAAACGTTACTGCAAAGTCCACAATCCCCTCTCCTTCCTGGTTCATCATTCCCACTTCGTGGCCAATATGCACCCTTTCACAGTCTCTATTCTGTCTCCCTATGTGTCCGTTCAAGTCTCCTCCGACAATCACCATCTCATTTTCTTCCAGTCTTGGGCATTACAGATATCAGATAGAATGGAGAAGGGAATTTCAGCAGGTAAGTTGGTGAGCTAAATGGGTATTGGGGAACCATTATGGGTATTTCCCTCATTTCTTCATCTAACACGTTCCAGAACTCATCTTTCTCCTCTGCCTGCACAATCAACTTGCGGGGCATATACACATAATACGAACACCCGCTCTTCTCCAAGACCCAATTTCATTCGCATGATCCTGTCGTTCCTTCTACCCACTTCCAGTACTTCGCCCTTCATTCTGCCACACACCACAATTCCGACACCATTTCTTCCCTCGTTATTCGCTCCAGAGTAGAACAATTTATATCGATCTCCCAGTTCCTTTGCCTTTCCCTCCTTCCACCTTGTCTCCTGCACACATAAAATGTCCAACTTCCTCTTCCTCATCATGTCTGCCACCTCTCTTCCTCTTCCAGTCATGCTTCCAACATTCAGTGTTCCCACTCGCACCATCCTCTCCACCTGCTGGGCTCGCTTCTTTAGCCGCACCCGCCCTTGATGTGGTAGCCTTCGTCTACTTCTCGCAGTTGTAGGGTGATGTGGCTGCGCGTCGCTTAAGGGGTACGCCCTAGCCCTTATATCATTTTCTCTTTGACTCATATCATAGTTTGAGCTGGCATTGAAGTTTTACTACCGGATGCCCTTCCTGACATCAACCCTCGCCATTTATCCGGGCTTGGAACCGGCACCTATTGAGGCTCGCTTGCCTCCTTCGGTGGCTGCATAAGACGAAATGACTTAGCAAGATAGGAAAGACTCACCCTTAGCCCTCGAATACTCTAATAGCATCAGGGGGGAAGGAGCAAGGAGAGGAGAAAGAAGCAAAGAAAGAAGTGGAGGGACCAGTCTGCAGAATAATATAACAGATGTATATTACATGAAGTAAGGCATGGTCCAGCATCTGGTACCTCGGGTTTGCCATGCCCGTACTCACTAAAGTGAGCCCTTGAGTGTTTCATTTAGTAATATTTCAAAATAATTTCTCTAGACATCAAGGACATCTTTTCTTCCTCAGTTTGCAAATTTTGTTCTCCTCATATTTATTTTCTATGTTTTTACCAACATGGTAAAATTTTTTATCAATGACTTTAGCAACGTCACATACTGTTTTGATTTCTTACAGTTTTTTTTTTCTGAATTCTGTTCCAGAACGCATGCTGACTTTCTTGCCAGACTTTCGATAGGTCTTGTTTCTTTACCATCACTGCCTCTTTAACTTTCTGAATCCATTATGAAGGTGCGATTTCCCAATCCTCACAGACGATCTCATCGTATGCCTCTCTGGCTGAATCAATCTACACCTTTAAGAATCCACCAATGAATCCCGAGGCGTGTTTTTTTACTTTAAACTATAAGAAGAAAAATAACCCAAAATACTTTATGACGACTTTTTATGCAATTCTGTGAAAAGAGCAGTATGATATGAGATGGGAAAGACGCTCAATAAATAAATAGTTTAATTCAATGACAAATGGGTACATGAAGGCAATGATCACATACAGAGATCAAAATGAGATTGTGAAAGTGTTTCAACAAGGAATGTGGTCACCTTCCTATCCCTCCCCCTCACATCAATACAGCGCTCACAACGATGTTTGATACTGTTTATGATGGTGTCCAGGAGCTCAGTTGGTAAAAATAATCATCGCTTCAGCAACGATCTCCTAAGTCCTTCAAGGTTTTGGGGAGGAGAGAGGAGAGCAGCATGCTCAATAGGATTAAGGTAAGGAGATCTGGCTGGCTAGTCCATACGCACGATAGTCCTTTATTGAAGATATTGATCAACGAAGTTTGCTCCATAGGAGACGAATATTATCGTCTTGTGGGTACGAACCCGCACACGGATGAAAATAGTAATCCATGGCTTCGTCTTTAAAATTGCAGCTTTCATGATTCCGCTAGGAAGCACATACAGGTCGAAGCGTGCATTCAACAAGATGTCTCTTCAAACCATTGCACAACCGCCACCATAAGTGTTCCCTTTCACGGATATCAGAGGGATAATAACGTGTCTCTGGTTCTCTCCTGATCAGAGCAAGCCCGATATCACTTTATAGAGCAAATCGGAGCTCGTCTGTAAACAATAATCCCGACTGGTCTTGGGTTCAGTAGAAGTGAAGGCTGTCCCATTTCAGACGTTCTCTCTTGGGGCGTAGGTATAGCGACACACAGTCTACCGGTCTCTTAGCATAAATACCACCTTCGTGAAGCCTTCTGCGTACAGTGGAAACAGATATCAACGTTGCTGTAGCAGAGACGAGGTGAGATCGTAGCTGATTCGGAGTATACTGCTATTTCGACGAGAAGATATCGAACACTCTACTGTGGTCGTAGCTCGTGGCCTTCCTGCACTGTTTTTGGATGCTGTTTGTGTCTGTTGAAATTGGTTCCACAGTTTTGTGAACTATAATGTCTTGCAGCCATATCATTTTGCTATCACGAAATGGCTTATTCTTATTCACGACACAAAATGGTAAACTACTTCAAAATGTCCGCTTTCATACCGTAGTTCATTTGCATATATCGCTGACAGCACTACTCATTTACACACGATAACTAGACTCAGCATCAGTTTTCACATTATGTAAATAACTTTCATATGTTTTTCCCTTCCCACCTATAAGATATCGCAATTTTTCTTTTTGTACCTTAATTTATGGAAACTAGTGTATTTCAGATGCTGTGTAAACTGTAATGATCGCTATCTTGTGTGTTCTCTTCCTGTGAATCTGAGAACATTTTTATATTGGAACATTGTATTAGTAATAACCAGTTCATGTCCTGAGCAGATTATAAATGCTCAGAACATAGAGTGATTTTTTTCTACTCTGCTATAAAAATCTCCAACTAGAACACCTTTTCCATTTTTCTTTGTCTCAGGTACCTTTCCTGATGCCTCGAAAAATTCCTCCATTTGTCCTTAGTAGAACCTGTCGTAGGACTATAGGCACAAATAAGTCTCATTGTCCAATTCTCCATTCCAATATTTGCCCACATCACTCTACTTGTTATCGCCTGCCATTGAAGATTATCCTCGTATTTAGTGTTGGATACTCCAGCTACTCCTTAATTTCCTTGATCATCAATCTTGTATTTTTTATTTCGATGAATCGCAGCGCTTTTTGTTGTCTTATTAGGTTAATCTGGTATTTCTCCAGTTCTTCAACTTATTTTCGATTGATTCTTATGTTGATACTGCTAATTTTGAATTCTGCTGATAATGAGTTGGAGTTTGTTCAAATATCTGACTTTTGACTGTTCGCCCTGGTTCTCTAGGGAATGCTGTTTAATTGAGCTCCTCCCAACTGGAACGAAATTCCATCATGCTGCACTTTCATGTTTTTTGATTAAACCAATAAGAATACAATTTGTAGCTAAATCCAAATTGCCAGTCCATCCTCGTTTATTCAGTAACCATTAGTAGATATTTACTTACGGGAAAGACCAAGGGAAGGTGAGGATTGGACATTAGATCAAAACCCCATCAATTCTCCAGGCTATGTGGAAGTTTCTATTCATTTATTTTTAATCCCGAAGCGACCACAATGAGGCAAATGTACGATATTTATGTCATGTTTTTCAAGTAAGTATATTTTAGAATGATTTGGGGGATTTGGCAAGAATCGGTTTCGGTTTTCAATTCTAAACTGAAGAAGCATTAATAAGTTTGGAGAAAAGGAGCCGATGACTTGAAAGTGTACACATGGGGTACAGGCTGTTGCGTGGGGTACAGGTTGGGATTATATCAGAAATATTGGCTATTCATGGTAGAACATGTTCTCGAAAACAGAACAACCATTGTAAATAAATCTCTTCTTTAGACCACACATGGATTTTCGCCCGAAACGACTTTGAAATGTTGAAGCAAAGAATAATCATCGAGCCTCTTCATGATTAGCTCCAGCAAACATTAAACAACCTAAATGTGGTTCCTTCAGAATCACTGCGACATAAGTTGAATCAAACACATTTAACCGGCACGCCATTAAATGTGTTTTAATACGATGATTATTAAAATCATATGACGATCATACACAAGAACTCAACTTCTAATTCTTTTCTAGAGTGACTTCTGAATCGATGATGTTGAGTAATAATGGAGTATAAGCCATTAAGTATGGTCTCTAGAACAGGGTTTCCGGACTTTGTAAAAAAATAAATGAAAAATAGAAAAATATATAGAATTTATAAAAAGGTTATTTTTGACCACAAGAACTGTACGATTCTATGGTATGGTCCATACCATAGAATGGGACGAAAGCTCCATGCCCTACTTAGAGGAGGATTTCCGCTCCCGAATTCTAAAAGAAGCCATAACAGTTATCCCTTCAAAAACCTAAATAGAAACCAAGGATTAATTGTGCCTGAGATTTGGAAGACCCTCATAAGATCTTTAAGCATGCCGGAATTAAATCTTGCTGCCAATTAGAACGTTCCTACATAACTACAGTTGCCTTCATACACGCTCCATGCGTTCTTCTGTTTTTTTGTAAAAATACAATTGTATTGGGTTCTTCCTTCATTTATAGTTTTAGTGTAACAGTTTTAGTATTTAAGTTGTCTTACATCTATTTTTTACACTGGTGAAGCCAAACAGCTGAAGTTGGCGAAACTTTTCGGTATTTTCTAACTTAGTTTGAAATAAATTTGACCTATATAAACCCAAATAGAAGTCTATCTCTCCAATATATAAAATTGATTAAAATGGAAAAAAAAAAAAATCCTTAGCCCATCCGCGGTATAGTACAAAATATACTATAGGTTTATAATAACCTTTCGTGGGTGGAACCACACATGAAAAGTTCCAAAATCTATAGTAATATCGAGATTGAGAGGAATAAAAGAACTAAGCAGAGGTTTTATTTATTTTTACGATTACAGATTGTTTCTTGGAAATTCCGCAAGAGGGCACTTATTCTTCCGCAAAACAAAATGTAAGCTCTGGGTCACCTTACTCATGAAAATACAGTATATGTAGAGACTAAGTAATTGTAGAACGTCTGTGTGTGCAAGATAGTAGAGTAAAAATCAAAGAGTTATTACTCAATCTAAATATTCTGTGTTGAACGAAATGTAGAATTTTAAAATGTTGTTATAGCATTCTGGTATTAGCCATCAGAGAGAGACTTTCATATCTTAAGATATTGGAGACGATAAGATCTTCAAATGGAACTTTTCCCTTCTTCTGCATCTGCTTATAGTAGATGTAGAGGAAGGGAAAAGTCGAGTTTTTTTGGATGCAAAAGCAGACAGATGTCATATTTCCACCAGAAGAAACTTCGAGTTCCTGCTTCCATAAGAGAACTTTCTTTGCTGGAAAGCTGCGTGTGCTATTAAAAGTGCGAGCTTGTGGTAGGGATAGTACTCCTACACCGTTTTCTAAGTGACCAAAGAAGAGGGTAAACACAATGTTATAAAGTCCAAGAGGTAGATCATAGAGTGATGGCTTCTCAGAATGCCTTTGTGGCATATATGATCAGATGTCTGGAGCAGCTGCTCTGGGTTTCTTCAGACCTCTCTGTAATGTTTATCAGAGGTGAATAATGTCTTTATGAAGAAGACCTGTGGAAAGATTGTAGTGAATTCCTTAATGACAATTATTATTATTATTATTATTATTATTATTATTATTATTATTATTATTATTATTATTATTATTACCTGACAATTCCAAGGACTACAAGGACCCATTGACGGAAGGAACTTCACAATCGACCGTCTACATTACGTAATCCTACATCTACACTTAATGCACTATCCATCAATTACACAGATAGTTACTATCCATCAACAGAAAACGTCATCCATTGCCATTAATAGTATATTTTTTTCTGTAAACTGCATATGGAGTAGAGTCGATTTGCCTGTATGCAGGAATAAAAACCTAAGTTATGGAAAAAAAGACTCCATACGAGATAACTAAATCACTTTCAATTAAAAAAAAACCATCTAAGACTTCCCAACACTTCCTCTCGTTATGACGAGAATCAAACTCAGGTCTTTCCCAATCAAATATCCCATCCAGTTGCATTAATCTTCTAGTTGCGCTACAGAAGTGTGAATGTTAGATCTGTGGATATTGAGTCATGCCAAAGTGTTAGCGTTGATTCCGAGATTCATTTGAAAAAGGGTGGACGCGAGCGCAATCTCAGTAATTAGAATATGTAGTTTTTATTTAATTTTTCCATCGGCTGAATGAATATGAAACCGTTTTCAAGAACTGGGAGATTCCAGCAGAATTTACCGCATAAAGGCGGTAAAGAATAGAAAGGTCAGAAAAAATTGGCGGGATGCCATCAAGATCAGAGAGCACCGTTTGGTGTCCAAACTGGTGAAGAGTTTCCTTTGCTAACAAAATGGTACAGGAGATATGGGAAATATTAGTTGCATCAAGGAATAAAGATTTGTTTTGGTCATCGATGTAGGCATCGAAAATTATTATGCTTAAGGGACTTCTTTATACTTTGGCAATGGTGCTGAAGAACTATTTTTTAATTACTAACATAGTTCGGCTTGCTAAAAGATTTTAGTAACGCAACAGAAAGTCCATACGTCATTTGGGCAGAATGAAAATTTGTAGTTTTAGTTTAGCCTTTTCAAAAAAATCATCCTTTTACAGACATTCTAGTCTTAGTATGAAGAAAATGATATTCATGATTTGGTTCTAAACTAGTTATAATCGGATTTGTGTTTGGTAATTAATCCTCTTCACTCCACCTTGGAGCGTAGGTCTTCCACGAGCATATTCCACCGGAATCTGTTTTTTTTTCCTGCTAGTTTTATTTGGTTCCAGTTTTTATTAATATTTGCTGTTTCTTTCAGTATTGTTCTTTTCCATGTTTCTCTTGGCCTTCTTTTATCCTGGGGATTCCAATCTAGAGACTGATTTACTATTATTTTATTTTCTTTCCTCAACACATGCCCCAACCATCTCCATTTCCTTTCGCGTATCTTTTGCAACATGGGTTTCTGGTTTGTTCTCTGCCATAGTTCTTCGTTTGATGTTTGCTTTGGCCAATATATTCCCAGCAGCATTCTTAAACACATGTTTAGGAGGACCTGGACATTGTTAATTAGCTTTTTGTTTGGCATCCACGTTTTTGATCCATACATTAGTATTGCCTTTACATTTGAGTTAAATATTCTCATTTTAGTTTTTCTGGACAAGTTCATGTTTTTCCAAATTCTAAGTTGGTTGAAGATTGAACAAGCCAGGTATTTCCTTTTATTTATATCTTCAGTAATTCCTCCTTTTATTGATACCATTGAACCAAGGTATATAACCTGTTCTACTTCTTTCAGCCATGTTTCTTCTACTGTTGTCTGTTTATTTTGCTTTGCATTTATTTTCATCAACATTGTTTTATTTTTATTTATCCTAAGACCAACTTATTTTTGGCTGTTCCCACAAGTGTTATTGTTTTTTCGTTCTACATGTTGGTGTTTCTGTGAAAGTAACCAGATATCATCTGCAAAATCTAGATCGTGGAGCTGGTTTTGAAGTAACCATTGTAATCTTGTATTTCCATGGGATACTTTTCTCATCACCCAGTCTATGATAATTAAAAACATAGTAGGGAAAATATATAACCCTGCCTTACTCCTGTCTTTAGTTTAAACGATTCTGACAGGGTATTTCAATGTATTAACTTTAATTTCAAAATCTTCATTTATTATTAGTAATCAGAGATCTTCACTCACGTAACTTGATTACACTGTAAAAACACAGGTTCGTATAGTTTTTTTTTTAAATCTGAGATCCGGTAATTCGTGTAATCAATTGACGAAGTTTATTTTCGGAAAAACTAAACAAATGTAGAATAGAAGGTTGTAGTGTACAGTATTATAATTTCAATAGGCCTATAATAAATATTTAATTTACTCGCATTTATCAATATTTGCTGAGACCCTCAGAACCTTTTTCACGACTCCCAGAGCGGTCGTGATCCACAGTTCAATAACCACATATAAAGCACAAAGTTAACACAAAAGATGCAATTTTAAGTGGAAGTGCTCTCTGTATATTTCCCTCGTGAAAAACCCCTGATCAAAAGTAGGAGTATAATGATAGTACAAATGTAATATTAAATAAGCTGCTACACATACTGATTACTTTTCTACGAAAAGTAATCAGTAAAATTAGTACTTTCAATCTGGTCTAAATTAAATTAGGAATATATATAATTTTTCCGAATTAAAAAAATAAACTAAATTAAAAATTGGTTTTAAAAAATGAAAAGGACTCAACGGTTGACTAGATTACCGGAAACATCTCATGGAGATGTTTCCTTTCGTCTAATCAACCTATATAAGTCACAAATACATCGACTTTACTGGTAAAAAAAATCTTTAAAACTGACACTTGCTAGCGATAGCAAGTGAATTTAATTTGATATCATTAGACACAGGAGAGCAGTGAAATAATCTTGCATCTTGGCGTCAATATCCGTTGGAGTTCTCCGATATTAGTTCAACTATTAATGTGAAATTTTATTCTTCTCCAGATTTTGATTTTGCAAGTCTGTTAGGTTGTGAATGTATTATATTATATTACCTCGATATATTATCGGAGTAATATATCATGAATATATTACCCCGATTTCTGAAAATTTAAAAATTCACATCGTTCTATAATGGAATTGCTGACTAGATCATTCTTTATTATTACCAAATAGATAACTGAGCGCATTTGAAATGATTTATATTTCTTTTGATCATTTTTAACAGTCTACAAGAAATCGCGTGGCTCTTTCTCATTGATTCCTGGCTGTTGTAATGTGATTGTATAGCATACTTATTTGTATTCTGAAATCCCCTAGCGAAAAAATGGAGAAGCTGAATATTATGCTTTTTTTTTTTCCCGGAAATCTAATTCAACATTAAAAAAAACCAGATGTCGCTCCTGACAGATTTCAATATTGTACAGGTTTCACTTCCAGAATAAGTGTTGAATTTCATTCGGATTTCACGTGACGCATTTTAGTGAACTGCTTTAATATAAATGTTTTTTTCACTGTTGAGTGTTTCATATTTTTCTTTAGTAATAGTAACTATAGTTTCGCATCTGCTGTAAGTAGGTCAGCTATGCAAATTCTTTATTTTATCGAGTGCTCTGTTTCACTTTGGTGTTCGAATAATTCAACTCTTAACCGTTCCCTTTTCAGCTTCTTCTGTTATTTTTACATTTGAAAAGAGAAAGATGGTTAAGCTTATTAGATGAATCTTTAACAAATTTTATGTCTTTCAAAAATTGTCTAAATTTTCGCTTTAAGGAATCATTTGTTATATTAAAAGACTCGTATGAAATGCTTGTTCCAAATGAAATTTTTTTTTTACGTTCACTTTATAGTATGCTTTCGATTAATCTGTACCAGCTTCAAATAAAATCACACAAATTTCGACCAGGTAAGCAATTTGTCTTAACTCAGTAATTCACCGCTAAGTTCTACTGAAACAACTACTGCAAAGGACGAACTATTTGTTTCTATTTATTTTATTTATTTTTGAGTACTGATTGGGTAACTCATCAGCGAGTCAAATAACCTGAAAAAATAAAAAATAATATTCTGAGTCATCATTTAGCATCACTAAATTTAATTCACTATTAATTG
This sequence comes from Typopeltis vanoorti, assembly GCF_054136105.1. Taxonomy (NCBI): domain Eukaryota; kingdom Metazoa; phylum Arthropoda; class Arachnida; order Uropygi; family Thelyphonidae; genus Typopeltis; species Typopeltis vanoorti. The sequence goes on along the minus strand of NC_143555.1, from coordinate 111,414,422 downwards.
ACACACGCGCGCGCGCGCACACACACACACACACACACACACACACACACACACACACACACACATGGGATGCAATATGTCATATTCATGATATGTAAAGTAAATCATTAAAGTGTTTTATACTGTAAACGATGCTTTTTTATATACTCTTATTCAAAGATCTTTTGTAGGACAAGCTCAATCTGGAAGAGATGTAGAACAAGGCACAATCTCAATATATGCATACTGATATAATAGTACAATAATAGCTTAAAATTATATTTGTTATACTAATTTACTAACAAAAGAAGATAATAAATTTGTTATTAAAGTAGCTAAAAGTTTTATTACTCTTACCCAAAACAAACTCGATGACATAATTATAATTATTATAGACTAATAACTATTATAATATATTAAAAAAAATCAGCTAACGCCTTTTTATTCCCGTATAGGAGTAGGTGAGGCCATTTAGCCCCATCTAACTTTTGGAGACTGATTATAATATAATATTATAGACTAATGACTATTTTAATATAATATAATAGGAAATATTCTAGACAATGTTTTATGAGCAATCTAGTAAATAATTTAACTTGCTCATGTTTTACTTATTAAGAAATCTAGAAAAATAATATTAAACGATAAATAACCTTTTTTATTAAAAGACCAGAAGATAAATGATAAAATATATATACAAAGAGCCAATAGCATTTTCAAGATTTGTCTGATCATGATCATGATTACGATCATGATTACTCATGTTCGGAGGCTACAGCAAATGCGATCAGGTTCAAGAGTACGATTATTCTTGCTTCAGCAAAACCACCAATACCTAATATCACTCCTTATGATAAGAAAGCTCTCCGCAACTTACGTAACAACAAAGGCATTATAATAACAAAAGCCGAGCAAATCTTAGGATCACCTAAAGATGAGGTACCTTTCTTCAAATGTCCTGGAGTATATGAAATTCCATGCACGTGTGGCCTTTCTTACATTGGTCAGACTTCGAGAAGTTTTGAAATAAGACAGAAGGAACATGTGGGAGATGTCAATCATAATAGAATCATCACTTCTGGTTTAGCGCATCATTTCTCAACATCAAATCACGTTATAGATTGGAAAAACAGTTCTATGCCTTACATCGAGAATGACTACAGATACAGAACTTTAAAAGAAGCAGCTGTGGTATTACGCACAGGCAATAATTTAAATAGAAATCAGAGCATTGTTCTTAAAGACATATGGAAAAATCTCATCATCTCTCTCAGTTCAACAGAATTACAATATGCAAACAACTATAAAACACGTGGTCATGTACCGGTATCTGACTGAAGCTTTCGAACACATGCACGCCTTCCAACAGAATAATCAAATGTAACGGCCTAACAGTTACTAAAGTGTATGTTTTTTGAAATGTAACTCAATGCATTTGTTTTCACACCAGTTCAGCCTTGAAAATGCTAGACAGTGGCTAGTGAAACTTGTTGGCTCTTTGTATATATATTTTATCATTTATCTTCTGGTCTTTTAATAAAAAAAGTTATTTATTGTAATACATCAGACCAAATATGTACAAAATATTAGTTCTTAAAAGAACTGGGCGATGGACTGAGTCCTTGACTCTTTATCCCGTCATCTGAATGAAGGTAATCTGTGTGGATGGGGTGTTATTGAGCTAAAAAGCTCTAGTCATGGCTGGGTAACAGCAATAGCCGAGCCTCAGTTAAAACTTCATTGGCTACAGCATTGCCATTTATTACCCTGGAAGTCCTAAATAGGACTTTTTCAGTCTTTCAACCACATCACAAAATATTATCCTTACATCCTTATAAGGACTGGCTTAAAGGGGCGAAGCAAGAATGCTTTTCATATTCCCCGTTATCTGTAGAGGACAGTGTAGGGATAAGATGTTATTGAGCTATTAATTAAAGCTCTGATCATGGCAGGAGGGTAACAGCAATAGCCGAACCTCAGTTAGAACTTCATTGGCTACAGCATTGCTATCCATACCCTCCAAGGGTATTGGATTGAAAATCCAGCTGTTTTTCCACAAATATTATTAAACGATTTTTTTTTTACGGTTATTTTATTATAATATAAAATATGTTAAGGTGTTTAAAGAATTTTTAATTAATATTTAAAATATTTTAATATTTTCTATTTATATTGCAATACTAAAGATTAAATAATAGTTTCTAAAATAATATATTTCTTATTTGATTTAACTCTGTAAAAATAATTGTAAAGTAACGTATATGAATCAACTTCGAATTTTCAAGTAATACAAGCTGGGTATTAATACTGGCTTTCTGTTTATCTTTCTTTTATTTTTTATATCTTTCTACATTTAAAATGATGAGATATTTTCATTTTTTAAATAAATAGTTACATTTTTACATACACATAATAAAAATAGACATTAACTGTACTTATTCTGCATCTATATACGTACAAAATATTACATTTTAAATGAATGAATTCTGACAAAACAATCACTTATGAGCCGTAGAACAAAATTAGATTGGGACATAACAACAACAACAACAACAACAACAATAACAAAACGATGAAGATTTTAATGCTACGATGTTCTTCCGTTATGCTAAAACATCTCCTGTCGAGTTTTATAATCAGCAGCGCATAGTAGGTAACTGTAGGATTCCAAGTTAGCGGTCAAACACCGAAAACTACGCGAAATATCCAGCATTTTTCCGCCACTATTCAATATACTTTTCCGACGAGATATAAAGACTGGAAACTTTAATGCTAGGAACTGTGGAAACTTTCCTAAGCGCCTCAGCATACTTCAAGTTAAACCCATAACATCGAAAGAGATTATTTCACTTTCAAAAAATCTAAATCTAAGGAAATCCCTTGTCTTGGAAGTTAGGCCGTGAATTATATCGGTCCGTCTGCAACTGTGTTATCCATTCTGTTGTCGATATTTAATGTTTTTATCTATTGGGTAAGAACCTGCTTAGCGACGTGACTTTTATTACTCCCTTCAAAAAAAAAAAAAAAAACCGAAAAGCTATAATATCAATCTCAATAAATGGACTTCTATCAGAGTCTATTGTCGTATGCAAGGGAGTCATCAAGGCAGCCCCAGAACCCTGTTCTTTATTTCTTTCTAGTTTCAGAATCGTTTTTATAAAAAAAATGATGAACAACTCTCTTACTGATTGAGATTACGGTACCGATGACTAATCTCCATGAGGAGCAACACTGTTGCCTATGCTGATGTTATTGGGATTTTTCAGGAATTCGGATTCCATCTAGAATTTCTTCGCCCTATTGCGAGTTCAGCATGGTCACTAATGTTCATGCTAATCCAGAGAAAACTAATATCAAAATATTTGAAAAATGTAAGAAGGACAGCTTTTGATTTAGCACTGTTCAGGAATATCATTCCTTATGAATCCTATATTGCCCACTCACAGTTATTGAATTACTATCTAGAAACAAGCCATTCAAGCCTAAATGCTTATCTTCTACACGGATAGCAACAGTAATAAAAGCTATCATAAGCACCGTGTACTGCACATCATAAATAACCAATGTAATAATGGATATCAAGATAAAACGCTTTATACGGCGTTAATTAACTTCGTTTGGAGCCACAAGAAACACGAGGTATGCAGGTCATTGCTCTTCGGTACAAAAAGAAAGATACGCTCTTCATAGATATCCAAAACTATTGGAAACAGTCATTTCACTGGAATTTGGATTAGACAATTGATTGGGGCCAACTCTGGTGAAACTGATAAACTCACAATATCGCCCTAGAATGAGCAACTCCTACTGCTGGTTATGTCAATGCCGTGACATAACCAGCAGTAGGACATAATTTTTTCTCACCAACGGGTTAAAATATGACATATGGAAAGTACGAAAAACAAAAACATCTCCTCACCCACGAAAACAGAATCTTCCATTGAATTAAGAGCTGTTTCTTGCCTTATCTGCTCCGTTTTTTGGCTCAGGAAAGATGCATGCTAGGCGAAGAACTGTTCTAAAGGGGATGATATCAGTCACCAACAATTTGCTACGTTAACAAGAGGAAAATTAAAGATTGTCATTCTCGTGTAATAATAATTGATTTTATAATTCTTTTAAATCTCAGTATTCTATTCATTTCAATGAAATGAATAGAATATAACAATGAAATTAATAGAATTCTGATTTTATAGAGACTAAAGATCTTAATAAATCCTGCAAGAGAAGGCCTACAGCGAGGCGATCTCAAGCCCGTTTAGGGATGGAGTGTCTGTGGCAGGTCTCCACCAATTTATTATTTGTTTTATTTCTTTCTCCATTTTATGGACTGGTTTTCATTCTACGTTGTAGTGGTTATTTTATACACCTTTTAATGTCATGTTCATCTTTATGTTTATTCCAATTATAAATAATTAAAACACTTTAGCAACGCAAATGGTTTTCCAGTGTAGAAAACAAACTAAAATTTTCTTATTACTTTTGACTTGAGTCATCAATTTTCCAACTTCAGGTGATTCTTCGTAAGCTATAGAGCTTTCTCTTGATCATTAAGATCATGGAACTTGTTTACATAATTTATCTTTTTTGTTTGATGGTGACAATCGACTTGTTATCTAAGGTAGCTGCTTCATCGTTTATGTAGTCTGATGGAAATGGGTTTCTTGATAGTCATGTAATCAGCATTCCTTTGTTGCCTTGTGTACTTTAACTCTTAGCACTCTTCTTGATACAGAAGAATTATGGGATCCATCAGGAGGATCCATCGTTCAGCCCTTTGCATGTCGAAGAAATTCAGGTGAATTAATCCCAGCACACCGAACACATAGATGCTAGAAATTCAGTCGAGTTTATTTTTTAAGGTTATTTTAAATCACTTTTTCCGAAATGTTAAGAGAATTTTTTTTTAACGCGTCGTATTGTATTAAACACAAAAAACATGCACTAAAAACAAATATTAATTTGCATTGAAAAAATAAAAATAAAGAAATAACCTCATGTGATAATTCGCATAAAAACCTTATAAAAAACGAATTTTTGATAAGCTTTGTATTCCTACAGACAGATGGCGGTAAGATTCCTTCTCACAGTTGCAATTAGTTATTACGAAATGTCTTAATTTCCAGCTGCAAGATTTATATAACGAAAAGTAATTATTATATTATATTATATTATATTATATAGCTACAGAAATGTGTAACCACCTAAGTTACGAATAATAGTAATATTAACATTAACAACCTAGTAATATTAATAATTCTATTATAATATTCTATGTCTTGAAACTATAAACACAAATTTGTATTTTAAACTATGATGTACTAAATCGATTTCAAATAAGCTTTCGAACATTTTCATGAATCATTGAACAAAACTGTTAGAGTACTCTTCATTGCTATTTATTAGTAATAATTCATCATCAGTGAAAACTCTTAGTTTGATTTAGCTTCCTCGAACCTCATAGATGAGATTTATAGCTAGGCGGCCATTTCGATTTTCAGGTGTTGCAACATAATATTTTATACAGAGAAGAGAACAATTTGTTTCAGCTGTGCATGTAAATCGATCCCTGTTTAGTACAATTAATTGTGCATAACTAATTATCATATATTATTATTTGTTATATTTTATGATTTATTTCTTATTTCTTATTTTTAGTACTAAAAATTTTTATTTAGTATTAATAAATGCACCATTTTTTCTTTATAATACTTTATCTACACCATAATTTTTTAATCTTAAGTGTTTTTGCTAATATAAATCGTAATGGTTTCTGGAAGCGATTGCTCATGATACAGGAAGCGAATGTTAAGCAACTATATAAGCTCCTATATATAAGCACCTATATAAGCACCTATATATATATATATATATATATATATATATATATATATATATATGTATGTAGGTTTCGAAGATCTACACATTTCTGGAAGCGATTGCTCATGATACAGGAAGCGAATGTTAAGCAACTATAACAGAAACAAATGAGTTTTTATTCTATGCATGTGTAAGAGAAATATTTTCACTTTTTATTTTATTATTATTTTTATTCTGGACTATCGTGAAAAGAAAACAGCTCAGAGTTTGTGTGTGTGTGTGTGTGTGTGTGTGTGTGTGTGTGTGTGTGTGTGTGTGTGTGTGTGTGTGTGTGTGAGAGAGAGAGAGAGAGAGAAAAAGAGAGTGAAAAAGCGTTTTATGTGCTGTAGCTTCATTCTACGAACCCTGTGAAAACTACTCATCAAAGTTCTCCCAGATTCTTGATAGATCAGAAAAGATTATCCATTATTGAACATCGAAGGATCCTATATGGATGGTAATTGCCAAAATTGGTGGCATTATGCTTGAAATGTCAGGCATAATGCCACCAAAATTGGTGGCATTATGCCTGACTTAAGAGGCTAAGGATCTTGAAGTGTTAGTAGATAGTAAGTTGAAGTTTAGGAGTCATGTAGCAAAGATTGCAAACTCAAAAGATAATTGCAATGCTGAAACGAACGTTCACATGTAAAGATAAGGATGTTATTTGTCTCTTTACAAGGCCTTGATAAGACCTCACTTGGACTATTGTGCGCAGGTCTGGTTTCCGTGTGATTCTGATATATTGGAGAGAATGTTAAAAATGATATCAGGATTGGGGAATACTGAGTATGAAGACAGATTGAGAATTTGTAGACTGCAGACACGAGCAAACAGGAGAAAGAGGGGGGAGTTATATGATTGAGACTTACAAACTTCTGAAAGGGTCATCACACACGATTTCAATTGGTGGAATTTTTCAATTTATGGAGAGTGGGGGAAAGACAAGAGGGTATCCTTGGAAGCTGAGAATGAATGCCGCTATGAAGGGGATGAAGGCTAGATTTTTCTTTCATATGGTGTTGCGTGATTGGAATGGATTGCCATTGGATGTTGTGAGTGCAAGCAGTCTGAATAAATTCAAGAATAAGTATAACTGGTGCGTGTAGTATGTTGGCTCTCTCTCGATGAGTTCCTGACTCCTTGGTGGTCTCTCTTAAGAATAATAAAAAAAATGAGCTAACGTATTGCCGTATAGGGAGTAAGCGAAGCCGTTTCAGCGCTACCCTATCTAACTTTTGGAGACTGAGTGGACAGTTCAATCTCCACTGGTAGCCAATCAGAGATAGCTGGCCCAAGCCTATCACTAATTAAGCAGTCCGCAGTGAAGATACAGCAAAACAACAAGTGCCGCCATCTTGTGGTCCCTAACCCTAACACAATATTTTTAATGTTTGAAAATAGTGTGGGTTCTACGGCCGATTTTCTTGAGTTCACGGGACGAAAAACCCGAGTTTCCAGGAGACAAGAGACCCTCTTGCCCGTGCCAGAGATCGACAAATTCGGGAACCGGCCGAAAAAAGGCTTAATAAAAGTTGAACTGGAAGCCTATCTTCGGGCGGTTTAGCGCTGAGGAGTGCAAACACCACTTCCACTGAGCTACACAGGCTCTTTCTTAATAATAATAATAATAATATTGCAGACAAGAAACCTAAAGGAAGACTTCAAAAATTCTTTAATATGGTTCGGAACGCTAGAAAAACTCATACCTCATGAGACAAGGACTACTTACACCAATATATATCCAAAAAAAGGAAATAAACAACAGTATAGGAATTAAGTGCTAAATGCAGATTACAAGATATATGCAGAAATATTTTATGTTCCTGATGAACAAAATTGTGTGTTTCTCCTCAACCTAATGGTTGGTAGAATAGCATTGCTACTTTACGAGGGAATTATTACAGAAAGTGGCGGTTTCCCGTTGAATTCCTTGTCCAATAATATTCTATGTCTGTAGATACATATGTGCACGTGAGCTAGTTTGCCCGTTTGGAAGAACAAAGAAAAACCAAGTTTCCCGGAGGAGAAAAACTCCACCCTCCATATGAGACTGACTAACTCACCTTTCATTGAAAAACCCTGATAAATGTTCTTCGGGTCATAGATGGGTTCGAACCCAAGTCGTTCTAACTAAAGGGTAAGAAATACCTGGGTTCGAAACCAATTTAGCTGCGGACGCTGAAAAAAAAAAAAACTGTAGAGGACAAAATAGTAGAACACAATAGCCAATCCTGCGCAGACTCAGTTTTTACTCGAAATTAATTAATGAAAAGAGAATAAAGGAGAATTTGAAAAAAGAAGAAAACGGAAGGTTACAGTCAAGAACTTTAAAAGATTTCCTGACACAAAATCAACATTTATAGTCAATTAAATTTAAAGAAATATCAGAATGGATAGACCTAACAATAGATGTATATAGCAGGAATGTATTTTGTCACTTTGAATCCATTTTGAATACAAGTAAACGCTCACCAACAGAGATAGCCTCACTGTTATTTGTAGATGATCATAACTATACTAGAAGATTTGATCATTTTCAAAGATTAGTAAAAGTATTAAATGAAATCGTAGAATAATACAATATGATAAAATACAAAGGAAAAAAAATAATGGTATTCAAAGAAGTAAAATAGTAATGGATAATAAGAACAAGTAACTTCTTTTGGATAACTGGTACGCTCATTATCATATGAGGATAAAAAAAACAATGCAGACATCGAATATCAAAGTTTGTTGAAGTCAGTGGCATAAGTAGTAATACATTGAAGCCATCTCTAGTCAAAAATATACACAAATCAGACTATAATATCATGTTTAAATTAACTTTATTATATGGAAGCGAAACGCGGAGCTGTAAAAAAGTAGGATATCTAAAGAGTAAAAAAAGAAATTACTCAGAAAAGCAGGGTATATACTAAACAAATGAAAACTTTTATTAATATTAACTCAATAAATTACTTCACCAGAATCAGTATATGTAATTAAATGGCAAAATAAAATTGCCTAAGAACATGACAATTGACATTAATGTCTTTAGGGGTGAAGCGAAAAGTTTTTCATATTCCCCGCTATCTGTTACGATAAAGTGAGGGTAAAATTTTATGAGCAGTTTGCTCGCCCTGAATAGGCATGGAGATTATGCATCGCTACAGGAAGTTAAAATTGCTTTTGGTCTTCTATGTTTGAATACATCCGCCTCATCGTACCCTGCAGCTTGCTGAACTAGATTATTGGAATGTGTGGACGTGTTTAGGAAGACTTTTGTTGCTAAAGATTGTAGGAAGGAGAAGATATAAGGAATATTTGTGTCTCGATGGAGTTGATTATTTCTGACGAACCATGGGGCGTTCAGTATCATTCGCAAGCATTTGTTTTGTACACGTTGAAGTTTGATAATATTTGTAGTGGAGGTGTGGCTCCAGGCTGGAGAAGCGTAAGTGACTATGGGACGAATCATCAGCTGGTATGAAAGCAATTTGATTCTGATGTTTAGCTTGCTGTTTCTATTAATTAGGGGGTAGATCTGGGCGATGGTTTTAGATGCGTTTGCACACGTAGCCATGATGTGTTGGTTAAAAGTTAATTTTTTGTCGAGGACGACACCAAGGTATTTTGTTTGTGTCTGCTAAGGGATTTTAGTATTGAATAGTAAGACGTCTCCTGCAGTAGATATTGATCTTTTCGTGAAGAGAATGGCTGTGCTCTTTTGGGGATTTAATTGCAGTCTCCATTTGGAGAACCATCTTTCTAACTTTAGAAGGTTTTCTTAAAGCTTTCTGGTAACAAAGTGTGGTTGGAGAGATCTGGTTAACGATGCTGTGTCATCCGCATACAGGGCCATGATGGATGACATTGGGTTGTGCGGGATACCTGACATGTATACAGAGTACAGGAATGGAGCCAATATGGATCCTTGCGGTACTCCGGCCAAGATGTGGCGCCGAGATGAGGTGATGCCATTAATCCTGACTTGAATGGTTCTGTTTTGTAGGTATGATCTAACTAGGTGTACCATTTTCATTGAGATGCCAGCTGTGATGAGTTCATGTAGCAAACCGAAGTGCCATATTTTGTCAAATGCTTTGGATAGATCGAGAAAAACAGCTCCCGTGTATTGGCGCCATTTGTAACTGGTGGTGATATATTCCACAATTCTGTGGATCTGCTGGGTAATAGCATGGTGTTGTCGAAACCGAACTGTTCTTTAGGAAGGATGTCTAGTTCATTTACTGAGGCTTGAAGTCATGAAAGGATGACCTTCTCCGCAACTTTACCCAGGTTGGAGATGAGATTGATTGGACGATAACTTTGAGGCAGGTGTGGGTCTTTGCCTGGCTTGTGTATAGGAATTACATCAGCCAGTTTCCAGGTGGAAGGAAAATAGTGAAGTCTTAAGATTGCATTTATTATTATGGTCAGGTGCACTACAGCTTTTCGGGGAAGTAGTTTGATCACCCTATTTGTAATGCCGTCAGGCCCGGGAGCGTTTTTATTCTTTCATTTTTTAATACTTTCATATATTTCAGCAGGTGATGTAGGTGCATTATGGTCAATACTGATATCTGGAAGTTTCAGTTAGTGTCCGACCTGTCTGTGAATTTTATACAAGTGATCAAAATCTAGGTTTTCGTATGAAGGTTTGCATTGCTCTTCTAAATTGTTTGCTATGACTTCTGCCTTGTCTACGTCTGTGTGAGCAAGGCACTGGTCAGAGAATATTGGGGGGAAGGGGGATCTATCTTTGTTTCTCAGTAGTCCCCAGATGGAATGATCAGTAGGTGAAATAGAGGCTAATTTTTCTTCCCCATACATGGTCTCTATGAGCTTTGAGTGCATCTCTCACTGCCCCATTTAGTCTATTTAGAGCTGTTTTGTCTTGTCTTGTGGTGCACGCGTGTTACAAAATTTTTTCCTGGCTATGTTTTTTCCTCTGATCAAGTTCATAATGTCTTCGGGCAAACGACCTGGCTTGCGGGCAGATTTGTAGGAGGTGGCTACCGATAAAGCAGAATTAATTTGTTGGGTGAGGTTTGTAACTGCCGATTCTACTTTTTCTTTTGTACATATGAACAAGGAGCTGGTCCAATATAATCCTTGAGTGCTGTTGACAGTCTTTCCCATGATATATAGGAATGCGAAGGAGGAGACATGTATTCTTGTTTTTCCAGCTGTAGTAGAATTGGGTTGTGATCAAATGACAACTCATCTAAAGATCTTAGGCTGTATTGAAGATTAATGTCCCGCAGGATAGCTATATCCAGGATGTCCGCAGTGCCAAACGTACTAAGATGAGTTGGTTCGGTGGGGCCCTCACAACAGCATTGTTTGATCCTATCTACATAGGATCAAACAATTGGAGTTCAGATCCTCGGCTATAATGGTGGGTTCTCTGACACATAAGATGGCATTTAGGTCAGAGTATAGTAGAGTTTTTAGGGGTGGGTAGTAAGCAGAGTAGATTTTCAGTCTGTCAGCCGAGCTAGTGAATACTTCCACGCCTGTGATCTCAAGATTAGTGGTTGGAAGGTTGTTCACAGAACTGTGCTTGATGCAATTTTTAATGAAGATGGCAGTGCCACCGCCTCTGTTGACCAATATGTCGTTTCTGTATAGGCGGCACCCTTTATTTTAAGGTTATCTGAGAGTCTTAAGTGTGATTCCCTAATTAATATAACATCTGGTTGATACCTGTATGCGAAATCTTGGAGCTCCAGAATTTTGTGTTTGAGGCCATTTGTCTTCCATGCAACGATCTGAAGGGAGGCTGGAATAAGTTTGTTTCTATTCATTTATGAGTGCTGTGAGGATGACCTGGGTTTCACGTTGAAATCTTTTAGTGGAGGTTGCTGAAAGGTTTGACAGACTGAAGTCTTTTAACATGTTCGCTATAGAGGCAGTAGTAACAGTTGTCAGGTTTATAGGTGGTGTTGCCTGATTCTGTTCTGGTATCGATTTATTTGAACTGGCCACATCGGCATAACTTCTTTTTTGCCTTTGGCTCCTTTATCTTTGAAGGCCTCTGACTGTGGCGCTGAGCCTCCGGAGTGGTTATGGTGTGACGATGAGCCCACAGACTGTTTTTAAGTTGTAGATATCTTTGTAGATGTTATGAATCTCTGACAGGAACAGCAGTATGGGAGTCTTGTCGGATCTATACATTCTGCTGACCTTGACTCGAGTCAGATCCTGTAAATTAAGATCAGCAGCTATTTCTGCTCTGTCAATGTCTTCACAGACGCCACGGAGGACTACTTTTAAATTTTTTTCGGAGCTGAGCATGAAGGTATCACACTGGATGCCTCTGTCATCCATTTCTTTAGTCAACCTTCTATAGACTATCACTGTTGTTGGTTGTATCTTTATGCTTTCATTCATGTTTTTGGCCTTTATAAGGCCAATATGCAGATTGGACATTTATCTTAGAGCTATTCATCTGAGTTTTTCTCTTTGGATGATCAGAGGCACCTTTTCTTTAGGAGAAACAGTGGCATCCGAACCTTGACCATCTTATTCCATTTCATTGTCTTTTTGTGGTGTTCTTCGCTTTTTGCGTGCGCGCACCTGAACAAAGACTGAAGGAGCGGAAGTCATCGATTCTAACTGATCTATTTTCTCGGCGACAGCATCTGTGACACTTGCGGGGGGGAAACGTATCATAAAGTTTCACTTTTCCCGGCCAATTATTGTTGAGTAGTTCGCCTAATCTAATGAATTCTCGATACACTTCTTCAAATATCGTCTCGTTCCGCTGCTTTTCCATATCTGTCAAGGTGAAATGACTGTAAAAAAAAACTTTTTTTTTTTTTTACAGTCATTTTGGGGAAGAGCACTGATGTAAAATAGCAAGATCTTCAGAACACATTACAGCTTAATAAAATAAAATAACACGTCCCGACAATCAACTACAACACAAAATGATTTTTCTGGTTTATTTATCGGAATTCTTCTTTATCCCTAAGATTTTCTGGTTCGTGGTTTATCGGAATTCTTTTTTAACCCTAAGATCCTTATAAGGACTGGCTTAAAGGGGCGAAGCAAGAATGCTTTTCATCTTCCCCGTTATCTGTAGAGGACAGTGTAGGGATAAGGTGTTACTGAGCTATTAAAGCTCTGATCATAGCAGGAGGGTAACAGCAATAGCCGAGCCTCAGTTAGAACTTCATTGGCTACAGCATTACCATCCATTACCCTCCAAGGGTATTGGATTGAATGAATCAATCACCGCATCTCACGGTCGATGGATCCATTCCCTAACCCCCCCCCCCTTCCACCCCTAAGATGACAATTGACAATTGACATTTATTCTTTAAGGGTGAAGCAAAATGCTTTTCATATTCCCCGCTATCTGTCTTGGTTACAGTGAGGGTAAAATTTACGAGTAGTTTGCTCGCCCTGAATGGGCATGGAGATTATGTATCGCTATAGGAGGCTAATATAGTTTTTGGTCTTCTATATTTGAATCTGTCCGTTGGCTCGTATGCTGCAGCTTGTTGAACCAAATCGTTGGGATGTGTGGACGTCTTTAGAAAAAATTTGGAAGCTAAGGATTGTAGATAAGAGAGAATATAGGGAATATTTGTGTCTCTGTGGAGTTGGCTGTTTCTAACATACCACGGGGCGTTCAAAATCATTCTCAAGCACTTGTTCTTCACTCGCTGTATCTTAATAATGTTAGTATTAGAGGTGTGGCTCCAGGCTGGAGAGGCATAGGTGATTATAGGACGAATCGTCATCTGGTATAGCTGCAATTTGATTCTGTTGCTGAGTTTGCTATTTCTATTAATTAGCGGGTAGATCTGAGCTATGGCTTTAGATGCTTTTGCACATGCAGACATGATATGTTGGTTGAAAGATAGCTTTTTGTCGAGAATCACACCCAGGTAATTTGTTTCTTTCTGCCAGGGAATTTTAGTATTGAATAGTAACACATCTCCTGCAGGAGACATTGGCCTTTTTGAGATAAGAACCGCTGAGCTTTTCAGGGGGTTGACTTCCAATCTCCACTTGGAGAACCAACCCTCCAGTTTTAGAAGATTTTCTTGAAGCTTTCTGGTAACGAAGTGGGGTCTGAGAGATCTGGTTAGTATTTCCGTATCGTCCGCATATAGTGCTAAAATGGAAGTCATCGGATTGTGTGGAATGTCTGACATGTATACAGAAAACAGCAATGGAGCCAGTAGAGATCCCTGCGGCACTCCAGCAAAGATATGGCTCTGGGACGATGTAGAACCGTTAATTTTAACTTGCATTGATCTATTCTGAAAATATGAACGGATTAGATGAACCATTTTTAGTGAGATACCTGCTGAGATAAGTTTGTGTAGGAGTCCAAAATGCCAGATTTTGTCAAATGCTTTGGATAGGTCTAGGAATACAGCGCCTATGCACTGGCGCCAGTTGTAGCTGGTGGTGATATATTCCACAATTCTGTGGATTTGCTGGGTAGTACTATGGTGTTGTCGAAAACCAAACTGTTTTTTAGGGAGAATGTTTAGGTCGCTTACTGAGGTTTGGAGTCGTGAGAGGATGACCTTCTCGGCAACCTTACCCATATTGAAGATGAGACTGACTGGACGATAATTCTGCGGTAAGTGTGGATCTTTGCCTGGCTTATGTATAGGAATCACATCAGCCAGTTTCCATGTGGAAGGAAAATAGTGAAGTCTTAAGATTGCATTTATTATACTGGTCAGGTGCACTATAGCTTTTCGTGGCAGCAGCTTGATCACCCTGTTTGAGATGCTGTCTGGTTCAGGAGCTTTATTGTTCTGAAGTTTTTTAATAATATCATATAATTCAACAGGTGATGCGGGTGCAATATGGTCAGCACTGGTATCAGGGAGGTTTAGTGCATGCCTAACCTGTCTATGGATTTTGTACAGATGATTGAAATCAACGTTGTTATAAGAAGGTTTGCACTGATCCTCAAGATTTTTAAGTATGGCTTCTGCCTTGTCTGCATCTGTGTGGACTAGGCCCTGGTTTGAGATTATAGGGGGAGGGATCGGTTTTTATTTTTGATGTTTCTCAGTAGGCCCCAGATAGAGTGATCAATAGGTGAGATAGAGACTAACGTTTTATCCCAAACTTGGTTTCTATGTGTTTCAGTGCATCTCTTACTGCTCCATTCAATCTGTTAAGCACTGGCTTATCCTGAGGTGCAGGAGTGTTATGAAATCTCTTCCTAGCTCTGCTCTTCTTTCTGATCAGGTCCATAATGTTCTCAGGCAAATACAAATCAAGTCCTTATAAGGACTGGCTTAAAGGGGCGAAGCAAGAATGCTGTTCATCTTCCCCGTTATCTGTAGAGGACAGTGTAGGGATAAGGTGTTATTGAGCTATTAAAGCTCTGATCATGGCAGGAGGGTAACAGCAATAGCCGAGCCTCAGTTAGAACTTCACTGGCTACAGCATTGCCAACCATTACCTTCCAAGGGTATTGGATTGAATGAATTAATCACCGCATCTCACAGTCGATTGATTCCTCCTTCCACTAATCACGACTCACAAATCAAGTCCTTATAAGGACTGGCTTAAAGGGGCGAAGCAAGAATGCTTTTCATATTCCCCGTTATCTGTAGAGGACAGTGTAGGGATAAGGTGTTATTGAGCTATTAATTAAAGCTCTGATCATGGCAGGAGGGTAACAGCAATAGCCGCGCCTCAGTTAGAACTTCATTGGCTACAGCATTGCTATCCATTACCCTCCAAGGATATTGGATTCAATCCTCACAAATCAAGTTCTTAAAAGAACTGGGCGATGGACTGAGTCCTTGACTCTTTATCCCGTCATCTGAATGAAGAAAATCTGTGTGGATGGGGTGTTGTTGAGCTAAAAAGCTCTAGTCATGGCTGGGTAACGGCAAAAGCCGAGCCTCAGTTAAAACTTCATTGGCTACAGCATTGCCATTCGTTACCCTGGAAGTTCTCTCACAAATCAAGTAGTCCTTATAGTCCTTATAAGGACTGGCTTAAAGGGGCGAAGCAAGAATGCTTTTCATATCCCCGTTATCTGTAGAGGACAGTGTAGGGATAAGGTGTTATTGAGCAATTAAAGCTCTGATCATGGCAGGAGGGTAACAGCAATAGCCGAGCCTCAGTTAGAACTTCATTGCTACAGCATTGCGATCCATTACCCTCCAAGGGTATTGTAATTCAGAAGATTATTTAATGTATATTTTTTATACAGAATTAGAAAGGGTGTATTAGTAGTTGTGGATTTTAATTTTATAATTAAATTGAATTTCTAAAAAAAATTTGAAAAATTAAATTTAGATATTATATGCTTATAAGTTTCATCCTAATATAGATTAAATTCGCTTAAGAATAGAGAAAGAATACCATATTTCTTAAATGATAGAGTTAATTTTTGGGATAAATATGGACATTTCATATCCGCTTTTAGTCGGTTTGAACGTTTTATTGATAATTGCAAGAAGGGAATTGTTGTAACATTTTTCGCTATGAATATTTTAATAAGATTGATATATTTTGGGATTTTTAAAAAAACTGGATGGTATAATATAACTTAAGAAAACCCTTTTTCTTCTTTAAGAATGAGGAAAATGAGGTGTTCTAAGTTATATGGCTTGTCCAAAGGACAACGCAGATTCTGACAAGAAATTCCGATGTTTTTTTCGTAACTTTTCCGGACGAAAAGATACCACAAAGCGGTTTACATGAATGTTCCGAAATGGATGAATGCATGCGTAATCGAGTGTGTGGAATGTGTTTTGCTATGTGAATAGAGGGTTAATGATCCGAAAGGTTTGTAGAGACGATTTCACCTTAGGAACATGTGCAGAAATATTTCTATTGACTGTAGGAATAGGACAATGACTCAAACGGGTACGCAGTCTACGTTATTCGGCATTTATTTCTTGGTTGTTTCACGTTTTGAAACTGTACTATACAAGTTTAATGAAACACGAATACTTCTCTTGAGTGGAACTATAACTAACTTCATACAAATCAGTGATGAAAATTCGGTATTTGATATTATTATTATTTATGTAAAATAAAAATAAAACAAAATAAAGTCGTCCTCAATTTGTTTTCTATTTCATTTTTTTGAATTTTTGAAACGAAAATTTTAAATACAGCTTTTTCAAATAGATATACACACAGAATAATTAAAGAAGGTTTCCTAATTAGTTGTTCTATTGTTGTACCCCGTATGGTGGCCGGACATTTGTCTATATTTGTCTATATCTATACCGTGTGGTACGAGGAGACTAAAATGGACGCGGAGTTTCGCTCTCTTAGGTTTCTTCCGGAATATTGCTCCCGGTAAGGGGTGTGTGTGGGGGGGAGCTTAGATTAGATTTCGGAGGTTCGACCTGAGAGAGCATTTTGAGTCTCTGGCGTGGCCTGTGAGGGGGGGGGGGGAGCTGTCGGGGAATGCCTCTCCCTGGAATATGAGCGGTTCTGTTCAGTGGTGGGGTTGCCCGTCGCTGAGTGAAACCAACGCTGAGTTGGACGGTCTTTCGGTTACTCGTAGGGAGTGGTCCGTGGCAGATCGTCTTAATTTTTAGAGGTGGCTTTACTTAAAAATCCCACACCGTGTGGTGGCCGGAATAAGAATACTGCTACTGTAACCCATGCATCGCAAGAGGCGACTAAAATGGACGCAGAGTTTCACCCTTTTAGATTTTGCTCTCGGTGAGGGGGGGGGGGTGCTTAGATTTCGGGAGGTTTGCCCTCAGAGAGCAATTTGAGTCTCCGGGGGGGGGGTGTTTTCCGGCGTGACTCGTGTGGGGCCCTGTCAGTGGACGCCTTTCCCTGGAATATGAGCGGCTCTGCTCGGTGGTAGTGTGAGCCTGTCACTGAGTGGGCCAGCACTGATTTGGGCGATCTTTTGGCTACTCCTGAGGAGTGGTCGGGGGATCGTCTTAATTTTTAGAAAGGGCTTTAGTTACATACTAGCTCCACTGCAGCCCATGCATGTCGTGAGAGGCAACTAAAATGGGACGCAGTTCGCTCTCTTAGGTTTCTTCCGGAATTTTGCTCCCGGTGAGGATGGGGCTTAGATTTCAGGGGGTTTGCCCTGAGAGAGAGAGAGAGAGAGAGAGAGAGAGAGCATTTTTAGTCTCTGGGGAGGGTGTTCTCCGGCTTGACTCATGAGGGGCCTTGTCGGTGGATGCTTTTTCCTGGAATATGGGCGGTTCGGCTCAGTGGTGGAGGGGACCTTGAGTGGAACCGTCACTGAGTGGAACCAATGCTGAGTTGGACGATCTTTCGGCCACCTCCGAGGAGTGGTCCGAGGATCATCTTAATTTTTAGAACGGGCTTTATTTAAAAATCGCTCCACTGTAGCCCATGCATGTCGTACGAGGCGAATAAAATGGGTACCCAGGGAGGGTAATCGATGGCAATGCTGCAGCCAATGAAGTTTTAACTGAGGCTCGGCTATTGCTGTTACCCTCCACATTTTCTTCTACTGATAACGGAGAATGTAAAAAGCATTCTTGCTTCATCCATCTAGCCAAAAAAAAAATAAATAAATAAATAAATAAATTGTTCTGAGATTGGAAGTAGAGTTGAGAACAAGACCCACAGGGTAACGGATGGCAATGCTGTAGCCAATGGAGTTTTAACTGAGGCTCAACTATTGCTTGCCGTTACCCAGCCATGATTAGAGCTTTTAGCTCAATAACACCCCATCCACACATTTCCTTCAATCAGATGAAGGGATAAAGAGTCAAGGACTCCGTCCATCTCCCCCCCCCCCCTTTAAAATACTGTAAATTATTCTAATATATTTATATTTCTTTATTTGCCTAACTCCAAATTTAGAAAATTGCCTAAATTATTTATTTGGACAAACGGATCTGCTTCACTGAAGACATCAAAGTTCATCTACTTCAAAGCAATGTACCAGCTTTATCAAATCCTTAATCGGATCAGCCGTTTAATTCCTTAAAACAAGCTGCTCTGTTATAGAACTACAATTAGACCAAATTTATGAGACGATTTTTAGAAAAAATATTTTATTATATAAATATATTTACAAATTCTTACTTCATTTTTATTTATTGTTACGATCATTTGTATTAGCAATATTCGGTTCATCTTCACTCTCGGTACTATTATTGGTCTCGTTAATGTCACCGTTCGTATTACTTTCGTCTGAACTATTGTTGTCACTCCCTTCAAAAACTGCGTCATCTTCGGTACCATCCATCGCATTACTCATCCCGCATTTTTTAAATGACTTTATAATCGTCTCTTCTTTCACAGCTTCCCATGAATTTTTCACCCAGGTGCATACGTCTGAAATTGTTGACCGTTTCATACGTCCTGTTGCTGTAACATCGTGATTTGGCTTTGCCATCCATTTGTTCCACTCTTCCCGCATAAAAGTTTTGAATGGTTTATTAATAGATTCATCCAAGGGTTGTAATTGACTTGTAAGGCCTCTAGGAACGACAGCTAATTCTATATTCATTTCTTTTAGAAGCTTCTTGGTTGATTCTGTTTTATGCGCTCTGAGTTGATCCCACACTAACATCGCAGGCTTTTTAAACAACGCACCTGCACGTTTTACCCATATCTTTTGTATCCATAATTTCATTCCTGTTTCGTCCATCCAGCCTTTATCTTGAACGTGGATAATAATACCACGAGGAATTTCATCTCTCGGTAACGTTTTTCTCTTGCAGATTAACATGGGGGAGGGGGTAGGTTTGTTCCGTCAGCGCAACAAGCTAAAACTACACTGTAGTGAGTTTTTTCGAGACCTGTTGTTTTGATTACTATTAATTTGGTGCCTTTTGAATCTACTGCCGATTTGAAGGAACATCAAAAGTTAGAGGCACTTCATCCATGTTCGCAATTTGATTAAGCTCAAAATTAAATTTCCTTCTCGCTGATATGACAAATCTATGGAATTCTATAATTTTAGCTTCATAGGTAGTCGGCATTTTCGTGGCTAGAGTGGTTTTTGTACGCATGCATAACCCGTGTCTTTTCATAAATATAAAGCACTAAGACGGTAAAATCTAAAATTCCATTAGCAGTTGCCTATCGTTTCACTTCAAAAAGTATAATTTTCGTAGAAACAGATATTCCCGTGTTTCGATGATTTGTTACCCAATTTTTCATTTGTAATTCTAATTCTGGCCATTTTTCTAGGTGTGAACGGAATGTTTTCTTGTGTTTACATAGCAGTTTTAATTGTTCCTCTTGTTTTCTCCACTCACGAACCATTTTTTCTGTTGGTGGTGGACCAAAATGTCTTTTTGCTGCTCTGTTTCCATATTATTTTGCATAATTTATCACATTTAATTTATAACTCACGTTATATGAAATTGTTTTTTGTTTTACACTCATTTTTTCTAATTTTAAGATAAAAATTTTAACGACTTATAAAAAATAATGCAAATGAACCGTACAAAAGCGCATATGTTTATTTACACACAAATGACTGTTGACGCTCTAAATCGGTGATTCACCCACATGCAGCGAGATAACTTAGTGGCGTACCTACTAATTTTACCTACCTTCAGTGGCGTACTTACTAATTTTATTAACATATTGCGCCAGTAATTGAACTTCGCTAACAACTTCGGTACAGTGTAAAGATTCGTATTTTAATGTTACCTTCGGACCATAATACCACCCCAAGTCGATTTTTCAGTCGATTGTTCTATGTAAAAAGGTGCGTCTTATGGTCCGAAAAATAAGGTATATAGTTCGACCACAGATGAGAGAACCCTCGACATTTCTGCGCATGGCAGAAGACGATATTATTCCGATAATAGGGTAATCAATCCGTTTTGTGGGGTGAGTGTTTATTATTACACGTCGAAAATTTACTTTTCTTTTATGAGCATTCTAGATTTTAAAGTGGTGAGTATAACAGTTGAATAAACCTTGTATAACAGTTGAAAAAATTACGTATAAAGTACGTGATTTCGCATGTTGGTGACGAATTCGTACATCGCCTTATTCCTTTCTCCCCCTTCAACATGATTTGACTCTTCGAGAGAACCGTAGCTGGCACTCTTCCAGCTACGGTTCTCTCAAATGTGCACAGACCTCACCATCTTCACAAACTCTCACTGGAAACTGTCACCTCAGAAAGCTTCAAAATCACCCAAAACAAATGTCTACCAATGATTCTGAAGGACACTCCATGCTTCGTTAGAAATGAATCCTCCACCATGAAACCAGGATCTCCGATATCCTCACACGGCAGCTCTATAGTCACTAGATACTTTACAAATGCCATTACCCCCCCCCCCCCCAATCAGCAAGTTCAATCTTCAGACTACCTTGAACAAAACAAATGGAAATATAAACTCCCTAAAGTAGTACTTCTACTCATATAAGGCTTTCCCTATAAGTTTCCAAAGGGGGAACACTCAAACAGAACCTATTTAACTACAGGTATTACTTTTATATGAATTCGAACCATGTAATATTATAAACCTATTATTAAACCTATTACCTATTACCTTTAGTACGGTGAGTAGATAAAGGATCAAATTGTATATTGTTATAACTCAACACACACACACACACACACACACACACACACACACACACACACACACACACACACACACACACACACACACACACACACACACACACACACACACACACACACACACACACACACACACACTTTGAGTGCACGGCCGAAATTTATCATTTTGTTTAGATAGTTTTAAAACTAAACATTCACTATAGAACGATGTATTTATGATTGCCTATTATTTGCTCAGTTGTTCTCCTTCTTGAAACGGCTAAGCATATAAGATGATTTTCTAAATGCAGTCTCTGTTGCAGCAACACTTAGTTGTAATATTTACGAACAACTCTCTAAGATACTCAATAAGTGTTGGATGTTTTAGGGTCAGGCAATTGATTTAGACTTTCGTTAGCAGGCTTTTCTTGACGTATTTTTTTATTACACGACGCCGATTAAAAGTATCCTGGGCATGAGCTATTTTTCTCGAATACGGTCAAAAGTGGTTCTGTAGACAGTCAGATCCGTAACTCAGGCTTGGGGAAAATTATTTAACAGATACTCCTCATCAACAAAAGAAATTAGAATTGTTTCTTGAGATTTGACCATTTTTGTCTTGTTTTTCTACTTGAAGTTGATTCTCCCATGCTTATAACATTTCATGCCCTTAGGATAAATTTCTTGTCTTGCACTCACTCGCCTAACTCAGGACATAGTCAAACGTCTGCTTTCTTTTCCGGTAGATAGCGTCATGACAAATGCTGAAATAATTCACAAGTTACATTTCGATATTGTTAGCGATTTCTCGGCAAAAATACGTTTTTACTGTATTTTTGCCGAGAAATATATTTATGCTGAGAACTCATGTGAGACTATTGACATTACAAAATCAGGAAATTAACAGGTGGTAACAAAAGCAGACGTGATATTTTGGTGCATCATTTTACTTTCACATCTAAAGATTGAGAGAGAGAGAGAGAGAGAGAGAGATTTCCAAAAAAAGTAGCATCATTTAAGAATGGCACATTCATTGCCTACATATATAAGAAAATGACTTTACATCAGTTTATTTCAGATCAAATTTTTTCCAAAAAGTAAAATCTTTCTGAGATGTCTTCTGACATCTCAGAGGAGATTTTACTTTTTGAGAACGAATTGGGAACAGAAATTGTTCTCAATTCGGTCCGCCTTTTGTTACTCCTTAGCCATTCAGTTGTGAGATCATAGCCAGAACATATTTTAGCGATTTATCAAGAAACTGCAAACAATGATGGTCAAAAACTTAAGAGAGTTTTATTTGAGGGTAAGCACGTTTAATGATGTTAAAGAGCGTTTAACTTGCCCTGTTAAACTATTAAACAATTCTTTTCAACACTAGTTTTATCATTACTTTATTTATAAAAAAACTTAAATGGTGTATTGCAAATTTTTTAATACTATGGTGAAAGTTTAAGAGCTTCAATGAAATTAATTATTATTTTTATTAACATTTTATAATAAATAAGAAACTATATATATTATAAGAATAGACACTAGTAATGGTGAATAAATATTAATTTTAACTGAATTGTAAACGCGTTTGCAAATATGGATGCTTACATCACTTTTACGATGTATATGCATTTATGTTCTCGAAAACACTTCAGATGTCTATTTAAGACAAGTGTTTTCCTTACACCGGGCAATGAAAATCATCTACTATCTAGAGTTTATCATCATCCATGAAATATATGAAAGGTGACTATTAAATGCAATACCAACGATGTACTGAAAATGGCTAACTGGTGTTGTTGTTGATGAGTCCATTGAAGGGCTTCTAGATATTATCATGGGACCTGTAGAACTGCTTTGGAAATCTAACTTTGATGAAGTAGAGCTTTTCTATAGGATTATTGTCAATTTTTGGCAATTGCTGGACAAGAATTGATATGAGCAGGTGTTAGTTCGACTCCTGGACAGTTGTTGACTGTTTCACAGCTTCTAGTACCGTCCGGCTGAATTTTCATGACTCCGTCCTTAGTCTGGTGATGATTGTGGTTATTTCTCTATTTTCATCAAGAAAAAGAAAAACTATCAAGAAGAAGAAAGTTTGTTTTAATAATCTAACTTTTACGACAGCGTTAGCATCAGTTAGTGATAGTGGGTGTACTTTTTGAGGTAAGTATCTCGCTTCTTTGGCTAGTCTGTCTGCTCTTTCATTGCCTTCAATATTTACATGGGCTGGTATCCATTGCAGTGTATAGTTCTTATTTTTCAAATTTAAAGTTGTTAGATATTCATGAATTTCTTGTGGGAGTTTTGTTTTTCCATTTGTTTAATGCTTGAAGTGCAGAGTTTGAGTCACTGAAGATGGTTGTTCCTTCTGTAATGTTTATTACTGGATTTGAGAGCTATATTTGAGAGCTGTTAATTCACAAGTGAAGTTTGAAGCTATTTTGTCATCTGTGGTTTTGATTTTCATTTCCTCGTCTCCAGGTAGAGGTTAGAAAACCCCTGAATCATCTTGGTTGAGTGCTTCATCAGATGATCCATCAGTCTAGACAATGACATGGTTTTGATTGTTTAAGTGATGTATAGTGTCAAGTCCTTTTCTTTTGTTTTAACGCTGTGATCTTTTTTTTGAACAACGTTCAATGAGATTTAAGTTAATCAGTGTGTTTTTTGGTAGAACAGTGGAAAAGAATGGCTCTTTCAATGGACAGGTGCTCTAAGTCGATCTGTTTTTTAATTTCATGATCATATTGTAACGTAGATGATCTCTTTAGTCTAGATTTTCTTGTCCAGGGTCCTGAGTGAGAAAGTCCTGAGTGAGATGTGATCCTGTTGGTAGCTCCTGTGGAGAGTTTTCTTCTGTCTTCTAGTATGTGAAGGCCACACTCTTGTTGAGCTTTTAAATTATTTGTGGATGAGACTGCACTTATGATAATTTTTGCTGCTGCTCTTGATTGTACTCTGTCAAGTTTTTCTTTTGAGCTGGTAGAAGCTGGAGCCCAGATTGATGACGCATATTCCATAGTGGGTCGTATGAGTGCCGTATATGTAGTTTTGAGTGTCTTCGGTTTTGCACCCTACTTTGTTTCACAAAGCATTTGATGATATTAAGGTTTTGAAGAGTTAGATAGATTTATAATATGAGTTGTAAATCTCAGTTCAGTATGTAGAGTTTAGGTGTCTTAAGTATTCGGAGACTCTGTTTTTCCTATTTTGATATTATATATTTTGATTTGGGGGATTGTTATGAGGTCAATTTTTTCTATCAGTGAAGAAGATACTCAGTTTTGTTTTTTCCGGGTTTATCTGTAATTTAAATTCCTTTGCCCATCTTTCTAAGCTTTGCATTGATTTATTTAGGACTTTTTCAAATTATTGTTGAGGATTACTGCTTGTGTGCCAGATCGCGATATCATCTGCATAGCATACTTTTTTTTTTTTTACTTCTACTTCTGTAACACGTTACGCACTCTTATTGAGATTCTATTATAATAATGCGCCCTAACCGTATGTTATTCCCATTATTGTTTAAACTACTGTACTGATGATGTCCTAAGATACTTAGGATGAAATATTTACAATTAAATAATTTTCACTGTGGTTAATACGAGTGTTTCTTGTAGTGATACTGTCATTTATGATGTGAGGATCAATATTGTTTATATAGATGAGAAATAAGAGTGGGATTAAAACAGAACCTCGTGGAAATCCAGCCCCAGTTTGCTATGTGTTGGAATAAATTCCATTGACTTTTATTTTCATGTTTCTTCCTTTCATGATGTCTGAAATCCAAATTAATACGTTCCCCCTTATTCCGGTATATCGTATGCAATTTTTTTTTATTAATTTTGATCTCCATACACGATCGAAGGCAGCTGTAAGATCCAAGAAAATTGCTGTTGTCTTCTTTGGTGGTTTTTCTTGGAAGGCATGTATGACTGGCAAAGATAAAACAATTGATCTTCTGTACTTGAGGCCTGTGTGCAGATTGGCAGAAGTTGATCTTGTTATTTTCTAAGAGCCAATACATAAGTCTAGTATGTATTATGTTTTCGTTTATTTTATAGAGAGTGCTCGTCAAAGCTATTGGTCTGTAGCTTTTACAGTCACTTGGGTTTTTGTTAGATTTTAGTATGGGCATAATGACTGATGTTTTCCAGATTTATGACTGTTTACCTGTATTCCAGGAAGTGTTATATATCTTCAGAAGGCAGTTTTTGGCTTTTTCTTCCATGTTTTTAATCTGGGTAATTTGTCGGGGTTAATTTGACTAATTACTGTTTCCGATTCTGTCATTGTGAGGTGATGTGTGTCACGGCTAATTGTCTATTTCGGTATAAAAAGTGCAAAAGAATTTAGTCACACGCGTATCATCACAAAATCATATTTACAAATGCTCCAGAATCACTCAACTAGTTGGTGACAGAAAGCCACTATACCTACCATAAGAAGCATACTGCATCTATAGGGAGTTCCTAGATGAGCTCCCGTATGCAAAACCTTTATCGAATAAAATAAACGGATTCGAATTCTAATAAACCCAAATGAACATCTATATTCTATTCATAACATTTCTTATGTATAATTCCATAAAGGGAGAGAACATTCATAAGAGCTTTTTAACTGACTCTAGCTTATCAGTCTCATATGCAGAAGGCAAAGTTCTTTCCTTTTTTTGAAAAGCTAATTTATATCATTCACAAGCAAACTAATTGGCGAGCACTTGCCTTATTGTTCTTGTTTATAAACAAGAACAATGAAGGATACGAACAGCATTATCTGGAGCAATGAACTCAATCTCAATCCTTTTCTATATACATCGGAAGGAAAGTTTGGTTTAAGAAAGTAATAGGCACCGAACTAGTTAGTTTTAATTTTTGAAATAACCCAAACGATCATTTCTGTGGGATGAGGAAAGCCATTGCAAATTCTCCTATGGAAGTTATCTTCATTATCTACATGAAGATGTTCATGTTTGTGTCCCAGTATTTTTGGGAACGTAGTATATTTTCATCAATCGAAGATTATTTCTATCGTCTTTCACTAGCTTCGTTTATATTGACTAGTTTCCATTTCGGTAACGTTACAGTTTCTTAATAACTTCTTGGAAGTCGACGCGAAACAATTACTGGAGTAAATGCTTCACTATTTTCAATGAAAAATCGACTGTCGAATCTTTATCTTGTTTGCAAGGTCGTCTGAGTACTTTGGATAGATTTTTACAGACGACACTTTGGAAGAAGTAACAGATCTTACCTATTGTCTTGGCAGCCCCAATCGATTATTGTATAAGCCTTCTAGGTTGATGCATGGATTGTGTCTTTGGAAACAGTGACAGCGACGCCGCTAGAAACGCTACGTCTAAGTAAGGAGGGGGTTATTTAAAGCTTGCATGAACTGTTGCACCTACTTGTGCTAAAGATAAAAAAGAAACGTGTCCAAAAGAAGCGTCGTTTAACTTGGAGAGAATTAGAAGAGAAACAATTTTTTGAAAATCCATTTGTTGTCTGTTGGTGAGAACAGAAGATTGAAAATTATTGACAGCCAGAAATTGTAATAAAATAGCTTAAAAGAAAGTTTATGTAATGATAATCAAGGAGGATGTTTGAGTCAGTTATTGTTACCATTGGTGTAAGAAACTAATATTAAAGTATAGATCGAAGGGTATGATAGAGGAAGAAGTATGCGTAAGCATTGCTGTTAGTGGATTTTATTCCACAGTTAGTATCCTATGTCTGTTTAAGCTGGTTTGTGGATGAAAAACTCGAGTTTCCGGAAGGGTAAATCCTCCACTTCCGTATGAGACCGGATTCGAACTGGAACTGTATGAGAACTGGATTCGAACACGGGTCTTTTCAACAAAGGTCTCGAGGTCTCGTCTATACGAACGTGTTGTCTATTTCGTACGAGACTAGCTAAATTACCTCTATTTGAAAAGCCCTTAAGTACTTCGCATGCCATACTGGATTCGAACCCGAGTTTTTTTTTTCGAACGATAGAGCATCGTCGAATTGACTGAGCTATAGAAGAAATCAGGATGTTTTCGAGAGAAAAATAGATTTAAATTCAAAATTCTTGTGTACTATTACTGAAGTGTTTCTATGTACATATCACTCTGAACAAAACAATTAATACTGTATAGAAATAGTGGATGTTAAGGATCCAACATTATTTCATTGGGACTGTAAATCTAAGAAGGAATATTTGCTGACAGAAAGTAGATGTCAGTTCCCTTCAAAATGGACTTATGTGACACCATAATAAATGTTTGAAATGCGTTTTTTTTTGTTAAATATAACAATTGTCTTCTCTACATTTTGTTCACTTGTATCAACATCGGATCTTTTTGTCTTTTTAAGCTAAGTACTGATTAAAATAAATCATTTTAAAATAAATAAAATAAAACCATACACCGTCAAACATGGTGAGCATGGACGATGGACATATCAGATTTTCTCTTGAATAAACAAAATTATTTATGAAAACTATAGCACAGTTTCTTTCTTTCTTTTTTTTTTTAAGTGAGTCGATATTCGATGCCAAAATAAGCTTTTCGAACAGCTTTTTTGATATTGATTAAAAGAAAGCCTATTCATCCAGCTATCGAACTTTAAAACTGCAGAGCTATTCGAAAACTGTTACATTTACTACATCAGCAAAAAAAAAAAAAAGAAAGAAAAAAGATTGTATTAATTATATCGCCTTACGAGTACTCTCAAGTTATACTTAAATGTGATATGTTTTGTATAAACTATGAGATCCGTAAAATCAAATAAAATCTTATAATTTATATAGAATAAGATTGTAACTTTAAAAATAAAATGGAATTTTTAAGAAATTATATTAATTATTTAAAATAATAATTTAAATGAAAGTTTATTTTCATACTGATAATATTTTTAAATATTTTTATTTAAATATTTCTTGATTTCGTAGCTCAATAACCGGAAGATTGAGAGTACTTTTTAGGACTTCAAGGGTAACAAATGGCAATGCTGTAGCTAATGAAGTTTTAACAGAGGCTCGGCTGTTGCCGTTACCGAGCCATGACTAGAGCTTTTTAGCTCAACAACACTCCATCCACACAGATTTAATTCATTCAGATGACGGGATAAAGAGTCAAGGACTCAGTCCATCGCCCAGTTCTTTTAAGAACTTTAAGAACTTAAGCTCAATAACCTTATCCCTACACTGTCCGCTGCAGATAACGGGGAATATGAAAAGCATTCTTGCTTCGCCCCTTTAAGCCAGTCCTTATAAGGATTTTTGTATTCATTTTAGAATGCATACCTCGGCACACTTCTTCTTCAGAAGCTTCCCCGTTCAGAGCTTTTGGTGTTTCGGAGAGCGCTGTGCGAGTGGGGGTGGGAATCCTTGTTCGTCAGCCTATTCTAGGTGGGTTTTTCAATGTACAGAAAGATGCTGCAGAACGTCTAGTCTCTATAGACTGGAAGTTTGGAGGTAGAGTCATCCGCTTCCTTAATGTACATATGCCCCTAGCAACGTCCACCAGCGAAGCGGGTTCTTCACGTCCCTAGAACACTATTTACACGGGGCTCAGTATATCATCGCCGGGGGGGGGGGACTGGACCTGCATCGCTGACGTAAGATTTGACAAAATTGGTGGCAACATCAACTCCGGTACCGGTGGCTCTAGGGAACTGCAACTGTGCTGTGATAATGTCGACCTCATTGACATCTGAAAGGAACATAATCCAGACACAGTGGGTACCACATGGGCGAGAGGAGGAGTCGCAACGCGACTCGACCGCCTTTATATCTTCAGGAACCTAGGGCCATGAGTTATTTCGGTCAGGCATATAGCGGTTGGTAGCTCGATAACAGATCATAAAATGGTTCTGATGAACATCGAACTACCCGAGGTCGTAGAAACATCGAGAGAACCCTGGAAAATGCCTCCAAGCTTCCCCAAAATTTATAGCAAGGATTTGCAGCTGCTATGCGAAGGAAGGAAAAGGGCCAACTGGGACTGGGACGCGTGGGCCCAGTTCAAAACCGAGGCAAAAGAGCTCTTCCAAAACATCTCCAGAGAAATAGCTCACGCGCAAAGGAAAAAAAATGAGAGAGCTGTATCGAGAGCTAGGGTGGTACCGGGCAAATCAGAGAAACGGTATTCCTAGCGATTCGCTTATTAAAGCCGTGGAAATCGAACTCGAGGCACTTCGACGAAAAAAAGTCGCCGAGCTTGATTTTCGCACCAGACTGTTTCTCCGGCAGGCGGAAACACCGTCGGCCGCCTTTTACAACCAGCTGCGCATAGCAGCACAAAACGAGAAAACAGTTCGGCAAATTCACGTTAACGGGCAAACACTCACGACCACGGGAGACATCCTGCAGCAATTTTCCCAGCATTACACGAGAACCTATTCCGACGAAGCTGAGGAGACAGGCGACTTCGGAGTGTGGAACATTGACAACATGCCTGAACACCTCAGAACTCTTCAAAAGAGACCAATCACTACGGAAGAGGTTACTCGAGCCTACAAACAGCTTAAGCTGCGGAAAACCCCTGGCCTGGATGGGCTAGGCGTTGAGCTCTATCGCTCAGCCTGGAACTTCATCTTGCCTATCCTGGTCTCATTATTCAACGGATTCCTTTTCACTGGTGACGTACCTGCTGACTTCGTTAGTGGGTACACAATTTTCATCCCCAAGAAACGGAGAGACCTGAATAGCATGGGTAGCTGGAGGCCCATTTCCTTGACTAACACAGACTACAAATCATTCGCAAGAGTGATTTGTAACCGTCTGAAGTTGGGCATTGGGAGTGTACTAACCAGCACTCAAGTATACGGAGTTCCGGGCAGATCGATGGAGCTCAACCTCTTCCTGATAAGAGACCTTCTTCGCCTTGTGACGAACAAGGAACTCCCACTTGCACTTGTATCAGTAGACTTAGAAAAAGCGTTCGATAGTGCAAAGCACAACTTCGTGCACTATATCCTAGAGAAAGTCGGAGTGGCGGCCTGCGTAAGGGAAGCAATCAAAAGCATGTACGGTAAAACAACAACGCACATTGCGATTAATGGGTTTCTTTCAGAACCCATTCCCATACGCAGAGGGGTTCGGCAAGCCCCTTAGCCCCCCTCTTTTCTCTTTAGTACTAGAGCCTCTTCTAATAAAAATTGATGAGACGCGGGAAGTAAGAGGAACACTGCTGCCCTTAGGCTCCAAACAGAGCAAAACTATCATATATATATGCCGATAACATTGTCGGAACCCTTCGGGATTCTGACTCGATTTACATCTTCTTTGGCATACTGCGAGAGTTCAGCGTGCTCAGTGGTCTTCACACCAACCCAGAAAAAACAAGAATCAAAATTTATGGGAAATTCGGCCCTGCCAGTCTTCCGTATGGTCTGAAACCCACAACCGGCCCATTAACAATACTAGGAATTCCCTTCCTAGCGACCCCAGTGTTGCAAACACAAAACTTAACAGAAATATGTCGCGAAAAACTCAAACCCTTCAATCCCAACTATCTATCATTCGAAGGTAGAGCAACAGTTATCAAAACAGTCCTAAAACCGATGTTACTGCACACCATAACCTCACAAACATCACAGACACACACAAGACAACGCCTTTCACAAACATATCACTAATTTTTTCTGGAACAACAGGAAACACGAGGTGCGCAGGGCCTTTCTCTATCTTCCCCCCCCACACACACAAGGGGGATTCGCCCTGCCAATCCTCAAATACTGCCACCTAACCAACACAGCTCAAACCATACGGAAAGCGCTCGCGAATCACCCTTCTGGCAACCTCATTAGATACTGTATAGGATTTTTCCTACCCTACTTCAGGACCACTGGCCACGCCGGACCATGTGCGGAGACGGTGCCAGAGTGGTACTACACAATATGCAAACTTTTCAAAAAAATGGCAACGGATGGAGTTCGAGTGCTTCAGCTCAGCCCAAACAAGCTGAACTGGAAAATTTTCGACAACTTTGACTGGGAAAAGCCCGATCTGGCCACAAACGAAGAGGTGCTGTTCACAACATAAAAAACAGCTGGGGACAACCATTTCACCGGGACGTACCCTGGAGAATCGCCTACGGCAGACTCCCGGTGAAACTGGTAAAATCAGCCTAAAACCCGCGATCGTGCAACCCCTTCTACGACGTCTGCGGCGCGATAGAAACCGTAGGGCTCCTCTTCTTTCACTGCCCGCCAGCACACCGTGTTTGGCACAGACTGGCTGAGGTGCTTGCGATCCCAGCGCTCACATTCGCCGAAGTAGTCTTGCTACAGTTCCCCCCCCCCCAGTAACCAAAAACAAGAAACACCTGATTTTCGTAATAAATGTGATTAAACACCACATTTGGAAAATCAGGAACAAACACCTTCTTAACGAGGAGGATCGCATCTATCTCCGTGTTAAGAACTGTCTCTCAGCCTACCTCCGCCGCTTCCTGGAGAAGGAAAGGTACTTACGGAGAGAAGAGCGGTTCCTGAGGAGATGGTGCGACCCACCAACCATCTGCCAGATCATACAGGGGGGAATCCGGCTGTGTCTGCACCTATAACACCTTCAAGTTGTAGGTGTTGACGCTGTCTCGATCTTCCTTCCTGATCAGCGTTTAACCCACAGGTATGTCTAGTTCTTTCGCAGTTGAAAGTTTTTCTGTCCCCAGGTTGGGGTTGACCTGAACAAACCCGGACTGCGAAGGCCAACGTCGAGGTGGTCCCAAGCCCTTTTCAGGCGGGGTCTTCCGGGCCAGGTCATCTCCCTTCTTTTCCTGCTTATACTGTTCTGGGTTTGCTCGGCAAACTCATTCCTCTATAGAATTGTTTTCCACATAGTCTTTAGATTTATTTACATTTGTTAAATTTGCTTAGTCTCTCCTTTGTTTTCCTTTTCAGGATTTTTCCTTTTAAAAGTGAAAAATCAACGACCGTTTTAGAAGCACCCCTGGGGGGTCAACAGCTAAAACAGGTCAGCTGAGGCCTCTTTCATCTACTCTACTACTATGCACTCTATCTTTATTTCCTACTCCTACTATCTGCTGAATCTCAGCCTATCTTATTCCACAGGCCAATGATGAGATACGTTGAACTCATAAAATATATAATATGGGACTTACCTGGCGTTGAATAATCGCTGATCATACAGGGCGATCCTTCTTTCGTTGACGCTGCTTACGTTGATGTCAATTACTTCGCTTCTCGGCCTTTTGGCTAAGATCAAGTGTGTAGTTTCTGTTCTTAACCGTTAATATCGGTACGAGTCCCATCGGGTTTCACGATATTTAACAGGAAATTTACAGAACTTCCTAAACCCCGGGGGAAATATCAAACACTTGGTGGTGGGAATAGTTAGGCTCCCCCCATCTGATCATGCCCTCCATTCTGCCGCGTGTGCGAACCCTCGGAATTGAGGTTGACGCCACAATACCGGCAAGGGTGATGGCGAAAGCTATCATAGACTGCGTCGGCGCAGAGAACATTTTTGGATTTACCCCTTATGGGGGAGGAAGATACCAGGTAGTAACCAAAAATATGGAGACCAGAGAAAAGCTTCTCCAAGGGTTTGACTGTGGTAAAGTAAAAGTATCTCCCTTCATGGTTGGGAACATCCTGAGAACCCTTAAGATACCACGATTTCCCCTAGAATATGCAGAGAACAACGATATAATTCATAGCGGATTCTCTAAGTGGGGAGTTGTACCGGAAATCCAGGTTCACAATGAAGCAGACAATCCTGAGTGGAAGTCAGGGGAGGTAACCATCTCTCTTGAAATGAGGACCGAAGTTCCTAACTTTGTCCTCATAGGATCTGCCTGGGTAATGGTAAATTACCCAGGCGTCAAAAAGCAGTGCTTTAGATGTGGTGCCTTCAATCATCTTGGGGCAGACTGCCCTCGCATAAAATGCAGGAACCGCCTAAAAATTGGCCACACCAAGAAAAGTGCGAGGCAGCTTGTTTGAAGTGTGGGGTCACTGACCACAAAGTCGACACCTGCCCATCCAGAACCCTCGCAGAGAGAGGATGGGTGGTGCAATCACATCAGCAACAAAACCAAGTAATGAAAAGGTCACAACACGGGAAGAGTTTCCGCCTCTTGAGGCCACTCCTGATCATGCCGCCATGTCTAAGACAACGAAAAGGTCTCGTAAGGGAGGGAAACCTACCATAATTGCAGAGACCAGCAATACGATCCCAACAGAAGAGACTGGCAATGCAAAAACCATCACGGTAACTCCCACGGACGAAAGCGGAGCTACCACTGCCAATATAGACATCGCCAATTCAGATACAGTAGAAGAAGCTGAAGTAGAGATGCAGACGAACACCAAAACTTCCAAACGGCCATTAGGAAGAAGAGCTGACAAATCTTAAAACAGCAAAAGTATCTGAAACCCAACACCGAGAAGTCCCTCATGCAAAAGCAGGGGAGACTCTAAAACATCTCCTTAGAGGTATGCCTGGGGTGGCAGAAAAGTTTAAAGAGGCAATAGATAAAGTAGGAGAACCCGAAATCCTCCTCACAGGGAAATATGGACCCGACATCGTCAGTGCAAAATGGGGTGACCTCTTCGTTGATGACATCAGCAAAATCACCCCTGAGCAAGTAGAGGTAGCCCTGGATATCGACGAGGAGGCAGCTTCGGCGTTCTACATAGCTCTCTGCAAACTAGACATGGCCAAGGGAAGTGAGGTGGCCAAAAGAATCATAACAGCCCACAACAAAAGAAAGGAACAGTAACCACCTTGTGGATTTCTGTACTCAACTTCACTGGTTTTTAGCTCCCACAGGTGGGGGAGGACCTGAGAATCTGAGCAGCGAAGGCTTACAGCGAGGCGGTGCAGTTCCTTGTGAGCTGCATCACTCGGGCCAGATCCTTCCTCCACCTCTAAGTTTACCTTTCCATTCCTTCTCCAGATTTATTCTCTGTTTGTTTTGTTACATGTTTCCTTTTTAGGATTTTTCCTTTTTTTTTTTAAAGTGAAAAATCAACGACCGTTTTAGAAGCGCCCCTGGGGGGGGGGGGAGCAAACAGCTAAAACAGGTCAACTGAGGCCTCTTTTACTTACTCTACCACTATGCACTCTATCTTTATTTCCTCTCCTACTATCTGCTGACTCTCAGCCTATCTTACTCTACAGGCCAATGATGAAGTTTGTTGAACTCACAAATTATATATAAAATGGGAATTTTTTTTAAACTTTGTACTTTAATGTTCTTCATTTTTTTGGACTACCTACTTTAACATAGTAACTCATTTGTTATTATATTTGCATCTTTTGTAAAATGGAAATTGTTTTTTTTTTTGGACTCTGTACTTTCTCATTTGTTGTTATTATTATATATTATATTATATTTTAAGGATCTATTTATGTTTTCCAAACAATACAGAAGAAAGTAATTAATATGGACGTTTTACAGTAAAGGTTCAATCATTCAGCTAAAGAAATATCATAAAGCAGCCTCTATTACAACTTTAGTTCCCGACTTCATAAGTAACAGAAAATTGCTCGTGCAACACGAATACGAATTTTAAGAGTTTAAAATTCATTATCTAAACTGTCCGAATAGACTTCTTTTAACTAAGAAGAAAATTTCTTGGGTTTCTTCCAAATTTCAGTGTCTCTTGATTTTTAAAGTGATAGTCGACTGGTGTTTTTCTTAAATTGTTTTAAGATATCATAGACAGAGATAAAGTCTTTCTTTTTTGGGGGGGGAGCGGTGGAAGATGTTATTTCGGATCCAATAAAACCATAAATCATTATAATAGATATTTGCTGGATTTTTTTTATTCATTTATTTTTAAACCGTTGCTGTGATTCTCTGAGCTTGGATAAAGGCAGTCGATTAAAAGGATAACCCAATGATTCAAGTCTTTTGACGAAAATAATTGGATGCTATAAAAAACATTAGAGATGTTTTGAATGAATGAACTCGCCAAACTCAATCCGAAGAGAATTTTGAAAGAAATTGAAATGCAACAACTTTGCCTTTTCGGTTAGGTCTAGAAGTCTCTAGTGAAGACGCAAATAAAATGCTGTTAAGGAGTCTACCATTGCATAACTTCGAAATGACAAACCAAGGAACAACATCACCTTCTTTTGTTACTGAAGAAGGTGATGTTGGAAAAACTACTCCAACTTTTACATTCCACAGAATTACGCAGATTCTTGGGGAAAAATTGCAATCTGAATTCCAGTTTCAAAGAAATCAGGTTTTGAGAAAAACGGATTTGAAGGCCTTGCCTACGCCGAACAGATGCTTTTAATGCTACGGCGAAATTTATCGAGAAAAAAAGAAAAATACTTAATGTAGATTCTAATTTGTCTGTACCTGTTTAGCTTAGTGGAAGTGGCGTGTGCCATCCACAGAGCTAGATCACCCGAAGAAAGAGTTCCATTCTAGTCATCGACTAAGAAACTTTTATTAAGCCTTTTTTCAGCCGATTCCCGAGTTAGTCGATGTCTGGCAAGGGCAAGTGGTTTTTTTTCTCCCTGAAACTCGGTTTTTCGACCTGTAAACTCAAGAAAATCGACCGTAGAACCTTTACTATTTTCAGACAGTTAAACACAGTGTTAGGATTAATGACCACGAGATGGAGGCACTTGCTAGTCGCATCTCTTCACCGGATGCTGTGTATAATTAGTGATCGTTTTTGGGCCACCTATCTCTGATTAGTGGAGATTGAACTACTCCATCAGTCTCCTAGATAGACCTACACTGCTTTCCCTACTCCCTATATGGGAGTAAAAGGCGTTAGCTGATTGGATTAATTTGAGATTCTAATTTTAAGAAACTTTAAGCAGTAAATCGTGCAGTATTTTTCACTTTTTGCTTGATTAAATAAATCTGTTTCTTTACTATTTCATTATCTGAGTGCTCCTTCAGTCAATATTATATATTTTAAGCAATATGCATTTTTAAGAACGTAACCACAATTTATTACATTGAG
Organism: Typopeltis vanoorti; assembly: GCF_054136105.1. Lineage (NCBI taxonomy): Eukaryota > Metazoa > Arthropoda > Arachnida > Uropygi > Thelyphonidae > Typopeltis > Typopeltis vanoorti. The sequence continues at coordinate 111,378,167 of NC_143555.1, read as the reverse complement.
TGTATGGAAATTTTGAGTTCGAGTTACGACAGCTTGCGTAACGAGCTTAGGACATAAAAGCGGAGATCTACTGTCGCATTTTTACGTGTTCTCTCTGAACGAACACTTTTTTTGTATTTAAAAGATGATTGCAAAACACATTTGGAAATGGCAACGAAATTGCAATTCTCAGTCTGTTTATTATATCAATTTTGATATACTATGCAGGAAAGCCTCAAAATTCCATCTTTTAAGATTCAATTCACTAATTTATTCCATATGAGAAACCTTTAATCGCTTTCTGTTCGATGCAGCACAGAATAAAAAAAAATCATAACTGGTATTTAATATGCATATTTATTATTATAATAAGTATGCACTATTAATAAGAACAAATTATTCAACTCCCTATATGGAAATAAAAAGAAAGATCATTCAATATTTGTCCTTTGGTTGGAAATACCTGGGTCTGAATTCTGCCTCCGGTTTTTCAGGCGAAACTTTACCTGGTTAGTCGAATATATAGTATTTTTCTTTCCAAACAAGGTGGTTTGGCTCCCATTGTGGACATGTGTGTTTCCTGTATGGGCATAGACTGGTGATGGTGGATAAATCAAACATTTTTCTTTGGCCTCTGGAGTATGGTTTTACGGATAACCCATCCCTAACCATCTAAGGTATTTATTTAAGATGAGTTTGTAATCGTTCATGGGCTAAGGATTCACATAAAAATTGAATTTGAATTAATCAGTCTTGCACTGGCTTAACTCAGATTCAATGGTTGAGTTTTCCATCTCGTAGGTAAACTGGGCAAAGAACAAACAGACTTAACCTTTACTGATCGGAAACCGAACCCCCCCCCTCCCCCCATCGTACTAAACAATGTAATGTACTATAGGTTGATAACCTTTCGTGGTTGAAATTAAATTAAAAATAAATAAATAAAATTGTAATATACTGAGCTCATAGCCTTGCTGCTTAGGCCATAATTTCAACTAAATCTACTCGATCGAGTAGATTTAGGAACCATCGATATTTTAAAATCAAATGGAGAAAGAAACTTATAAGTCAATTTTGAAAATTTTACGTTTTTCTACAGTTAATTATAAAATATTGATGGATCCATAATATTCTCTATAGAGATATTTTATTTATGGTAAAGTAAGCCAATTTAGCTTTACACATTACTAAAATATATATATATATTTTAATAACACCACAAAGTTCATCAATCGAGTGTACTACTGGCTGCGTGAAATTGTAAAGAAGCAATCATTGTTGCACAAAAAGCAGTTTCCATTACGTAAATCTCACCTCATAATAATTCCCGCAGTGAACTAAGCTGAGAAAAATATCAGCGCCTACGATACCCTAAAGCATTTTTAAGAATTATGATTATTTAATTTTTTTATTCTTTAAAGCGTTATTAATTATTAATATTCTGTTAAAGTTATCCTTTTCTGTTTTTCCTTAGTCTATTATAACATTTAATCCAGAATTAAAACGGTCTCGAAGAATCGGCAGCTTAATATTCACCCTTAGAACCACATTAGTCGAATTTCAGCCCTCATATTTCCTCATTAGGATTCGAATAAATAAGGTGCTAGTTGGATTTAACTACATAAATTAATTATATCATCAATTTATAATCTTAATATAAGAATAAATTATAAAAATTATAAAACAATATATATTAATTAATTATTTTAATATTATTAATAGGTTAGAAAATTTTAAAAATTGTAAATCGTGTTATAAAATAACACCTTTTATTATTTTCAATAATGATTATATTTGAATTTTAACGCTAGGGATCTCGAATAATACACGATGTACCGAACGGATAGACTCAGCACCAGAGGGGGAGGCACTGCCATCTACATCAAACCATATCTCCACCACAATGCCATATTCAACCCACAGACTACCCACCTGGAGATTACAGGTATTCAAGTCTACACAAACAACGCTGGAAGCATCAAGATATATGCTGCGTACAACTCTCCAAGCAACCCTCTACTGACAGCAGACCTGGATGCCATCCTTGGCACCACTGACCAGACCATCATAGCAGGAGACGTGAACGCTAAACACACAGCATGGTTCAGCACCACAAATAACAGAAGTGGACGCATCCTACACAACTACCCAACACTTAACTCAGCTGTGGTAGCAGGACCCACTGAGCACACTCACTACAGCCCAAATGGAAGATCAGATGTACTCGACATAGCTATCCTTAAAAACATCAGTTACCAGTACCAACTAGAGACAATCAATGAATTATCATCTGACCACAACTCAGTCCTGATCAAACTTGGCACGCAAGAACAACTGGCTCCCCAGCACACCTTCATTTCATGGGAAAAGCTTGCAAAAATCCTACCAGAATACATCGGCCCTGCACCCACCATCCGAAAAATTGAAGAAATAGATGAAGCAGTAAACAATCTAACACACCAAATCAAAAAGCATTAGAAGCAGTCACCAAAACCACATCCAAGCACCCAACCAGATGGCTCCCAGAAAACATCATGGAACTAATCAGAACAAAAAACAAAGCCAGGAAAAGATACCACAACACAAGAGCCCCACAGGACAAGAAAATACTGAACAACTTGACCAACCAAGTGAGAATAGCACTTATAAACCACAGGAATCAAGATTGGGAAAATAAACTCTCATCAGTTAACCCAGAAGATCACACAATATGGAAATTTTTGAAGACCCTGCGCACCAAACGCAACCCATTACCCCCCATGCAGACCGCACATGGAACTGCACTGACTGATACAGAAAAAGCAGGAGCAATAGCGGACAACCTAGAAAAGCAATGCAGGCCATCATATGACAACATAAACATCACCCACATTTATAAAATCCACCAGCAGGTCAAGCGTACTTTAAACCTGACCACAGACAACCCAGGCAGCATCACCCCCACTACCCCAATGGAAATAACCAACATCATAAAACATCTTAATAACAAAAAAGCTCCTGGTCCTGATGGAATCACAAACAGAATCATCAAACTGCTTCCTCGAAAGGCTATTGTGCACCTGGTTAACATAACGAATGCAATACTGAGGATACAACACTTCCCCATTGCATGGAAAGCTGCAGACATCATACCAATTAAAAAGCCAGGAAACAATCCACAACTCCCTCAAAGCTACCGTCCCATCAGCCTTCTATCCAACTTAGGAAAGATTGGTGAAAAAATCATGCTCTCAAGACTACAAGAAGAATCAGACAAACTAGGAATAATACCAAACGAACAATTTGGCTTCCGCCGTGAACACAGCACAGTGCAACAAATACACCGACTAGTGGAGTACATCACATAAGGTTACAACTGGAACCTGCACACAGCCGCAGTTTTTCTGGATGTTGCAAAGGCCTTCGACGAGGTATGGCATCAAGGACTACTCTACAAACTCATACAGGCCAACATACCAAAAACCTTATCAAACTAATAAAATCATACCTCACTGACAGATCCATGCAGGTAAAAATAAATGGCACCATCTCAACTAGGCGCAAAATCCTGGCAGGTGTTCCACAGGGTTTCCTGCTGGCTCCCCTACTCTTCCAATCTATGTGGCCGACATCCCACAGAACCCAAGGACCACCATCACAGCCCTATACGCGGACGACACAGCCATAATGACAAGATCTCTCCGCCCACACCTGGCGATCAGTCGTTTACAGGAAACTATCACAACACTAGAGAAATGGTTCTCGGACTGGAGGATACAAGTAAACCCCCACAAAAGCACAGCTATACTATTCACCAGACGCAAAGCCCTCATCCAAGACGACATTCATCTCCTCGGAAAAAAGATACCTTGGCAGACTGAAGCCAGATACCTAGGAGTACAGCTGGACCATAAACTAAATTTCAACAGCCACATCAAACTCATAGGCACAAAGACATCCAGAGCCAGAGCCCAGCTCTACCCCCTGATCAACCGCAACAGCAAACTGAATACACGCAACAAGCTGTTACTGTACCAGATGGTAATACGACCAGTTATCACATATGCATCCCCTACATGGAGTCACACATCCAAATCCAACATCCTGAAACTACAGAGGATACAAAACAAGTGCCTTCGGATGATCCTGAATGCCCCATGGTTCATCAGAAACACGCATATCCATAGAGAAACCAGAACCCCAGACATCCATTCCCTCCTTCAGGACCAAGCCAAAAAATTCTTCAGCAAAGCACACTCTCATCCTAACCCACTAGTCAGACAAGCTTCCAGTTACAGTGAACATGACTATCACAAACATAAAAGACCCAAGGCAATCCTGCTCTCAGCAGAACAGAGCTAACCCTATAGTAAATAAAGTGTGAGCATAAGGCTCACAAACCCCCATTCCCCCATCAAGCTTCTCGACACAGACAAAGGGGAAAACAAAAAGCATTTTATTCTTCACCCAGCAAACCAGTAACGTTGTTGTTGTTGTCTCGAATAATAAATATCTTAAGTAAGTTTTTGGAACTTAACTTAGACATGAACTTAAAATTTGAGCATGTGAGAAAATGTTTTAATTTTTAATTTAGATAAGACATTTTGACAATAATAGGTTGTGAATCAATTGAACAGAAATTTCGAAAGAATGTATAGTAATAATCGGACATTCAAAATCTTTTTTTGATTAAGTCATTTGTAATTTTTAATATTCTATATAAGAGACACCTATTCATTTCAAATTTAGATTTATAATAATAGTATTCTTGAGAAAATTTCTCTTCATTAGAAATATTGAATTATTTTACGTGAAGCCTTTTAATACTATTTATAGTATTTATGATCGTTTTAATTAATTTGATTCAGTAAAAATTGACAATTATAGCTTAAAATATAGTATTTATTAATTACAATTGTGATTGTATTAGAGAAAATCATTATCTCTTTCTCTCTCTTTAGATTATAATGAATCTGTCCAAGGAATTTCTGAAGTATTGTTTCCTTATTTTCAAAATTATCATCATTATTATTGAATTCTTATTTTTGATATTGTCTAACTATCTTAATCTATTATTAATATTTTTTTTTGACGAGTAACACGATATTAAACGTTTGCAGCGCATGCAAATATCTGACAACGTCCTCATGGACCTTTATGCACAATGCTAATTGGTTCTTGCTCTTTGTTATTAGAGGCTTTCAAAACCACGTGCGTCTCTTGTGGTTCAACGATAGCGTCTGTATATGTATGTTGAAACCCAAGTCTGGTGCATCTGCATTGAGAGGGGAGTAAAATTCTCATATTAGATAGAGGAATCTTATATTTTCTCTCTAAAAGAAAGTAGAATAAACTGTAAACATTTCTACGCAGAAATTATGAAAATTGCACCACACATTAGAATATAATTTATGAAAAAAAGACGTTATAAAAAGTGTACAAGATAAAAAGTAATTTATAGAAACAAAAAAAATATGTTGAAGAAACCAAAAATATATAAGATAATGGAATACCTGTTAATATTTAGGGCCAAGAGAAGGATGCCCCTCCCCTCTCTCTCTCTCTCTCTCTACCGGAAACCTCAATTCATTGCTAGTTCTTGAGCGTATCACTGAAGACTGAAGGGGTCGAGATTAGCTTCCAACCTCTCTTGAAAACGTTAAGGTGAAAACAGCATGCTTTTTGGAAACAAAAGACTTCAGAGGATGTGGAGTCTCCTTTGTGCTAATCACAATCCATACCAGCAATGGGAATAAACTGTACATCCGTGTACAATTTTTGGAAACATGGTCTGGCTCATACCCAATGTCTCAGTTTGTTCCAAAGGGATTCTTTTAGGTACAAATTGGAATAATGTAAATGTTGATCAGTTTCGCATCACATTTCCTCAAACTATGTCAATACACTTGCAATATGACATGGCGCATTACTGTGTTGTGTTATACATTGTTATGTTTGATTTGCCTGTTTGTCAGGTTGCGAGTTCAAATTCTACCGGGCATGGATGTTTGTAAAAGCCCGTTCTGAAGGAGATTGTAGAGCTCCTTGATTGCCTTTATAAGGCAATGGGAATAAATCCATACCAGCAATGGGAATAAACTGCACAGATTACATTGGTAGTCTGCGCTGTTGTTATAGTGGAGTTTTGGCTTATGTAGGCGTTTGCATAACGTCTGACTACTTACTCGAACCTCCTGCGAGTCTTTCTAGTTTTGAATGATCATTTCCTCAATTTCTTGACTGAGACAAAACCTTTACATTTCCATCAAATCATGTTTTCTGCGGTTGATTTTGTGTGATGCAGTCTTTTGCCAGATTTCGAACGAATAGGCAGTTGATCTGGAATCTCATAACATGGCTTCCTAAGTCCGTAGAGATGTTTAGTCAACTCCACAATGTACGTGTTTTCATTATAGCAGCAAACTCCACATATGACAGTTGTCACCGGCGCCTTTAAAGCTCAGTCGGTTTAAATGCCCTTTGTTTGGAAAGATTTGGGTTCAAATCCATTCTGGTAACCAAAGAATTTTTGTAAGTTTTGTTTTTCATTTGAGGGTGAGTTAGTTGGTCTCATACGGAGGTAGTAGGGTTTTGCTCTTGGAAAGTCGGGATTTTTATTTGCAAAAAGAGGTGAATCCGCCAGAAGCAGACAAACACAGTGCCGCAGACTGTGTTTGTCTGCTTCATTACAACGTTTCTTGTAAGTACGAGGTGTGGCTATTAAATAACAAGACTGGTTGCAAAAATGCGGTTTATTATTACAATTGCACAACTTAATTGTTATACCCCTCCCCCTTCAACACATGCCCCTCCTCTATCTATACACCGTTGCATACGAATTTTCCATTGTTGGAAGCAGTGCTGCAAGTCATCAGGTGTTATCTGCTTCAGTAGAGCTGCCGTTTTCTCCTTTACCTCATCCACTGACTGAAAACGGGTGCCCTTCAATGTGGATTTCAACTTTGGAAAAAGGTAAAAGTCGCATGGAGCTAAATCCGGCGAATAAGGTGGATGGTCAAACACTGGGATCATCTTATCAGCTAGATACTGCTTTACAGAGAGTGCACTATAAGCTGGAGCGTCGCCCTGATGGAGAATCCAAGTGTTGTTCTTCCACAAATCGGGTCTCTTCTTCCTCACTCGTTCTTTCAGCTTGGCCAGAACCTCAAGGCAGTAATGTTGGTTAACTGTCTGACCCTCGGGTACCCATTCAACCATAACCATGCCATTGATAATAATAATAATAATAAAAAAAAAAATAATAATAATAAAGGATCAGCATTGCCTTCAGTTTTGACTTGCTCATCTTGCTTTTTTCATTCTCGGTGACGTGGGAGTTTTCCACTGCATCGATTGTCTCTTTGTTTCTGGATTGTACTGGGAAATCCAATTCTCATCACATGTGATGATCTTCTCCTGCAAGTCCGGCTCCCCCGCTGTCAGCCGTTCCATGATGTCAGTGCAAATTTGTTTCCCCGACATCTTTCTGCCTCTGACACAAGTTTTTGGGAACCATTTTGGCGCAGACTTTGTTCATGTTCTCATGCAAAAATTGTCGTACAGTCTCCTTATCAATGTGCCCATGTTTACTATCATCAGAATACTTAATCAGCGATCGTTGCGGATAATTTCATTAATTATCGCAACGTTTTGTTCAGTTGCTGCCGTGACAGGGAGACCCGGTCTTTCGTCATTTTTAATGTTTTCTCGACCTTCAGCAAACCGTTTGTGCCATTCAGACTTTTGCGCACACGTACATTATATGATCACCGTACACCTCCTGCAACAGTTTCAAACACTCGGTCGGCGATTTCTTCAATTTCACAAGGAATTTGAGATTAATGCGCTGATCGAGTTTAACGTTAGACATTATTCCGGCAAAGCGACTTCACACAGGTTTCTTTTCTAACTGCCTACAGACGAACTACGAGCGACAGCGAACAATACTTATCTCAACTGCTTCTGGAACCTTCAAGGTCATTCACGAGTACACGATTTACAGCGCACCTTGTCTCGTTACTTAACCCTCGGGAGCTCGCAGCGGTAATTTTGCAGCGTAGGTCGTAGTATATCTGAGAGATACATTCATGACTGGTATGTGCTAAAATGCAAAAAAAAAAAAAAAAAAAAAAAAAAAAAAAAAAAAAAAAAAAACATAAAGAAAAAACACTGCATATATAATACATGATGGTACAAATTAAGTGAATATTGAATCTAACATTATTTCATAGCCGAATATAGAAACAACAAGAGTTTCGTGCCGAATATATAGAAAGTATAAAAGTTTCGGTGGATGCAAGCATAGGCAACACGTAGTAAAGGTGGAGTAAGCTCCAGATCACTTTCTTTAGTGTTTTCCATAATGTAAAGCACATCTCCTAGAGGACATATATGATAAATAAGTCTTTGGCTCTCTATTTCAGTAATACATGATGGTTTATTTATTTTCATTACAATCTAAAAATTACTGAACAAAGAATAAAAAAAAAAAGAAACTAAACCATACTGTATTGACATCGGAGGTCTCGGTATCTCTCAGATATAATTTACTGTCAAATATCACAAACCTTTACATAACACGTGTTAAACCAAACTGACAGCAAAAAACATTGCGGAATATCAGTCGTAATATATGAATGCACAGCTACTCGATGACTTCCAAGCTATATATACACTAAATTGTGTACGAATATTTATATTAAACATTTTGCATGTATCTGTCAGATCAGCTGCGAGCCTCCGAGGGTTAATAGCCACACCTTGTATTTATGAGTAAAGGGAAAACAACAACAACAACAAATAAATAAATGATTGTTGACAAATTAATAGAAATCCTTAAGTGAGGTATAAAAGAGCAAAACAAGTACTGAATTCAGCATTGCGTGCCTTTAGTTATGTTACTTCTTTTAAAGTTTTAATATCTTAGTAATAATTTGGTGTTGATTGGATAAATCACATCTTAAAAGTATAAAAATAAGACATGTTATAACAATAGAAAATGTATATTACTTTTAATATAGTTAAATGTTTTTTATAGAGAAAAATGTCAAATCTAGTATGTAACAGTATATTTAAAGACATAAACGCATACTTTGATATTTTAGAAAATAGTATGATCTATTCAAAATGTTGAAATGTAAATTCTTTTACAAGAGAAATATAAATTTCTTTGTTATTAAGTGTTAAATAAAATATCAATCAATATACACATACAGACCCTATTATTTCTGATAAATGAGAAAATATTTTTTTGAAATTTTTTAAAATTTTATTTTCGTTTCTTGAGTTCCACGTTTTGGGAGAAGTGCAATTTATTTTTTATAGTATATGTATAATTTCCACTACGTAAATCCTCTGATATAGTGCAGATCGTATATTTGAAAAGAGAGACGAAATGAAACTTTTATCTCAAATCCATCAAATGTTTCCGAGATAGTACACTGTCCTTTCTCTTGAAGATTTTTTTTTAAAGACGTTAGGTCAATAATATTCACGCTGTAAAGAAGAAAATTCTTTCTAAAGTTTCAGACGTTTTTGAGATAATGAAGAAGTTAACTGTTTGATGAAAATCCTAGCATTTTCTTAATATCTTAGAAACATTATGATTGTGCTTCCGTTTCAATTTTCTTAAATACTCGTACGTTTTACAAGTAACTATAGCAATAATTATTGTATTTATCTAACGTCTAGTTTATTGATACGTTTCGAAAGGTTTTCACCTCCCTGGATTTACCTATTGTATTTATGCTAAAATAATTCTGCTACTTTTGACTCCTACATGTGAATCTCACTGATCTTTTCACAAAAGAATTGTAATTCTCTTCCTTCTTCCTAGAAAAAAAGTTTTAAATAAAGATAAAGAGCAGGGCACGATATAATCGGAGTTCATATCTTTCATCACCGGCCTGTGGAGTATAAAGATGTGCTGAGGATCAGCAGGTAGTGAGAGGGGAAAAGGAAAAGGTAGAGTAGGATAGCAGTAGGTAATAAAGAGGCCTCAGTCGACCTGTTTGGCTAATTAACCTGTTAAGAGGTTGTGGCCAAACAGGTCTGCCGGCATCATCTCCTTATATCCGTTCTCACAGTCTTCGTCTGTCAAACACCCTTTAAGATGCTTGACAGACAAAAAAAAAAAACTTTTCTACTCCTCGTTTAGGTCCAGATGACCTTGGAGAGACGCGACCTTGGTTATGTCTCTGATGTAGAGTTGTCCCCATTCAAATCTTGTGCTCCTTTCATAGAATAAGAAAGACGATTCCCGTTCTGTAGACATTTTTCTGTATAGTTTTTCAGCAGTTGCGATGAGTCATTTGAAGGTCTTTAAAAGTACGTAGCCGTTTTCGGTGCAGCCGTCAAACCAGTCTGATATGGAATTTTCTGTTTCTTCTCTAGGTTTTTCGTTGTCTCTTTTTTCTTGCTTACTTTCTTCTGATGGGGTCACTTCTTCAGTTTCTTCTTGGTTTTCTATCCTGATCTCCCTTTCTTCCTCTCCCTCAGAGTATGATGCTCCTGCTAAGCTTCTATTATCTGGTTTGGTTCTCTTTGTTTCTCCTTCTTCTGGGGTGATGAGTCTTTTTGCTTTGTTGTTACTGGATTCCATTTCTTCTACTTCTGTGCTTTCATTGGTGGTCTCTTCCGTCTCGATGTGAGTTTTCCTTGCGTTACGTTTCTTCTTTATTTTCCATTCTGAGTTTTAGCGCCTAGGTGTTCCAGTGATCCGCACCGAAAACATTGCTTCCTTACACCGGGATTGTTGACTACTACCATATCTATTCTTAGGATCTTTTGCATTTGGTGTGAGGAATTACTGAATAGAATTTCTGGTTCTTTTGGATAAACCTAACTCACCACCAGGTTCATTGAACTATCTGCCATTGTTAATATAACATCTGCAATTGCTGTTGTCATTTATTGAATAATTGTACTTAATTTTTGCATCTTGTCCCCTCTTCTTTTTAATTGTTTTCTGAAATATATCATGGATGAAGCTCTTCATGAATATCACACTGGAATAGTAGTTGGCGGACTAAGAATAAGCAACTTACTTTTTGCAGACGATATCGATCCTCTGGCAGAAAGTGCAGAAGAATTACAACGCGTTTTCGGAACATCAAAAAATATGGATTATACATAAACCTGCAAAAAAAAAAAAAACATTGAACTTTTAAAGATACAAAGTGACAATAAACAAATTGAGAATGTAAACTAGTTCACTTATCTAGGAAGCACGTTGAGTCAAGATGGTCGCTCAAAAACCGACATTAAATATCGAATTGATAAGGCAACCATGGCCCCTACAGAAGTTAAAACCCTTGTGGGGAGATAACAGAATAGAAATCACAACCAGATTAAGACTAATTGACACCTTGGTGAATTCTATCCTCTTGTATGGTTGTGAGGCCTGGACTTTATTGAGGGAAGATGAGAGGAGACTCCTGTCTTTTGAAATGAAAACTTACAGAAGACTTTCGAGAATTCTCTATACTGCTCACGAAACCAATGAAAATGTCCGAAAACTGATTGATTCAATAGATGGGGAAAAAAGGGAAAATATTCTGACAGTCATCAGAAGAAGACAGATGAAATGGTTCGGACATGTGGAGAGGGCTAATGGCATTCCAAAGGAAGCACTAGAAGGAATCGTTCCGGGATCAAGGGTTAGGGGCTGACCTCGATTAAAATGGACTGATAACATCAAAAAGTGGATAAATTCCTCCCTTTCTCAACTGACATCAAGAATAAGAGACCGAGACGACTGGAGGAGGCTAACAGAGAATATCACCTACCAGCCATGAGTGACCCAACGGTCCATTTAGGACTATGGGAGAGAAGAAGAAGAAGTTGAAAATTCTTATAATCATCCCATTGTAATTCTCAAGAACATATAGTTTGAAGATCTGAAAGCGATGATGAATTTCGTGTATAGAGGTGAAGTGAACATCTCGCAAGGTCAGCTAACCCGTGAAAGTTTGAATATTACGGGTTTTAAAGAGGCTGCAGTTGAGCTTCTGGAAACTTCAAACTGTATACCTGTATCTACCAATTATCTGCGCCAAGATTCTTTATTAATCTCAAGTACTAATGAATTATCCAGTCTTCATCTTCAGGTCAAATGTGATCCTCACTTAGCAGTACAGGCCTTGTCTCGTACTGAGCCGCAACCAAAACAACATGAGGTAGAAGTGTCATCGTTAGTAGGCAGAAAAGAGCAAAGAGGTAGACCTCGGAGCAAACCACTTTGTGTACCTAATAAATGTATTAAGGAATAGATGAACTCAAGATCCATAGAGTTGGTATCAACAGAAGAACTTGGAAATATTAATGAGGAGGCAATGTTGTTCATAAGACATTGGACACCGAGCTCTTACAGCTTAACTAGCCATCAACTAGTGTTACACCGAATTCAGTTTCTAATGGTCTTCTGTAATGGTGGATGGATGGATGGATCACCATCTGGAAGGGATGCAGTAACTGAAATAGATTTACCACTTTTAACACAGATCTCAATGACAAACAGTGTATCGTCCGATACACGTTATCAAGAGGATATGTTAAATACTGATAACAAGCAGCCCACTGTTGGATTTGTTGACACTCAGCCTCATGTTCAGGCATGTGAAGATAGTCAGCCATTACTTCATTGTTTTATCCTCCCTGAACTTTTCACATCCACTCACATTGCTCAAGATGTGATTCACGACTTTGAGTCCAAGGTTCCCACCTTATCTGAAAAGCCTTCTCTTTCACCTTTTGTTGTGTACCAAGATAATAGTAGCAGTGGTGAAGGTATTTCTGAGGTGCTAGCTATTCCTGGACCAAGTAACAATCAGATATATGATATAATTATTTCTTCTATTAATCTACAATTTAAGACAATGTCTTCAGTTTTGAATTCTATGACCTGAGGATTGGCTATCATTTCTTTCTATCCCTGCATTATTTACTTTTCATTCCGTGGAAAACGCAAAATAGATATTTAGAAATTAAGTAGGAGAGAAGGAAGATTACAATTTTCATCACTCGACTCTCCGTTAACTCAAGGGCCAATTCGTCATTTATATGTAAACAGTGGTGTGTCTCCGACATCATTTTCAAATGTCCAGTGTTCTGAAATGGTGGAAGAATCACGATCTGGAGACGATACAATAACTGATATAGCGTTATCTCCATTATCGCAGATTATAACAACAGATGATATCCGATACAATGCATCAAGACAACCTGATATCATTTGGACAGCCGCACATATCACCTGATTTTTTTAAGTGACAATAGTAGCTTTTCGGTAAATTATATAGGCGTATCTGAAGCGCCTACTGCTAGTTTGAGTAACGATTGGTTAGATAATCAGAAACCGCTGTTAGAGGTGTCACTTTAAGGCGCTTGGAAGGAGTCCGATGCTTTATTAAGGGAAGAAAGAAACCTCCACACTCAACAGCCAACCACTTCTAGTTTCAATTCCACTGACTGGGCTGGAGTGAAGTGTTGCTTCAATTACCCATCCCTCTAACACTGATAATGCTAAATGTCAAACTCAAATTGCTGCGGATCTACAGTCCTGTGAAAATGACCTACCTTTTATTTATGGCCATACAATATCTCCACGCCTCGAAAGTGAAATGGATGAAGTCCGAAAGGAAGCGGAATGCATGAGAGCTGAATTGAGGACGGGAATAGAAATATTAAGACTTTTGAGAATTGTTTAGTTGATGTGACAAGAATAGGTCGCAAGAGAGTCAGTTTTATGTAAAAGAAAGGGAGAGAGTGGACATAACAATAAGTCGAGAGAATGAACGATTATTAGAAAGAGAGATAATTAGAGAATAATTATTGTGCTGTACGGGGATTCTCTAATTAAGGGTGTGAAAGATAGTAAAGTAATTAAAGCATGTCATTCAGGGTCAAAGGTTAGGGATATAACTGTGACTGTGAAGTTGCAGAAGGATAGAGTGAGTGAGATTATTGTAGTGGGAACGAATGTTCTGAGTTAGCGTTTCCCAAATGGTGGGTCACGACCCTGCACTGGGTCAAGAAAGCTAAATGCCGGGTCGCGTAAAAAAACTCTCGAAAAATTAGGTGTTTTGTTTTTGGGTTTTCTGTTTTTTCACAAAACTCTAAAATACAAGAAAATAGCGTTTAATTGGGACTAATGAATAAATAATTTAATTAATAGAGACGAAAAACCCGCTCCGTCCGCGTCGCCATTTCAAGAACATATGCTAGGACTGAAGGCAAGTCTGAAGGAATATCCCCGCTCCCCCAGTCAACAGCAACAAAGCATGGATAAGGAACCCCTTCTTCGTAATCTTCGTGATCCACTAAAATTTTTAGTGGATCACAAAGATGAAGTATTAAAATAACCGGGCCACGGAAAAAAAAGTGTGGGAAACCTTGTTCTAGGTAATGAAAGATTTCCTGTGAGACAGGATTTGAAAGAATTAATCATAGCAGCGAATGCAAAGAGCGGGGGTGGAAGAATAATGAATGTGCTTCCGAGATTTGATAGTGATGAATTAAAAAGAAGAGCGATTATAGAAAATGGAATTATATCAAGATTGTGTAAAAACGTTTGTAAAGAAATAGAAATAAAACCGAATCTTCATTTTATGAACATCTGGGATGACTTTGATAAAAGGAAGAAATTTTTTTAGAGTGATGGTTTGCACTTAAATAGATTGCGTGCATGGCATTCAGAACATCGATCAAGGATAGAGTAAATGGTGAAAAACAGGGAAATGGGATTTATTAGGGAGGCAGGTGATAATAGTACTAAGGTCAGCAATAGCTGTGAATGTGGTAATAAATGTTCTCAGAAAATAAATTGTATTCCGAGTTGGGCTAATTCACACAGAGGGAGATTATGGGAGGAAGGGAGTGTTGCAGTTGATGTATACTAATGTCAGAAGTGTTCAGAATAAGTGGGAGGAATTTTGGCATTAGTTAGTACCACATGGCCAAAAATTATAAAGACTTGGTTAACTAAGTATGATACCGTTACCGATACCGTTACCACATAACTAAGTATGATACAGTAATTTCAGACTGGACAGAGAGGACAGAATGGGGGATTTGCTAATGATAGACGGTGTAGCTATTTAGTTACACCGTGTCTCCACTTTGGAAAAGCAATCATGTGGTCTTGACCTGGGAATTGTAGGAAGTGCTGAATATCCTGCTAAGAAGGGGTATATGTGGAATTACAAGGCTGGTGATTATGACAAGCTGAGAAGTTGGTTTTCAACAGCGCCATGGCATGAGAATTTGAAGGGAACAGATGTTGATGGTGAGTGGGAGATTTTCGAAGAGTTTTTAAATAAAGCAATATCAGACTGTATTCCCAGAGTCAGGAGGAGAAATCAAGTAGGAGTAATATGGATGAAAGGTATTATTAAGCACGAATTGCTGATAAAAAAAAAAGGTTGTGGAGGAAGTATGAAGAAAACGGTGATCAGCATGCTGCCCATGAGCAGTACAAGATACAAGCAAGGGGAGTGACCTGTAGGGTAAGAAAAGCCAAAATTCATTATGAGAAAAAGCTAGCTGATGAGGTCAAAAGTAATCCTAAGGCGTTCTTTCGCTATGTGGCAAGTAAAAGGAGAAATAACTATGGAAGGATGACTTTAAAAAGTGTTGATGGTAGGGAAGCAACAGATCCAAGGGACCAAGGCTTAGGGATCATTTTCCAAAATTGCTTCATCTTGGGTTGTAATATTGCAGCGTCAAATGTATCACTTACTGACGAGAGTTTAGAGATAGACGAAATAGAGGTGCTTAATATATTTCAGAACCTTAATGCTAACACTACCATTGGGTTAGACGGCATATCGGCCCATGTGTTACGAGAATGTGTAAGAGAATTAGCACCTCCTTTGACTAAGCTATTTAATTTAAGCCTCAGTTCTGGTAAAGTTCCAATAGAGTGGAAAGAGGGAGAATTAATTCCACTGCTTAAAGGAGGTTCCAAGACAGAAGTAGCAAATTAAATGCCAATCAGTATACCAGGAGTGGTGGTTAAGGTTTTGTAGAAATTGATAAAAATTAGAATTCAGGACTGCGTGGACAAAAATATGATATCTTATAAAGGGAAACATGGTTTTGTGAAGGGTCGGTCTTACCTTAGTTACTTACTTTCTAAAATAAAGTAAGAGTAGAGTTGGATAAAGGAAATCCTTACTCGGTGATATTGCTGGACTTTGCGAAGGCATCTGACAGGATTCCACACGGAACTCTGTTGCATAAATTGGAGCAAATGGGTATGGATCCGAAGCTGTTGATTTGGATTAGGGAGTGGCTGATGGACAGATATCAACGAGTGATTTGTGGAGGAGCTGAGTCCAATAGAAAGCAGGTGACTAGTAGTGTACTTTAAGACTCGGTATTTGGTCCTCTGTTGTTTAATTTGTACATTAATGATATTGGAAATAATTTCAAAGGGAACATCCAGTTGTTTGTTGATGATGCAAAACTGGGAAGAGCGATAGTTAATTCAAATGATGCAGATATCTTGCATATTATTAAACAGACTGGCGGTATGGGATAAGGTAAATGGCTGTCAGTTTAACATGACTAAGTGTAAGGTTATGCACTTCGGGAGGATGCGATCACATGCTGTTTACTATATTGATGGAACTGAAATGCAAGAAGTTCGCTAGGCACACGGGGGAGTAATTGTGGACAGAGAAGTTAAGTTCAGTGGGCATATTGCAAATTTGCCAAAATATCACATCAAATTACATGGTTGCTGAAGAACACACTGACAAGTAGGGATAAGAAAGTGATTATTCCACTTTATAAGGCATTAATAAGACCAAATCTGGACTATTGCATCTGGATTCCTTGGTGATGAACAAATGGTGGAGTGGATCCAGAGGCGAGTTACAAAGGTTGTTGCAGGTCTGTGGAATGTTTCCTATGAGGAAAGATTGAAGATAATACGGGCTTCAAAACTAGCTGATAGACGTAAGAGAAAAGATATGATAGACGCATTTAAGTTATTGAAGGGAGTTTTATAGGATTGATACTGATGACTATTCTCTGAACAGTGCAAGAAGGGAGAGAACGAGGGGTCATCCCTGGAGATTGTGCAAGAGTGTAGTTAACAAGGGTGTTAGGACTAAATTTTTTGCTTAGGTTGTCAATGCTTCATCTGTTACTAAATTTAAGGAGAAGTATGATCGGTATTGTGGGAATAATGGTCAGTGGGTCAATGTAGAGTCACCCATGATGAGCCTTCTGACTCGATGGTGACACCCTTATAATAATAATAATGATAATAATAATTTGAGGAATCAGATGAAGACATTGAATGAAGAAATTAGGACACTTCAGATAAGATTAGGTAATATAAGAAGTTCAAGAAAAACAGAATGAGAAAGCGAACGAAAGCTTTTACTGGAAAAATATAATGGTAAGAGAGGAAATAGAAGGTTCCAAGAAAATGTGAGAGTATGTGAAGGAGGGATGAATGTAAGACTTGATGACGCGAGAGTAATATGCGAGTGTCAGGGATGAGAGAGGGAAGGATGCTAGTGTAGGTGGAAATAAAATCATGGGGGGCGTAGTGAATGAAGAGTTAGATGTAATGAGACAGATAGCTTGCTTATGTGTGGTCTTTCATTGGACAAAAGGGCAAGCTTGATAGGCTGAATAAACGTTTGGAGAGTGGTACTGCTGAAAAAAAGAAAAAAAAGAAAAAAAGTGTGTGTGTGGAGAGAGAATGTTGTCTTTAGTTTCTAAGGTTGTGAATAAGAATTGGGATTTCGTATATAAATACATATAAAGCATAAAGTTAATTAGTGGCCTACCAGGTTTATATCATTTATGTATACTAATTCCCTGGAGTATCAGGAACAAGAAGGAGAAATTTTTACCATTGGTTACTTCTTATTGACCGAAAGTTATTGGCATTAGTGAGACGTGGGTGATATAATTATTGGCTTAGAAATTGAAGGTCGTAATATTTTTTGACAGATAGAGCAAATAGAATGGGAGGGGTATTACTGATGATATCAGATGAGTTCAGCCCAATTGAGTGCTAGTTCAACAGGACATCTCGGTAAAGTGCAAAACGGTGTTTTTGAAGATGTCTGGTGTGAGGTATAAGCTAACGCGCTAACTGCTGCCATAGGCAGGGAATACAAAGGACGATGTGGGTAATATGTAACGGCAAATAAATTCAATGAGTAGAGGGCGGGTAATTATTATGGGTGACTTTAATTATGGGGATATACAGGGTGTTCGGGATAAATTTGACATATTTATAATTAATTATATTTTTCCGTAAGTTACATGTATTAACACACACTTCTCTTCATTTAAAAGTTTGGACCCTTCTTCATTCATATACAAGATGTCAGAAAGGATGGATAGCTGGAACCCACGTGAATCATGGAAGAGAATAACTTGTATCATGATGATTCGTGCCCGCCATCAAAATAAGGATATTACGACTGCTGCCCAATGCTCCCTGAATACAGTAAAAACAATCAGGCATGAACTAGAGACTTGCAATGGTGACTACGAGGATGTAGCAAGAAGAAAGATCCCTAGCAGACGATCTGATTGCGTTCGTACAGCAGAATTCCTCGCAAATCTGCAGGAACAGGTGTTGAAGAACCCTGGCATTGGAATTCGGGCTTTGTTCGTGGAGTTGCTAACTGTAGTCAAGCCCTGGATAACAAGGGTAGCCAATGGTAGGCCGTATGTATGGCAGCAGGATTCGGCCCCTTGCCACACCTCTGGGAAAAGTCAAAAATGGTTGTCTGAAATTTTCTACGACTTCACCAGTCCAAATGTTTGGCCTCCAAACTCCCCAGACCTTAACCCCATGGATTATTTTGTATGGGGCGCAGTTGAAAAAGACACCAATCGCACTTCCAGTAATACAAAAGCCCAGTTAATGGATAAAATTAAAACAGTTTTTGCGGCCCTTCCCAGGGAGACTGTAGCATCAGCTTGTTCGAGGTTCCGAAGCAGAATTGAAGCTGTGATCGATGCTAATGGTGGTTATTTTGAGTAAATCTTGTTGATAGTATTGTAATTAACTCTGCCTGTAATGTTTTTTTGTCAATTCATTAAATTTAATAGATACAAAGAAGATTTTCTTTTTCCTTACGAAACTGTCAAATTTATCCAGAAAACACCCTGTAGATTGGAAGGAGGAAAGGTCTTATGGTAGAAAGGAAATAGAATTTATGCAGTTTCTTAGGGCTAATTTCCTAAGGCATTATGTAATGAAAGATGCAAGGCGATCGACGGTGCTGGACCTTGTGATTACATCTGAGAATTTGTGTATAACTAACATGGATATATTGCCACTAATTGGTGAGAACGATCATTCAGTTTTGACCCGGGAAGTAGTTAAGCATGTGGAAGTTTCAGTAAAGAAGGATTTGATGTGGAATTATAAGGGTGGGAATTACGAGGCATAGAAAATGCTTGGAGGGGAACCCGGGGAAGATATACATCAGGGAAATGATGTTAGTAGCGCTTGGAAAGTGATAAAGGGATGTTTGAAGGAACAAGTAGCTAACTACATACTAAGAGAATTAAGAAACTGGGAATTAAATGGATGAGCATTAAGGAGGAATTAAAAAGAAAGAGAAACATGTGGAAGAGATTCATAGATAGAGGTGATCAAATCCGTCAACAGCATAAAGAGAGAAGATTATCCGAATGAACTGAAAGTAATCCGAACGAGGTCTTTCAATATGTGGAGAACAAAAGAAAGAATGACCACAGCAGAATCGTTTTGAAGAATGCCGACTGTAAGGAAGTGGCTGATGCGGACGAACTAGTCGAATTACTATGTGATCATTTTGTAAAAGTTCATTAGGTGATGACATCACAGTAACAGACGTATCAGAGATTGATGTGAAAGTAAGAATAGAAGACGCATAGGAGGTACATAGGATCTTTAAGAATCTGGATGTCAATACAGTTATAAGTTTGGACAGGATATCAGCTTGTGTATTACGAGAATGTGCTAAAGAATTGATTGTCATTTTGACAGATTGTTTAGTTTGAGTCTCAGCTTGTGTGGAGTCCCAAGAGAATGAAAAGAAGTAAAAATAGTTCCATTACATAAAGGTAGTTCCAAGACCGAAGCAGTTAATTATAGACCAATTAGCATTTCAGGAGCGGTGGTCAAAGTATTGCAGAAGTTAGTTAAAGACAAACTTCAGGACTGGGTGGATAGGAATGGGATAATGTATGGAAGACAGCATGGGTTTTGTGAAGGGTAGGTCATGCTTCAGTAACTTACTGTCTATAATAGGGTGACAGCCGAGTTGGATAACTGTTGGACTTTTTGATAGGATACCGCATGGAATCCTGATGCATAAATTACATTAAATTCGTATGGATATGAAGCTGGGAGATGTGGATGAGAGTGGTTGATGGAGAGATAACAGACGGTGGTTTGTACAGGTGCTCAATCCAGAAGAAGAAGGCCTGTGAGAAGTTGCTTCCCACAGGCCTCTGTATTCGGATACTGTTTAATTTGTTCATTAATGATATAGGACATAATCTGAGGGGAAATATTCAGTTGTTATACAAAATTCGGTAGTGCTATAGTCAATAAAAATGATGTTACTATTTTACAGAATGATTTAAATAGCCTGGCAGTATGAGAAAAGAAGAATGGATGCCAATTTAATGTCGCAAAGTGTAAGGTTTTGCATTTTGGAGTGAAAAGATTACCAGCTTTGTACCATAATGATTGGACTCTACTCCAAGAAGAAGCAGAATAGGGGCGGATAGCCACTGTTCCGATTATAAGTTCGACACTCTATTTATCTGCATATAAATGTTAACTTTTCTTTTTCTTTTTAAACATTCGTTTATTTATGTTTTACTCTCCCATTTGCTTTTGTCGCATACTCGTAGCACCACTCACGATTCCCAAACTTATCTTGACAGGTGGATGTAATAAATACGAGGAAAAATTGCACAAAAATACAGTTTGCTTCACTTTTTAAACGGTTATCGGTCCACAAATGGACCAATTTTGCTTTATAGCTGCTTCTCAAGAGTAACTCCTCTCACAAAAATTTCAAATGCTTATCCGGTTAACCACATAACGTTTTTTTGAGCTGTAAAGCTAGCCATTTCTATTTTTATTTATTTATTTTTGCAAACTTGAAGCATTTTTTTAGAAGGACTTTTCCACTACATATATAAATGAAACAAAATCAGACTGGACATGTGGGTCACCTAAACGCAAGTGGTGGCCATCTTGAAAAAAATAGTTACTCTGAAAAAAAAAATATTATTATTATTATTATTATTATTATTATTATTATTATTATTATTATTATTATTATTATTATTATTAAGAGAGAAAGACTTCCAGAGAGTCAGGAACTCATCGAGGGAAGCTATACTATTCACACCACCTGTCATACCTGTTCTTGAATTCATTCACACTACTTGCACACACAACATCCAATGGAAATCCATTCCAATCACGCACCACCCTATGAGAGAAAATCTAGCCCTGACTCCCTTCCTGACAGCATTGATTCTCAACTTCCAAGGATGCGCTCTTGTCCGTTTACTACCTCCATAAAATGAAAAATTTCATCTATTGGAATTCTGTATAACCCTTTCAGAAGTTTGTAAGTCTCAATCATATCACCCCTCTTTCTCCTGTTTGCTAGTTTCTGCAGTCTACAAATTCTCAATCTGTTTTCATAATCAGTATTCCACAATCCTGATATCATTTTTAACACTCTACTTTGTACTCCCTCGACTGTATCAAAGTCACCAAGGAAACCAGGCGACCAGATCTGTATGCAATAGTCCAATGAGGTCTTATCAAGGCCTTGTAAAGAGGCAAAATTACTTCCGTATCTTTCATGTGAACGTTCGTTTCAGCATTGCAATTATCTTTCGAGTTGTATTTACAGTTTTTGCTATGTGACTCTTGAACTTCAACTTTCTGTCTACTAAAACTCCAAGATCCCCAGCCTCATCAGTTTATTCAAGATAATCCCATCAATATAACATGAGATTGGATATCTAATCACACCAAAGTGCACGAGCTTACGTTTATTAACATCGAAATAAGAATATAATTGAAATATAAATAAGAAATCAAAAATAACGTACCTTGAACATGAAAATCGCAGTGAAAAATCAGAAATTGGACAAAATGTGGAAATACATTGTGATTCATTTTAAAACCCTCTGAAGTTGGGAAAATGCTGTGAATCCCCCAAATAAAACTGGCCGCCAGTCTTAATTAATGGGATGTCAGGAAAAATCTAAAATACTTTCTTCCAGCTAAAGGGCAGGGCGACAAAATAATTAATTTTCATCCAAGTACAAAATTGGGCAGCTTTAGTTTAATTTTTCGTTTGACAATTTCATCGAGAATGACCTTAGCATATTTGAAAAGAAAATCACTCACAGAAATTTACTGTATTTAGAATCAGAATTCCCCCTCTGGTGATTGGATTCATAATATCCCTCTATATAAAGGAAACAATGCGTTATAGAGAGTATTTCACTTCCGAGTGTGTTACAAGTAAGATTTATGCAAAGATACTAAGAAAAAAAAATTATGAAAGAGAAAGAAACATGACGAAGTACAAGTTGGAATTAACTTGTAACCGAAACATAAGATCACACAATACTGGAATTCTGGCAAATAAAATAACCGACTATTTTGGAGGAAGATTGTTGATAGGAAATAGTATTAATATTCACTATAAAATCACGTACCCTGCGCGAAGATATAAAAACAGGACTTTGATGATTTGCTTTTGAAATTGTTCTGATTTTGAATTATAATTTCAATCACTTCGTGCGAAAGCACGAAGTGATTGAAATTATAATATTAAAAATTCAGCTGTATGCCAGTATGCTTGGAGAAATAGCATTGCATTTAATATCTGTTACTTTATAAGAAAGTTAAATACGGCAAATCGAAAGTCTGATTTATACTGGGATGGTCTTTGCATAGTCCGCTATACTATATTAAAGATTTATATATATATGCATAATAAAAATATTCCTATACTTCAAGAAATCTTCGAATTACTAACTTTTTAGTGAGTTTTATACTTACACCAAAATCTTTTGCACATACATTTTGTACTAAATATAAAAAGCGTTGTAACTGTAGACCAGGACGAAATTTCAATCGACCGTGAGATGCGGTGATTGATTCATTCAATCCAATACCCTTGGAGGGTAATGGATGGCAATGCTGTAGCCAATGAAGTTCTAACCGAGGCTCGGCTATTGCTGTTACCCTCCTGCCGTGATCAGAGCTTTAATAGCTCAATAACACCTTATCCCTACACTGTCCTCTACAGATAACGGGAAAAATTAAAAGCATTCTTGCTTCGCCCATTTAAGCCAGTCCTTATAAGGACTGTAGACCAGGGTTTGGTGTGGAAGGAATCAATCGACCGTGAGATTGATTCATTCAATCCAATTTCCTTGGAGGGTAATGGATGGCAATGCTGTAGCTAATGAAGTTCTAACTGAGGCTCGGCTATTGCTGTTACCCTCCTGCCATGATCAGAGCTTTAATTGCTCAATAACACTTTATCCCTACACTTTCCCCTACAGATAACGGGGAAGATGAAAAGCATTCTTGCTTCGCCCCTTTAAGCCAGTCCTTATAAGGACTGTAGACCACCTACATTCACCAGGTGGAGATAAACTTCTGTAAATTTTTTCTGAGACGTTTTTAAAATGGTTTCATCCTCTTATTTCAATGTGATTTTATGGTCAATTGCAGGAATAACTGGAGAGCAATCCCAGGCAGAGAAGCCCAACTCAAGGCGGTTAACTCATATAAGGCTAACCCACATGTGTATCAGTCACCTTTGTGCTTTAGTTTCAATTAGTCTTTTTGGTTGTTCATCTGCATGAAAAATTGGTGAAAAAGGAATAATGATAGCCTTTGGCTATATGATAATATAAAAGAAATTATAAAAGTAATTGCGGGGAAAAAAGGCCGCATACAATCTTACCTGGTGTGCCCTATTAAAGAATTATAAAGCAGTTCTATGGAATGGATTAAATGACACATTTAGCTTCTTAGATGTTTAGTTTATGATTTGATATTGAATCCTAAGTAAATAAACCAATTATGTTACCACAAGTATTAAAACGAATTATTGGTACAAAGAAAAATACAAACTTAAGTTCCTCCGGAGTGCAATTGCATAAACGATGGTATGTTGCACGCTTCGATTAGAAAAGGCCTCTGATTCTCGTTGGCCGAAAGTGATCTTCATATATTTTTTTCTTCTTTCTTTGCTTCCTTCCTTCAAAGGAAGGTGGGTTAGCCGATCTCATAGGGAGATATCAGGGTTTTTTCCTCCGGGAAACTTGGGGTTTTAATCGGCCTTACAAAAAATATTAGTGGTGGGCAGTAGATGGCGTTGCGTGTAGATTATGATCTGTGTACTAAGTGGATTAAATGGTAGAGGTAGAGTAGCGTGCCTTCCCTCGATGAGTCCTTGGACTCATTGGAGATGTCACGTAATGCTAACAATACGAATAATGTAGATGGCGCTCTAGGCAGATATTATACGTATAGAATGCAGACGACAGTAAACATTGACTTACTACATACACTGAGAACGCAGTACATATAGTGTGGAGCTTACCTTAATGTATCAATGGTGATAACAAGAAGTTTTGTTCGGTGCCGGTTATAGCATATATTTACAGTACTAGAAATATTATAAATCACGATTTTTTAATCTAAATACAGAAGAATACTATTACTTGCGAATGAAGTAAATAATTACGTATTATTGTCGTTGGTATTTACATTCACTATGTTTCCATTTGGCTCATGTATGTATTTTCAATATTAGTGAATAGTCACTCACCGAGATCACATAACACTTGTCCAAACTATTAAGCAAAAAGCTAAGTGTTATCTTTTGATTGAGATATTTGTTATGCAGCAAAAATCAGAAAGAGGGTAATAATAGAAGGTTGAAACAGGTAGAATACATGGACTTAAGGGACGTAAACTAACAACTGACTCAACATATGTGTTCTTGTGGACTTTGTCCATCTTCCAGCCACTTTCAATACACCAGTGAATATACAAGTCAAGAAACATTGCTTCTTTTTTCCAAAAATTATAAAGCTCGAGTTCTAATTCCTCCTAGAAGCATTTATACGAGATTTTTAAAATGTACAAGTATGTCTGGCCTCATGGCCTTAAAAAATTAACGAACTCCATTTCTAGAAATAGCTCCATAACCAGAAATAAGTAATTCATATTTATGATCTAATTAAGTCCTAGTTTTCATTGTGTTCACGAATTAACCAAAGTCCGTTATTTTACTCTATTGAGCAAATGAAACGATTCAATGAAGTAGCGTACACTGAATACGGTCTTTGATTCATTTTCGATCCTTTACGCATTCGATTCTTTAGGTATTCTTTGAAGTTATTTATAACAATACAATTCAGATTTCTTTAAAACTATTATTTATAAGAGCCATGAAAAAGTAGCACCTGCTGACTTCACTCTTTTACTGTTCAACTAACAATTGACTCAACAAAGCCAATGACTGCTGCTGCTGACCCTATGTTACAAGTAGATTTCATTATAGACTTTATTTTTCCCTTGGTCGTTTATTTATTTATTTATTATTTTTTTATGTTGCTCGCACCCACAAAAGGTTATTTATAAACCTTGTGTATTTTGTACCATGAGTGGAACAAGGAATTTTTTTCTTCTATTTTTATCAATTTTATATATGTTATACACCTTTGTATCTATTTTTTACAAAGGAAACCCTGCTCTAGCATCGAGTTTTCTATAATGTTCTATAATATACGGGATATAATTTTTAATTAAAAAAATCAAAAGCTTTTCTACTAGAAAGAGATGAGGACATTTTTTTATATATCTCACTATGCTAAAAACTAAACTGAGTCGGATGTGAATTTTTTTTTAAATTTGCGAATAATGCAATGTTAAAAGTATTTAAATGAAAAAAAGAAAGCATGCAGCCAAATGCTACTTATTTGATTGATATCTGCTATTTAAGGCATCTGTTCTACAGATAAGAATTTTGAAATTTTGCTGTGTTAGAGTACCAATACCACGTCTGTGCTGTAATCCCATATTATGTTACCAAAATGTTTGGCTCGTGTCTTATGATTTACGTAGTCATATTTTAGTGTTTTGCCTTTTAGTTTAACATGCCTGATACTTGGTTTCGATGTACGTCAGAAATAAAGATAAATGATTATAAAGATAAATGATGAAATAAAAATAAATGATTTGGAGAAGCGTTCCCCAAGAATGCTTCACCAAAAAATCCCAGTTGAAAATTAAAAATTAATAATACTAATTTAGGTAAAAGTACTAACATAGGCTTCGTAAAACTTCATTATTTTAGAATAATTCCCAAAGATAGTAAAACTAAAGTTTATTTAGTTCAATGAAGATATCGAGTTCGGATACCTTGTACTAAAGAACAAACATGAAATCTTTTCAATCAACTTCAGGTCTCCAATATATTGGCTGCAATATTTTGAAATTAAATACATACAAAGTTGTTCAACTGTTTAAAACGGTGCTTTGATAATGTCAGTTTTTTGTGATAATAACATTTGAATTTTTGAAGTAAAATTTATTATATTGTTTTTTTTCCCTCCTATATTTGCTGGATTATCTGCTTATTCCAGCAAATATAATCCAGAGACCTTAATAGTTGGCTTAAATAATCAATTTATGTTATTCTACTTTCTCTTGAAACGTCTACCGATATCAGTTCGCTACTGCTTTCGGAAATACTAGAGAGCATACATATTTGCCAAAGTATGTAAATTTGTACGAGAAATACTCGTGAAAGAAGTATTGTGTGGGTCACCGTGGATATATGATTGTAAACAAAGAGAAATGGCATTTAACACGAACAAATCCAAATTTAATGTTTTCTATATTAAATAGAGGAAAATAATAAATGGGGGGATGAATTCCCTAGCGTTTACTCGTACTGAAAATCTAAGTCAAGCACTTAGCTAATGATCATATGATACATTTAAATTATAATTTACAGTAAGATTTATAAATTTTAATTTAATTTTAAAAATTAAAATTTTAGTTGCATTAACCAAACATTTTATATAAAACAATCTTAAATACAAAGAATCAATTATTCTTTCCTTATTTCGATTTGTAATTTAACATAATCTGCCTAAAATTAAATGTAAATAATTTTTTTTTGTTTCAATAATTATAATCAAAATTTTCAAAATACCAAATTTATTTCTTCAGAGTTAAGTTTGTACTAAGTATTTTTGAAAAAGAAATGTACGGTAATGGTCTACGAGTAGAGCACTTTAAACCTGCTAAATTGTATTGGCTTATCTTAAATACGTTTGGAGTTATGAGGATTACAATCGCATCGATTTACATAAAGGCCCTGTTAACTGTGAATAGCAAGTCCAGTATTGTATGTCGTTTTGTTTGTGCTATTGCTTGACAAAGCTGTTGATTACACGATGCTTCCTGAGGGCATTTCCTATTCCCCTCCCCCTTCCAAATACAATCACAAAATTGCACACAGGAAAGTGCCACCGTTAATAATTAACATATACTAACATATTAACATATACCCGTATAGAAGCTCGACTAACCTTTAATGTCATTAAATCATCTTCTAGAAAAGCAACAAAGAAACATATCGCCAAGTTTCACTCTCAGTATTAACTTCATTTAACATTTTCATTAACATTATCACACGGACAAAGCCATTAGTATGCACCTTCATTTACAGTCGACAATTGTTCGATGTGCATACACAAGTAGGAGAAATATCCCTTGAGATGGAACCAAGAGATGAACACAGCTTGACATAATAATGCGAACTGAATGCACTTTATTATTTGTTAATCCGACAAAACTGGTCGCTAAACTGTATCTGTGTAGTCCTTATAATCCTTATAAGGACTGACTTAAAGGGGCGAAGCAAGAATGCTTTTAATTTTTCCCGTTATCTGTAGAGGACAGTGTAGGGATAAGGTGTTATTGAGCTATTAAAGCTCTGATCATGGCAGGAGGGTAACAGCAATAGCCGAGCCTCGGTTAGAACTTCATTGGCTACAGCATTGCCATCCATTACCCTACAAGGGTATTGGATTGAATGAATCAATCACCGCATCTCACGGTCGATTGATTATTCTTCATATCTCTGTATCTGTGTACAGATAATCAGAAATTCTAATAGTTATATGATTTGAGCATTCGTTCGATGTAAGTTTTGAAAATGTATAAAGCAAATTGAATTTTATATTTTTAGAACTATAGATCACTAAATAATCCGAAGTTTCATAATAATTTGGTTTTCTAATTAAAATTCCTTTTTAGAGTTTGTTTGTGACATTTTTTAAATCCCAATGAATCAACAAAGTGTTTTTTCGAAATGAAAAATAATGAAAAACTTTTCTTTATATAATGAGAATAGTGACAATCATTTTCATATCAGTTACATGACTATATTTTATTAAAACAAACAAATTAATATAGTATATTTATAATATTAAAAAAAATAAAACTTTATGTTTCATTTAAGATTTTTTTTAATATTAGGAAGTTGATTAATTAATCTTTTAAATTTAATATCAGTTAATATTAAATAATATTAAATAATATTAAATTATACTGATCAATCAGAGGACCTGGTAAACTTGGCAGGAAGCTGTAGCCAATGAAGTTTGTAGCCACATCCCCGTGTGGTGGCTGGGGTAAGAATAGCGCCACCGTAGCCCATGCGTATCGTAAGAGGCGACTAAAATGGGACACAGAGTTTCGCTCTGTTAGGTTTCTTTCGGAATTTTGCTCCCGGTGAAGGGGGGTAGTTTCGGGGGGGGGTGTCCTAAGAGAGCATTTTGAGGCTCTGGGGAGGATGTTCTCTGGCGTGGTCCGTGAGGGGCCTTGTCGATGGATGCTTTTCCCTGGAATATGAGTTGTGTGTGTGGGGGGGGGGGGGGCCCGGACGTCCGGAGGATCATCTTAATTTTTAGAAAGGGCTTTACTTAAAAATCGGTAATGAAGTTTTAACTGAGGTGCGGCTTGCCGTTACCCAGCCATGACTAGAGCTTTTAGCTCAATAACACCCCATCCACACAGGTATTTTCTTCAATCAAATGAGGGGTAAAGGGTCAAGGACTCAGTCCATCTCCCCCCCCAAAAAGAAATCAATAGTAAAAATGCTATATTATATTAATGAATGTTATATTAGATATTGTATTAATAAATTTAAATATTACATTAATGAATTTAAAATAATACTGTTATTATTATTCTGTTAATGAATTATATATATCAATCAATTTAACATAATGCTATATTTTTATCAATATTATTCAATGAATCGTCAGTTGTCCTGTAATGTGATGTAACATCGGTTTTATTTAATTTTTTGGAAGATTTAAAAAAATGGCGTATCAATTCAAAATGAGGATATTAAAGATCCATCATCTTTTTATAGCTAAATAAAATGAAACTTAAAAAAGTTTCGAATTTTACTCGAGAGTTTATAAAAAAGATAATGGATAACCTTATTGTGTTACTTAATGTGCCAAATAGAAGCGTTTCTGTAGTTTATATTTTAGTTTTAGGGAATATCAAGAAATGAAATAAACGGGAAGTCATTTATGAATAATAATAATAATAACAATAATAATTTCATTATGTTATTTAAAGAAATATGACATTGGATAATTCATTGATAAAACCAAACCTTGTAATAATAATAATAATAATATTTATATTCAGCACTAAGTTTGGACAAGTAGCCAGCTTTTAAGTGCTTAAACTAGATCGTTCAAAAAAAAAAAAAAAAAAAAAAAAAACGAACATTTATTCATTGAGCTTATATTGTGCACACATTAAATAATTTGGGTTGCATTCTTCAATTGGTATCTTTGCTGCCGTTTGCATTTTGTAGAATTGCACGCTATCATCTTCCTCCAAAACAAATGCTTTCCTCATTTCAGAAATAGACATTTAACGATGTGTTGCGTTGGAGGAATGCCAGGCAATGTCGTGTGCATTCAATCTACACACAAAAATTTGATGTTTCAGCCAACCAACCAACACGCTAGTCGCTTTTATGTGTGTGCGGATATTTTTATTCTGAACACGTTTAAGATGGCCATTTATTTTTGGCAGTTGCCTTAAGAAATTGGTCCTTATGCTCTCTCCCACACAAAAATGTGATGCGCTGGGTGTCAAATACTTTCTTCATATTTGAAAACTGTAGTTCAGCCATTAACTGCTATTTTCTCATGCAAAACAGACGATTACAAGAAAATCGTTTTTCTACGTATTAAAACTCTTACTTTACTTATGTACAAATAATAAAATGGTGTATAAACTTATTATTAAAATACTTAGAAAATTATATTTTATTACGAATTAAATCTATTTTTGAATGTTTTTTTTTAAATTTAAATTTATTTTTTTAGATATTGTTCATTGATAAATTAATAATTCGTTTTTAGATGCATTTTGCAAATCTCGTAGTACATAGAATAGTTCTGTCAGTCCGTTATGCTTAACACAGACCGTTATTCAAAATATGTTCAACTATTTCAATTTTGATTTAAATCAGACCATTTCTTTTGCCTTAAGATTTGGCAAAAACCTTTAGAAATTACACGAATTAAGAATATATATATATATATATATATATATATATATATATATATATATATATATATATATATATATATATATATATATATATATAATGCGAGAGTATTACGTGTATCCTGATGTATTGTCCTCGTGATGTAATTACATCATTACAATACAATCCTATTTTTTCTTTCAGAGTTCCGTATTTTGAACTATGGTAATTAGAAATATTATCAAGTAGTAATTCACCAAATCACTATATTGCTAAGTTACTAAGGTGTGGCTTCTGCTGCCATCTGGTGTGAATATTTCCAAGTCTCAGAATTCACAAGATTAAACAGAATAAAATATTGAATTAATTGGCTGTGATATCAAATATAAAGGAAACATATTTCCATGGCGTCTTAAATTGTTCACGACTCTTTTGACTCATCCTCATGTTTAAGTGTTACATTTTTAATAAAATAGTATCTTTGAAAAATCAATAATTACTGACACTGCTCATTTAACCATCATAAAAATCTTACTAATTTTATTATTTTCGTATTGAGCAATTTTTCAAAGAAAATATGCATTGGTGTTAAAGTTTTAATCAAAATTTTTTCTAATAAGATGGTTTGAATTCTTTTTGTGATTTTTGTTAAAATAAAAGAAGAAAGAAATCTCTGTAAAGCTCTGTTTGGGCAGATGAAAAAAAGGAACTTGGACAATGCTCTCTTCGATTAGGAGCAGTGGCGGCCCGTGAAGTTTTAAGCTGCCTATACAAAATAATTTTAAAAAAATTATTTTTTTCCTAATCAGTAACCAATTTATTAATAAATAAATCTACAAATTTATTTATTAATAAATTGGTTACTAATTAGAAAAAAAATGTTCTTTTTTTTTAAATTTTGTATAGGAGGTACCCCCCCACTTAAGGTCGAGTCTCGTCATGATCTTTATATACTTTTTCAATTGAAGGCGAGTTAGCTAATCTCATTCCACATGATTGGGGAGTTCATTCTACATACAGAGCAATCGACCAGAGAATACACGCAGTTAACAGACAAAAATTTAATAACTTGGTGATAAATTGCGTATATTGCGTGTAGATGACAGATTTTTTAGTATATTGATAGATGACATGGTGTGGATGGTGGGTTATGTAGTATATTGATCGATAGTGGAGTATAGAGTGTGGAGGTGATGCAGAGCCTTCCGTGATGACCTTGGAAAATAATGATAATAAACATTAAAAATCCAACAGCACAATAGTGCTGCGGTGATTGAAGAAGTGGACATATGGAGATCAAACATCGCTATTTATAATACCTCAAGAAAAAAAAATCATTCATTATATAAAAAAAAGTACGTGTTTTGTAATTTATTTTTTAAAAAATAATTAATATCTAGTATTTTAAAACATTTTTTATTGATATTTAAAAATAATGAAAGAAAATATAAATAAATAAAGTGCAAAACGCTATAATGTACGGTATGGCGATTTGTCATTCTGTGAATGAGCGTTAACAGTACCGGATGAGATTGGTTTTAAAATTGTGGATTAGTAACTGTAAATGTACGGTTTTTATTGTGATTGTGTGATCAGTTTTTTTTTTGATTGAATTGTGAACCGTGTTATGAGTTCTGCTACTGAATTAAATTCGAAGACGTATATCGGGAGTTCATCAGATTAGGAGAAAGTACTTAATAATAACTGGCCAGGAAAAATAAAACTCTATGAAACATCCCCCCCCCCCCCCAACAACCGTCATAGAAAACAATCTGGAAGACCGAAACTACGAGAACGTGACAGCATTAAACAATAGGGCTCACACCAGTCACCAAATCCTGAGGATGAGGCAAAATTCCAAGCCAGTGCCCACCCTATAACGGATACAACTAACACACAGGAGGAATTCGAAATAATCAAAAATAAAAAAAGGAAAATATCCATTACCAGAAACACACCCAAACCAGTGGAAATGGAAACTGATAGTAATACAAACTCAAAAGAAAGAATACCCCTCCCCCCCAGTCATCCCAAGATAATAATCACTGAACATCCGTTGTCACTTCGCTGTGAACATTAGAAATCACATTTACGAAAGCCACCAATATAGAAGAAGGAATTCGCATCCAACCAAAAACTTCCACCGATTACAGAAAACTAACCAAATTACTTGATAACAGCAACGTACCCTACCACGCATTTGCACTCAACAGCGAGAACCTCAAGGTTGTGCTCAGAGGGGATAAACAAAACAATACCAATAGAAGAAGTTCCACCAGGCCTCCAGAATAGAGGATTCAGACCGGATGAGGTCATCCGCATACACAAGGCCAATAAAACACCCACTCCCCACTCTAATACTCGTAGAAATCAGCATAGACCAGAAACACATCTACGATCTCCAAACTATCTGCAATTTAGTCATAATGATGGAATCATTAAAACACAACTCAATAACGAGCAATGTCATCGCTGCCAAACGTTTGGCCCCACACAGCGCTGTTGCAAAGCAGATTACAAATGCGTTAAATGTGGTGGAAAAAATACAACGACTGAGTGCCAAAAACTACGCACTCAACTAATGTTCAAACTGGGGAAGCCCATACCCTGCAAACTACAGGACTGTACGTCATTCCCCCAGAACCAAAAGACTCAACCCCAAAATCAGTAAACCTTCACAAGAACATAGAACCTCCATACAAGCCACGACCTCCACAACAAGCAGAAAATATTATGCAGAAGCAGCTATGCCAAGACCAACTTATCCCCGAGACCCCATACCACGATCAACTTATCTCCAAAATTCCAGTAAACCTGAACTGTCAAATTTGATAAGCAGCAACGGAAAAATGTTATTAGAACTTCGACAAACCAACTCCCCCACAAAAAACCAAGGACATCATCTTTAGGCATACTCAGTTACTCAGTTAAGCATACTCAGCAATCCTCCATAAATAAACACACAAACAAGATCCTAGAACTACAGGAATTCACAGTTAATATTATCCCCATCAACAAAACACATCTGCGCTCAAGCGACAAACCAAAAATCAACAACTATATTACCTACCGCACGAACAGATCCTACACAAGAGGAGGAGGCACACAGCCATCTTCATCAAAAGAGGAATAAAGTACAATGAATTCGCTAAGTCCCAAATAGAAGGAAAATAGAAGTCCACAAGGAAAACACAAACGGTCTCAAGATATTTCCTACAACCCCCC
Source organism: Typopeltis vanoorti (assembly GCF_054136105.1). Classification (NCBI taxonomy): domain Eukaryota; kingdom Metazoa; phylum Arthropoda; class Arachnida; order Uropygi; family Thelyphonidae; genus Typopeltis; species Typopeltis vanoorti. The sequence continues at coordinate 111,344,355 of NC_143555.1, read as the reverse complement.
CCCCATCAAATAAAAAACTCCTAGAGTCAGACCTGGAAGAACTACTGAACGCAGGTAGAGCAGTGATCTTAGCCTGAGATCTTAATGCCAAACATCAACGGCAGAACACTCGACTCATATGCTACTACAAGAAATATTACAATAACAGGACCCACAGAGCCCACATTCTAAGGAGCCACCGACTTTCCAGACGTACTTGATATAGCAATGCTAAAAAACATAGCGCACTGCTGTCGAATGCAGGCGATCAACGATATAAATTAGGACCACAACCCCATCATACTGCAATTAGGAACCATACACGATCTAACTGAAGACATCACCTTTATCAACTGGAACCAACTCCCTTCAGCTTTCCAGGAAAACCTAGACTTAGTACCACACATAACATCTACTGAAGAAATAGAAAAGTCAGTGACTACCTTTGAAAAACAAATATTGACAGCAATATCCTATGTAACAAACAAAACCTCACGTGCACCGACAAACAGACTTCCAGAGGAAATAAAACAACTATCCGAAAAAAGAACAGACTACGAAGACTACGACAATGTCATAGAACAATGGATCCTACAGATGAACAAACAATTAATACAGCAACGAACCAGATTCGGTACGCACTAAAAGATCACCGAAATCAACTGTGGAACAACAAGATATATCGCCTGGACACAGAAAACTAGTCAATATGGAACGTTATGAGGTCGTTTCGCTCAGAGCACAATACACTCCCTCTAATCAAAGGTGAATATGGAATAGTTTATAAGGATGAAGAAAAATGAAGAATTTGCGGATAGCTTGGAAATACAATGCAACTCCAATTATGCCCAAGTACACTAAAACTTCATAATAAAAGTCCACACCAAAGTGCGCGAAATAACTCAGAACACTAAGCTCCAATCCAACAACAAACCCATATATCGCCAGCAGAAATATACCAAATCATAAGAAAACTCAATAGCAGGAAGGTCCGAGGACCGGACGAAATCACGAACAAGGCGCTCAAGCTGCTCCAACGCAAGGCATTATGCATCTAGTGGCGATCCCAATGCCATCCTACGTCTAAATCACTATCCAGAACAGTGGAAACTTACAGACGTCTTCCTAATTACAAAACCAGGGAAAAATACACAATTTTCCACAGAATTATCGACCCATCAACCTACTATCATGCGTAGCCAAGATACCCGAACGCTTTATACTTTGCACGGATCCAAGAGGAATCAGAAAGCAACCACGTCATACCAGATGAACAATTAGGCTTAAGAAAACAGCACTCCACAACTCAACAAATCCACAGAGTCATAGAATACATTACCTAAGGATATGAATGACACCAGCACTCTTGGGCAATCATCCTTGACATAGCTCAGTCATTCGACAGAATCTGGCATTACGGATTCATTTTCAAACCACAGCAAGTAGGAATCCCATTATCATTAGATTTACTCATCAAGTCATATCTGAACAACAGGATATTTTGGATGAGAATAAATGGTATTAGATACGCCTTAACAGCCTGGGGACACACGAATAAAAGAATCCATCCAAAGACTACAAACGATCCAGAACAATTGCCTAAGAATGGCGCTAAATACTCTCTGGTCATCAGAAACCTCCAATTACACTGAGAAGTTAACCTGCCAGATATCGAGATCCACACATGGTTGGAATTGCAGAAACATTCTTCACAGACAATCACCCAGATCAGCTAATCCGACAGGTAGCTGAATATATGCTCTCAGATCGCTTCAAACATAGAAGATGGAAAGCCTTTGTCGCAAAAGAAAGCTGGGACAACCCAAAATGCTCACAAGAATTATCCAATTACATACGAAATGGTGAGCTACTTGTATATAGAGGCTAATGACTTCATATCACTTGCCTTAGTATGTATCCCATAATGCAAAGCACACCTTTCACACGGCTTGTTATCTGTATGAAAGAGAAGAATGCATCGTTACTTGTTTCCCGTCTTGTATTCTTCCTTTTAAATCAGCGTTAAAAGGTTAAAATCAGTCTGTCAAACACATAAATCATATGACCTACGCAGAAGTGTTTAGAAATACGGTAAATCACTATTGACAATCAACGAAAACCATACAATATGGTATTCAAAATTTTTTTTTTTTTTTTTTGGCTAGATGGGTGAAGCAAGAATGCTTTTCATATTCCTGTTAGCTGTAGAAGAAGTATGGATGGGATAATGTAGGGCTATACGCTCTGATCATGGGTAACAGCAATAGCCGAGTCTCAGTTAAAACTTCATTGGCTACAGCATTACCATTCATTACCTTCTCTGGGTACCCATTTTAGTAGCCTCGTGCGACATGCATGGGCTACAGTGAGGCTATTCTTATATCGGCTACCACACGGAGACGACGACGACGAATAACGTTTCTGGCGAGTTGGGTGAAGCAAAATTTTCATGTCTTTTCATATTCCCCTTTGTCTGTAAAGAAAGAACTTTGAATGGAGTGTTTATGAGTAATAAGCTCGCCCAGTGAGGGCAGTGAAATTAGCTGTGTTCAGCTGGACGTAAGATTGACTTGGGCCTTTTATATTTGTGTCTTTCTGCTTCATTATATTCCGAGGCTTCCTTGATTAACGGGTTTGGATGGTTACTTGTCTTGGTAAAGAACGTCTCAGCTAGATCTAGGAGAAGGGAAGAGATATACGGGATATTAACTTCTCTATGGATCTGAGTGTTTCTTATAAACCAAGGGACATCCAGAATCATCCTCAGGCAATTGTTCTGTAATCTCTGTGGTTTTTGAATATTTGTATTCGCGGTGTGGTTCCATGCGGGGGATGCGTAAGTGATGACCGGCCTTATTACCATCTTGTAAATTATTAACTTTGTTTGTGTATCCAGTTTGCTTTTTCTGTTGATCACAGGGTAGAGCTGTGCTATTACTTTGGATGTCTTCGAGGCAATGTGTCTTATATGATCTGAATATGAGTTGTTGTTTTTTTTCATCAAAAATCACTCCAAGATATTTGAATTCAGTCTGCCATGGAATCTTAACTCCAAAAAGATGAATTTCCTCCATACTATGGATTTTCTTTCTTGTAAATAGTATGGCTGAGCTCTTCTGGGGGTTTACTTTGACATTCCAGTCTGCCAGCCACCTCTCTAATATATGTATACTGCTTTGAAGTCTTCTAGTTGCCAGTTTTGGGCTCAGAGATCTTGCAATTAATGCAGTATCATCTGCATATAATGCAGTGAATGTTGTTCTCGGGTTCAGAGGGATGTCTGCTACGTAGATTGAGAACAGGAGAGGGGCCAGAAGAGAGCCCTGAGGTATGCTTGCTACGACTCTGCGTCTGGACGAAACAGTTTCGCTGACCCTGATCTGCATATATCTGTCTTTCAGGTATGAGTGGATTATTTTTGTTAATTTGAGTGGCAAGTTAAATTTTATCACTTTGTAGAGAAGGCTTTGATGCCATACTTTTCAAACGCCTTCTCTGCGTCGATGAAGATGGCAGCTGTATTGAGTTTCCAGTTATTGCCTTTAGTAATGATTTCTACCAGCCGGTGTACTTGTTGAGCTGTACTATGCGCCTTACAGAAGCCAAACTGTTCGTTAGGCAAAATTCCTAACTTCCTAACTAAACTCCTAACCTAAAATTCCTAATATTAATATTAATATTAATATTAATATTATTAATATTAATATTATTAATATTAATATTAATATTAATAGGCTATGAGTTGCTTTTTGATGCGGATGGCTTTTAAGAATTTCAACACGGATTTACGTTTGCATCTTAGTCTATTTCTTATATTCAATTAAATAAACGGTGTATAAGTATTTGTAATTTTGCTACTTCTTATATTAAAAATAATGATAATAATATTAACAGTAATCTATTATTTAAAAAAATATATCATGCTTTTATTTTTATAACATATAAATTCTATACAATTTCAATTCCATGATTTATTTTTATGAGCTTCTTTATTGGTCTTTCATTTTGACATGTTTCTCTTGTTGGGAACTTCTTTACAAGTGCGCGCACAATGGAAGGTCATGAGTTTCCGTGAAGGCTTTTCATGTCTTTTGGACTTCGCAAAGCAATGATGCTATTGTAGTCTTCAGAATATTGAGTGAATAATAGGCCTGCTCTCCACTTGGCATTTGTGTCGCGTCTTGATAAACTGGGTTGCAGTTAATATTCTTCTCACAAGTATGCGTCATTGCCACCTATTCGTTTAGTAGCTTTCTAAAATCTCCAGTGGCCATTTTCCCCATAGCCTATCAGTTAAAAAAAAAAAGTAACATACATAACTAATATTTTTAATCATTTGAGTAACAACCATTGCTGCCATCTGGTGAGAAGATTTCGAAGCTTGGCAATGTTGCTATGTTATTTTCTGAAAGAATGCGATATGCATAAAAATACGGAACACTTTTTGTCTTCAGACAGTATGACGCTATTCTTTGGAATTTGTTCATATAGGCAACATTTTTTATTAGAAGCATTTATAGTCCCACGGAGAGAAGCTTGTTACATTTTTTTAATGCGTTTCGAATTTTTATTACTTTAAATGCTAGACCACGGCTACTACCATTTTTCTACGATCTATTAGGTATACTGCAGAAACATTATTAACTATCGCGTGATTCAGAAATACGCACAGAGCAACTAAATAACTCGAGAGACGTGATCCTGCATACAAGAATGTCTTCTGGGAACTATCTGTCATATCTGCCACAGGAAAAGGTGGGACAGTATTGTTTGAAACTATTCTGGATGAATTAAATTATATATAGGAATGCAGTTTTTATCACGATGAAATATAAAAACAGTAAACACCAAATAAAATAAATTATTAGGAAAAAATGGTTTATGGAGTCTGTAAAGCAGAAGTGATTTTGGCAGATATTATTTACAATTCGACATTTTTTAAATTAAGTATTATTTACAATTCATAATAAAACTAGCTATGAATGAAATTTCACATGATAAATAAATCGCGATCTCGTTGAGAAAGATTTTGTTACTATAGAGGGAGCCAGTGTACATTCTAATAGTTCAATAATTATAAGCAGTGACATACAAATCAAGACTCAGGATATTTGCAGTTCGTTCGCTTCTGTTATTTACAGTTCTTCGATGAATGAAAGCTATTTTAAGATACGTTCGAAATAGCTGTCGACAACTTAATTTAAGAGCATGCGTATTTGTGTACCTAGAGTTGAATCAGCTCTCATTCTTTCTTCCACTCAACAAAATCGTCCGCGTAAGTGTTCCTCAGATATACAGTATGTAGATTGGTTAATTTTAGACTTAGAATGTTATCAAAGGAAACGGTCACCCGCCTAGTTCTGTAGTATGTTAGGAGCAGTTTATTTTTCTTTAAATTATTTGAATAGAATGTAAATATTAATAAAATAAAAGTGCAAAAAAAAGCAGCAAGCAAAATCATTTTACAAAAACATTTTTTTTAATAATAACAAAATTTCACATCGAATATATTTATACACCACTTTATTTTTTATATATGAAATAATACAATAGATGGGTTGATTATTTTGCTGTTGTGGCTGGACCTACGAACAGAACGTCCTGACATCATGGATACAGAGATACAGATATCCTTCAAGACATTAAACTTCAGCACAGCCTTAAATCACTAAACGAGTTGTCATGATCACAATCCAATTCTACTACAATTGGTAGAACACTTGTCTCCTCCCTCTCGTTCAGGCATATCTGGGAGAGATTGTCTAAAGCACTTAGGGATCAAATTGGACCCGTCCCTCACAGATGCACACCAGAAGATGTGGAATCTGCAGTGACTAGCCTCACCCAACAGATTAAGTCCGCTATAACGGTTGCAATCTTCCACAAACCTTTTCCCAAGCCTGGTCGTTTGCCTGAGGATATTATGGACCTGCTCAGAGAGAAGAGCAGAGCTAGGAAGAGATTTCATAACACTCGCGCTTCTCAGGACAAAACATTTCTTAACAGATTGAATGGGGCAGTAAGAGATGCACTTAAAACTCATAGAAACCAAGTTTCGGATAAAACGTTATCCTCTATCTCACCTACTGATCACTCTATCTGGGGGTTACTGAGAAATATCAAAAATAAAAACAGATCCCCCCCCACACACATGATCTCAAACCAGGGTTTAGTTCACACAGATGTAGATAAGGCAGAAGCCATAGTAAAGAATTTAGAGGAGCAGTGCAAACCTTCTTATAACAACTTAGATTACAATCACTTGTACAAAATCCACAGACAGGTCAGACACGCTTTAAATCTCCCAGATACCAGCGCTGACCATATTGCACCCACATCACCTATTGAATTATATGATATTATTAAAAAAAACTTAAGAACAATAAAGCTCCTGGACCAGACGGCATCTCAAACAGGGTGATCAAGCTGCTGCCTCGAAAAGCTATAGTGCACCTGACCAGCATAATAAATGCAATCTTAAGATTTCACTAATTTCTTCCACGTGGAAACTGGCTGATAAAATTCCTATACATAAGCCAGGCAAAGACCCACACCTACCGCAAAATTATCGTCCAATCAGTTTTATCTCCAATCTGGGTAAGGTTGCAGAGAAGGTCATCCTCTCACGACTCCAAACCTCAGTGAATGACCTAAACATCCTCCCTAAAGAACAGTTTGGTTTTTGACAACACCATAGTACTACCCAGCAAATCCACAGAATTGTGGAATATATCACCACCATCTACAACTGGCGCCAGTGCAGAGGCGCTGTATTCCTAGACTTATCCAAAGCATTTGACAAAATCTGGCATTTTGGACTCCTACACAAACTTATCTCAGCCGGTACCTCACTAAAAATGGTTTATCTAATCCATTCATATCTTCAGAAAAGATGAATGCTAGTTAAAATCAACGGTTCTACATCGTCCCAGCGCCATATCTTTTCTGGAGTGCCGCACGGATCCCTACTGGCTCCATTGCTGTTTCCTGTATACATGTCGGACATCCCGCACAATCCGATGTCTTCCATTTTGGCCTTGTATGCGGACGATACAGTAATGCTAACCAGATCTTTCCGACCCCATTTCATTACCAGAAAGCTTCAAGAAGACATTCTAAAGCTGGAGGGTTGGTTCTCTAAATGGAGATTGGAAGTCAACCCACCAGAAAAGCTCAGCCGTTCTTTTCTGGAAAAGGGCAGGAGATGTATTACTATTCAATACTAAGATTCCCTGGCAGACAGAAACAAATTACCTGGGTGTAATTCTCGACCAAAAGCTATCTTTCAACCAACACATCAAGTCTACGTGGCGCAAAGGCATCTAAACCATAGCTCAGATCTATCCGCTAATTAATAGAAATAGCAAGCTCAGCAACAGAATCAAATTGCAGCTATACCAGATGACGATTCGTTCTATAATCACCTATGCCTCTCCGGCCTGGAGCCACACCTCTAATACTAACATTATCAAAATACAGCGAGTGCAGAACAAGTGCTTGAGAATGATTCTGAACGCTCCGTGGTATGTTAGAAACAATCAACTTCATAGAGATACTTCCCTATATTTTCTCTTTTCTACAATCCTTAGCATCCAATTTTTTTCTAAAGACGTCCACACACCCCAACGATTTGGTTCAGCAAGCTGCAGCATACGAGGCAACGGACATATTCAAACATAGAAGACCAAAAGCTATATTAGCCTCCTATAACGATGCATAATCTCCATGCCCATTCAGGGCGAGCAATCTGCTCATAAATTTTACCCTCACTGTAACCACAACAGATAGCGGGGAATATGAAAAGCATCTTGCTTCACCTCTAAAGACATAAATGTCAATTGTGCATTTTACATATGTGATTGTAATGGTGACATCATATCATATGTTCCTTTAAGATTTAAGATATATCCCTAGTAGAAAAAATAAAACAAGACACAGAAGAAGAAAAATGGAAACTGAAAACGCCACATCAAAAAGACCAAGTAACCTAGAGGACAGACAAACTAACACTGTAAGGAAAACCCAACAAGACACAGAAGAAATGGAGACCACTAATGCGACTCCAAAATGTCCAGGTAATCCGGAGAGAACAGACGCAAAAAAAATCAAAAACTGTTTTCACAGCCGAATCGGATAACGAAATCCACACACCGTCGTAACAGCAACAGATGCAGTAGTAAATACCTTTACTGAAAAACCCGAGATCCAAGAGAAACTCTGAACACCAATAGAACAACTAGGGGACCCTCTGCTCATGCTCACTGGAAAGATTGGTCCTGACGTCATAAGTCTCGGATTGGGGGGGGGGACCTCCACATTGAGAACATGAATGCGCTCACTCCAGAGCAATTAAGACATCTTCCAGGTTTAAGTAAAGAAGAGCAAATGGAGTTACATAACAATCTGGTTGCGTTAATGAAATCTCGAGATTTAGCCTCAGCGATCCGGCAGATCATCAACGGAGCAGCTTAAGGGAAAACCAAAAATTGCCCTCCCTTAGAATACACAGACTCCTTTTTTCCTTCTCTCCGTCCCTTTAATTCACCCAGGAGGGGGTTGGCCCGATTAAACCCGAGCTGCGAAGACTTACATCGAGGCAGTGCAGCTCCTTGTGGGCTGCATCGCTTGGGCCGGGCACTTCCCCATCTTAGTTCCTTACATGTTTTTATCGTGGTTTCTTTGTCTCCTCTGTCAAACTTCCTTAGATTTCACAGTCATTCTACAGTTTTCCTTTTAAGGATTGTTCCTGTTTTAAAGTGAAAAATCAACGACCGTTTTAGAAGCACCCCTGGGGGGAGGGGGGGTCAACAGCTAAAACAGGTCAGATGAGGCCTCTTTCTCTACTCTACCACTATACACCTCATCTTTTTTATCTTCCTCTCCTACTATCTGCTGAATCTCAGCACCTTTCTTACTCCACAGGCCGATGATGAGATATATTGAACTCACAATATATATATATATATATATATCCCTTCCAAACTTTACATACATATGTATTTCTACTTCTTCCAAATGCTGGAGATGTGCATACGATGATGAATATTATTTCTTTTATTATATTATTTTTTTTTGTATTGTCAAGATGACAAAAACGTTTTTCTGTTTAACATTCTGATACATATTTTATTCATCAATTTATTTTTGCGATTCCCATCAACGAAAGAAGTTTTTAAACCTAGAGTGTAATGGGTGGGCTTTTTGTTGTTTTTTTATCCATCGCTTTTATTTCTTTCTGTATTTTTTACACAATACTGGCAGTCCTGTTCAAGCCACTGCTGGTATCCAATTAGTAGCACTCTCCCATTATTTTCTAAGAAATGAATCAAACGCTCAATACACTTTTTTTTTCATATTTATTCAAACTTTTTTTTTTCATGTGATTCCCACCCTTGACAGGTTGAATATATACACTAGTACCGTGGGTTGACTAAGGATTTTATTATAATTTAAACTTTTCTTTCTATTTTATATTTTATTTGTTTTTTTGAATAATCCGGCATCCCTGTTTTAGACACCAAACGTAGAGCTGGCACTGTGTGAGACCATTGTTCTCCTGTGGGTGTCTAGGAGAACAGTGGGAACCAAAACGAACCCGAAAAACCAAACAAAAACTCTCAAGAGATTCCCAAACATGTTTTTATGGAAGCCCAAAATGTCAAATAGTTCAGGGTTTATCTAAATTACGAAACAACCCCATAGCGACCATACTTTTGCCACTCAATGCCACTGCAGTTGACACTCAATTAAAATAGCTATAATAAACGCCTGTTACATAAGAGTTTGTTCTCTGAGTGTCACAGAAATACAGTCTGCTACACAAGTGTGTGTATATGCAAAAAGCGTCTTTTAATACAACTTCGTAATGTGTAACACCTTCATGAAATCTAAGGACTCATTGAAAAAAGCCACTCTGCACCACGTACCTCAACATCCACAGTATGCCATCTAACATTACACTATACAATCCACCATCTACATAATCTACCACCAAATCTGCATTTATAAAATATAAATAAAACCAAAGAAGCTCTAAAGCACCCGTTTTCTCCTCATTAAAATTCACATTTCAGTTTAAAGACAACAAATAAGTTTTGTTGCATATATTGACAAGCCAGCCTTTATACACCATCATTCAGAACTTGATTTTAAATGACATCATATAAAAATTCTCCACATCAACAATTTCTAAAACAAATTGCAGTCATTCTACAAACAGGAATGGAAACCATTATACACAATCGTAGTGTATTGGTCCGATTCATTATCAACCTTTTCTATTATTTTACTACTGTCTGCTCTTTATGCATTACCACAAATGAAAATTAGCACTGGAAGTCTCTTATATCTGTTTTCAATGATGCACAGGTTCACATTTTCCAGAGTAAAACTTTCTTTTGTAGCGCTTTCAATTGTGTTCGCGAGAACTGCTTTTTATTTGAATTCTACCCACGAAATGTCGTAAACCCACGTAGGCTGGAGATTAGATTATCCGGAAATTCTGCTCTACAAACCAAAGAATAGAATTCTTTCAAAGTCCTCAGTAAGCGGAGTGGTGACCAGAAGATAAAACTCATCTGCAACCTAAAACTATGTGGATGTCTGAAATAACGTTGGTTATTCCAAGAACTCTACAGCAATTGGACGGGGGAAAGTTGTGTGTTGCCTTTTATTAAAGTCGACCAGTTTCTGGTTTAGATACGCGAAACACATAATTTTGTTTCCAATACAACAGGTGTGATTGAAATCAATACTGATTTTTGTCAATAAAATGGCTGATTAAAATTAAAATTAAAATATATTGGCATCGTCTTATTTGTTCCAAATCTCAGAGTTTATTAGATCTCATCCAGTTAGAGCGGAATGATTATGGTTACTGCAAATGGTCCAAGTCAAAGAAAACTGGAATGGATCGACAAATTTTAGCTAGGATTAAAACGCTAAATTTCAGTAAAATCAGTCAAGCACAATGATTTATAAATAAGTTTAAACAAAGCAACTTTTTATAATTTTCCCGTGAAGAAGGTAGAGATATAAAATACGAAATAGATAAAAACTATAATTAGTTGTAGTAATATTTAGTAATAATTAGATAAAATTATAATTAGTTGTATATTATAATATGTTGACAAAATTTTAAATACTTAAAAAATAATTAAAATACTATTTTACAAATAATTTTAACATACCTTTTTATTTTTTATATATTAAAGTTAATTATATAATTTCATGTATTACTTAAAATACAATCCCGTGTGGTGGCCGGATTAAGAATGGTCCCTCCAATGCATGTCGTTCGAGGCGACTAAAATGGGTACGCAGGGAGGGTAATGGATGGCAATGCTGTAGCCAATGAAGTTTTAACTGAGGCGACTATTGCTGTTACCCTCTGCCATGATCAGAGCTCATAGCGCTATATTAATCCATCCATTTTTTCTTCTACAGATAACGGGGAATATGAAAAGCATTCTTGCTTGACCCATCTAGCCAAAAAAAAAAAAAAAACAGCATATGCATGGATTTCTTTATATCACTTGTATTTCAAATGGATAATAAGTTGATAACACCTGTTGCAACAATGTTCATTGCTTCGGGTTAATTTTTACACCTGTTGTGGACATGAACGTCACCACACTTGATTGGCCTTCACACAGCGCTGATCGCAACCTCTCTTAAATGGATAGATTTTTCAGGCTTTTCACTAACAAAAAAAAAAAAAAAAAAATTTCTAACCCTGAACATCAACACACTACTTGGATTAACGGATAAATGCAATCTAATATCTATTTATTATTAATTAACAATCATTTTTATTATTAATAACAAATAATAATAAAATAATGTACATTGGACTATCAGACATCATCATTATTATAAAAATTTATTATTAAGAAATATTAATTTATTTTCATCCAATATTGTTTAATTTATTTATATAAATGAAAAGTTAAATAGCAATTCGTATAAATGGAAGTGAAATATATTATAGTTATTGCTTTAACTTTTAATTTCAGAATGAAATGAACAAAGTATAGAACACTTTTAACTCGATGCTTCGTCGAGTATAGAACACTTTTAACTCGACGAAGCATCGAGTATATGTTGTTGTTGAAGCACACGCATGCGTGGTATACATCAAATGTACAATTCGCATGCGTAGTGAAGATTAAATCTAGTCGGTAGCGTATTTTGTTGGATGACGTGTTCATTGTTGATTTCAGAATCGGTTATATAAAGATGACGTGATGTGCTTATTTTTCTAACATTTAATAATTTACGAACCGTCCATTTTCACGAAGGTTATCTTCTCTGTTTTGAAGAATAAAAAAAAAAACGAATCGGAGAATATTTTCTATTTTATTTATGCAACGCTTCATCGTCTAATCGAAGACATTCAGAACTTATCGGAAACTGTAATCTCAAGTAAGTAAGAAGAAAATGTTTTTTTGAGCATCAGTATTTTTTCCCATCATTTCTCGATTTAGGAAACAAGATGCTTACGTAGACTATCAGAAAATCGAAAAATAATAATAAAAAAAGAGCAAGTCTATACTTTTATTGAAAACTAGCAGGGATAATTTTAACTATAAAAAAGAAAGGAAAGAAAAAAAGCGATAGGTGAAAATCCGTAGAAATAATAGCGAAAAAAAAAAAAAAAAAAAATGACGGTAATATTGACATAAAAGTTTGCTTGCGTGGCGAAGTTAAAATGACGGCTTACTCTTACATTAATGGAGGATTTTTACAAATCTGTCACGGTCGTTACCAGTGCCAGAGGGACTAACTTTCTTCGGCCTGTATTGAAGGGGATGAACGGGAAAGGAAAGCCATGATAGTGTGAAGAGAACATTTTAAAATAACGGCTCTCTAGAGGAAGGAGCTCGAAAATGTAAGAAAATAGCGCACTGGAAACAATCTTATTTGACAGATAGATACTTATTACATACACTTAGCACGCATTCTGGAAAGATATTAAAATATTTTTAACAACATTAAAGCAAGCGAATATTGGGTTGATTGAAAGACATTAAATTGCAAAAGGTTTTATGTCACTGCATTTTCGTTACTTCTTTCTTTATTGCAGTTTGGAAAATAAATCATTTCAAATATACACTGGAGTATCAAAAGTATATTTTCCTTGCTTCAGTTTATCTCGCTTCGCTGAAATCAAGAAATTTCTCAAAGGATGATATTTTATTCGTTATTACATCTTCGCATTGCTTAGTTTAAAAACTAATCTGAAATAATAATAATTTATTTACAACACTTTAGTTATATTCGACCAACTTCTAATATAACTTCGATTCGAATTTGAACCAACCTCATTGGTTGCCAATGTTGTCCTCTCGACCAATAGGATAATGAATTCATATTTCAGAATGAGAAACAATATATTTTACCTTCTGCTTGAAAGTTAGTGCATTAAATTCAAATTTTACGCTTAGAGAATAAAATTAATAAATGCTACCTATAAAATATATAATAAATTTATAATAAAAGTATATATGTTTATTATTTTTTTTATATCAGCTTAATACAATATTATAATAAAATAAATGAGCCACCAAATTAAAATATCAATAATGAAATAATATAAGAAGTTGACCAATTATGTTGCAGTGGCATTGGCGCTGGTGCGTAATGGCGATTGCCAAGTGTTTATATATGTGATCAGTGATTTAAATAGTTGTTATGAATAATTCGGAGTGTTGATTCAGATTTTTGATATAAGCGGAAAGCGAAGGTAATCAAGTAGCTGATGATTGTGTTGTTAATTAGTGATTGCGGTCTCGCGATAGTCCTTTAGTGTGTTATATTTTGTGTTTATACGCTATACGGAAATCCTTGAGATCCAGCTCAGGTAAGCATATATTTGAATATTTCAAACATGACCAGTTTAAGTCCCGATGACTTTATCCAATCGTTGGATAAGAAGCTAGCGCTCGACTTCCTCAAAAAACTGTTGAAGAAATTTGAGGTAGAGTGGCCAGGGTTTCTAAACCTATATTCAGCGACAGACGACTCCACAGAAGGGGACAACTCAACATCAGGGGAAGAAGGGAAGATGAACATGATAATCTCTGCTCCCACTCCAAAACATGATACAGAAACCCATGCACGGAAAAAACGTAAAACAGCTGAGACTCAGATAAACGAGGGGATGGAAGAAGATAACCCCAACACTGACCTCCCCACGCCCAACAACGAAAAAGTTCCCCCAATTGTTCTACGGGAAAAAGAACGTTGGACGGCCCTTAGGCCTATTATGCAAAACCACCAAATTGCCTATTCTTGGGCAAAAAACGTAGACGACGGAGTTAAAATCCAGCCTACCGCAGTAAGCGACTACAGACTCCTCACAAAAACCATGGGCGAGTCAAATATTAAATATCATACCTACTCACTGAAGTTGGAGAAAAACCTAAAAGTTGTACTCAGGGGAGTAACAGAAAACATCTGCACAGATGAAATTACTAAAGACCTCTGCCTCCACGATCTCCCACCTGTCAAAGTTAGCAGAATGCTACGGGCTGACAAGAGTCCAATGCCCCTAGTACTCGTTGAGATACCTAACACACACAAGAACATATACAACTTAACAACGATCTGTGGCCTGAAAATCACAACAGAACCACTAAGAAAAAGAGCCTCGTCAGGCCAGTGCTACAGATGTCAGAAGTACGGACACGCACAGAAACTCTGCAGTGCAGACTACAAATGCCTCAAATGTGGGCAAAACCACCCCACAGCAACCTGCTCATAACCCAGGACCTCACCAGCCAAATGCGCGAACTGCGGGGGCCCCACCCGGCAAACTACAGAGGCTGCAGTCACTACCCTAAGAATAAAACAGACAACAAAAGGAAACAGATCTCTGAACCCTGCCCACAGGCACCTGAGTTGACTTCTCCCCAGTTGCCTGACACGCAACAAAAGAGAACAAAATACCAGCTCTCACAAGTGGAAAATACCAACAGTCTGGAAAGCCACCGTCGAAGCAGGACATATGCTGAAGTAGCCCGCTAATCCAAATATATCCAGCAGGACCAAATTCTTCCAAACATGACAACAGTCATCACAGCCTCATTGGCAAACATGCTTCAAGACTTCAGTAAGTCAAACCCTTCACCAAACTCCACAAAAAGATTTCTAAAAGGAACTCAAACCATATTATCAACTTGTTAACGAATAAAACTAGATTAATGCCAGACTCACTACAGATCGCCGCTTGGAACGCCAATGGCCTAAAAAACAAGAGTCTGGAACTTCAAGAATTCTCTCACAGATACAACCCTGACGTCATCCTAATTAATGAAACTCATCTAAGACCTGCAGACAATCCAAAACTGAGAGGCTACACACTATACAGAAACGACCGACTGGACTACAGAGGTGGTGGTACAGCCATATTTATCAGGAAGAACTGCATCAGGCACAATGTAATACTAACCCCCCCCCCAACCTCCAACCTAGAACTCACTGGTGTCGAAGTCCACACAAATTCAACTGGAAGACTTAAAATCTACGCCGTCTACAACTCCCCTGCTAAGACCCTGCTATTTTCTGACTTGGATGCTGTACTAGGCACAAATGAATCCATCATCGTCGCTGGGGACTTAAACTCCAAACATCCCTCCTGGAACAGCAGAACCACAAATAAAAATGGCCGTATCCTCTTCAGCTACATAGGATTAAACAACGCTCTCGTAACAGGACCCAGTGAACCAACCCACCACAGCCCAACTGGCACAGCCGACATCCTAGACATCGCCATTCTACACAACATCAAATACCAGCACAGCATTCAAGCACTGAACGAATTATCATCAGACCACAACCCAATGCTACTTCACTTAGGGAACAAAGATCAGTCACCTCCCCCCCCCAAACCTCCATCATCTGGGAGAAACTCAAGAAAGTGCTGCCAGAACACATTGGTCCGGTTCCCCATATAAAAGCCAAGGAAGAAATAGACACGGCAATAAAGAAGCTCACCAATCAAATCAATAAAGCCATAACAGCAGCCACAGTATCCACGATTACCCATAAACACAATCGTCTCCCGGAAGAAATCATGAATTTAATAAGGGAAAAAAACAGACAAAGAAAAAGATATCACAACACTCGTGCTCCCCAGGACAAAACAGCCCTCAACAGATTAAACAAATCTGTCCGAGAAGCTCTTCAGAACCACAGGAACCAACAATGGGACAACAAGCTCACCTCCATCTCCACAGCAGATCATTCTATATGGAAATTCCTAAACAACCTCAGGATCAAGCGCAAATCCCTCCCCCCTCTGCAAGCAGAACAGCACCTTGCATACACAGATGCTGACAAAGCCGAAGCCATAGCAAGAAACCTAGAGAAACAATGCAGTCCTGCACATGATAACCTAAACATCAGCCATGTATACAAGATCCATCGTAAAGTCAGGTTCACAGTAAATCGTCCCGATGTCAATCCAAGTCCTATAATGCCTACCTCACCTACCGAAATAATCGGCATCATCAACCACCTCAAGATCAAAAAAGCCCCAGGTCCGGATGGCATCACTAACCAAGTCATCAAGGCACTACCACGCAAAGCCATAGCACATCTGGCAAACATCATAAACTCCATCCTCAAATGGCAGCACTTCCCCCAGTCATGGAAAATAGCTGACATCATCCCAATTCACAAACCAGGCAAAGACCCACACCTACCTGAAAATTACCGTCCATCAGCCTGCTATCCAATTTAGGGAAAATAGCTGAGAAAATCATCCTCATCAGACTCCAAGATCATGTCAACCAATTAAATATCATTCCAGAAGAACAATTCGGCTTCCGTCAAAATCACAGCACCACCCATCAAATCCATAGACTGGTAGAATACATCACCACAGGATTCAATTGGAATCAACACACGGGAGCTGTCTTCCTAGACATCTCAAAGGCCTTCGATAAGATCTGGCACCAAGGCCTCCTCTACAAACTTATCATCGCTAACCTTCCACTAAACATGATACACCTGATCAAATCATATCTCTCCAACAGGAGGATGCAAGTCAAAATCGATGAAACAGTCTCATCCCAACGGAAAATCCTCGCTGGAGTTCCTCAAGGATCACTGCTAGCCCCGATCCTGTTCAACATCTATATGGCAGACATCCCTCAAAATCCTCTCACATCCACCATCGCCCTTTATGCTGATGACACGGCTATTCTAGCCAGATCTCGTCAACCACTTCTCGTCACCAAAAAACTACAAGACACCATCCTGAATCTAGAAAAATGGTTTAAAGGCTGGCGACTACAATTAAACCCCCAGAAAAGTACAACGATACTCTTCACAAGAAGACGAGCATCTCCCAAAGGAGACATCACCCTGTTCAACTCTAAAATTCCCTGGAACACTGAAGCAAAATATCTAGGAATACTTCTCGATAAGCGATTATGCTTCAACAGCCACATCAAGAGCATATGCACCAAAGCTTCAAAAGTTATCGCCCAGCTATACCTCTTGATCAACAGACACAGCAAACTAAGCTCAACAAATAAAATACTACTGTACAAGACAGTGATCCGTCCCACAGTCATATACGCCTCCCCAGCCTGGAGCCATACCTCCAAGACAAACATCCTCAAGCTACAAAGACTAGAGAACAAATGCCTGCGAATGATTCTGGACGCCCCGTGGTTCATCAGGAACGTCCAGATCCACCGGGACATAAATATCCCCTACATCTCTCCACTACTACGCTCCCTAGCAGAAAAATTCTTTATGAAGACATCTATCCATCCAAACCAACTGATACAACAAGCCGGAAACTATGACGGTAATGACTACTGGAAACATAAAAGACTGAAAGCCATCCTAACACCCAACGACGAATAACCACTTCTGCCCACTCAGGGCGAGCTAAAATAGCTCCCAAATCTCTCCCATCACTGCTCCCGAAACAGACAACAGGGAATATGAAAAGCGTCAAGCTTCACCCTCTGCGCCATATATGTCCTGCGTCCTGCGTCCTGCGTTGCAGTGGATTATTGCCTGTAAGTAATAATATATGCACTATATCCTAGAGAAAGTCGGAGTGGCTGCTTGCGTAAGGGAAGCAATCAAAAGTATGTACCGAAAAACGACAACGCACATTGCGATTAATGGGTTTCTTTCCAAACCCATTCCCATACGCAGAGGGGTTCATCCCTAAGCCCCCTTTTTTTCTCTCTAGTGCTTGAACCTCTCCTAAAAAATTGAGGAGACGCGTGCAGTAAGAGGAATAGCCCTGCCAATAGGCTCCAAACAGAGCAAGACTGTCGTATATGCTGATGATATTGTCGGAACCCTTCGGGATTCCGATTCCATTAATGTCTTCTTCTTCGGCATACTGCGACAGTTTAGCGTGCTCAGTGGTCTGCACGCTAATCCCGAAAAAACAAGAATCAAAATTTATGGAAATTTTGGCCTTGCCAGTCTTCCGTATGGTTTGAAACCCACACCCGGCTCCTTAACAATTATAGGCATTCCCTTCCTCGCAACCCTGGTGCTACAAACACCAAAGTTAATTAAATCTTGTCGCGAAAAACTCACCCCTTTCAGTCCCAACTACCTTTCATTCGAAGGTACAGCGACTGTTATTAACACAATCCTGAAACCGATGTTAGGTTGATGGTGTGTAGCACCATCAACCTAACAAACATCACAGACAAACAAGACAACGCCATCTACAGACATATCACAAACTTCTTCTGGAACAACAGAAAACACGACATACGCACGGCCTTTCTCCATCTTTCTTCCACACAAGGGAAGAGGGGGGGGGGAGTTCGCCCTGCCAATCCTCAAATACTGCCACTTAACCAACACAGCTCAAACCATACGGAAAGCACTCGCGAATCACCCTTCTGGCAACCTCATTAGATACTGTATAGGATATTTCCTACCGTACTTTGGGACCACTGGCCACGCCGGACCATGTGCGGAGATGGTGCCGGAGTGGTATTATACAATCAGTAAGCTGTTTAAAAAACTGCCAACGGATGGAGTCCGAGTACTTCAGCTTAGCCCAAGCAAGCTGTACTGGAAAATATTCGATACATTTGGCTGGGAAAAGCCCGATCTGGGCACGAACGAAGAGGTGCTCTTTACGAACATAAAAAAACAGCTGGGGACAACCCTTTCACCGGGACTTAGCTTAGAGAATTGCCTACGGTAGACTCCCGGTGAAACTAAGTCAAATCCGCCTACAGCTCTCGACCATGTACGGCGACGTCTGCGGCGAGGTAGAAACCGTAGAGCATCTCATCTATCACTGCCCGCCAGTACAGCGTATTTGGCGTAGACTGGCCGAGGTGCTTGCGATCCCGGTGCTCACACACGCTGAAGTAGTCCTGCTACAGTTCCCGCCCCCGGATAACCAAAAAAAGGAAACACCTGATCTTCCTAATAAATGTGATTAAACATCACATCTGGAAAATCAGGAAAAAACATCTTCTCACTGAGGAGGACCGCATTTATCTCCGTATTAGGAACTGTCTCTTAGCCTACCTCCGCCGCTTCCTGGAGCAAGAAAGATACCGGCTGGGCGAAGACCGGTTCCTGAGGAGATGGTGCGGCCCACCAACCATCTGCAAGGTCATACAGGGGGAAATACAGGTGTGCGTGCACTTATAACCATTTCGTGTTGTAGGTGTGGGAGCGCTTTCGTACCCTCCCCCAAACCAACATCTATGTTATAAATTTCTATCCAGTTTTCTATTCCCAGTTTAAGGCTTCTGTCCCTAGGTTGGGGTTGACCTGAACAAACCCGGACTGCGAAGGCCAACACCGAGGTGGTCCCAAGCCCTTTTCAGGGCGGGGTCTTCTGGGCCAGGTCATCTCCCTTCTTGTTCCTGGTATTTCAGTCCTTTCTCCTTCTCTCTAGAAAGATCTTCCACATAATCCTGAAATTTTTCACTATTAAAGGAAAAATCCTAAAAGGAAAAACATAAGAGACTAGACAAAAATCAAGAACCGTTTTAGAAGTACCCCTGGGGGGGGGTCAACAGCTAAAACAGGTCAGCTGAGGCCTCTTTTCCCTATCTACCACTATCACCTCTATCTTTTTATCCTCCTCTCCTACTATCCGCTGAATCTCAGCACCTTTTTTTTTTCTCTAGGCCAATGATGAGATATGTTGAACTCACAAATTATTATTGTAATATTTCTTGATTGTTTCTCGGCCTTTTGGCTAAGATCAAAGTATAGTTCGAGATCAACTTTCCCTCCAAGAGCGTCTACAGCCCGGCTTGGTAAGATAGTTTATGCTTATGCTTATTTTGTTTTACTGTTCGTTTCGTGCTGGTTTTTTTATCTCTTCTTTTTTTTTTTTTTATCTGGTTCTATTTTTAAAGAATTATGGCGTCTTTCCTGACGAGAGTTAAAACCCTCGGATTTGAAGCTAACGCAAAATTGGAAAAGCGTAAGGTAGCTAAAGCTCTCGTAGCTAGTGTAGGGTCACAAAGTATATATGGTTTTATCCCTTACGGGGGGGAGGAGATACCAAATCGTCGTTAATGACTTAGATACCCGAACGAAACTGCTTGAAGGTTTTGAATGTGCAGGGGAAAAAAATTTATCCCCTTTATGGGAGGGAGTATTCTAAAAACGTTAAAGATAGATAGGTTCTCGCTTGAATACCTTAAAAAAGGGGACGAAGTTATTTTGAAAAGTCTTTTCAAAGTGGGGAGTCTCCCGAGACTTAAAACTAACGAACGACATTAATTTCTCAGACTGGAAGTCCGGAGAAGTTACGATCTCTATGGAGATGAAAAACATCCCCAACTTCGTTTTCATAGGCTCCACCAGGATAATGGTTAATTACCCTGGTGTCAGAAGACAGTGTTTCAGATGCGGTTCTTTTGATCACCTTGGGGAAGACTGCTCTAAAAACAAGTGCAGAAACTGCCTGGTAGCAGGACACGCACTAGAGCAGTGCCAATCACCCTGCCTTAAGTGTGGGAACACGGACCACAAAGTAGACGCCTGCCCACAAAGGACCCATGCAGAACGGATGAGAGGTGCCATAAAACCAGTTTCAACAGAGAATTCCGATACGACAAAGCAACAAGATTTTTCCAGTTTTCCCAGCACCGGCCTGCAAGACAACGATAGAAGGAAAACAAGGCCGTCTTCACCAAAACCTCATTGGGGAAAATAAAACAGAAAAAAGCGGAACCCAAAATGTAGAAGTCTCTACAAGTGAGAGTATGGAAAAAATCGAAGAAGATATGGAAGTCAACAGCATTGCAACAAAACGGCCAGGAGACCAAAAAAGAGAATAAACAAAAAAATCTAAATCAGAAGAGGAAAGCAATTCGACCCCAGCAGAAGTTTCAGACGACAAGAATAGCATCAAAAGCGGAACTATCTTAATAAGGTCGTTTAATGGATCCTCAGAAACACTAGAAAAACTCCTAGCAACTATCGACAAGTTAGGAGAACCAGTGTTTCAGATATCGAGGGGGGGGGGGGGAGAATTCCTCAACTAAAGCATAGGATTTAAATGGGGGAGGGGCACATTTTTTGAAATTTCCATAAAACCTTCCCAACGGTTTAACCCCGCAAATCCATCCTCTAACAGTACTGGGGGTTCCGTTTCTTGCGACTTCAGTACTGCCTGCCAAAAAACTACTGGAAGCCTGTACCCAAAAATTAAAACCCTTTAAAGCTAATTACTTTTCATTTTACGGAAGAGCAATCATAATTAAAACTATAATTACCCCAATGCTAATACATACAGTTAATGTTCCTGGTATAAAGGAAATCCAAGAAAATTAGCTTTACAACCCATTAATAGATTTTTTTTGGAACAATAGGAAGCATGAAATCAGAAAAGAATATCTGAAACTCAAAAGTAATCAAGGAGGATTTTCGCTCCCTAAGTTAAAAACGGAAGGCCTTAAAATTCGAATCATATTTCCGGCATTTTAATTAAATATTTTCTAGGGCATTTTCTTCCCTACTTTGGGACCACGGGTCTTGCTGGTCCCTGCGCAGAGGTTGTGCCTGAGTGGTACTACCCACTATGTAAATGCATAAAAAAGTTTAAAACAGATGGAGTAGAAATCCTTAAATTAAGATCGCCAGCTTTTTACTGGGAATTTTTTCAGCTTTCCAGATGTGATACTCCGCGTCTGAGGACAAACACGGAAATACTTTTTAACAACATCAAAAATAGTTGGGGACAACCTTTTCACTGAGATCTAGTATAGCGGATAGCCTATGGGCGTCTCCCGGTGAAATTGGTAAAGTCCCGATACAGATCGAGACCGTGCGACCCCTTCTGTGACGTTTGCCAGAACGTCGAAACGGTGGGACACTTCTTCTATTCTTGTCCCCCCAACCCGTCTGGAAAACGCAGAAATTCACCATTTGTCTTGTGAATGTGATGCAATATCACATCTGGAAAGTGCGAAAAAAATACAGATGAAAACATAATCTACGCGACAGTCCTAAGTGGATTCTACTTTTCCTTGCCACGGTTGTTAGCGCAGGAGAGATACCTCTTAGAGGATAATGGATTCGTCATCAAATGGTGCAAACCACCCATCATATGTTTCCTGATACAGGGGAAAATTAAGCCTTCTCTCTTTCTGTAGTATAATTCACTGGTTTTATCATCCACAAACAGGAGGGGGTTGACCTGATAGAACCGGAGCGGCGAAGACTTACATCGAGGCGATGCAGCTCCCTGTGAGCTGCATCACTCGGGCCAGGTCCTTCCCCCACTTCGCATTTCCCTTGGTTATTTCAATGGTCATCACAGTTCGCAGTCAAAATTTTTTTCTTTTCTTTTCCCAGTTCTGTTAAGGTTCATTTAGTTGGACAAGTTAAGGTATTTGTTCTTTTTTTTATTTATTTTAGGAGAGGTGTGAGGAGATGACGTCTTCAGACCGTTTAGCCACAACCTCTTGGTTACATAGCTAACTAACAAGGTCGACTGAGGTCACTTTATTACCTCTTACTATCATGCTCTACCTCTTTATTTCTTCCCCTCTCACCACTTGCTGACCCTCAGCACTCTTTTACACTCCAAAGGCCGATGAAATGAGAGACATGAACTCCCAAAATATCCGTTATCGATAATATTAATGTATAACTTTATCAAAAATAATAATAATTATTATTATCACAAAATTGATTATCTTTTCTTTTATAGCGTTTTTATCCCGCTTGATGCGGACCGGTTTGCCTAAAACTAATACGAAAAACCAGAGTTTTCAGGAGAACCCCCCCCCACACACACACAGGACTGGCGAACTCACCTTTAGTCGAAAGAGAACAGATAAAAGTTCCTCACGTCACTGACTGGAATCGAATCTAGGTCTCTCTGATCAAAAGGCTTCGTCTATACCAGCGGTCGGCAACCTGCGGCTCCGTAGCCGCATACGGCTCTTTGAATGAATAATTTCGTTATTAAACAACCTATTTTTGAATAATGCAAAACGAATGTTATTTATTAAATTAGAAACTGAAAACCCTAAATATAGCATTTGCAATAAATTAAGGACATTTTACATCAAGTCAAGGATATTTTACATTTGAAAATAGTACATGCAATGCTGAAAAATTTATTACTTTCATGTTTAAACTCTTTGAAATCATACGCGATAATCCTCTTTACATTCGTCTTGAATTATCATGGACATGGATTATCATCTTGGATTGTTGTTGAATCCAAGCTATCAACTTGTTATTGGTTCTAAATTTAGACAGAATAATGATAACTTTAAACCAGGGTTTCCCAACAAGGTTGTATTTGATGATTGTGTGACAAAGAAATAAACAAAAAAGCAAGATTAGATCTATTTATCAGGATATGAAAGAAAAATGCATTGGTTATTTATTTAATCCTTATGATTTAATCTCAGTCAATAGAATAAACTGAAATTGCCTAAATAGTTTTCAAATTAGAAGACCGAGAAATGGAGCACGTTATGAGAGAAATTAAAATTTTTCATATAGAGGCAGTAGAAATGATGTTTATTTCTATAGCTATAGGCGTCCTGAAGAAATACCCTTGTTAGTTCGATTCCCAGACTTTTTTCCCCGTTTATTTTAATACTTCATCTTCGTGACCCACTAAAATTTTTATGGCCGATAGGTAAAATAAAACAGCTTTGAATGTTCAGAGTTTTCATTTATTATTATTATAATAAAGAAACATTTACTCTTACAAAAATATAAAGAAATTAAACTAAAGCCAAGTACTTTATTAACGAGAAAGTGTGATGCTGTTGTTTGTTAACTAGAAACTTCAGGTTTGGAGTAAAAGATGATAACTTTATTCTTAAATCCGATTCGACTTCCGATCGGTTTTTATATTTATTTTTTTAGAAACACCAGTGTTGAAAAGCCTTTTTCACACTTGTAGGTTGTGACAAAAGGCATTAGAAATTTTAATGTTTCTGCTAAAACTGGGTACTCCTGACGGCAAGACAGCCAAAACTCCACCAGTGGTATTGTGTTGGAGATGTCTTTGAGTGCCGTATCACACGACAGTTCAACTATAGATTCAACATCTGAATCCGGCCATTCTGTCTCAGATTCTGCTTTCACTGTAAAAGGGTTCCTTATCTATGCTTTGTTGCTGATGATTGAGAATGGGGGGAGGGAATATTCCTTCAGACTTGCCTGCAGCCCTAGCATTAGTCCTTGATAACAGCTGAAATCTCATCGGGCATGAAACTCATATTATATATATATTTTTTTGTAATTCTGTTAGCTTTGTAAAATATCTGTAATTCCCTGTTTCCACACGACGGGACCACAAATCGAGTTTTTTTTTTTTTTTTTTTTTTTTTGTTGCAGCTTCCACCTTCTCTTGCACTTTAAATACAGTTCCATTGCTACCTTGTAATGTCAGATTTAAATTATTCAAAAAATCAAAAATGTCACAAAAATAGGCTACCTTGATTAACCAATTGACATCAGGAAAACTGTCTTTGAATTCAAATATTACATCCCTAGCCGTTGAGGGATGTTGGTCAAAGAACATTAAAACTTCATCCTTCATTTCAATAAGTCTTCTTAAAACATTCCCTCTTGACAGCCATCGCAGTTCGCAGTGTAAAAGAAGGTGTTCATGTTCACTCCTCATTTCTTTGCACAACGCAGAGAATATTCTTGAATTCAATGGACGAAATATTATAAAGTTTATAAATTGTACATACTCTTGTACAAGAGGCCATCAAAAGAATGCAATGGCATTCTTTTGACGGCCAATGCTTCTCTGTGAATGCTACAATGCACCCATACACAGTCTGGTGCTACGACTTTTATCTTCGGAAAAAGTCATGACCATTGCGGGGGCTCCATCGCTACTCAGTCCCACACATTTCTTCCATTCAATGCCCTTTTCGTTGATGTGATCATGAAGAGAACTAAGAACTATTAGTTCTCTCTTGACGATCCTTCTTCTTTTCTGTCTATCTTCCCCACTTCAAAGCTCCAGTTTCTATACGGAGCTTCGTCATTCCATTGTGGTCCATGCCTAGAAAACAAGAAACTCAAAAATATGAGATATAAGAGTAGCGTAGTCATTAGCTTTCCTTAATACAAAAGGGAAAAAAAACTGCAGAATCTGACGGAGTTCCACTTACGATATGTACGCTGTAGTCAGTCAAGACATCTCTGAGGGCCATTAAAAAAATATAAACGAAGAGGCACTCAGATGGAGAAATGATATATCGTGAAAATAATATCAAGAATAAAATGAATATCAACGTTTCTATTTTATGAAGACATTGGAGAGCTTAGAAATGCATACTCCATCATTTCATCAATCTAAAATTCAGAGGTGTCAAGATCATCATCACCCACGAGCGCATTTCATCTGTTCCTCAGAGGATTTTAACAAAAAAGTAACCATCCTGTTATCTTTAAGATTTATTTCTTTCCAAAACATGCCCTACCTCATCATCAGAAACAAGACAACGTAATCAATTAATTTAAATAGTAATGATTCAAACATTCTTAAAATAGTAAAATCTGATGGGCGGCCAAATAATCGCACATTTTTGGATTGCGAATTTCCACACGATTTTGATTTACGAATATAACCAGGTTACGTCCATAATTGCGTTGTACAATGCAAACTAAAATTTTTGGTTTGTATGATATGACATGATTTTGACTTGTAAGATTAAGTAAACAATATTATAACTCTACTCCTTCCTATAGAGAAAATATCTATCTATCCACCAAAAAAGAACATTCTGCTATAGAATATACGAGAATGCTTAAAGTTCTTAAAAGAACTGGGCGATGGACTGAGTCCTTGACTCTTTATCCCGTCATCTGAATGAAGATAATCTGTGTGGATGGAGTGTTATTTTGAGCTAAAAAGCTCTAGTCATGGCTGGGTAACGGCAATAGCCGAGCCTCAGTTAAAACTTCATTGGCTACAGCATTGCCATTTGTTACCCTGGAAGTACCGAATTTCGAGAATGCTTAAAAATGCTGTGTATTTAATATATAAAAATACTTTATCTATAAAAAAAAGAGGTGTGTTTATGCATTTTAAGAATTCAACAAAATGATTTCAGTATTTTCTTTAAAAATTAATAATAAACAAGTTCATTTTAAAATATATAGATTTGGTTGGATAATTTGACACTTGAATAAAATAAAAATTATCTGCGATATAGGGCTTGAAAATAGCAGTCTATTGGACTTTACTTCTTTGGATACTTTTAGTAATTTTATTTTCACACCGACTTATGGGAATAAGCTAACTGGAGAATAGTACGATGTGTGGATTCTAGACGCTTTGATAATATCTAACAATAAGCTAAACAATTGTAATATGGAACTGTTTTTTAACACTTTACTGGCTGAGATTGAAAAACAATTAAATATACATTTTTAAATAACAGTTCATCAAATGCACCCAACAAATTATATGTGCAACAATTAAAGGCCTACTTCCTTTATTTTGTACAATATCACAATTTACATAAAAATACTACATTAAAATGTCTTTCTTTATGACGTCATCAAAGAACAGTATGTAAACACTTAGTGGTAGCTTGACCACTAAGTCATGGTCGGTCAATCCCTCCCCGTACTCGATAAATTCATCCCCACAGAGGCAAGTTTGTACTACGACATGTCTCTGTGAAGATTTATCCAGAGAACTTGATAATCCTTAAAGCCTACTTTTGGGGAGAGATTGACCACTAAGTCATGGTCGGTCAATCCCTCGCCGTACTCGATAAATTCACCCCTACAGTGGCAAGTTTGTACTACGACTTGTCTGTGTAAGAGTTTACCCAGAGTACTTGATATTGACCACTAAGTCATGGTCGGTCATATATATGCCTCTCAAGTGCTCACTATAGTGAGTACGGGAACGGCGAACCCAGGCACCTGAAGCTGGACCACGCCTTACTTCATGTAATATACACCTGTTATATTATCTGTAGACTGGTCGCTACTCTTCTTTCCCTCTGTATTACTTTTCATCGTGCTCATTCCCCTCAATGCTATTAGAGTATTCTAGGGCTAGGGGTGATTCTTTCTTATCTTCCTATTTTCATCTCATGCACCTGTCCATCCCCCAGTTAAAACTGGTGAAGACAAATCAGAACTCTATACCGCATCGGTCGTCGCGCGGGTTACCATGGACTGCACTGGTTGTTAGGTTTCCTGGACAGCCAGTGACAAATGGGCTACAGGAGCAAGATCCACAGAACTCGAAAGTAATTACTAGGAAAAAGTGGAGCATGGCCGAAAATCGACAAGTTATACAGTGCTTCTACAGTTCAAACCCATCAGTTAGGGGATTTCAGAAACGAATGTTCCAACTTTGGCTTGAACGACACCCAAATTCTGAAATTTCATTCGAAAGGCTGATGAAGCAACGCCGCTTTGTTATCATATGCAAGATATTTCGTGAACTTGAGCTGGAAGCACTGAAATCTCAAGCTGTAAAAGGAGACTGTACTGATCCCGAAGTGACCAAGAATATGGATGGAGCAGAACCAGATTCCAACGTGCAGATTGCTGAAAATCTTGAAAATATACAAATAGCTAAAAGGAAGCTATCAGAGAAGGAACAAGAACTCGCAAGAAAAATTATCGAGCAAATGTACAGCAACTTGGAACGAGTTAGGCTTCCAGTATTGAGACAAGTGCCTCAACGAAAACTGAAGGAACTCCTACAAGAGGCCAATAAAGCTGCAAGGGCTATTCCTACTGGAACTATTGGACCAACGAATCAACTTATGTACTCAATAGCCTACGTCGTAACATCTGAATTAGGATATAAGATTAGTGAACCTAAAAGCAGTAAGGCTCAGGAACCAAAATGGAAGCATCGACTGGGGAATAAAATTCTTAAACTCAGAGCAGACGTGAGCAATTTGAAAAACCTTAAGGAAAATAAGCTGAGAAACACGAAAATCCGAAATAACCTCATAAAGAGATATAATACTGGAACACAACCTACTCATGAAGAGGTTGAGGAACTGAAACAAAAATTAGTTGCAGTTGCAGCTAAAATAAGAAGATACAGTGCACGCATTGAACAGTACAAGCAAAATTCGATGTTTCGCGCAAATCAGCACAAGTTTTACAAGAAAATTGATTGCTGCAGGAATGATAATCTTAAAGAAAATATAAATATAAATACCAGAGACAAAGAAAATACATTTAAATTCTGGAAAAACCTATGGGACAATCCTAAGAGGCACAATAACAAGGCAAAGTGGATTGAACAAATTATGAACGAATCTCCAGAACGAAAAATGGACCAATTGAAAATAACAACTGAAATGGTTCAAAAGCAAGCTAAAAAGATAAAAAATTGGTCAATACCCGGGAAGGATGAATTACATGGCTACTGGTTGAAATATTTAACAGACTTACATGAAAGACTTGCTAATCAATTTTATGATGTTTTAGAAGGACAAAGCAAAGAAGAGTGGCTCACAGCAGGGAAAAAGTTTTTAATCATAAAGTATAAAGAAAAAGTTCCGAACCCAGAAAACCTCCGACCAATAACTTGCCTGCCAAAACTTCTAAGCTACTCACAGGCATACCAGATGATAAAATTTACAGCTATCTTAAAGCAAATTCTCTTCTCCCAATTGAACAAAAAGGTAACAGCAAAAATTCAAGAGGCACAAAAGCCCAATTGCTGATTGATAAAATGATTCTGAAAAACTGCAAACGTAGAAAAACCAACCTTCATATGGCTTGGATAGATTATAAAAAAGCGTTTGATTCGGTGCCTCATAGTTGGATTTTAAAATGCACAGAACTATTCGGTATTAGCGAAAACGTACAAAACCTTTTGCAATCAAGCATGAATAACTGGAAAAGAACGTTGGTTCTGAATAGAGAAGACGTTGGAGAGGAGACTCATTATATCCTCTATTGTTTATCTTGTCATTGATCCCCTTAACCAGAATTTTAAATAAAACTGCTCATGGTTATCAAACTGCGCAAAAGAGTGCAAAGATATCTCACCCTTTATACATGGACGATCTGAAGTTGTATGCAAAATCAGAGAATGAACTCGGATCGTTGCTAAACACTGTGCACATATTCAGTCAAGATATATCAATGAATTTTGGCTTAGACAAATGTGCAATTGCTGGAATAACAAGAGGAAAGTTTGAAGATATGAACGAAATCGAGCTGCTCAATGGTAAAATAATCAAGGCAATAAAATTCGAAGACAGCTACAAATATTTGGGAATTTTAGAAACATCACAAATTCTGCACGATAAGATCAAAGAAAGAACTAGAGCAGAATACATAAGACGATTAAGAAAACCTTAGTCCTTAAATCAATGCTTAATGCTGGAAATTTGATAAAAGCAATTAATACCTGGGCCAGACCTGTTGTGAGATATTCAGCAGGCATTGCTGTAGCCTGCTGAAGATGGAATCTTCCATCCCAGTTAGAGATGGAAGATTTAGACCGAAACACTCGAAAATTAATGACAATGCACCATGCCCTCAATCCTCGCAGTGACATTGATAGGCTATATCTATTACGCAAAAAAGGAGGCAAATGATTATTACAAGTAAAGAAAGTTATTGAAGAAGAAAAACGAAATTTGAATGATTACCTACAGCAAACAACGGAAAAATTTCTAATTGAGGTAAGGACAGAGGGTTTATTTAAACTCATGAGACAAAATTGGAATACAAAACCAATCAAGTAAAAGTGAGAACCGAAAAATGGAAAAATAAAGCATTGCATGGAAAATACCTTCACAGCATAGAGAACAGCGCTGACAGCAACTTGACCTGGCAATGGTTGAAAAATGGAGCACTAAAGAAAGAAACAGAATCGGTAATTTTTGCAGCACAAGAACAGGCCATTAAAACCAACGTTATGAAAGCAAAAATACAAAAAATTCAAGAAGACAGTAAATGCAGATTGTGCAAAGAAAAGAAACGGTAAACGACATTATAAGTGTGTGCAGTAAAATCAAACAAATTGAGTACCGTAAAAGGCATGATAACGTAGCCAAGATAATCCACTGGCATTTATGTAAAAAGTATGGGTTTAAAGTGTCTAAAGGCTATTGGATACATAAAGTTCACCAAAAAGTGGTTAAGAATGAAAAAGCTAAAATACTCTGGGATTTTAAAATCCAGACTGACAAAAGCTTGGAATGTAACACACCCGATATCACAGTGGTTGAAAAAGGTGAAAACAAGGATGTTAAGTTTATCGAAGTATCAGTAGCAGGAGATAGTCGGATTGACAACAAAGAAATGAAAAAATTACGAAATATCGCGATTTGCAAATCGAAGTTGCACGAATCTGTCTGGCAAAAGAAAACGAAAGTTATTCCCATAACAATAGGTGCTTTTGGCGCCATCCCTAAAACATTGAAAGAACATCTAGAAGCACTCGAGTTAGATGGATTAAAAATTGGGCAGCTGTAAAAGGCCGACTTGTTCGGCACAGCATTCATTTTCAGAAAGTATTTCCACAATTCATAGGCATATAACCAGCCTTTTCTTAAGACTGAGGAAGCAAATCAAACTTTGATGAATATTATTTATATATATGTAGTACGACTTGTAGTATATATATATATATATATATATATATATATATATATATATATATAGATGGCGTTGGTGCGGTCAGTTGGTGGATTGAGTGGTGGAGACAGAGAGCTGTAGAGTAGGTGACCTCCCTCGATGAGTCTTTGGACTCCCTGGAGGTGTCAAATAATAATAATAATAATAATAATAATAATAATAATAATAATAATAATAATAATAATAATAATAATAATAATAATAATAATTAAAATTATTAAATAATAATAATAATAATAATAATAACAATAATAAATCAGCTAGCGCCTATTTGTTCCCGTATAGAGAGTAGGCAGGGCCGTTTACCCTAACTTTTGGAGACTGAGTGGGCAGTTCAATCTCCACTGGTAGCCAGTCAGATAGATAGCTGGCCCAAGGCTATCATTGATTCATCGGTACGCATTGAAGAAGGCGGCAAGCTAGTGCCGCCATCTCGTGGTCCCTAACCCTAACACAATATTTTTAATGTCTGAAAATAGTGTGGGTTCGACGGTCGATTTTCTTGAGTTTACGGGACGAAAAACCCGAGTTTCCTGGAGAAAAAACCCGCTAGCCCGTGCCAGAGATCGACTAACTCGGGAACCGGTCGAAATAAGGCTTAGAAAAATGTCCTCTAGTCAGCGACTAGATTTGAACCGCCAAATCCTTTCTTCGTGCGGTCAAGTGCCGTAGAGAGTGCAAATGCCACTTCTACTGAGCTATACAAAATTGTTGTTATTTAATAAGTTAGGAAATTTAATGCCCTTTTTTTGTTATTTTATATAAGCTACTAGGTGGCGCCTTTTGAAATTGCCAGTTATTGTTCGATTAGTTTTTTACATGTATTGCAGATGCTATGATACTTAGGCGAAAATTATACCAATAAAATAATATTTTACATGAGTTTATTCCTGTATTATAATTTATTTAAATATGCCTACTCACCTCACGTTATTTCCTTATTAAAACACCGTTTATTATTTATGCAGAAATAATGAAAGCCAAAGTAAAAATACCAGCCGTAGAATAATAGCGATCTTATATTTTATTATTTTCTGCTGCTTAAGAATGCTGACCCTAATTGAGTTACATATTTTTCGGAATATAAACCGCGAAGGAAAACTGACGAACTATTTTTACCGATCGAAAATAAATGATGTAAATAAGCTGATAAATACAATCATTGTAAGAATGGAATGTTAAATGTCTCCATTTATTATCGAATGTCCCCCCCCACCCCCATCGTTCACTATTGTAAATTCGAAAAGTGATTTAGTCTGAAAGGTAAATGATGCGCGCATACTAAATACATTTTTGTTATTATTTAGCAAACACTGTGCGTGCGTGCGTGCGCTATTCTCACCCATCTTTTAGATTGGAGCCTATTGATACTGTGGTTGCGTGAATTGCGTACGACTACGGATTTGGTGGTCAAACCTTTCTTTTTGTTGCATTCGCGATTTCTCTCTCTCTCTCTCTCTCTCTCTCTATCCTTCTCGTCCGTCCTAGGACGGGTTGAGTTCCCTTCCTAATGAGGGGGTTACTGGTCTATTAATGCAGCCGTTTCGCCACTCCTCTGACGCATCCCCTAAGGGCGACACTCATGACTGTAATCCGTGTGTGTGTTCACGGGGCCGGTTTGCCTGTTTGCGGGATGAAAAAAACCCAGATAAACTGACGGAAAACACCCTGCTGTCTACGCCCAAGACCGGCTAACTTGGCTATGGCTGAGGAAGATTCTTAAACTCCTCACGTCGTCGACGGGAATCGAACCTCGGACACTTCTTTCCCACGCATATGGTTGCGAAGCGCATAGCCACTAGGCTAACCCCCGATGACCATTCGTGATTTAAACAAGAATAAAGTTGTAACTTAAAATTGTAGGACGAAGCTATGCAATTGTAATCATTAATACCGAGAGGCTAACTTTGGGAAGTACATTGTTTTATGAAAAAAAGTTATGAATCTAAGAACGTGATGTAACACCACTCACAAAATATTTTCTTACGTTCGTACTATAGCATGGTTCCGAATTGGATAATTCGTGAATCGCGCTATAGAAACCAAGCATGAAACTTTTTCCAACCTTTACATAATTCCAATAAGCACCTGATGATAAAATTCTCCCAACACCTAAGCTTAAAGAACAATTCTGGAAGTTGTAAATAACCGTACGAATTATGTAATTGCATCATAAGAGAGACAGGACAGTAATAGGTCTGTTATAAAGCTAATGAATCCATCATCCCCAGCACACTTGTCTGTCGCTGAGTCTCTAGCATTGCTCCAGCATCCTTCAACATCCGATTTACACTTCGTTTTATGTCAACCATCTCTCATCTCATCTGTACTCCGACTTTTCTTTATCGTATCCTAATCACATCTTCATCATCCTTCCACCAAGACCTCTTCTCACATTCCGTTTTGACACCTCCACTTTTCATCCATTACACTACGCTATTCATTTTTCCTGACAAAAATATTCCTCACTATTTCTTCCTCCACACTTCCTCACCTTGCTATTATTCCCATTCTCCACACTTTTGTCTTTTTTTCTCATCTTCTCTCTTTCTTTGTTTATTCTACTCTCATGTATTCCTTTACTTCCACTATGTCATTCTTGCTTACCTATTTCTTCCTTTTTTCCTCTCCTGTGTCTGTCTAACCGCACTACCTTCGCTCTTCTTTCTTTCTTTCTCTCCAAATTACAAGAATTCATTTTTTCTAATTCTCTCAACATCGTTTTGCCCTGTATGGTATTCGGTCCTTAGCATTCCCATTTTTTTTTCCTGTGGAATTTACAGCTTTGATTTGGAGCTTTGCTGGTTCTTCATAGTGCGTATGGGTAGTTCCGTGTCAGAACAGTTCATCGCTGGAAAATTGATCGCCGACAGTTCAACGCGAAACAATTCATCGCTGGAAATTTAATCGCGAGGAAAATTAATCGGACGAAAATTCTTCGCGGATATACGTAAAAAAAAAAATTCCCGTATAAGAAAATTTTTTAAAAATTATTTCTTTTAACAAATATTTTTTTTAAATTTCATTC